>NC_062213.1:27974097-28602668 GCF_902686445.1 Sciurus carolinensis | reverse complement strand
GGCTCCTCGCCTGGTCTTAACTGGCGTGGCCCTGCCCTCTGCCTCCTGGAGGGAATATAAGCGGGCAGTAGGTAGAAGGCAAAGAGCAGCAGCTAGCAGAAAGAAGCAGAGAAGCCATTAGCAGAAAGGAAGAAGAAGCGGCAAGCAGATAGAAGCAGCAAGTAGGGGCAGCGGCAGAAGGCAGATCACAGAGCGGAGAACTGAGAACACATCTTTAGGTTGCAGATCACAGATCGCAGTACGTGGGACACATCACTAAAGCACCTTAGGTAGATGCACCCTTAGTTCACAGGTTGCAGGGTGCACCTTTAAGAAGAAGCAGCAGAACTAAGAAGATATAGATCTCTGAAAGTGTAGTCTCTCTCTCTTAAGCAAAGCCTCTTTCTCTCTCTCCTCTCAAAGCAAGTAAGCCTCATTTCCTCTATCCTCTATAAACAAGCAAGCAAGCAAGCAGCCCAGAAATAGAAGTAGCTCAGTTTCCAGTCCACCTCTGATAAATACCTGCGCAAATTGTTGCTGCAGGCGGTGACAAATATCCGTGGATTTGGTACCATAAAGATCCAGTGACACTTAATATCTAAGTTCTTCTCTAATTTCTTTATTCAGTGTTCTTTAGTTTACATTGCAGTGGTCTTTCAACTCCTTCATTAGATTTATTCCTGAGTATTTTTGAAGTTATTGTGAATGGAATAATTTTTCTTATCTCTTTCTCAGCAGATGAATTATTGGACTATAGGGACACTCTTGGTGTTTTATCTTGATCTTGTATCATATAGTTTCACTGAACTTGTTTATCAGCTAGAATTAGAAAAAAAAAGTCCTAAAATTAACTTGAAAAAATGAAAAACTGACAATAGCCAAAGAACTACTGAGCAAGAAAAGCAAAGCTGGCTGTATCACAATACCAGATCTCAAACTATACTGCAGAGCTATAGTAACAAAAACAGCATGGTATTGGCATCAAAACAGACATAAAGACCAATGGAATATAATAGAGACAAGACCACATAGATAAAATTATCTGACATTTGACAAAGGTGCCAAAAACATATATTGGAGAAAAGATAAACTGTTTAAAATTGGGGCTGGGAAAACTGGAAATCCATATGTAGAAGAATGAAACAAGATCCCTGTCTTTCACCCTGCACAAAAGTCTACTTGAGATGGATCAAATACCTAGGAATTAGATCAGAAATGTTGCTACTGCTAGAAGAAAACATAGACTCAACATTCCAACATATTGTCACAGGTATGGTTTTCTTAACAAGGTCCATAAAGTTAAGAAATAAAATAAATAATAAGTGAGATGGCATTAAATTAAAAAGGATTTACATGGTAAATGAATAAAAGCATCAAAGGACAGCCTAGAGAATGGGAGCAAATCTTTGCCAGGTATTCCTCTGACAGATAATTAATATCCAGAATATGTAGAGAAATAAAGATACATAACACACACACACACACAATAATCAGTAATGGGCAAAAACCCCTAAACAAACATTTCTGAAAAGAAGTACAAATGACCAACAAATAAATGAAATAAATGTTCAGCATACCTAGTAATCAGGAAAATGCAAATTAGAATTACATTGAGATTTATTTCATTTTACTCCAATGAGAATGGTAATTATAAAAATACAAATAATAATAAATACAAGGATGTGGGTATATTCATAAAAGGTACATTCATGTATTGCTGTTTGAATGTAAATTGATAGAAGAATTTTGGAAAGCATTATAAAGATATCTCAAAAGAATAGAAATGCAATTACTATATGACCCAAATATCTCATTCCTTGGTATTAATCCAAAAGAACTAAAACTAGCATGCTATAGTGACACAGTCATATCAGTATTTGTAGAAGCACAGTTCACAATAGCCAAGTTGTGGAATAGCCCAAGAGTTCATCAATAAATGAATGGATAAAGAAAATGTGGCATGTATACACAATAATTAATGAAGTAAGAGCATTTCACAGTAAGTAAATGAATGGATCTGGAGAACATTCTGATAGGTGAAATAAGTTACACTCAGAAAATCAAGTTTGAATGTTTACTATCATAAGCAGAAGTTAGAGCAAAGTAATAGGAGTAAAAGGAAATCCCATAAAAAATAAGGGAGGTCAATAGTGGAGTAGAAGAATATGATTGAAGGGAAGGGAGTAGGGACAGCAAAAATGGAGGAACTGTGGAATGTAATTGACCAATTGTATATAATTCTATTTGTATACAGCATTATGTACAAATATAAAAATACCACAGTGAATGTGAATGTAAATCTGTAAAGCATCAGTTTAAATAAATATATAAATAGAAGAAACACGAGTAAAGTAGAGTAAAGGGAACAGGGCAAGGAAGAGGGAGAATATATGAAGTACTGGGCAAGCATAATTATGTAAAAGTGAACCCCCTATAATGTATGGTTATAATGCACTAATATATACTTATAAAAATTCATATATCCTACAATACTATATTACCTTGTAATTATTAATTCTGATTACAGTTCCAAAGTAGTTGTGTTCTACATGACATCGTAGTCATGGCCTGTGCATGTGTAACTTAATTTTAAACTAGAGACTTAAGAATATTCTTAGGTACCTACTTTTAAACTGCTCCTCTGCACAGCTTCCACATTTAAATTGTTATGTTCCACCAATTCCTGTCATGCACACATGCTGAATTCTAATGTACTGTGAATTGTTTGGTGTTCAAACTCTTTTGTGGGTTTCCCAAAATGACTTAAGTCAGAGATCTGTATTGGTCAGGGATTCAATTTATAGCTTTATCTTTATTCAGATATCATAGTCATAGTACGTTGTTTATGCAACAGCTGATTTTCTTTTTTTTTTCATAAGATATGGCCATTTCATATTTATATATGGTGCACTTTTACAATTTCAGCCTATCATGGTTTCAGATACAAATCAAAGCACAATTATTACCTAAAATTATCATTATTATTTTTTCTGTATAATAATATAAATAGTTTTTATTGTCATAATATCACATAAAATACTTCAATATAAACATCATGATGTATATATTTGAGGGAGCAAATAAATTGCCATCTACATCTAAAGGGTTGTCACTTCTGTAATCATCTTAGATTTTTGAGTATTCAGCAGTTCTGAGACTAATCTTCAATCTACACTCCAAAATTACAAAATCACTGTTAATTAACATGAGGAAAGATAGAAAAGAAGTTCATTTATGAAATGAGTACTAGTCACGGTGTGTATCTTATTAGATTATTAGATTATAAACTCATCTCTACCCTTATGCAAGTTATAAGAATTTGTTGAAATGGTGATTAGATGTCTTTGTGTTAGTTTCATTTATTTAGACATGGACTTTATACACTGACTGATAGAGTAATATAGACATCCCAAAAATAAGCCCACACATCTATGGTTGGCTTATTTTCAAAAAAGATGCCAAGAATACCAATGGGGAATAGGCAGTCTTTTTGATAAATGGGGTTGGTAAAAGTGAATATCCATAAGTAGAAGAATGAAAATAGACATTTATTTCTCTTTTTATACAGGAATTAACTAAAATGGATTAATGATTTCAATGTCTATCATAGTTTATGAAACTGCTAAAAAAAAAAAAAAAGGAAAAGCTTAATGACATTGATCTTGGCAGAAATTTCTAATATACAACCCTAAAAGCACAGGCAATAAAGGCAAAAATAGGTATGGGGGATTGCATCAAACTAAAAAGCTTCTGAAAAGGAAACAAACAAACAACAACAACAACAAAAGAAACAGAATGAAGAGATAGCCCACAGACTGGGAGAAAATATTTGTAATCATTCATTTGCTATGGAACATACAAAATATATAAAGAATGCAAAGTACTCAATAAGTAAATAACTATTTAAAATGAGCAAAGGACTTTAGTAAACATTTATCTAAAGAAGATAAACATGTTAAACAGATGTGAAAAATGTTCAACATCTCTAGTCATCAGAGAAATGCAAATTAAATCACAATGAGCTATATCTTCATATTTGATAAAATTGATATTAAAACAGATAACCTGTGTGTCCATGGATGTGGACAAAAAGGAATACTTATACACCCTTGGTGGTATTTTAAATTTGCCATTTGGAAAACAGAATAAAGGATCTTCAAAAATAATGAAAATATAATTATATAATCCAGAAATCTCTCTTCTGAGTATAAACTCAAAATAATTGAAATCAGTATACCAAAGAGATGTCTGCACTCCCCTGTTCATTTAGCAATGTTCATAGGAGACAACATATGGAAACCAATTCTCTATCAATGAATGTGTTTAAAAATGTGTTACATATACATAATGAGATACTATAGATGAAACAATGGACTAGTAACTAATATGTGGAATTTAAATAAAAATTGAACTCAAAATATTAGATAGTAGGATGGTGTTTATGAGAGGCTGATGGGGTAGAGAGGAGGAAGAGATTTTGGCCAATGAGTATCAAATTATAGTTAGAAAGGAGAAATAAGGGCTGGTGCTCCATTTCACATTATGATAAGCATAGTTAATAATAATGTATTATATATTTCAGAACAGCTAAGAGAGACTTTTGAATGTTCTTACCACAAAGAAATGATAAATATTTGAACTGATAGATATACTAATGAGGTGCTACTTTGAATGAATATGCTCTTCAGGGAAAATGGACCTTTCTTTACTCCTCCCCCAGATATTCTTCTGTCATGTGATACTGTAGTCACACTGGTCTTCCTCAGCCTGTTGTGTGGTGTGGTTTATTTGTACTTATTGAATGCATAGGGTGATCCTTGATTGTCATGATTTGGATATGAGGTGTCCCACCAAAGTGTCTGTGTTAATACAGAAATATTCAGAGATGGCATGATAAAATTATGAGATCTGTAACCTGATTGGTCTGTCCTAATCTTAATGTAATAACTGGGTGGTAACTATGGACAGGAGGAGCATGGTAGAGGAAGTGAGTCACTGGGGGTGTGAACTGGAAGGGTACGCCTTTCCTACAGCCTGTTCTCCTTCCTCTCCACTTCCCAGCTGCCATGAGGTGAGAAGTTTTCCTCCATTGACATCTTCCTGCTATGATGTTCCACCTTACCTTTGACCCCCAGCAATGGAGACAACTGACCATGGACTGAACTTCTGAAACCTTGACCCAAAATAAACTTTGGCTTCTCTAAATTGTTCTCATCAGGTATTTTGGTTACAATGATAAAAAGTTGACTAACACACTCCCCTTTCAGTTGCACTGGATGAGAGATGTTGTGTAGTGTGTTGTGTTGAGGCAATAGTAAAACCATTTTTTTGTTAAGAGGATATGTTCATGTGGCAGTTATTAGGCTTGTTATGACAAAATGTTGGAAGAAGCAATAAATTTGATCATTCTACAATATTTGTGTATATCAAAACATGACATTTTAGCCCATAAATGAAAACAATTATTATTTCCAATTAAAAAAAATGAAATTTAACTTTTAAAAAGAAACTAGTGTGTCAGTATAGGCGTCAGTGGTCACATGTGACTTTAATTAATCAAATTCAATAAAATTATTTTTCTCGTCATTTAAAGGGGGGTAAATGACTATCACATTCTACTGTAAGTCTATAGGATAACACCACCATCACAGTACATTCTATTGGTATTGAATAAAAGTACTTCAGAATTAAATTTCCCACTTTAAAGAAAACTCTCACACCTGATCAAACTAGAAAGTTTACTGATAAAAGATTTCAGTATATCACTATTCATTTCTAGAAGTAAACTTTTTGGCAAAGTGATTGTTAGGGTGTAGTTATTTTGAACAGAGGTCATGCTGAGGGTGAGGACGATGACATCACCCAAGAAACGCAGACATGGGAGACCAGGCTTGCAAGGCACAGATCTAATTTTACTTAGGATTGTATAAGACATATATTGGCACATTATTCAATCAGGTTAAGAAGCTTTTTAAAACATAACAGAATCAACCTATCAGTAAGCTATACATCGGACTAATATAAACAAACCAAGTATCCCTAAGTGATTCTGTCCAGCAACAAGTCTGAGACAAAGGACTGGGGAAAGAGCAAGGCTCCAGAACACAGTATGAGGTGAGGCAGCAGGGCGAACTCACATCACAGCTTGCCGGGATGCCTGTTGAGTGAGGCATTCCCTCAGCTCGTAGCTCAGCCTCAATAACTGCAAAGGCCTATAATTCATGGCGCGTCTTTACCACTTCCTCAATTTCCCCATCCAGACTGTTGGATTTATTTAAACCATTGTATCAGCGACTGCTGTCAAATAAGCTTTGAGGAATGTTACCTGCATTAGGGTACTTAAAAAGATGAGGGGAACTTCATGAATATTTAAGGACAACATTTATGACAATTCTATGCCTGTCTAGATAAATTCCATCTATGGCTGCTTCTTATTCATAAATGACATATTAGTGAGCTTGCAGAAGAGATATACATCTCCAACTTATGTTTTCTTTAGACATGACTAGCTTTCACTTCAAGAATCTGATTATTTTGATCTTCATATTACCTTAGATCTTAGTTCACAGTCAACTTACAAATGGTTAAATCATTAAAGATAAGTTGGATTGAAAGGAAAGTTTCCATTACTGAATTCTCTTCAGTATCAAAAAGTCATATCAAATCAACAGGTAGTCTACAAAAAAAATAATCACTGTGGAAAAACATCATACAGTGACTCATTCTTCCAAGAAGCATTATGTTTCTGGAGATACTACAGAATCAAATATATAGATGGAGTATATTTCTATAGAAAGGTAGAGAGAGAGCAATATATATATATATATATATATATATATATATATGCATTTTTTTACAATACTGGAGATCAAATCCAGGATGTTATGCATGCTAGTCAAGCATTCTATCACTGAGCTATATCTCTAGCCCTATATTCTACAGTTTTGATATATTTCAGAAAATGACCTTCTGAGGCTTATTTTGATAATTTCTTCCTTCTTTCTTTATTTTCTCTTTTCCTTTTTCTTTCTTCCTTTTTTCTTTTTTTCTTACTCTTTGTTTGTTTTGTGGAAGAGTTCTGAGACAAATTAATTCCCTGAATGGATATTTGGGACACTGATAAATTATCTAAAGATATAGTCCTTTTTCTAGACTAAGTATATGATATCAGTATCATTTTTTAAATAATATCCAATACCTAGATATTTTCATTTCTTTTTAAATTCTAATTTTTTCTCCCTAGGTGATATTTTGGGGGATAAATATTAATTTACTTATAAGCCCAGTTCAAATATTGTCTTTTATTGAATACCAGCATTCAGAGGAATGCAAAACTCTAAGTTTATGAATAAATTCTTAAATAATTTCTCAAATCCATTTTATAATAGAAAATTCAATATAGTATTGGAATAATGATTAATATTTTTGATGAAATATTGACTAAAATTCTTATTTACTTTCTATAAAGAGACAAAAACTCATTCATTTTAAAATTATGTTTTGCAAAGTCTGAATATATAGGAAGATTTTATAATTTAATATATTACTTAATAATTAATTAATATATCATTTTAAGCTATTGCAATACTTATGGGGAAAGCAGCATAGAAGAAAATCTCATTATTAAGGCATTTCTCTAAGCTAATTAAAATTTATTTCTTTGTATTACATGAAATGAATAAAAAACTTGCATGTAAATTATCAGAGGTATTCAAGCATAGTCTGAAAAACAGAAGCCAGAAAAGAACCTTTTAATTAAAAATTCAGTAAGTGGTAGATGAAACCTCAAAATTATGGTTGACAGATACTTTTTTGGCATTTGTATTCTCTGTAAGAAGTAAAAGAAAATATGTATAAAGTAAATCAATGGGAACAAAAATTTGTTTAGTTTTGTTTTCTTTAAATACATTTTATTTTTAATTGGCACTTCTTAATCTTACATTTTATAATTATGAGAAAATCATACAAAATGATAAATTTATAATAACTAATTTTAAATATATACTGTTTTGAAAGATAGGAGAAAAAAAAGAGAGAACAAGGAGTTGCTTTACGAAATCCAGAACCGTTTTATCCTTGAGCAGAGTAAAGAGATTGAGATATTGCTTGTTCTCTAGAGAAGAATCTGTTTATAAACAATTTGAAGTTGCCTTTGTAAGTTGTATGACCATGAACCATGAAGACGGCAAATAAGTAAATATGAAAGGAATTACCTCATTTAAATAGGAACTGACATGCAGTTTATAATAAGTCTATTGTGCATGGTGTGAGATATGCCTGAAGCATTTGGTTTTGTAATGCTCAGAAAGCACTTTCAGGTACATGAGCAAGGAAGGATTGGGCACCAATGGTTTACTTGTCTTCACTGTCTTTTCCAAACATATGGGTGGTGTACTGCAGCTTACTGCAGCCCACTATACTCTGATGCATCTTCACATGGACAATTTCCTGAAAATAACCAGGCAGGAACACTATACACTCACCCACACCATGGTTGGGTTCTGTGATTGGGAAATCCTGCTATAAGCTATTTTTTCCCCTCTATGGTCTTTCTATGAAATGATGCTATTTCTATGAAAGGACTCCAACCAATTTCACATGGAAATATAAGAAATAACCTATCATATGCTTACATAGAAGAACACTTATTGAAATATTGCATCATTTAAATTAGGGGTGGTATAGTAATCTGTATCACGGTAAAAATGTCACTTTACCAGAAGACTGAGGCAGGAGCATCACAACTTTGAGGTTAGTCTGGGCAACATAGGAAATTATGTCTCAAAATAAAATTTTAAAAGGACTGCAAATATAGCCCAATGGTGGAGCACATGCATGTGCAAGCCCTGGGGTTCAATCACCAGCACCTCTAAAGTCATACTAAATATGCATGACAAAACAGCTTCAAGAAGGAAAGATTAGAAATGTACAAAAGGTGAAGGAAAGCTAAAAATACACGCTAAAGAACTCTGCATGAAGCAGCAATTGGAAACTTTTGCAATGCTTAGAATTGATGGAGTATATAGACTGCCCCGTTAAGATTAGGAAGGAACTGTACCTGTAGAAAATAACCACAGTGTGGTGTCTGTCAACTTGGGTAAGAAAACTGATGCTTTATCATGTGAAAACGTAATGAATAATGAAGCCTGTTCTTATCATTATAACTCTTGCCAGGACCTGTTTCCATTTGAAACTAACTACAAGACAAAGGACATGTGATTTCTTGATAACACAATTATGTAATAGTCAAACATTAAAGACACAGAGTCATGCAGGGAGCAGATCTGGAAAAAAATAAATCCATTTTTTTCTCACAACATTCATCCTTTATTTTTGTTTAGATGAAAAATGTTTTTTCTGAAAATCCAAAGACAGAATCTTCAGATATTGCATCACTGTATGGTGATGTCAATCCATATCCATTCATTTATAGGTTGTGTTGTTTCCCTGAAACATTGAATTCCTAGCCCCTGGTACCTATGAATATGGTCTCATTTGGAAATAGGTCTTCAGAGATATAAGCACATTAAAATGAGATCACTATACTCCTGATACAATATGACTCATGGGCTTATAAGAAGAGGGAAATGTAGACACAGACAAATATACAGAGGATGTAATGAGAAGACATGAATGAAGTTAGTCATGAAAAAGACTGTTGGGGAAAATGAATTAAAGATAAATCTTCTTCAAACACAGAAATCCTCTCCATAAATGTAGTAGAGAAAGAAAACTTACTTATTACTGCATAAGCATTTAGCAGGAATGTGATGTGCATCATTCTGCCAAGACAGAACGGACTACGACCCTTTATACAGCCAAGGGGACTAACCTACTAGGTACATGTTGTCAGGATAAACAATGACTAGTCTCAGATAAGAAGACTTGACACTGCAATTTTTCACACATAGTTCATCCTCACTTTGCCTGACAATTTAGGTGACTTTTTGTTAATGAATTGACTTTACCCAGGGGGCAACAAACTTTTCATGTCTTTCTGACAAGAGGTAGTTTAGGAACTTGAAGAAAGGTTCTCCTTGAAGTTAGGATCCTTACTCTCCCATACTAACAGGTAAAAAAGGATAAAAATCTCTCTTGAGGTTGACATTTCAAAGAGATGAACTCCAAGTCTTGAGGAAAGACATTTTTTTAGGTTTTAAAGCTCACAAAAGGTCTATCTATTTTACAAAAATATGTGTTTACATTTCAAAGTGGGGAGAAAATATTTATGGTTTTAAGTTTTCTAAAGAGGATTCTCTAGAAAAGAAAAAGAAAAAAGAATGGCAGTGATTTCTTCCCTTAATAGCAATGGAGGAATTAAGCAACACACTTTTAAATTCTATTTATCCTTAAAGACAGAGGCAGACATTGGAGTTCAGTTGCCACAAGTCAAAGACCATTCTAGACTACCAAAAACTGGAAGAGTCAAAGAGCCATTCTCTCTTAGAAATTTTTCCTTTGACCATGTGTTTCTGAGAGATGGACATTTGATATTAACCTCATTGCATGAACACTTTGCTATATTCCCTGTAGTTCAATTAAACTTCTTCATTTTAGCATTGTATGAAATGCCATGATGATGAATTAAGCACCTTTATACCCATAAATTATACTATTATCCATTTCAAGACAAATGCAACATTGACAACATGAAAAATCATTATTACAGACTTTAAAAATAATATAAAGTTGCAACAGTTTATTTTGAACACATTTTGCAAAGAAATTCAGCATTTGTGTATCTACATAAAATTCTTGAAAAGTATAATTAACAAGACCAAAGAGGAATAAAATAGACTTACCATGCATAGTCACTGACTTGCAGTTGGTTTCTGCCTGTCTCTTAGAAGAATCACAACTGCAGAATCAGTCCTAGGTTTCTATGACACTCATGGACACCAATGTCTCAAAGTTGTATCACATCCTGGCTCTACAGATTTGCTTAGACTAGCCCAGCAGTAGGGTAGGACAAAAGCCCACACTGCTGTGGAATCCCTACTGCTGAGGTGGAATCATGGTTAATGACCATTGCAACAAACCATAAATGAAGCTAGACTGAAGAGAAGTATAATGGGCTGGAACTTTGTGTCTTTTCCTGGCATTGTCCAGAGTCTGTGTACAAAGAAACTGACACGTACATATAAGCCACTTGGATATACCCAGGTTTGGTTTCACTATTCAAGTACTGAATTCTAAAGCACTGTCTTGTCCTACATGCCCTGCCTAACTTCAGCAAATGAAGTCCTGCTGCAGGCTGTATCTCCTCAAATTGTGGTAGCATTGGTGAAGGAAGTCCATTAGCCACCGAGGATGACACTAATGTGGGTCATGCCTGATTCTTATAGCTGCAAGAACCTTCATAGTCTTAGGGGTGCACCTAGACCATAACACAACTTGAGGTTATTAAGTGCAAAACTCATGTCTGTAACACTAGAGAAGGTGAAAGGCTACATCTTTGACTACTAGGGATACCTATGCTGCTGAAGATTGGGGGTTAGGTAGTAAGATGATACTTTGTCCACCAAGGCTGATGTTAAATTGGTTTTAACTGGGTCTCACAGCTTCAGGGACTTATGGTGTGACTTGGCTTACTCAGAGGCTGAAAACGATGCAGGTCAAAATTCTAGTATATCTCAGTATTATGCAGGTATCTACCTATGCTTTGGTAGGTTCAAAGGCCCTGCAAACAAACTCCAGCCTTGTTTTGAGTTTTTGTTTTCTGTCTATCTTGGGTTCTCACCACAGCTGGTCCAGAACTGAGATGCAAGGTGAAGTCCTATGCCAGCTTTCATGCTCTGCTCTCCAGTAGGTAGATTCTTGCTCTCTTTGCTTCCTGAATTAGAGGAGCAGTGGAAGAAGCAGTCATTACTTGTTTAATGCAGTTTCACTGTTTCATTCTCAGTCATGGACGTTGACCTGGAAATAGGAGTCAGTTTCTTTAACTGATATCATGTTCCTTTGTGATGTGTGGTACTGATTTCAAGTCTAAAGCCTGTACTTAATTCTCTTTTATCCCCTGAGCAGGACATATCTCTATCCATGCTGTTAGGGGTTGGAATGAAAACAGAAACTGTTTACTTCATGCCTTCTATAGAGTTTATTTTCTTTTTATATATTAAAATCAAGTACTCTGATCTCTCACTTGATCCCCTTAGTTCTTTGGAAGGTATTTTGGTGTGTAAATAGTTCAAACTTATGTGTTGGTGGAAAGAGAATTTCTAGAGAATTTTTCTCAACTGCCAACTTGCTATGTCCCCTTTCCCAGACTTTTAAAAAATAAAAAAGTGCCAATTCTTCTCAAATTACTTCAAAGAAAAAGAAAAGAAATTCTTCTGAACTCAATATACAAGACCAGAATTGCCATACTGCCAAAACCAGACATAGATACCAACAAAAAAGTAAATCTACTAATTGTCCTGATGAGCATAGATGAAAAAATTCTCTACACAATACTAGCAAATTGAATGCAATAGCACATTTAAAATATTATGCACTATGATCAAGTGGGATTTGCCTTTGCTATACAAAGATGGTTTGACATACACAAACTCGTAGACATAATAAATCACATCAACACAATGAATGACAAAATCCATTTGATCGTCTGAACAGACACGGAAAAAAATTAATAAAATCAACATTAACTTCCTGATAAAAACCCTCAAAAAATTGATTCTAGAAATAATGTATCCTAACACTGTGAAAGCTTTATATAACAAACTTACTATTAATATCATGCTGACCAGGGAAAAGCTAAAGACATTTCTACTGAGGTGTAGAACAAGACAAAAATATCCACTGTACCACTCTTATTAAGCACGGTACACTTAAGTCTTATCCATGGCAATTAGACCAAAGAAAGAAATAAAGGGTATCTAAATTAGAAAAAAGGAGGTAAAAGATTTTCTGTTTTCAGATGATATGGTTTTCCATTTAGAGAAAAATTAAAGTCTACACCAAAGAAACTCATAAAACAGATAAATAATTTCAGTTAATTTGTATGGTATAAGTTGCATTAATATATCTGCAACCTTTTTTTTAATACACCAACAAGCAATCTCCTGAAAGAGAAATTAGAAAAGAAATCCCATTCACAATAGCTACAAAAAATTGCAATATACCTAGGAAAAATTTTAACTAAGGTAAGTGAAAGATTTCTAAATTAAAAATGATAAAGCACAGATTAAACAAATTGAAGAGGAAACAAAAATGGAAAGACATCATGTAAATGGATTTCATGAATTAATATTGTTAAAAACTGATCACCACAATCTAAAGATTCAGTGTGATATCCATCAAAACAACATTTACAACAAAAAAAAATTGGAAGTTCTAAAATTCATAGGAAACCACAAAATACAAAATAACCGAAGTAATCCTGACTGAAAATAACAAAGCAGGAGAAAACACAATATCTTATTTCAAAACTTACTACAAAACTATACAATCCAGAATATCATGGTACTGCCATAAAAACAGATATCTACAGAACAAAAGAGAGTGTCCAGAAATAAATACAAAATTAGCCAACTGGTTTTCAACAAAGATGCCAAGAATGTACTTTAGATATAGTACACTTTCTTCAATAAATGGCCCAGGGTAACCTAGATATTCATATGCAAAAGAATTAAAATAGACTTCTATCTTTTATCACTTAAAATTTAACTCAAAATGGATTAAAGAGGTAAATATCAAGCCCAAAATTATGAAATTAATAGAAGAAATAGGAAAAGACTTTAAGGTATTAGTGTGAGCATAGGTTTTCTGGATAAGCCCACCAAATAAATCACAGACAACAAAAGTAACAATAGACAATTTGGATTATATCTAAATAAGAAATTTATGCACAACAATGAAAAAAATAAAGAGTAGCAACAAATAGCATTAAGAAAAATATTTTCAAACTATTAATCCAAAACCAAATTAATATCAAAACTATATAAGGAACTCAAACAATTAAGTAGAAAAATAAAATAAAATAAAACCACAAATAATCTGATTAAAAATGGGAAAATGGTCTGAATAGACATTTCTCAATTAAACACATACAAGTAGACAACACACATGTAAAAAGAAGTGTTCAATGTAAATAATTAACAGGGAAATGAAATCAAACAATTGTTTGATTATTCAGTTAGGCTGGCTATTATCAAGAACACTAAATAAATACATGTTATAGAGGATGTAAAGAAAAGGAAACTTCTGTTTTCTGTTCATGTAAATATGAACTATGGGAACCAATGTAGATTAAAATAACTAATACTATCACATGGTTCAGGAATGCCACTAGATATGTACTCAAAGGAAATGAAATCAGCATGTCAGTGAGATACCTACATCCCATGTTTATTGCAGCACTATTCACAAAAGCTAACACAGGAAATCAATCAACATGTCTTTCAAAATATGAATGCATAAGCAAAATATGTTGCATGTACACATATTGGAATAGTATTCAGTTATAAAAAATAATGAAATCATATCATTTGAGGTGACACAGGTGGCACTAGAGGACATATTATGTTAAGTGAAATAAGTTAAGCAAAGAAGAACAAACACCGCATATTTTCACTTATTTGTACAATTTTTGAAAGTTTATCTCATAGAAGAAGAGAGTAGAATAGCAATCACTAGAGCCTGGCATTCTTAGGGGAGAGGGAAATAAAGGTAAGATAATAAGTACCAGGTACAATTAGATAGGAGGAACAAATTCTCATTTTCTAAATCACTGTATAATCATTATATTTTATAACAATTTATTATATACATATATATATCAAAATAACCAGAATAGTTTGAAGATTTCCAAATATAAAGAAATGCTAATTTCCCTTATTAGATCATTATACATTATGTATATTATGAAATTATCACACTATAACCTCAAATAAGTACAATTATGTTAATTAAAAATAAAACTCAGACAGGAGACATTATAACTTTTCACATACAAAAAGAGGAATCATGAATATAGGCTACTTACAGGAAATTGCTGAATAAAAACAATATAAGGATATACTACATGGAGGGCTGGGGAGATGGTTCAGCTGGTAAAAGTGCTTGACTCACAAGCACAAGGCTCTGAGTTCGATCCCCAGTACCGCAAAAAAAAAAAAAAAAAAAAAAAAAAAAAAATACTACATGAAGACCAATTTCCTTTATATATATATATATATATATATATATATATATATATATATGATTTTAATGCATTTTGCAAAATCATATACTGTTTATCAACAAATTTAGTCTATTGTTCCTCTAAAACTAAAACTGAAGGAAAAAAATAAGTGAGCTTAAATATATTGAAGTTTATTCAAAAATATAATATCTATAATAGTTGAATGAGACGAAGCAATATAATACAGTAAAATAAAAATACATTTCCATACAAAGTTGTTCCTGAGAATTTTATAATAAGAAGTCAAGCTATTGAATTTGATTAATTTTATTTTGAGCTGTATTAATTGCTCCATACTTTGAAATGTAGAAATTTTAGTTTAAATAATTCTCATAAAAACAAAACTTTACAATGTCATCATAATGATTCTAGAGAACACTGACCAGACTAATAAAGATGGCCTATTGGAAGTAAGCATATCACAATACTTAAAAGGGAAGGGTTAGTTGTAGATAGTTGAAGGATAATTCAGCTAAATATGTCAGCCCAAGACTTGTGAACTTCAGCACAGAGCATGTAATTAGAATGAAATACTGTTAGTGGTTTTTCACCAGAGATCAAAAATTGTCATCATTAATTTTCATAATTAAAGTCTTTTGATCAAGCTAAAAACCAGAAATCAGGAAATTCCCATAGCTATTAAAGGAATTGATGACAAAACAGAAAAACCTTACAATAAATATCCAAATACAAATGACTTCAACAGTTAAATTTTAAAGACTCATTAATGTAAATTTTAAATAAATGAATTCAGAAAGCAGAATATATGTAATTACCCATGAGTCATAATAAAAAATGTAAAATATTAGCAAACTTATGTTGGCTATTTAAAAGGATATCATAACAAATTTTAATATATTTCCTGATTTCAAAGTTTATCATTTTTTTCTGTTGTTAGTACCTATTTTTATTAACACATCTTATCTGAACATATTAATAGAATTCTGTGATATTTTTATGCATACAGAGTGTGTTGATCATAGCCATCCTCCTTTTCCTATCTTGTTCCCCTTTATTTCTACCAGCATTCTTCCCTGTCACCAGCAATCATTATTCTCATTTCAGGTCTATTGTTTTGTTTTTAACATTCTACATATAAAAGATAACATGCAATACTTGTCTTCCTATGCCTGGCTTATTTCTTTCTTAATGTGATATCTTCTATTTTCATTCATTTTTGTAGAAAATAACAGGATTTCATTCTTCTTTAGGGCTAATAGTCTGGAAGAACTGTGCAGCTTTGAGGAAGTGAGAAGGGACATTTTGACTTGCTAGTATGTAAATGTTTATGTTTTTCTTTTTAAAGAAACAGCTTTTTGTTTCATTGAGTTTTATTTCATTTCTTTCTGTTTTGATCTTTCTTATTTCTTTCTTCTACTAATTGTGGGTTTCTTTTGTTCTTGCTTTTCTTAGTTCTTGAGCTTCATCATTGGGGTTGTTTATTTGAAATCTATTTCTTTATGTAGGCACTCATTGTTGTAAATATAATTTAAAACTAAGTACCTATGTTGCTTTTGTTGCATCCCACAGGTTTTGGTCTGTTTCCATTTTCATTTGTTTCAGAAACATTTAAAATTTCCCTTCTGATTTCCTCAATGATGCACTTCTTCTAAAGTGTGGTGTTTACTCTTAGTGTATTTGTAAAATTTCAAAAGTTTCTCTGGTGGTTAACCTATAGTCTTATTCCAGAGTGGTCAAAAAAGATAGAGGACATGTTTAAATTTTCCTTGCATTTGTTAAGATTTATTTCATGGTATATTCTAGAGAAAGTTCCATGTGTTCATGAAAAAAAAAATGTTTCCTGTGGTGCTATTTGATGGAATGTTCTGTAAATGTCTGTTAAGTCCATTGACCCGTAGTATCTTTTAACTTTGATGTTTCTTTTTGTTATTTTTCAATCAATATAACTTGACAGAAGAAATGAGAACATAAAATAGTTACTTTTCTATAATGCAAGAATTGCACTTGACATCATTTATGTGATAAATGCTATTTACACAAAGTATGAAACACAACTATATAAATCCTAGAGAAAATATTTTAGTAATTGATAAAATAGTATAATTTTTCATATCAGGGAGAAAAAAAATACTACCTTCCTCAACTTCTGCTTAATAATGAAAGTTTTAGATATTGCAATAAGGCAAGAGAACAAGTACAAAAACTTAAAAGAAAGAAATAGATGTTATTATGTATAGGTGATAATTTTATACATAGAATTTTTATAAATAATATATATAGTAGTTATTGAATTTATCAGTTATTATAAAAGTAATGTATAAAATAAATTTAATTTCAACACACAATAAAGTCAATGAAAATGAATTAAAAATTTGAACGTTATCATATAAAATTTTAAATATCTGGGAAAATATAATAAAAAGTATACCAAGTTCTATAATCAAAATTATATAAAATATTCTTAGGTGAAATTAAAGAAGACTAAATAAATTGAGGAGCATGGCATATATGTGGAAGAAACATTCTTAAAAGACATCAATTTTCTCCAGGTTTATCTAAATAAATATAATAAAATCACATGAAATGTCTTAATATTTTTGCTTGTGAAAACTGACAATTTTTTCCAGAGTATCTATTGTAAACCTGAGTTGAGTATAGTAAAAATAACTGTAAATAATTAATGCAATGTTATGCAAATATAAGCATGTGAATTAAAAATAGATGAATAAAATAGTATAAAGTTATAAAACATAATAAAAGATTTGTGGAAGAAGAGAAAAACATAATGATGAAAGAGACTAGAATAGTTAGGACTAGTCATGCTGGTCATGTGATTTATAATAAAGGTACTTCTGCAATGAGGTATAGAAACAGTGCTTTCAAGGAATAGTGCTATGTTAAATGAAAATTAATATAGGAATAATAAACATGCCTAATACCAACCATAGTGTATTAATGAAAATCACCTGCAAAAGCATTTTAAAGAAAGATATGAAAGATAAGTCAACAAACCATCTAGTTAGAACAAAATGTAAAATGAATATCTTTATGACCCAAGGATAAGCAAATAATTTTTTTTGTGGGGGGAGAGGAAGTTACCAGGGATTGAACTCAGGGGCATTCAACCACTGAGCCACATCTCCAGACGTATTCTGTTTCTTATTTAGAGACGGGGTCTCACTGCATTGCTTAGCATCTCGCTAAGTTGCTGAGGTTGGCTTGGAACACCTGCCTTAACCTACCAAGCCCCTGGGATTACAGGATGTGCTGCTGTGCCCCACAAAAATAATTCTTAATTAGAACAAAACACAGAAGTTAATATAATGAAAAGGTTGGGTCAAATGCACTTCATTAAAATTAAGAATTTTTGTCAACAAAAGAAACTACTAATTACAATAAAAAATGTATACAGCCATAGTGTGGCAGACAGATGCAATATGTTTGAAAAGAATAACAGGAAGAACATAAATGAACTAAAAGCCTCTAATAGATAGTCTGATAAAATTAGAAAAAAATCAGGATATGTACTTTACAAAAGAGAATATTCAAAGAATCATTAACCAGAAAATAAGATTCCCTTTGTGATCAGGGAAATGCAAATTAAAACCACAATATTTTAAAGGCAGGAACTTTGAAGTGTCTGACATTTTATCTTATTTGAGAGCTAACAAGAAAGGCTGACCCACGGAAAAAGAAATATACACACTGATACACACTAAAGGAGGGAAGCACAGGGAGGAAGTGAGGGAAGAGAAGAAGGGAAGAAGAGAAAAAGGAAGAGAAGAGAGAGAGTAAAAGATTTTCAGGTTAGTGAAAAAGACAATTTATGACTCAGCAAACATTGCAGTCAGGATAAAATTGTAGGCTGATTCTTAAAGTTCCAACTGCTACAGGGCAATGTGATGAGTTCTAGTTGATAACTGTATATGAAGTGACAGTATGTTGTTACAAAATAGGAAATTTAAGATTGGGAACCTCTGATCTTCTGTAGGATCTGTGGGTAAAATTATTCTCTCCATTGTCCCATACCAGAGATAAACATTGCTTTCATTACCCTAGAATATATGCAGATACTTCTGAGAATAGAAGAAATATCTAGGCTTATTAACCTGAACATAATCTAGGTTCTTCTGGGAGAGACATCTTTAAATTTTACTCTTTACTTGTCCAACAAAGTAAATATATTTCCATTATAAGGATTTCCTATCACTGTTTCCTTGGCTATGTGTATGTGCAAAGATTCTAGAAAAGATAGTCCTGAAGCATTTGAGTTGTTTAATACTTGCATGTATATGTAGTATCTCTACAATTATGGAAATTGTCTAAGTGCTATATAATATCAATTAAATCAAATAGCTAAATTTGAAGAAAATGGCAAAATCAAATGCAGCACTAATCTCAAAAAGCTAAAAATCTCTTGTAGTGATGGTAGGTTTAAAATGGTATCACCACTTTAGAAAACTATCGTCACTGTCTACCAAACCCGATAATAAGCTTACTTTGTAACAAATTCTATTGCAAATTACACAGTATTACATATTCTTAGTAATAAATAATATAGGATTGAACAAGATAATTTCAAAAGTCGTTCATGGGTGCTCAGAGCAACATCATTTGTAACATTTCTAAGTCAGGAATAAAATCCTATTAACCAACAGTATAATCAACAATCATCTCATAGTATGTTCATGCAACTTAATTTTTTAAAAAAACTAAAAATAAACTCCTACTGCAAGCAACAAAATGAACCTATTTGACAACATAATATTATAAGAAATAAGTCAAATATAGTATACTATAGGCTATAAAACCCATGACAAATTTTTAAAGAAAAAACTAAACTGTGGTATTAGAAGACAAAACAATATTTTCATTGGTATTAATAACTAGAAGGAAACAAAATGAGGTTCTTGGAATTCAGATAATGTTTCATATTTTGATATTTAGGATTTTCATGGATGAGTTCACATTGTAAAAAATACACTTAAAGTGCACTTATGATGTGTACTGTTTACCATAGTGTATTACATTTCCATTTTAAAAATAAATAAATTTTATAGTCTTTTAATAATATAGTTTTCAATAAACCTTCATGAAATTTAATTATTTATATTTAGAAAGCAATGTAAACATTTGAGATATCATAAAATATCATTTAAATTATTTATCAGAAAAAAACATCATGCCTGTACAAATTAAGAAATATTTTGTAAATAAAATCAACTGTGCACTTAAATTTTCCTGTTACAAGTGTGTTTTAACATATTTTGTTTATTGTGTAGGTAAAAAAAAAAAATGCTTCAACATCTTGAAGATGAGCCAAATGGTATATCTAAACATATACAAAACTTTTATTTATGTTGGGGTTTTCTTTAGTTTTGTGTTTAGTATAAGACTATTAAAAATGCAATTATGTCAGTTACACATATATAAGAATAAACTTAGCAACATCAGTTTAATCTCAAGTAGCAAAATGATCAATGCATAATTAGCTTCTTATTTGGAAAATATATATTGAAAGAAGGGTATGAATGGACCTTATATTCAAAATGTTCATGGTATTACAAAAAGTTATATCCCCATTAGTACATTAGCACAACCTCTACTTTTACTTAAATTTTTAACTTAAATTATGTGACAACTCACTAAAATGAAAAACAACTTCAGAGGCAATTAAAACAGAAAATTGATCATTAAACCTAAAAAAATCACAAAGTTATGCTAAATTATCAAGAAATCGATTTTCCAAAACAATTTGGAGATACACTGAAACAGTAAACATTAAAAAGAATTCATCATTTAATTATACTTTGTGTACTTTTTTCCTAAAATATACTCCATATCAAAACTCCCACTTAAATATCTCTTCCATGCTTTCTTGCCAAAATGTTACCACAAAGTTTCTTTAAAACAATGCAAAACAATGTTACCTTCTGCTACAAAGATCAAAGGTCAAAATTGGTCCCTCTGGGTTACAATTAAAAGATCAGCTGGGCCTCTAGTTATGGCTCAGTGGTAGAGCAATTGCCTGGCATGTGTGAGGCCCTGGGTTCAATCCTTAACACCACATATAAATAAATAAATTAAATAAAGGTCCATCGACAACTAAAAACAACAACAACAAAACACATTTGCTGGGATGGCTTCCTCTGGAGTCTCTAAAAGGGCTGTCTGCTTCCTTTATTGTCTCGACCTCTAGAGGTCACTTGCATTGTTTGGTCAGTTGTTTACTTCATCTACAATACCTGTGATGGTGCTTGAGTCTATTTTGCATTGAATTATTCTGACACTCTTCCATAATCAAGTCTTCTGCTTTCCTCCTAAGAGGGTCGTGATCACACTGGGCCCTTGTGAATAATTCAAACTAATCTTCCTAACTCAAGATCTTTAATTTAGTTACATATGTAAAGTCCATTTTACTATAAAGTAACCTATTTACAAATTTGGGGGATTCAAAGTTGAATATCTTTGGAGAAGGGCACTGTTTAGTTTTCTATACTTCCTTTCATGCTTATGTGATTCATTTTAAATCAGAAGTTTATTCTTAATAAAAAATGGAAATATAACAAATAGGGAAATAAAAATTTGTAAACTGGTCTAGTGTAATCTAATGGAAACTAAAATTTATTGTTGTTACTCTATTGGAAAGGAGGAAACTTGAAAAATGAAAGGAACGTGAATATGTTCAGGAAAATGGAAAATATCACTTCAACTCTCTGGGAATACAGAAGAATATTTTTTATTTAATATATAAAGCAAAGTGGAAACCTTGATTGGTATCCCATGAGGCAATTTAGGTCCACAAAAACATTATATTATGGCAATTATTACAGATCATGTTCAAACCAATAAAAATTATTTTTGTTAAAGAAGACATAAAACATAAGGGCTAGTATTACCTTAACTTTCTGACAGTAAATGAGGTAGGCTAGAAGGAATAAGAAATAGGCAGAAAGGAGTCATAAGGAAGGACAAGAAAATAAGATTTTAATTCAGTTTTATATACATTTCAGGCCTGTCCCTTCCTAAGCCAGCTTCTCTCCAAGGTCAATTGCTCCCAAATTCCTGATAATCTGTAACTCTACTTGTGCACTGTTAATCAAACCCACAATACATCAATTAAGAGATCTGATATTTTTAGAAACCTATAATTTATGCAACTTTTCAGTGTTATTTACTGATCATATGATAAAGATGCTATCGGCCTAAAGATTCTGAGACTTACCATACCACTAGAACCTGTCTTGACAATATTCAATTAGTATCATTCCTACATAATTTCCAGACCTATTTTACAGTAAGTTTCTTTTAAAATAAGAGCTGGGAACCCCAAAACTATATCATCTGCTCAATATGGCTCATATTCAACACTCCTTGATTTGACCGCAAAGGTGTCTCTTTCTTGAGATTAGCCTCATTCACCCTTGAATATATATCTATTTTCCTAAATCTGGTTATGCTTTTGACTGGCATGTGATGGAATTTTTTCCATCATATATGCCAAGAAACCCCACTGAACCTGAGTCTATTTCTCCCTTCTCTCTGGAAAATCCTCTCTGGAGACATTTCTTTGAAGACCCCTGTCCTGTGAAATAAATATAAATAAATATATAGTTAATAAATAATCATGAATAGAGAAAAGATGGCAGAGTAGAGGAAGGATATGCTTCCCAGAAGTTCCTCAGCACCAAAGTTACAAAAGTGGGTAACTAAGGTCATAATAGGCAACTGCTGTTTTTGTTGGTAACTTCATTCCCAATCTCCTGTCTCTGCTCTTTGGTGCCTGGTGTCTCTGAGTGGCTCCCACCACTGCAATCCCTTTCCCCCCAAATTATTGGTCCATGAGCCAACAGGTTTTGGTTAGTTTTCACTCAACCATTTCTCCCACTCACTCTGGATCTTCTGGTTCTATTAAGATCAACCTCCCTCTCTATTCCAAATGTTTCCCCAGTCTTTTAGACAGCTTTTTCCTTGCTGTGATGAAAAGACCCAGCCAGAACAATTGTAGAGGAGGAAAATGTTATTTAAGGGCTGACGGTTTCATAGGTCTCAGTCCATATATAGCCAGGTCCATCAAGGTGGAAGAGTATGGCTGAGGGAAGCAGCTCCCATGATGATCAATGCAAAACAATGTTACCTTCCAGCTACAAAGATCGTGCCCAAAATCACATGCCCAATGCCCTGCCTCCTCCATCTGCACCCCATCCATCTTCCGTTACCACTCAATTAATCCCATCAGCTGATTAATTAACTGATTGGGTTGAGGTTCTTGTAACCCAATATTTTCTCCACTGAAACTTCTTATATTGTCTCACACGTGAGCTTTTGGGAAACACCTCACATTCAAATCTTAACACCCAGGTCAATTTAAAAATATATATCTTTATCCACTACAGTTTCCTCTCTCTCTGCCTGTGCTCTCCACTCCCTTCAGCCGTCATGGCAGTACAAGCTGGAATGGTGATACATCCCACAGTCTCAGGATGTTGAGGCAGGAGGATCACAAGTTCAAGGCCAGTCTCAGCAACTTAGCAAGATAAATAGATAAACAAACAAAATAAAAAGAACTGAGAATGTAACTCATTGAAAAAATGCCCCCGTGTTCAATCCTAAGTACAAAAAAAAAAAAAAAAAGATAGTGCGAATAAGTACATTCAGGTTTCAAACATATTGACTAATAGTAATTACAATTTTTTCTGTATTCACAGTTTTAGAGGCCAGTAGTTTAAAATGAGTTAAAATAAATTGTTGGTGTTGTTCCATTTCTTTCTGCAGGATGTATGGGAAATTCATCTTTCTTACCATTGCCAGCATCTAGAGTTGACTCGTTCTTTGGCTTTTGCCCCCTCCCACACATAAAGGGAACAATGGATCAAGAGCATTTTTCTCTACACGTTACTGACTGACACTCCTGGGATACTCTTTAATATATAGTGGTGCTTGTGATTACATAAACCACTCCTATAATCCAGAGCAGTTTCTCAGCATCAGCTAATTACTAATTTTACTTGCAGCCTTAATTTCTCCTTGCCATGTCACAGAACATAATCAGTTCTCAGGGATTAGAATGGGGGCACCTGTTCTAATTTATTAGGATTTATTAGGAATTTATTATTCTATAAATGCAAATATCTTCTGGATATTATATCTGTATCCATAATCAACTGATCCCTTTATATTTCATAGGTATTGACACACACAGAAAGATATAATATAATTTAATGTTTAAAACTTCACCTGGTTTCCCTTCCTGCTTCTTGAAGTTCGCATTGCCACTTGATAGCATGGGTTTTGGTTGCAAGAGCAAGATGCACTCAGAAACCTGTTAGCATGACCATCTTCATGGGGGATTAATAAATAGGAGGCCTCAACTGTTCCTTTTTTATATCTTTTCCTGTCCTGTAATACAAAGCAATTTCTAAACAAGCAATGACAGAGCAACCCAGGTGAAAACATAACATTCTAGTATTAGAGCTTTGCTCCGAGGAGCTTTTAACTAGGGATATGAAAACAGTGCTGAACAAAGAGCACAAAGGTGATAAAGAAACAAGAAAAGACAATGTTAAAACTATGCCTTAAAAACAATCATATTAACCCTAGGAGAAAATACATCCTGACTAAGTTGCTGAATATCCAAATCCTCCTTGAATGCAGATGTAGGCTACAAAATAAAACCTATAACTATTGTTAGCCATGTAAAATGCTACCCATCAAAGAATGAATTTTAAAGGAATCTACATTTTTTTAGGTTACAATATGTCTCATTACATCCAAAGCAGAGTGTCTGATTTATTTTGCATATTTGCATAAAAATGGTAAATATAAATGTTAGGCCAAACATTTTTCAAAATATTTACATGGAAAATAATGTGCTTTTCACCGATATTTCAAAGCTTATACTAACATTTTAACCTCAATTTTGAGATTTATTTCATTGATTTCACTCACTTAAATTTTATAAGATAGTGGAGAATATTTTTTATTTGTTCTAATTAGTTATACACAACAGAAGAATGCATTTCAACTCCTTGTACACAAATGGAACACAACTTCTCATTCCTCTGGCTGTACACCATGCAGAGTCATACATTACATGAAATCATACATGTACATAAGGTAATAATGTCTATCTCATTCCACCATCCTTTCCACCCTCATGCCCCCTCCCCTCCTTTCACTCCCCTCTGCCCAATCCAAAGTTCCTACATTGTTCCCTAGACCTCCGAACCCCATTATGGATCAGCATCCACATCTTCTTTGAGGCTGAGTAATATTCCATTGTGTATATGCACCACATATTCTTATCCATTCATCTGTTGAAGAGCATCTAGGTTGGTTCTATAGTTCAGCTATTGTGAATTGAGCTGCTATAAACATTGATGTGACTGTGTCACTGTAGTTTGCTGATTTTAAGTCCTTTGGGTATAAACCAAGGAGTGGGATAGCTGGGTCAAATGGTGGTTCCATTTGAAGTTTTCTGAGGTATCTCCATACTGCTTTCCATAATGGTTGCACCAATATGCATCCCCACCAGCAATATATGAGTGTACCTTTTTCCCTACATCCTCGCCAAATTTATTGTTGCTTGTATTCTTGATAATTGACATTCTGACTGGGGTGAGATGAAATCTTAGAGTAGTTTTTATTTGCATTTCTCTAATTGCTGGAGATGTTGAACATTTTTTCATATTTGTTGATTGTATATCTTCTGTGTATATCTTCTGTTCAGTTCCTTAGCTCACTTATTGATCAGGTTATTTGTATTTTTGGTGTTAAATTTTTTAAGTTCTTTGTATATCCTGGAGATTAGTGCTTTATCTAATGTGTGTGTGGTAGAGATTTTCTCCCATTCTGTAGGCTCTTTGTTCATATTATTGTTTCCTTTTCTGAGAAGAAACTTTTTAGTTTGAATCCATTCCATTTATTGATTCTTTTTTTTATTTCTTGTGCTCTAGGAGTCTTGTTAAGGAAGTCAGGTCCTAAGCTGATATGATGAAGATTTGGACCTATTTTTTCTTCTATTATGGACAAGGTCTCTCGTCTAATTCCTAGGTTCTTGCCCCAACCTGATTTGAGTTTTGTGCAGGGTGAGAGATAGGGGTTTGATGTCATTTTTTTACATATGGATTTCCAGTTTTTCCAACACCATTTGTTGAAGAGGCTATCTTTTCTCCAATGTATATTTTTGGCACCTTTGTCTGGTATGAGATAACTGTATTTATGTGGGTTTGTCTTTGTGTCTTCTATTCTGTACTACTGGTCTACATGTTTATTGTGGTGCCAATACCATACTGTTTTTGTTACTACAGCGCTGTGGTATAGTTTGAGGTCTGGTATTGTGATGCCTCCTACTTTACGCTTTTTCTTAATGATTGCTTTGGCTATTCTGGGTTTCTTTTTTTTAATTTTTAAAATTTGTTGTATATGACAGTAGAATGCATTTGTACATTTTGACAGATCATGCATAAATGGAGTGTAATCTTTCAATTTTCTGATTATACATATTGTAGGATCACATTGGTCATGAAGTCATATATGTACATGAGGTAATAATGTCTGTTTTACTCTACTATCATTCCTACCTATATTCCTTCTCCTCCCTTCACTACCCTTTACCTAATATAAAGTAACTCTATTCTTCCCTTTCCCTCTTTTATTGCGAATTAGTATCTGCATATCAGAGAAAACATTCAGTCCTTGTTTTTTTGGGTTTGTCTTATTTTGTTTAGCATGTTATTCTCTGGATCTCTAATTTTTTAAAAGAGGTGAAAGACCTCTACAATAAAAGTATGGCACACTAAAGAATGAAATTGAAGAAGACCTTAGAAGAAGGAACAATCTTCCATTTCTTGAATAGGCAGAATTAATATTGTCAAAATGGCCTTACTACCAAAAGTGCTATGCAGATTTAATGCAATTCCTTTTAAAATCTCAGTGTCATTCTTCATAGAAATAGAAAAAGCAATCATGAAATTCATTTGGAAAATATTATTTAAGTGTGATCATCTAGTTAGATTTTTTAAATTATGCCTAATTTTAAATGTAAAATTTCAGAATCATCCTATCATGTTGGTTTTCTTATATAACATGAAAACTTCATAAATTTTAAATTAGTTTAAATTAAAATCTTTTTTGTATACTTGCCATTTAAGTACATATTTCTTCAAGGCATTACTTATTGAGCATTTATTATATCAAATAATTGTTTTACTTACATATAGTAGTTGTATTACAGACAAAATAGAAAATTTTTCTCATATTTTAAGTTCAAAAGAACAAAAGAACTAATATTGAAATAAATAATATTAAATTGCATATATTATTATTAAATGAAGAACTTTAAATCCTGAAAAAAAATGAAAAGAGTTCTAGCATATTGATCAGCAGTTGTCTGTTATAAACTCTTTATTACCCACTGACATACAGCCATCAAAGACACTATGCTGTTTAAAACATTTTACAAACAAGTAATACTCCCAACATGACTCAGAAAATAGAGACCTGGACTCAAAAATGAACCAGAGTAGGTGTATATTCCAAACTTGTATTGTAGTTCTTGTATTTGAAAACTATGCAATAATAAATGGGCTTCAACAAATCAATACTAAATTATCTAAAAATCTTCAATCTTAAAATTCTTAACTAGATACAAAATTAAAGCTACCACCTATTACCACTAACTTTTGCTTTTATCTTAAAGCAGTTTTTAATATGAACAATATTGTTTTACATTATAAATCAATGAATCAGAGTGGCTGCTAACTGTAATTACTATGAAAGAAAGAAGAAAGCAAAAGCATTGAGCTAGAACAAAAATTCAGGTATCCATCATTATTTCCAATAAATTTTGTTTTTATTCAATGGTCCAGCACTATGGATTAGTGAAGAATATAAACCAAGTGGAACAGTTGGAAAATTTCAATAAGTATATGGAAAGAGACATATATGATAAATCTATATTTAAACTTATGGTGTTTACTCCAAAGTTTTGTCTCTTCAGTTATTATCACTTCTGGTATGAATATATGGAGAATAGATGATGAACGAGTGAACTTTTCTATGCATATGTATGAACACACCACTGTGATTCTCAACACAGGGTCAAATAACAAGACTGGGATTCCAACTAGAATAAGATAGATTACATGTTTGTATAAATGTGTCAAAATATAATCTACTGTCATGTATACCTAAAAAGAACAAATAAAAATAAGAAGTGGATCTCCAGTCCCCTCATATTATCCTTTAGAAAAATTAATACAAAGCCCAATGGCATAGGGCACTGAGAAAGCCAAAAATGAGATACTCTCCTTTTATATTTATAGCTCACAAACTAATAGTGAATTGTTTTATAGTCTTCTTTTTATTTTCTTAGTTTTCTACATTTTCAATGGATTCTCAGTGTTCTCTGAAAAAAATCAATTCTTCACACAATGGAAATTTTTTTTTTCAAACTCATAGTATCACCTTTAAATAAAGAATGCACGTGTTTCCCTTGACTTATATTTGCTGAATCCAGTGAATATGATACATTCAGTTTCTTTTAATAAAAAGTTTATGTGAATTAAAAATTAAAAATTACTAAGTACTAGATATAGAAAGGCAGGAAAAGAGAGAAATTGCTTTCATTCAGCCTGATGATAATATTTAAGAAGAATTAGAGAGTAGAGAAGTGTGTGATATGAGAAGAGAAAGAAATTTTATTCATTATAATAATAACTGTGTAAGCTAGCATATATTCTACAGGTGAAAGTAATTCCATTGTTGTTCTTAATAAAAATGTCCGATATCCTTTTAGAGATTTGACTTGCACTTAAGTGAATTCTTCATAATGATTCAGTTTCATCATGTAATGGAATGGGACTTAACATTAACATCTCGAAGTTATATATTTAATTATATTCAGCTTCAATTATAATTACTAAGTAATACAAAGCCTCTAGCTTAACTCCTGGAGGTAATCAATTTTATGATAGCAGTCTTGAAAAACTGCAGATCACATCAGTCCACTAGCTCATGTGTACTGACTAATTACTCAAAACATTGTTTTTCTAAACATCTCAAGAAAATGGCACTAAGAAATTCTGTAGGTAAAACTTCTTCCAAAGTTATTTATTCATATGACTTTTACTTTGGTAAGGAAGGTACTACATTTGGTAGTGAACACTCAATATTCTCAGTTGTTTTCTTCTTGAGTACTTCTCTAGTCTTCTCTATGAGGAAAAGAAGATTCAACCCAAACTGTTCTATTTATTTTTCATTTTCTTTCATGTCATCAGTACCATATATAGCTTTTTAGAATTTCACAATGGATTAATGTGAAAAAGAAGACAAGGAATAGAATTCTCAACATCACAAGTTATCAAATTATATGGTCAACCTCTAAATAGGGTGAACAAATTGGATTTTTTTCTTTTATACCTTTTAAATTTCTGGGTTGAGCTTTAGATTTTTAATTTGGGGACATATAAATGATTGGGTACAGCTCTTCAAATACACATACTGGGACTGCCACTCAGAGCATCTGATTCAGACCTGCAACCTGTGGAACAGTTTAGAAACACTGACTTGAGAACAAGGAAGGAATTTGTTGGCCCTCAGGTTACTTAAAAAGCCAAACAGACAAAATTGATCTGACTTGTACTAGCTGTGGGTTTTTATTTTCTCAGTGAAGCCAAAATCGCATCAGGGAGAGGTGATACAGCTCCTTAAGCCTGTCTAAGTGATAAACATTTTGAACCAAAACTCATATAAATTCTTATTAAATCTTTTCCAGTGTATCATTGCAAAATGTTCTCCCTAGTTCAGCTCTTTTTTCATCAACCCAACTACCAATATCAAATGACTGAGGCTGGAAAAGAAATATTCATAAAACAGGTCATATAGGACAATTTTGACCTTCGGTTAAGAAATTAGAGCAGTTTTCTTATACTGGCTTCCATAAGTGATGTGAAACCAGATGTCTACGAGCAGGCTTAGACCCGACACTTTCAGATTACATGCACAGAAGCATAATAGAATGTCAAGATGTGGATTTTAAAGTATTGTTAGGTGTAAAGGGACACACAAGTAAAGTTCACTTAGCCCATAAATCTGATTCTTAAGTCAGAACTAAAAAAATAAATTTAAATTAAATTAAAGACTCCCTAAATATGTATTCACAGCTAATTTTTTACAAATCCTGTAATAAATATCCATTTTTTTTTATTGTATACAAATGGGATACATGTTGTTTCTCTATTTGTACATAGAGTCAAGGCATACCATTTGTGTAATCATACGTTTACATAAGGCAATGATGTTTATTTTTTTCCCTTCCCCCCACCCCTCCCACCCCTCTTTTCCCTCTATACAGTCCTTCTTTCCTTCATTCTTACCGATTTCCTTATCCCTAACCCTAAACCTAACCCTAAACCTAATGCTAACCCCTCCCACCCCCCATTATATGTCCTCATCCGCTTATCAGCGAGATCATTCGTCCTTTAGTTTTTTGAGATTGGCTTATCTCACTTAGCATGATATTCTCCAATTTCATCCATTTGCCTACAAATGCCATAATTTTATCATTCTTCATTGCGGAGTAATATTCCATTGTATATATATGCCACAGTTTCTTTATCCATTCATCAACTGAAGGGCATCAAGGTTGGTTCCACAATCTGGCTATGGTGAATTGAGCAGCAATGAACATTGATGTGGCTGTATCTCTGTAGTAAATATCCATTATTTCTGAACTAATTTGTAAACATCTCATATATTTAAGAAGCACATTTATATACATAAATAAGTATCTCCATACATATATGATACATTATAGAAATTTCTGAATATTTCAAAATTATTATATATGACAGTATTATAGAAAATTTATGCAGTATATATATTCACATGTACATTATTTCAGTATTATAATACAGCTATAATTACGTATCTGTGTGTATATGAGAATAAAATGTTTCTTTGGGAGTCTGGGTGCAAATGACAGAAACCTAAGAAATCAAATTGCCTTAAACAAAAAAATTTATTGACTCAGAGATGAAAATGAGGATACTGTGACATTCAAACATAACTGTATTAAATGTTAAAACAAGTACAATATTTGGATTCACTGTATCTGTTAACATGACTTTCTTTACCTCAGTGTATTTACTTTCATTAAATGTATTTCTGTGTGTTCAGTTTCACAACTGTGTGGAGGTGTGATGGCTGTAAGTACTGTTTCCAGTAGCATAGGTACAAATCTAGAAAGAATTCTAGTTGGCTATTCTAGAATTACACATGAGATTTGAATGGTTAACTGGTTCGGGTTGTTCATAAAGTATTCCTGAACCTCTGTCTGTGGGAGGGAAATATCATCAGGTGCAAGCAAAAATAAAAAACAAATAACAACAGCAACACAAAAAAATGCCTCCCAACTCAATGATAATTCATGATTTTCAAAGCTGATTACTAGGTTTTTGGAAGATCTAAATGAATTTATGAAAATAAAGAAAAATTTTAAAGAGAATAATAGTTTAAAGAGAATAATAGTGCAGAAGGGGCCAATTTCTACTATACCTATTTTGCAATTGAGAGGTCTGATGTCATTAAATGTTTATAGTGAGTTAAATGTTAGCTCTATGATCTAGCATACTTAAAGAATGAATAGGCTTAAAATATAAATTTAAGAATCCTCAGCATAACAGTTATTTGAAGTCAGAATTAAAATGTTAGGACCTGAAATGTTTGGAAGAATCTTGAAGAGAAACTAGCCAAAGAAGACAAAGAAACAAAGACAGGGAGTGCGTCAACTGTGTGTCTGTTTCCTCCCCAACTGGGCACATAGTAGGACTCACTCCCTGGCCCCTGCTGTTCTTTTATGCTGAGTGGCTGCTTCTGTCAATGCAGCCTTCTGGTCATTTATGAACTCTGGCATTTAGTTGATATTTTTCAAGTTTCTCTCTCTTTTCTTTCTTATAGGGAATAGCAGCTTCACGATGCCTGTTGCTCCAAGTGACTGGACCTATGAGTAACTCAAGGAACACATTTGCTCTGCTAACACACAACGGATATATAATTTGCATGAGACAGAAATATGTTGCATATTGTGCTTCAACTACAAAAGGAAATGTCAACTCAAAGGAAGATGTGAAAAACAGTCTGTAAAAGCAAATCAAAAATAAAAACTAATGCATTAGATTATTTACCTAAAGTGAAATAAATATAGACATTGGTATATAGATATATTGAATATTGATATACATAGATCTAATAGATAAAGATTTTTAAATAACCAAAGGGAAGATTTGAATGCTTTACTGTGTGTGTGTGTGTGTGTGTGTGTGTGTGTGTGTGTGTGTGTTTATTACTCTGGGAGAATGTTAATCTAGGAGGTATTAGAAAAAAGTAATAACAGTATGAAATCTGTAACCTCCACTACATATTTTTTACTTATATTGTAATCAATAAGGAAATTGTTTCTCCCATGAAGAAATCTAATTAAATAATCATCACAGACCTTTTACCAGTACTGCTTTGAATAATATGGAAAAAATGTCACTCTGCAATTAACCTGAATGGCCACTTGATGTCAGTGTTATGTTATGCCTGTTGATTACTTTGGGTTAGTATTTTCCTGTAGATACTACAAAATATAGAAAACTGCCTTTTTAAAGAAAAACCTCAACCAACAATAATTATATTACCTTAAAAAATTTATATTTAGTCAACCCAATATTTAAGTTCATTTATATCTTACTAAGTATTTCAGACCTCTGATACTGAATTTAATAGGTTTATTTTGAAAATACAAAGGGCAGTTATTTTTTGCTTTGTTTAATGTGTCTGTTTAAAATTTTCCCATTTCTATCAGAGACAGTAAAAATAAGCCCAAGTTATCTATGTTTCTTGTTTTTATTTATCTATTGCAACTGCTGAATTAACAATTCTAAAATTGGCAAATTAATTTCTGTGTATAATTTAACATTTGAAAATCATTAAAAAATAATATTGACCTTAAAATTATTGTATTATTTAATAAAAATTCTATAGCTATTTATTAATATATTAATTTCAAAGTTTGAAAGTATATGTGATCTATGTTGAATTTATTGCTAATAAAATAGTGTAAGAACAGTAAAATTAAGGTATAGAATAAAAATATTAAGTGCAACAAATTCAATTGGAATTCTGTATATTAGTTTACAGTTATTTATAGATCATTATATCATTTTTACTGGCGATAAAATGTTTTACCTAAGATTTTGTCCTCTGAGCAATGAAGAATGGGTTATATTACTATTTGTCTTAGTCCACTTTGTATTGATGAACAAAATACCTCACTTTAGGTAGTACATAAAGAAAAGAAGTATATTTGGTTTACAACTTTGGTAAATGGAAGATCCAAACATCACCATGCCAGGTCCTCCTGGCTACAACATTGTAAATTGGGAAGGGAACTGCTCATGTGCAGAAGGGGCCAAGAGTGCAGGTAATCTTACCTTATAATAACACACTCTCCTAGGAACCATTCAATTCCCACTAAATGCACACTACTCACTTCTAGGTATGGTGCATCCATGATCTAATCATTTCCCTCTAGGAAAAAAACCACATGTATCCTATCCACCATATGATTAAATAAGCATGATTGTAAGTTTTTCAACATTAATGACTTGAGATTGATATAATTAGTTTCTCTTAAAATTTCTTGGGGAAATTATCTCAATTATCTGATATACTGGCTATAAATTATTTTATCCACATGTCTTCTTTCCTTAAATATTTATTCAGACTATTTTATGGATACTTTTTATAGTTTCTTCAGAAAATGAATATATATATTTAAAAATGTTGATATTAGTTTAATTATATTAAAGAAAATCTTATTGAGCTAGCAGATTCAATAAAAATTTAAACAAATTTTTCATGTTTTTACTTTGAATCACTCAAGTTTTAATGCATAAATTTTATGTTTTTTTGTACCAGGGAATTGAACCCAGAGGTGCTCAACTACTGAGCCACATTACCAGCATTTCTTTCTTTTTCTTTTATTTTCTAAAATTGTGATACAGAGACTTGCTAAGTTGCTGAGGCTGGCCTTGAATTTACAGTGCTCCTACCTCAGCCTCTCAAGCCTCTGGGATTAAAGGGGTATACCATGGTGCCCACCTCAACAAATTTTTACTTTTATACATGTTTCTCTATTATCTTATTAATATCACATGTGAAAAAGCTCAATATTTTGCATTCATTTTTATTTTTTTTGCATGCAGATAATGTTTTACAATGATTTGGGAAATCAGATGTAATATATTTATCATGAAAAAGTATCAAAATTGCTCAGTTTGGGCCTTTTGTGGGCAAGTTCCAATAGTGTATGGAAAGATTTTTTTCATGGAAGAACTATATATAAATGTATGGTCTAGATGGGATTCTATCAACACTAGAAAAGCAGAGCAATTTCACCTTACTTTGTGCTCTTCATAAAGAATGAAATTTAACTCAATTGCAATATTTAGCATTTTTGTTGCATTCAATATTCTTCATTTTCATGTAAGCTACCAAATGACCCCAATTAGAAAAGTAATTCAATAAGGACATAAGGTATATCAAATAAATAACATTTGAAATAAAAAAGCAATAATACGTTTTCAGATCACAGCACAGAAAACTACAAATATGGGATTCCCATCACAACTATCTTCAGAATCCCTCATTTGTTAACAGGGTACAAAGAACTCACTACACGTGTTCTACACATACTTAAAGTTGTATTATTAAAAAAAAAAGATACATAGTAGAACCAGGTAAAAGAAGAGTCCCATAAGTCAAAATCAGGAAGGATTCCAGCAACCTTAGGGCAGAATTCCCTCCAGGAACCAATGTATGAAAATACTCAGAGTATAACCAAACAGAAAATCTCAACTGAGCTTCTGGGTTCAGAGTTCTCATTACTTACTTTGAATTATGTTTGCATGATTCATTGAACCATTGCCCATGTGAGTGTCTCCAGCTAGAAATCTGGGTGATAAGATGTTGTGCAAAGCCTAAGCTCTGTAATCATGTGGTTGGTCTTTCTGGTATTAATAGAACCTGTCCTCAATCATGCTGTTAGCATAAATTAGGATGTCATCCTAAGCATCTTGTGAGTCTAATACATAACAAAAATACTTTTACCAGTTGGGAAATTCTACCCCTATACACACACTAAGGTATATATGTATAGGTATGGAATTTCCTCAGTGGTTCTATTTTAGAAAAAGAGGGAGAGAGAGAGAGAGAGAGAGAGAGAGAGAGAGAGAGAGAGAGAGAGAGAGAGAGAGAGAGGTGTGTGGCTACTCCAACTATCTGGAGAGTAGGTTATTAATCTGGAGACCAGGGAATGTTTCCAACAGATGAGTTCACTGGCAGAATCTCCTTTTGTTCCAGAAAAGTCAATTTTGTTGCTGTTCAAGCCCTCAACTGATAGAATGAGGCTCATCATGAAGGACAAACTTTTTCATTAAAGTCCACAGTGTACCCGTCTAAAAGTTAATCCTTTCCAAAATAATATTTAATCAAATTATCTAAGCACTGTGCCCAGCCATCTTGACATAAAGTTAATGTAAAGAGGTTACCTTCTGGGAACTAGAGACAAAATTTGATTTTGTAAAGCAAAATTTTTTGCTTTACACTTCCTTTTTCGTTGATATAATGGCATAGTATTCAATTGTTCATATTTTCCTCTTAAATATTTAAAGCACAATTAGAATGAAATGATATTTGTTTTTATTTCCTATTTCCTTTAGTTTCTTCCCAGGACTCAACACAACCAAATAGCAAAGTAGAGCAACACATATTAATGGAATTCAATCCAGAAGAACAGACAGACACAGAAACATATGGGAATGTGCTGAATGTTACAAAGAAGGGCTGCTACTCTTTCTTACCTTGAGTTTCTGATGCAGATCCACAAATACTATAGTATGTTGCACCAGAATGATTGACAATTCCAGGTACAGGCTGAAGAGAAAAGATAAGACTGTGGTGTGAGTCATAAACTAAGGGGTTGTAGAGAAGACATGGCTTTAAGGTAGAAAATGGAGAGATAAAGCCTAGTATCGGGGTTCGTTTCCCTAAAAGGAAGTGGGCCTTAGGAGATGTTGTCAGAGTGTATATAATAGAATCCATTACTGCTGAGAGACTGTGGAAATGCTGAACATCTACAGGGACCACTCTTTCTTTGTAGTTCTCTTCAGGCTCTGAGTGACATCAGTGTAAAGTTGCTTAACAGTAAACCCTGTATCTCTTACCTTTGATAACTGGTAGCCTAATATGACATTTGCATCTGTTTGCTTATTTTGCTATTTAAATTATGGAAAGACTAACCTTGCTGTGAATCAGAACCAGCCACTGAGTCAGTGTGAAATATTGGCTAGACTATTACTAAATATTCGTTTCATCACAGAGAAAGACATAGGTATGTTTCTGAATTTTGTTGTCTTTCTATTTCATGCATAGGATGGGATCAAAAGTCATCTCAGAAAAATGAGATTCAAGGCATTATCATAACACTTGTTATTCTTCACTCTTCTAGTTAAAAAATAGACATTTTTGACATAATTTTATACTACAAAGATATCACTATACTTTTAAAAAGGTGGAAGATGGATCATTTTAGAGACATCTTACTAAATCAGTGAGTTAACTACATAATTTATACAAATATGGAAGTCATTTAGTAATCATATTATCGACTAGACAAAGAGGAGGTCGACAGTGTGTTTAGGGGCACATGGAATCGGAGCAAAGGTGTATACAGTGCTTTTCCATCCTACGTGGTTTCTACACTTTTTCACTATTTTTTCCATAATTAAAGCTTTCCTTCACATTTGTATTTTCTAAAAGCCCAAACACAGATGTCAAAAGCAGAATTTAATTTTATTTGGCAAGTGGAATAGCAGAGTTGATCAGATGGAAAAGATATTTAGGAAGAGAGTGTGGGAGATCTAATTTTATTTATGTAATAACCTTAAATATTTTTTAAAAAATCTATTGGTATATACCCCAGGCCCTTTATGGCATACAGGAGCTACTAACTTAAAAACAAACAAACAAACAAAAATGGTCATTTCCAAGACCATTTTCAAATTTTTGGCCATAATTGATTATTTTTTATATTTTGATTTATTTTTTATTATTTTTGATATTTTGATTCAGAGCCAATTGTAGACAGAGAGAGAGGGAGGGCACAGACCTCCATTTTATTGGCATAGTCATAATCAAAGTGGATGACTGTAGAACTGGTGATAGCAGCATTTACTTTCTTATCTCTTTAATCCCAGAGCTTATGAGGCTGGGGTGGCTGAACAGATTTTCAGCAGACTGTAGAGTCCTATCTTTAGGGGAGACCACATCCTATCTCTTTTAATTTTTTTGGTATTGGGTATTGAACTCAGGGTCACTTGACCACTGAGCACATCCCCAGTCCTATTTTGTATTTTACTTAGAGACAGGGTCTCACTGAGTTGCTCAGTGCCTGCTTTTGCTGAGGCTGGCTTTGAACTCTCGATCCTCCTGTTTCAGCCTCCTGAACCACTGGGATTATAGGCATCTGCCACAGTGCTCAGCAATTATGTCCTTTCTACCACACTTATCCCCACCCTGTACCTAGAGAGGTAGATGGAGGGGTAGTAGTGAGTTGGAGCAGAGATTATATATATGTGGAAGCACTTTTGCCTCCCTGCCTCCCATTGGTTAGTCAGGCTAGAAACAAAGCATCTTTGAAGTTTGTATGGACCAAATGTGCACACCACAAACAATAACAAAATATCACATAACATGGTGAATTTTTCCATTGTATTTCAGAGTAGTCTACTATCTTATGCTTTATGTGAGTTCATTACTTTCAACTATGCTAAATAAACAGATATTCCCTTCTGTTCTCTATTTAAATATGACAATATTATGACGTTAATTTTCTTACAAAAGTCCTACAGTGTTCTGTAGAGAGTGTGAATTGAGTGAGCAAATGCTAAATAGAAGCATTAAATCTGTCCCTAAAAGTGATTCAACACACACCTGGTCAGGGAAAGGAGCTATTTTCTTTTTTTCCTTTTTTTAAAAAAATTATCTCTACTAAAACAAGTTACAATACTTCCTCACAGTTACTTCTATAGTAGAGCGTCCTCAATTTGTGTAAAGGGAAACAACAACATATTTCTTTAAAGGGGTTATTGATTTAATTGTAAGCAAAGAAAGATGTGTTAGATAAATAAAACTTTGACAAGCGAAAGCATAATTCAGCATGATCTCAATAAGCATAATTTGACTCAACGAAAAAAATAGGCTTGGAAACAAAAATGAGGGCTTAAGTAAAATCAACATATCTTTTACGATAGCAAAAGGCATAATATAAATACTAAGATTCAAATACCAAACTACTGAAATATACTATTTGAACAACATTGTATTGACAGCCTTAGGAAATGGTTACTCCATGTTCTCTTAAATATCTCACAGGTTTAACTTAGATACATGAACACCTGTAGGGAAATAAAATGATTAAAATAACAAGTAAAAATAAAGGATTCAGCATGAGATTATACAAGTGACTCTTTGTCTTAAAGATTAAACAAAACCTCCAGGGGCGACAAGGACATTTATGACCTGGCTGCTGTTCCCTGTTCCTTCTTTCTCCAGGTTCTATTGTTCTGCACACAATGTGTTCTGATTTAAGTGTGGTTCCTTAAATAGATCAGAACTTCCACTAGTAGTACTTGATTTTTTTTTTTTTTCCAGCTTGAAATAAACTCTACACCCTTCAAACACTAGATAACTCACTTTGTCTTTAAGGACTCAGCTGTATCTGAAAATCCCTTGGAATCCTTCACAAACTTTCCATCTTTCCCTCACTTCCTATGATTAGGGGTTAGGGGAATCATCTCTGTTTGCCTGGGTGGCGATTTCTTCTATCACAGCATTTTGCAAGTCATTAAATTCTTCAGTTTACCTTAAATCATTTTAAAAATTGAAATATGAAATAGCAGATTGTTCTCAAGTTGTCTCTTTCCTGAGCCACCGCCCCCCACACTTGCATGAAGCAGGCAGGTTTTCCTGTGTTAAACTGCCCCTTGGGATGTGTTATGGCACATCCCTAAAGATGACCCTGGCTGAAGACGAGCAACCGTTTTCTTCCCTAAAAGTTATTGTTTTGTTTTGCCTCTGTTCTTATGTTTTGGAGGAGGGAAAGTGTTGAAGAGTGGGAACAGGGGAGGAATGGTAGTTTTTAAAAAGAAGGAAGAGTTTGAAAGTCGCCTTTGTGGGTGGAAGCAGAAGTTCGGTTGGGAGGAAACAAAACCTCCTAGAAAGTACACAGGGAGAGTGAACTACAGAACTGCATCTCCTAGGCTTGGTGAATAAATCTCAGGGCCTCTCAGATCCACCAGAGCTAATCCTGCTCCTTACTTGACCAGAAGGAGACCTGGGAGAGCCAGCAGACCCGACACGATAGATGTCTCACCTGGAACCAGAACATTCACAAAACCCTCAAGAGGGCTCCTATCACCTCCTTTGACAAACTTGCAGAATGAAGTGAAATGACTGAAACTGAATCTCCAGTTGTTTTTGTTACTTGACAGTCCGATTTAGTTAATTTATTCATTTAAAGAATGCTTAAAGAAAACAGAGTAATCCACAGGTAATGATGTCAAGTAACTGATTTCATTAGTAGCTCACCTTTTTTTGAAATTATTCATTAGTTATCATTTTATGTGTTTGCTCCATTTTCTATATCCTAAAATCATGGAAGATAAGAATCCTGTTTTCTCTGCAGTAATGCCTGGTGGAGGAGGCGGTTATTTTCCTCCTACAAGTTGGTCAGATGAATTTCACATTACTTTGAAAATGGGAGTGCTCACCAGATGACCTTGTGAGATAGTCCCTTTTCTGAGAGGAAAATGGTACCAGATCTAATTTCTATTCTGATGATCTAATCATTATATTGCCTGAATCATAGTGGGTGTTGTATCTAATGAAAAAAAAACAATGTGGAATTTGTCCTGTGTATGTTACATATTAATGCTTTAGCCTGAACTTTAACATCCTCATTCAGAGGCTAAATAACTTCCATTTACTGTACAAGTATAAGAGAGAGGGATGTTTCTGGAAGTTCAAAGAATGCAAAGGCTGATTCATTATTTGTCCTAGAGTTCTCTGAACAAAAAGAAGAAGTTCCGATTCTTACCCAGCCACAAATAGAAATCAATATATTTATGAACGGATTGTTCAGGAAGTCATATAAGACAAAAATCCATGCTTCTGTAACCATGATGCCTTGTATAAATTCTCATACTATCCACACACTATGTATGGTTGTCGTTATAGGAGTTGACTATGACTCTATAATAGAGAAACCATCTGACCCAGAGATGAGATGAAAAGTTAATTGGAGAAATCAAAATAATGCTAAAAATAACAATGAAACAACAAACACAACAGCAAAAACATTTGCATAACTGCAACATCTGCGGGAGGTGTTGTTTTCCTCATTTAAGTTTGTCAGAAGGATCCCTCATCCTACTCTCAAAGTATGAGCCCTTGTTGTATGGCGATAGTCTTTCTCCTGAAAGGACGGTCAGACTTTAATGACACTGGGTCCAATTTCTATTCTGAGGGTCTTATTAGCACAAAATGACTGAGCCGGGTGCAAACTTTGTGGCTCTGCACCACCTTTATTCTGCGATGAAATCATGCATCTATCTGGTGGACCCGCTTTCCTGGTGGAAAATGAGTCACTGGCCAAAGCAGGAGTCTGTGCTTATATAGGTTACACTGAGAGGTGACTTAACTATTGACAGAGCGTGTCAGTTTGGGCACTCAGAAAACAGGTTTGTGAGAATTTGAGATTTGTTTTTACTGGGCAATATTTTTACTGGGAGAAGAATGGAGGGTCTGAGGTCAGTGTTCAGTATTTTCTCTTTCCCTCCAGGGTACCATTGTACTGTCACTGGGAAAAGATTTATTTTGGGAAGGATCAATGCTTTGGCTTCCTCCCAGAGATTGCTTGATGGATATTTTCTTCCCAGGGATCATCTTGCCACTGGATGATGTTTGCTTCCTTTCTATGAATTGTCTTGACACTGGAAAAGTATGTATTGGGAAAGGATCAATATCATCAATGTGTTGCCTTCTTCGTCATTCCCTATTCCCAAGCCACACTATTTTGGGGTTTGTCATTTTCTATATCTTACAATTATTAATCTTAGCATTCTAACTTGTATATCTTTTAATTGACTACTGCATTTGTAAATGAAAATTGAATTATTGAATTATTCTGCTTTTTCATTTATCTTGTGAATTAGAACTTTTTAATATATTTTAACTTATCTGTTCAGAAAACATTTAGACCTTAAATACACACACATCCTATATAGTTTAATAGCAGTTATATAGAAACACTCAAAGGGGAAGACTACAATGGTTTACTTGAAGGAATTAATTGTGTGAGTTTTTAATATGTTCTCACTGAAAAATTTTGTCTGGGTAAAAAAGTTTTCCAGAATCAAAAACTTGACGGAATTTATCTCATATTTGGTGTATATATTTAACTCTTTAACTCTTTAAAACAATCAGGTTATTTTAATTTAAATTAAGCTCTTTAGTCTACATGAACATTTTCTAATTATTAAACAAATAATTACAGTTCATATTAATATCTATTTTACCTACTTCAAAGTCTAATGACCAATGAAATACAACCAACATAATGATTTTCTGGAATAAAGTCATTGTGTTTTCAACTAAACAAATGTGGTCTGGTTCATGCAGATAAATTCAGAGGCAGGAGAAGAGCATATCCTTACATAAGATTAATGAACATCACAAAGCAGGTGTGTATTGTTTTAAGAGTTCAGAGGAAACATTGCTTTTCTCAGCAAGGCAGCAATCTAAGAGACAAACAAGATAATACCAGTAGAGGGACAGTGTGGGTGTCCAGGGCACAGACTTTCATTTAGATAACAAAAAGGGTTTTGCAAAATTAAATTTCCTCTGAAATAAACAAGGATTTAAGATAAAATAATGTTATTCTGAATATAAAGAAGTCTAAAACTCTTCCAAATTTTCTAAACTTTTTATGAAGTCTAAACATGTAAGGAGAATTCTGCTTTATATTTTTGTTACAGTAACTTCAGATTCTCTTCTATTAAAACACAAAATTCAGCATAGATACCATCCTACAACAAAACTTAAAACAGCTAACACTCAGCTTCAATAATGGATTTAAGAATCATACTGTAACAAAGCTCTTTAACTAAAACATTAAGCATCAGCATGGTATAACATTGTCATGAGGACAAGAGGAGTTACAAGCACAGGAGTCTATGTAATACTCTTGATATACAAAGACTGTTTTCCAAATTCTGCTCTCCTTTACACTCTGACATTACATAACACATAGATATGTGTTGAAGTCCATTTTGAGAAATTCAGAATGCCATGAGTCACTCATAATCTTTTGAAAATGGAAGCCAATTTCTGATCTCAAAGACAGAGTTACGAGGAAATATTTTCTTGTAAACTTTTAAAGAAACATAAATGTTCAAAATTTTTGTAAAAATAGAAACTTAGATTGGTTCTAAATCCCTGGTTTTAATAATTGCTTATTAAGTTTTTAAAAACACTTTTATGAGAATGACTTTAATTTAAAATCATTTATTATTTACATGTGTTTCTTAATTCAATTATCAACTGTGAGCCTCACTAGATGACAAGGACCCTGAACTAGATAGTAATAAGGCAAACTCCTTTATACCAAGGAACTTGCAGACTGGTGTAAAGCAATTCATTAAGGAGACCAAGCACCATACAAGAACATACAAGACGTGAGTGTCTGCCTATTTGTGTTTATTCATCACATATTTTGACAAATATTAAGAAAAGCATGGTTTCTTAAAGAGTAGAAGACAATCTCTCAACTAAGAGACCCTAACACTGTCTTCTTACCCTTGACAGCAAACATTCAAGCTTATGTGCTATTTCTAATTGAATTAACTATTGATAGCAGTACAGGAATTTTCACCCTAGGTAAATATAGAAAGTCATTCTACAACTGAACTGGATTCACCAGTCACTCCCATGGTTGTTGGTTTCATAGAAGAAAGCTGCAAGGGTACTACCTAATACGATCTCATGTAAAGTGATTTTCAAATATGCATTTCCCAAGTCTGTTGAGAATCAGCATCCTTGAACTGTTCAACAAGCTACAAATCATTTGGGATTTCAGAAAAGCCACATTTAAGACTACATTAATTTAAGACAATTTAGTCAGTTAAGATGGTCTTTGACATGCCTTTTAAGAGAAGGTGATTTTTAGCATATTTTAAAAATCTCCATTGTGGTTTAGATCTTGGAATTTCCCCAAAGAGATCATGTGTTAGGAATGCAGTAATGTTCAGAGATGAAAATATTGGATATTTTCCAATTTAATTTCATTGGTGGTAATCCATTTGATGCTTTAATTTGAATAGACTACTAGGAGGTATCTGTAGGCAGGTGGAGCATGGCGGAGGTGGAGGAGTGTGACCTTGGACCATAGCTGTTCCTAACCCCATTTTCCCTCTCCCTTTCTCTTTTTCTGCTTGCTGGCTGCCAGCTGACAACTTTCCTCTGCCATGCCTTTCCATTGTGATGTTCTGCCTCACTTGTTGCTTAGAGCAATGGAATCAATCAACCATAGACTGAGACCTCTGAAACTGTGAGCTGAAAATCAACTTCCCTGTCCCTAAGTTGTTCTTGTCAGGATTGTGTGTGTGTGTGTGTGTGTGTGTGTGTGTGTGTGTGTGTGTGTAGCTTTTGTTTGTTTGGTTTGTCATAGTGGTCAAAAACTGACTAGCATACTCTGGCATCATTTCTACCAATAGAAATGCCCACACTTCCTTGAATCATCCATATTATCTTGGATATATTCTTAAGATTTTATGCAGAGTAATAAAATGCTTCTGTATCAACTGAATTTAGGACAAATTCAGAGACAGATGCAAGAATCACTCTGGTAGATATTAAAATGTTAATATTACTACTGTAAAAGACTACGTAATTTAACAGCTTAAGCTAAGTGTATTATACTGTATAGCAAAAGACTCCTAAATTTTAGTAGATTACAACAAAAAAGTTTATTTTTAAATTGCGTTTCCTGTCCATTATGGGTGGCTGTAGCTCTGTTTCTTGTCTTCTTCATTTTGTGTCTGGGACACAAAAACAGATCCTGCCTGAGTTCCTCAGTTCACCTCATGGTTGAAAAAAGAGTGATGTCAGAACCATACTGTGGCTCTTGTCTTCACCTTAGACTCAGTTTGTGTCACATACAATGCATTTTGTAAAGGAGAGTTTCTCAAACTCAGCATTATGAACATTTCTTTTTTCTTGTAATTTATTTTTATTGTAAACAAATGGGATACATCTTGTTTCTCTGTACATGAAGTAAAGGCATACTATTTGTGTAATCATACATTTACATAGGGTAATAGTTTTTGATTCATTCTGTTATTTTTTCCTTCCCCCTCACCCCTCCCACCCCTCCCCTCTTTTCCCTCTATACAGTCCCTCCTTCCTCCATTCTTGCCCCACTCCCACCATTATGAACATTTCTGATCAGATCTTTCTTATAGTGTGAAAGGGTCATTCCTGTTTAGTGGCATCTTTGGCATTTACACACTAGATGCCAGTAATGAACACTAAGTTGTAACAATCAAAAATGTCACTAGACATTACCATATATTCTCTTGGGGACAAAATGATTCCAGGTTGAGAACTATGGGTGTAAAGTCATTCACCTGGTCATGCCTAGGGAATGGTTGTCTGATCTTATTATTGAGAGGTCCCATAGAGAAGTACCTGTCAGGGAGTATTCTAAAAGCATGAGAGAAAGACAATGTATATTTTTACAATAATACAATCCACCACAAGTATACAGAGAACACACACACACACACACACACACACACTCATACAGAATTAGGAATATTTGAGTTTCCTGTAAGTATGATGGCTCTAAAGGACAATTCCAATAAAGTCATTCTACTTGCAAATTTATGTCCCCCAAATCATTTGCTGATCATCCTAGGTTATTGAAGGGAAAGTTAAATTTATTCCACAGAAAATTATATTTTTAAAAAGTTATGAAGTACTTAATTAAATTAATTCCCATGTTAGTTGACCTTCAAAAAATAAAATGCAAACTTAAACTTTCATGGACACACATTATCCAAGATTTTACAATGAAAGTAAATGATAAAACACAAATATTCAAAAATAAAATGCCAACAATGATGAGATTATCCTCCATTTGAATATTGCCTTTAGCATTGCCAGGGAGAAAATAATTAATAATCAAATAGTAAAGTTCAAAGGTGCTCCAGGTACCTTTGGATTCTTGAAGTTTAAATATTTGGCAACATATCATCTAAAATCAAATAATCATTTCAATATATATCTAAAAACAAATCACGTGATAATAAAAATTATTAAAGTCCAAAAACATTTACTTCATTTTATAAAAAACTTTTATTTTTATTTTATTTTATTCTGAACCTGAGGAATGCTGAATCCCCAAGGGGCATAGGGTTTCTTTGAGGCTATAAACTGCAGAGAATATCAGGGAGGTATCCATGTTTCAAGATCTAAGTACTATCAATAGGTATGCTCTGGGTCTTTCAAAAGTTAAACAGTGAAAGAGAAAGGACAGGCTCATATTCAAGTGATTTAGGATCTTCAGTTCCTGTGAAAATCCAATTCCTGGTAAAACCATGTTCTAATAGGTCTGAGCCTAGCATTGCCAACAGACCTGGCAGTCTTAATGGACAGTATCTTAATTAAACAGTTATTGGGGAAAATCATTTGGATTCAGTTGTACCAAGATATATGCCAGTTGCTTGATGACCTTGAAATGTAATTCAAATGTGAGAAAGTGCCCATAAAAGGCATATTTATGGCATATTTTTTACTCTGTACAGAGGAAATTTCACCTAGGCACACAGTCTCCACTGTATGTTTTTGTGGGGGTATTTCTGACCTTTTAACAAAGTTTATACTTAGTTGAGATACTTTCTCTTCAAAGATAGTTGAAAATTCTCATTTTCATTCTTTTTTTTTTTTTTATTGTCCATAAATGTCCAAATGACTTTAAGTCTGCTAAACAATTGGTTATTAATTAAAAATGTGTGTCTGCTGGTAAAACAGCACAATCATCAGACTTTTTAAGAAATTTTATTTGTTCATTTTAGAGTGTATTTTGCATATTATACATATGTGCAGTATAACTTCTTCTAATCAGGATTCCATACTTGTGGTTGTACATGATGAGGAGTCTCATTGATGGTGTGTTCATGTATGAACATAGGAAAGTGATGTCTGATTCATTCTACTCTCTCAAATCACTCTATTGCTGAATTGAGAAGAAAGGAGCATTTGAGTTCACACTCAAGTTATAGTACTCCTCACTGGAAAACCTACTCACCATGGTTACCTTGGAAAATTCAACTACATATTTTCATGATGGTTACCACATAGTAGAATGTAGCTCCCTATTTCAATATGTGTAATTTTGGAGAACAAAAATATTCAGTTCATACCCTTCATAACTTCTAGTTTTCACATAAGTTTATCATTTATGTTACTCTGGTCTGAAGGAGATATTATATTTCTATGTTCTTTATTATAATACCTGGGGATAAGGGATCCTTAAAATATACTTTTTTTTTTTAGTAGACTGATTTTTGTGGGGTATTTATGAAGTAGGCAATAGTTCTGTATCTTTGAAGATTCAATGCAATACTAAAGACATTCAAGATGTCACACTTTCTTATAGTACTGATTTTTAAAAAATTGTTATTATAAGCAATCACTCATTTATTCATCCTCCAAATATTTATTTATATGTATAACACAACATATGTGTAATACCTTTTGGTATGGCAGTTCTTAGGTTTACAGAAACATGCTGTACATGAAGGAAAAGGATAAAGAAGAGGTTTTTATTTTAGTCACAGCGAAAAGTGCATTCTTGGTAATGAAGAACTTTTTGACTAGATACAGAATAAGTGTAACTTCAACATTGAAATTAAAGGATTATTGATAAAGAAAATAGAATTGAGAAGAGCTGGAATATCAATATGATAGTGCAATGGATAATAAGGGTCCCAGTTTCCACAAGGGGAGATTAGAGATTTATAAATCCTATTAAGCCAGTGTTATGTTTGGAGAAGCACAAGTCTTAGGTCTTAAATTTCACTTCTTATGTTATTTCTTGTATTTTAAATAAAAAACAAAAACAAAACAAAACAGACACTTTCTTACATTCTTCTCTCTCTTTCCATATTATTTTAATTTGAGGTCACAAAACTGAGTTTTGTAAAATAAGAAACAAGTTCTGTGGCAAAAGGATTTTCATAAAAATAAAGAATTTAAGTTCTACTTTATTTTTTTTTAAGAGTAGAAAGTAAGAAGCCTTATTAAAGAAAAGTAAAAGCAGACTTCTACCAGGTGGAAGAAGGGGACCCAAAGGCAGAATCCATCGGATTGAGCAAATCTTGTTCTTTTTATAGGTTTTATTCTCCCATTCTTTCCCCCTTATCTCTTTCCTTCTTGCCTATGCGATTAGGCCCAGTTTTGCATAAAGTGAGAAGTGATGGGCAGGGGAGGGCCAAGGTGATTCAGGCAGGTAAGGGCTCAGGGGGCATAAATTAGCATCTCCTTGCCTGTAGTCCCTGACAAGGGCAGGTAAATTTGGTTATCAATAGGCTCTGCAGGTCCTTGACATTCCATTCTCCCAGGGCAGTCTCCAACTTCCAGAGGCAGATGGCTTTCATGGCCTCCATTTCCTCTTTCTGACCCAATTCCCTATTCTACACTAACTGCCTGTCCCCAATTCTGGCTTCATTCCCCCCTCTAGTTTTAGGAACTCCTTATTGTTGTAAGGAAAGGGGACGATGACCACTCTGACTACTTCAAGCTGGAAGGGGGCAGCATGGGGCAAGCAGTTTGGAGTTCCTTTTTAGAAATTGGGTCGATTGAGGGGTTCACGGTAAAAGTCTGGTTGAGAAGTAAAAGCCTGGAGGGTCATTTGAGAGATGGGCAGTCTATAAGAGAAACAAGAAGCTATGAGTACTGGATAAGATTAATGCAACAGTAAATGCCACAGCATAGGAACACGCCAATGAATATAATGGTGATGACGGAGACTAATAACATTTTCCACCAGGAGGTACCAGAGAACCAGGAGCTAAGAATTTGTTCCCATGATAAGTCTTGGGAGGACATGGCCTGTATCTGAGTTATGGGTCCTTCCAAAAGTAAAACCTGATATTTTAGATGGTGACTGTCTGAAAGCCATAGTCCTCCTTTCGTGTTTAAAATTCCTGAGAGGTCATGGGAAGTGTAGATGATAAGGTCTCTTCCCAGGGTAATTTTGATTGCCTCAGGGACTAGTAGGGCTACAACTGCAATTACTTGCAAACATTGGGGTCATCCCTGAGACACCATGTCAAGTTCCTTGCTGAGATAGGCTACTGGCTTTTGAACAGGTCCATTCTTTTGTGTTACCACTCCTAGGGCTATTCCTCCTCTTACAGTGACAAACAGGTTAAATTTCTCTTCATTAGGTAAACTAATGGCAGGGGCTTGGAGTAGGGCCCCTTTTAATGTCTTAAAGGCTTTAATATGTCTGGTTCCCATATTAGGGTGGTTGCTCCTTAGTGTAAAGTTTCTTTCAGAAGGCTGTAAAGAGGTTTAGCTAACTCCCCATACCCAGGAATCCAAAGTCTGCAGAATCCAGTTATTCCTAGGAAACCTCTGAGTTGCCTTATGATCTGAGGCAGAGGATATTATCCTATGGAAGTTATTCTTTCCTGTCCTAGGTTGCAGATTCCTTGAGATAGTTGTAATCCTAAATATTGGACCTGTTGTTGACATAATTGAACTTTCTTTTTTGAGACTTTATAACCCTGATTAGCTAAGAAGTTTAAGAGTTCTGTAGTAGCCTTTTGACATTCCTCCTGGGTGGAAGCGCGTAACAGGATGTCATCTACCTATTGGAGAACAATGCAAATGTCTTATCTCTGAATTTTGTTAAGTACTTAGCCAGAGTTTGTCCAAATATGTGGGGGCTATCTCTAAATCCTTGGGGAAGTACTGTCCAGGTTAATTGAGATCCACTAACTGGTTCCTTGAAGGCAAACAGATACTGAGACTGAGAGTTCAGAGGTATGCAAAAGAAGGCATCCTTTCAATCTAACACAGTAAACCAAGCAGCAGTTGCTGGAATCTCAGATAACAGAGTATATGGATTAGGAACTACTGGGTGGAGGGGAACAACTGCTTCATCAATTATTCTGAGGTCTTGGACTAAACGCCATTCCCCATTTGATTTTTGAACTCCCAAAATAGGTGTATTGCATGGGCTGTTACAAGGTACTAAAAGTTTCTGCTGTTTGAGGTTCTGGATGATCTTTAATAAGCCCTTTTTTGCTTCTGGGCATAGCGGGTATTGTCTCTGATGTGGAAAGACAGAGGGATCCTTTAAGACTATTTTAATTGGGATTGTACATTTTGCCTGTCCAATTTTGCTTTCAGTGGTCCATACTTCAGGGTTTATATCACATTCTAATAGAGGTTAACATAATGATCCTTGTAGTCCCCAATTCATTGTAATGGAAGTCTGAAGTTTTGAAAGCAAGTCCCTTCCCAATAAAGGGGTAGGGCATTCTGGGACTATCAAGAATGCATGAGAAAACATTATCCCATCCCACTCACAACTCAGTGGGGGAATAAACTTTCTGGTAATAGGCCGTCCAGACACCCCTTGCACCATTATAGTATTAGACGGAAGAGGTCCAGGATAAGAGGTGAGCACTGAAACACTGGTGCCAGTATCTAAGAGGAAGTTGACCTCTTGGCTCCCTATAAAGAAGCATACCCAGGGCTCATGTGTAGTGACAGGAATTATGGGATTCATTAGAATCAACCCCAGTCCCCATTAGGCCTACGTGGAAGAGTCTGGCCTCGAAGACCTACGTCCCTGAGGACGGTCACTTTTCCAATGATTGCCTTGACATTTAGGGCAGGGCTCCGGAGGTGGCCATTTGGCTCCTGGACATTCCCATTTGAAATGTCCCTCCTCTCCACATTGGAAACAAATCCCTTTTGTAGCCTGAGGTACATTCCGTTTTCCTCCTTTTTCACCTGGGAAGCTAACTCCTCTTAGGGCTAAGACCAATGCTTCAGCCTTTTACTGGTCTCTACGCTCTCTTTCCTTCTTTTCCTCTTCATCTCAATTATAAAAAAACAGAAGTTGCAAGTCAGAGGATATCACATAAGGATTGATCAGGGCCATATGCCAATTTCTGTAATTTCCTCCGAATATCTGGGGCTGACTGAATGCTAAATTTGTCATTTAAAAGTAAGTGACCCTCTGTGGATTCAGGATCCACAGTGGTGTGTTTTCTCATTGCCTCCCTGAGTTTCTCCATGAAAGTAGCCAGGCATTCCTGGGGAGCTTGTATAATTTCAGAAACCTTGGAATAGTTAATAGGCTTCTGTTTGATTCTCTTAAGGGCCTCAAGGACTAACATTTGGAAGTGTCTGATCTTCCAAGTATCCTGTTCATCATTTGGATTCCAGTCAGGATCATTTCTGGGAATTGCCTGTGCTCCCAATGGATAGTTGGGTTTAGATCTAGTTTGGGCTCCTAGGGCATGAGCAAGGTGTAGGTCATCCCCAAACTGTTCAGCTGCTTTAGGGTGACTTCCTTCTCATTGGAGGTTAAAGTCTGGTTAAGTAACAGTGTAATATCTTTCCAGGTGAGGTCAAACACCTGGCATAGGTTTTGAAATACCTTAATATATTTATCTGGATCTTCTGAAAATTTCCCTAGGTCTGTTTTTATCTGTCTTAGGTCTTGGAGGGAGAAAGGATTGTATATTTTAATTTGTCCAAATTCTCCTCCTGGCATCTCCTGGAGAGGTAGTATATTTGATCTGTCCATCAGGGCAGATGGAGAAAGGCCAGGGTATGGAGGACAGGAGGCCTGCTGATGGACATTAGCAGAAAATGGAGCTTTGGGGGGTCCCCATGATTCCTTTCCCTCAGTAGGTGGTTCTTTAAGGTTTTCTTCCCTTATGGCAGTGGTTATGGCCGAGTCTACATTACATTGTTGGCATAATTTGGGATTTTCCCTTAGAATAAAGAAGATTTGAACATAAGGTAACTCACACTATTTTCCTTACCTTTTGCAAAATCTATCAAGTTGTAGAATGGTATTAAAATTTATACTTCTCTCTGGTGGCTAGGATTCTCCATCAGAGTTTGTATTGAGGCCAGGCTTGGCGGCAGAAGAAAATGAGGCACTTTTTCTTAAGTGTCTGTGGGTCAAATTTGTCCCAGTTTTTCAGTATGCAGGCTAGTGGTGAACCTGGCAATACTGTTGAGAGTGAAGCTCCCATATGAGTGGAAGACAAGAAAAATAGAACTCAGGTGTCGGTGCCAGAGACCAGTTTTAGGGATGTCTCCCTAAGTTTGAGCTTCAATCTGGTCCAGAAAACCTGTCTCTCACTACCTGACTTTGTCAAAGTTATTTCTGGCCGCCTTTGGAAAAGTGATAGGGTCCCAGTTTGCCCTGTGATAGAGACCCTTGGAGAATTCAGACTTAGGGACCTTACTGCTTTCCTCCCTGCCACTATAAATTCCTAATTAAGAAAGACCCACAACAAAAGAGAACTTGCACAGCTTCTTGCCTATTTTGTAGACTAAAGGAATCTCCAGAGGGTGAGGGGACACCTACTGGTTGTTAGGCATACAATAACCTATTCTCTGAGGGATTCAAGGGAGGGGTTGATTTAAAATACACCCTCCTTGCAACTTAGAACACACTGAGCACATTTAAGCGCAGGAAAACTTTAAACAAACTAGCAAAGGCTAAATATGCAAATGAAGGTAACCTGGGCATTTTCTTTCTAATTGTCCCCTGTCTTTCTCTTGATCCTACCAACTGAATGCTTAACGTCTGATCTGCGAGTAAAGGGGAAACATCTAGGAGGGAATGGATGTGGGGGTGTGCTGTATGGCCCATACCTAGGCAAAGGTAATTGACACTTTCCTTCAGTGCCATTCATCAACTGATCACCCTGGATACCCCTTACGGCGGTCGGGAGGGGTGTCCAGAGAAGGCAACTTTGGGATCTATCCAAGAGTAGCTGGGGCCAGAGAACCCCACAGTTGTTCCAACCTTTCCTCTGCCTCCACACATCCTGGGTAGATCAGGACTAGGTATACTGTCTCCTGACGGCAATTGTGCTCTGGGCCTGGACAGAAAAGTAGGAAACGTTTTCAGCAGAGTCCAACATGCCTGGTCTGCAAAGAGCAGGTGATTGGAAACTGCCTGGGCCGGGAAACCTCTCACCCGAGTCTTGAAGAATGGTGGCTGCACTAACTGCATTTAAGTAGCCGACAGGTGCCCATTTTGCCCTCCAGAAAGAAAGAGACAGAAAGATGCACCTCAAACAGATGTGGGGTGCATGGAGAGAGAAGCTCACTTACTTCAGCGTAGATCTCGGTGGAACCTCCAAATCTGATACCACCCTTTACTGGTGACGAGTCCTGCTTCCTCAGGTGTTGAAGTATAATGCCAGAGAAGCATGCCAAGGCAAGTGTATAGTAGAAAGTAAGAAGTTTTATTAAAGAAAAGTAAAAGCAGACTTCTCCTGGGTGGAAGAAGGGGACCCAAAGGTGGAATCCCTAATTTCTACTTTAAAATTACTTTGATTCACTATCATCCTCTGTAGTTTTTATCTTAGCATGATTTTAATCCAAGGTTCTTGTCCTATTTGATGTATCTCTATCCCTGCAGATTTTTTTGTGATAGTCAGATTGTTACATCACTGAAGAACAATCTGATTTATTTACTTTATGCCCAGATGGTATCTCCTCTTACTGGTACAAGACACTACCTTCTCTGGCTTGGATGTGGTTTCAGTGAGTCCCCTAAGGAATCATGTGTTGAAAGTTAATCCCCATCGTGAGGCATCAAAAGGATGAAACCTTAATTCCATTCTGTGTTTAGAGGTAGAGACTTATTAGAATCAGATAAGTTACTAAGATTTAACTCTCACAACTGAATTCGGGTGGCTTTATGAAAAAAGGGAGAGAGACCAGATAACACAAACAACATGCCTACCCCTGTCACTCACTGCATGATGCCTTATTACACTGACCTACTCTGCTAGCAGGAGGGCTATCACCAGATGCCGGCCCCCAAACTTGGACCTCCAGAATCATGAGCCAATAAGGCATTTTACATTAAAATACAGGCAGTCTGTGCTACTGTGCTATATCAACAGAAAATAGACCACTGTATTGCCTTAGACATTAAATTAACCCTGATCCCTTTAGAAGAAAAGATTCTGTAAGTACCCTTATCAATATTACACTTGTCATTGTTTCAGTTTATCAGTACGTAGAACTCAGAAACAGACTTTTTAAAGACATGGGTTTTTGAAAGAATGCATCTTTAGTTCATTCTTCAATTTAAAAACTAAATTGAGGTAGACTGTTGCTTTACTGATTATATTTTAGTACTTTTATACTCAAAATCTTGAATTCTAAAAATGATAAAATCTGCTTTATATTGTATATTTTTTAAGTGGGAATGGAATTGAAAATGTTTCAAAAATTTTAGTAAAGATAAAATTATTAGTAAACTTCAAAAAAATTAATTTGACATTCTTTCTGTCTTCCAAATATATTATGTAAAGTAATATTCATTTTGAAGAATGGTGTTTAAAATACATTACATAATTTTTAGTTATTATGTATGCTTTTTTCTTGCATATATTTTAAGATAGGAATTTTGGGCTATATAATATACATATGTAGTAGATGTGCCAAAGAAGTCTCCAAATTTGTTAAACAAATTTAGTCATCTACCAGCAGTCAGTGAATGGTCCAATTATTGCACAAAATGTGACAAAATGTCAGTTTCTCTAATTTTAAACATTCTAATTAGTGTAAAATTTACCTGTTATGATTTTATTTTATTTTAACACATAGTAACTAGACTTTAATTTTGCATGTGGATTTGTATTGCTTTTAGAACATGTATGACTATATATAACCAATACAATACCCCTCTAACTCTATATCCATCTGTTCTCCATCATTTACTGACTCTTTTCAAGAATACATTATGAGTGATATCTTTATGAATGTGAATATAATTATATCCTGGTTCTTATAACTAGAAAAGAATACACAAAGACAGAGATAAGTTTCATTTCTTACAGGAATGGTACATGATAGGTTCTTCAAGGATACATGTTTTACAAATGAATAAATGAATGGTGCTTCTTAGCTTATTTCAGTTAATTTTCTTTCAGTTTTAAGAAAAAGAAAACCTTTTTATTGCTTTATTTTATTCCTTTTTCTTCCATTTATTCACTCCCTTCTCCAAAAATAACTCATTGTGCCAGGCATGGTCCTGCATGCCTGTTAATTCCAGCAGCTTAGGAGACTGAGGCAGTTGGATTTCAAGTTCAAAGCCAACCTCAGCAAAAATGAGTACTAAGAAACTGTATCTCTAAATAAATTACAAAATAGGACTGGGGATGTGGCTCAGTGACTGAGTGCCCCTGAGTTTAATCCCAAGTACCACTTCCCCCAAAAAAACCTCATTGTGTCTTACTTTCCCCAAATACTTAATTTATTTTCTCTTTATACACGTGGAAGTTAAAACTTATAGGTATTCATACATTGATTTAATTGAAGAATAATAGCACCAAATCTATTATTAACATATTTATAATGCCACATGATATCCAAATACTTTGAACAAGATGGGTCTATTGTAGAGGCTAGTTAATTTAGCAACAAAAGGACAAATAGAATATCTAAATAATTTAGGCCCCAAAGAAGAAAAATATTTATTACAAGTTAATTTATAAAGATGAAAATAAAAATTGGGAATATTAAAATTCATTAATTGGAAGTATTTAAATATTAGAGAACTTGGAGATACGAAACCTGCATCAAATGTGTGGGAGAGTGCTTCACTTACTGCATGTTATGGTTAAGATATGAGATATCCCCCAAAAGCTCATTTGTGAGACAATGCAAGGTTTAGAAGTGAAATGACTGGTTATGAGAGCCTTAATCATCAGTGAATTAATTTCCTGATAGGGATTAACTGAGTAGTAACTGTAGGCATTGTAAATATGCTAATAATAGATTTGGTGCTATTATTCTTCAATTAAATCAATGTATTGAATACCTACTAAGTTTTAACTTCCACGTGTATAAAGAGAAAATAAATTAAGTATTTGGGGAAAGTAAGACACAATGAGGTTTTTTTGGGGCAAGTGGTACTAGGGATTAAACTCAGGGGCACTCAGTCACTGAGCCACATCCCCAGTCCTATTTTGTGGCTAGAGGAGGAAGGACACTGGAGGCATGCCCTTGGGGTATATAATTTGTATCTAGTGAATGAATTTTTTTCTCTTTCTATCTCTCTGCTTCCTGATTTCATGTTCTGATCTGATTTCCTCTACTACACTCTTCCACCATGATATTCTGCCCCACTTTGGCCACTAAGGAAGGGAGTCAGCCATCTATGGACTGGAACATCTGAAACCGTGAGCCCCAAATAAACTTTTCCTTCTCTATAATTGCTCTTGTCAGTCATTTTAGTCACAGTGGTAAAATAGTTGACTAAAACCCTGCAGTACACAGAAATTTAAAGGAGGTTAAGATACATAGGTCAAATCAATATTATGCAGATCCATATGTGAAAAGGTGTGTCCAACTATATCTTTTTTTTTTTGAATTTTTTTTTTTTATTTTTTACAGATTGCATTTTGATTCATTGTATACAAATGGGGTACATCATTTCATTTCTATGGTTGTACACCATGTAGATTCAAGTGACACCAAATAACTAAAATAGTTCCATGTTTCTCTGAGTATGTATGGCTTTCATGTTTTCTGAAAGTCTAGGAAACAGAATTTCTTGAATGTTTTAGTGAATGAATCTTCCTTAGTAACTCAGTCAATTATTAAAGCTTTGAAGCTGAAACATTTATTTTTACATAGAAAGTACAATCATCTCTCAAAGAGCCACAGTGATTTGCATGTGGCATGAATCATGACTTAATTTGTTAAATTATCTACAAATTATTTTAAGATTCTGTTTCAACATAAGAGAAAAAAGTAGAAAATGAATAAAACTGGATCCAATATTACAATTCAGGAATGAACTTTGAGGAGGGAGTGTGGGGAGCAATGATGTTAATCAAGGTTTTTGATTGCCTTGTGGCTGTGGTCTGCTTGCACTGGGAAACCCCTGTGTGAAGATACAGGTTAGATTACCCAGTTGCTATGGTGATGCCCTGCCTATGGAAACTGAGCAAAGGTTCAGAGTTACCAGTCTTAACCTTGAAACTCAGACACTAGCTCCCAGGGATAGGGGATTCTGAGCATAGCAAGATAACCATAATGCCTTGTCAGTGCTACTACATTCAAGTCTGCCTGCTTTGTAAAGACTTTCCCACAATAATCTTTTTATGATGAAACCTATATACAATAAACATGCTGAGCCAGCTCTGGGTGACTGTTAACCAGAGATCAGTTTCCCACCTGATGCAAGCTTTCTCTCTTAAAATTTGTGTCTTTCTTAATCTCCCATCACCCCTATCAGTATTTAAATTAACTTCCCTGAAGATTGAGGCAAAGGAGCACAAGTATTTTATTTTTCTTTCTCTGTGTTGTTGCAGCTGGGGTTTTACTGGACATTGTTTCACAAGGCAGCTGACTGTAAGCAAACACAAGCAAAAAACTAAGTTGCTTGCAACACTAAAACAACATGGATGCAGCTATTAAAATGCTTTGAATTCTGGTAAGTTCATATAGATAGAAGTATGGTAATATAAATTATGACAGACCAAGAGTACGACCTCCTCCCCCTTTTTAATCAAGCAATTACAGCATATATTTTTAATTCTCCTTACCACCTACAGCTCTTTATGACAGATCACTTCCTTTGTAAAACATAACTTCTCTATAGGAAGCTGAGAGAGAGTTCTGGATGAGGGGAAAGAAGGAGGCAGAGTGAGTTGCATGGGGAGAAAGAGGGAGGGAAGGAAAGAGAAAGGAGAAGGGAAAAGGGAAGAGCTGGAAGAGAAGAAGAGAGATGGAGTGGAGGGAAGGAAAGAGAGACCGTGAGTTTCTCGCTCATTAAACTAGAAGTTAAAATAACTCAGCATGTCATGAGTGATTTTATTAAAGGGAACAAGATAACTTAAGATAGAGAATAGGGACAGAGAACAACCAATAAGAAATGCAGTGTTGAAAAAGAAACAGGGATTGAAATAGGACAGGCAGGTAGTATACACAGACAAGAAAACAAAAAGGTCAAGGAATATGTTGTAATCTACTTTCAAACACTATAGGAAGCAGATATTCTGTGATACTGATTCTATCAACAGGGGGATAAAGGTCAGGTTGCAGCAAATTGCACAAGATGGATTTTAATACAACATTATATTCTCTGCATAATTCACTGTGGGGTAGTGCTGGATGCAAAATGAGCTTGTGGTCAGTACAAAAACCAAAGGTTCCATAGATATTGAACTTTATTTTTACATTAATAAATATTTATGCAATAATAATAGGTTTCAGTGACATAAAGAAAAAATAATATATATTTATTAAACATACAATGTTTCTTTTTTAATGCAAGACTTTAAAGACTATGTAATACAATACATTGCATCTAAAATAATGGAGGTGATCTCTAGCTCTTCTGAGAAAAGATTGTAAAGGATGGTATAAAACTGGCTTTTCTTCAAATTTCAATTTGCCCTGTCTTATCTATGTGAGTTTAAGTAAATGGATAAAAATCTCATGGCTTCATTTTTCTGTATAAAACTGATAATAAAACTGCATAGAGTTATCAGTATTAAAGCATCTTAAAGCACATAGAATAGTATCTGACACAGGAATGCTCAAATATTAGATATTGTTGATATTTGCAAATTCACTTGCATGAAAAGGATGAAAAGGGTAAAATAATTTATGAGGATTATTGTTAGTATATACTCAAGTGCCTCGTCTTTAGAAAGCAGGCATTGACTGCATGCTTTCCTGTTTTTAATCACATTTTTTTGATGTGATTGAATGCTTTCTTCAAAAGGCATTTGTGGTAGATGTACCCTAGAGTGACTAAATCAAAGTCATAGTCCTGTGTGTGATTTTTGTGTAGGGTGAGTGTGGGCAGAACCTGTGGTTTGATTCTAAGCCAATAGAATAGGGGAAATATGACAAGATGACACTTCTGTGATTAGGATATGTTATATGGCAAAGGAAAAAGGCTGTCACCATCTTGGCTACATTGCATTATATGAGAATCCAGCTTAGAATACTGGAGTGAGAGATGAGCCCCTTGCTGGCTTTGAAGAGTAAGCCACCATGCTGTGAGAGGGCCTCCCTGGCAAGGGCATGCCTGTGATCTTTGGGAGAGAGGGTTCAACAGCTGCCTGGAAACTGTAGGGCTCTTATCCTACAACCATGCAGAGATGAATTCTGCCAACAGTGGAGGGAAGTCAGAAGCAGATCGTTCTCCAGCTGAGACCTTGATGTGCATGTAGCCCTCACAAACACATGGGTTGTGATCTGATCAGACCCTAAGCAAGAACCAAGTTAAACCATGCTTGAGTTCAGTGTGTGTGTGTGTGAGCGTGCACGTGCATGTATTTCTGACCGACATATTTACAGGGTGTACCATGTACAGGAGCCTAGGAAAGAGATCAATTCCAGCTTTTAGCACAAATGTTACTCAGTATGAGGCACTATGAAGGTTCATGCTTCTAGACAGAGTTCATTTGTATGGGAAGTCTCTCTTATGTCTACAAATATGCACTGACTGGTTAATTGTTCTTTTGTGTGTGTGTTCCTACAGAGTATCTGGTGAATAGTACTTGGTAAATATGAAATTCTTTATAAAAATTAACTGAATCCTTAAATGTGTGAATAATTGAATATATATTATCTAATCAAGAGATAGATTTTCCAGATGTAATCCAGGGGAAAATGAAGATATTTTATGGAAATAGTTTTTAAATACACTGAATTTCATATAACCATTTCCTGTTAGAAGTGGTAGAAGAGAATAATTATTGTTTTTATCACCTAGAACATCACCTCAGGTTTCTACTTTATGTAACATGTGGCTACAAGTTGAAAATTTGCTGCCCTCCTCCAACTTTCACATTGAACAGGTGCCTTCCTTTGAGTGGTGTTTCTGTTACTATAGTAGCATAAAAATCATGCCAAATTTAGTGGTACAAAATCATAAAAATTTGATAATGCTGCAGATTCTGTTGGACAGAAATTGAGAAAAGTCTCAGTGGTGATGGTTCCTCTGTTTCATGATATGGAGTCTTCAAACACTTGAATGTTTCAAAGCTGAAGCAATTGGCTCTGAAGGATTTACTTCCTGAATATCTTCACTGGCATGTGTCTGTGATGGGAAGGTTTGGACTAACTGGGATTTTTCATCAGAGTTTCTAGATGTGTCCTCTTATGTGGCTTGGGCTTCTCACAAGAAGGCAAGGAAATACCAGGAGAGGGAATGTCCCAAGAGCCAGCATTCTAAAATAAATTCTGTCACATGTGGTATATTAAAGCCATAAACAAAAAGCCAGATTTGTGCTACAATCTTTCTTTTACCACTAACACAAATAATCATTAGTGACTGCAATCTTTAGTTTGCTCAACTTCACTCTGAAATGTTTGAATTACATAGCCTATATAGTTGTTTAGAGTTCAAAGAATATACTATTCGGAAAGTAGCCAATAATCAATTTCCCTATTTGTGGTTCCCTTATGTACTACTAGACTGCTGCAATAGTTATTAAACCAGTGGGTAAGCACTAGTTTAATTTGATTTCTACTAGAACACAGTAAAATTAGAAAAAATGTAAATAATAGGGAATAATATGGCTACTAATACAATTACATTGAATGTAGGTAAAATGTTAGCATGAGATATAAAATAGATAAAGAAAAAGCTCCTCTCTATTTCATTCATTCAGTGTTTTTCAATTCTTGGCTTAATCTCATTACTAGACTATATTAAAATATTAATACACATTTATTGCATGAATATAAATTCCCAATTTACAACTTGTTACTTACAAAAGCCTTCATAGTAAAGAGGTTCAGTTTTTATTATTTCATTATATAACTTTATAGCTTGGAAAATAATATGAACTTGCAATTATATAGACATTTCAGTGATATACATATATTAGTGCCAATAAACATTCCTATTCATAGTGTAATTACTTGAGTAATAAGAATTCAGTGAAAAATCACAAGTTGGGTAGAAGACTTAGATTAAGTCCGGTTTGTCAAATAACATGTCTTAGCTTTTAAATATAAACTAATTATATTTATGATTTAATTATTTCTTAATAGCAAATGCAATGTTCAAGAAAATGGAAATCAAAATTTAAAAACTCATTTTCATGTATATATCTACTGTATATAGTATTTATTTAATGTTATTCAGATGTCAGTTATTCATTTTTAAAATAAAACAATTATATTTGCAGTGTTTAATACTCTACATGCATAAATTTCCATGCAATATAAAGTAAAAAGTAATTAAAATTTTAATCAACATAATGAAATATTGACATTTCTGTAACAAATGTTCAATACTTTTAACATTATAGCTAATCATCTGGATTTAGACTTCTAGTCATATATTTATTTAGTATCAACTGATGCATCCTAGAAAAATGAAGAATCATACTTATTATTAGCTAATCTAATCCTTATTCTATGGAATGAATAATATTCTATAATCCACCAAAATACATATTTATATTTGTTAATTTTAACTTGTAATTTGACAATACTTCATAGAATATTTTGGAAAGTCTGGGGGAAAGGGAAGTCAAATTAAACTATAATCGTATATTCTTTGTTTTTTGTATCCTCATTTCAATGTATCTCTTTGAATCAATTTCGTATTTCCACTAATCTTCAGGAAGTTCATTTGTTATTTAGCTAAGTAAGTCAAATAACACAGAAACTTCTGAGAATAATAAAAATAAAACTTGGAAAATTCATGATTCAGTTAGAGAATTTTTTTGTAAAATGTTTGGAATCAAACATAATAACATTATTTAAGACTTTAAAGTTAAACCTTATTCTCATAACATTATTTATTGAGAAGAAACTGAAGAAGATTAGAATCAAAAGGATTACATTAAGACTTGTGGGTCTGAATGAAGGCATATTTTAGAAAGGAGAGTTAATGATGAGGATGACCAGAGTCTAGGAGAGAAAAACCAAATTTTTGCAACAAGGATACTGTGATTTAAGTATGAGATATTAAGGAGAGTTGAATCCTGCTCAGGAGATTGTCTCAAATTATACTTCATGAGGAATACAGTCATTTAAATATATCTGAAATATAGAATATGTTATATTTTTGGTAGTTTGTGATCACAGTTTTTCCCATTGTTTAAAAATTTTAATATACCATAAATTTCAAGAAGTAGAAGTAAATTTGCATTAAATGAAAAAATAATATTTCTGGCTATACTGATAAATTGTAGGAGAATTTTTTAAAATATTGTTTCGGAATAAACTGCATGTTTAATTTAAGCACAAAAAGAACTAATATGCTGACCTTCTTCCCATTTTTTAACCAGTTCAGTAAGTTCCATATAATTTGGTATTTTTTACAAACAGCACATTTGCTAAAGATAGCATGCTATAAAATACTTTATGTACTGAGGCAGGGAGTACTTTTACTGATATGAAATACCAAGAGATTTAAAACATTATGTTTTATATTCCTGGAGTTGGAAATTTATTTTCAAAAATGTGCATATGTTTAATCATGGAAGTACACTGTAGGAGAAAATTTCTCTTTGTCTTTTGAGTCTCCCTGTATTTATCTATTCTAGGCCATGAGCTAAGGCATAAAACTGAGTAAATCCTATTTGAGAGAAATTGTCTGCAAATTTTTATTGCATACTTAACATTTGTATACAAACTAATCATATATATATTTACTAATAAATATATACAACTGTATTATTACCAACTTTTAGTTGTTAAATAGGACATCAGAGTAGAATTCATGAAGTTGTTTTTAATCTTTTGCAGGATTGGATTTCAAATTCATTTCTAGGATTATTTCCAGATTTCCAAGTATTCTCTATGATTGTTTATTTCTCAGGTACCTGAGAAATAAACAATATTTTAATCAACATTTTATATTTTCTTAAAGACATATACACACAAATGAATGCATTAGCATGCATGATAGTTCTAACACTCTTATCAGCTGGTTCTGCTTTTGTTACTATTTTTGCAAGTGTATGAAAGATTACTGCCCACTCTTTAGTATATAATAGCTATGTCCAAAACTTTAGTTGACAGTCATGATTTTCCATATCCGAATTCAACATTTCTTGCTGAGTTCAGTTTGCTCATGTGTAGATCTCATGATTCATTCATAGTAAACATACTATCATTCTCTAGGCTTTATGAATCTGAATCTTTCTCAGCTGTTTTCTTTTCTTCCTTTATTCTCTTCTTCAGTCATCTCTTCCTTCAGTGCTAGCTTAAATTCTGTAGTCATCACAAATTGATACCCTGAACGGTTTCTTCTTTTTAAAATAATTTTTATTGTGTTAACATACATGTAATATAAATGTGCTTTTTAACCCTTTTTTGGGGGGACAATGGGAATCGACCTTAGAGACGTTCAACCACTGAACCACATCCCTAGTCCCAATTTATTTATTTTTTGTATTTTATTTAGAGACAGGGTCTTGCTGGGTTGCTTAGTGCCTTGTCATTGCTGAAGCTGGCTTTGAATTCCCAATCCTCCTGCCTCAGTCTCCCAAACCACTGGGATTACAGGCATATGCCACGACCATTTTATCCCTTTTGAAGTGTACACTCCAATGACATTAAGTGCACAGATATTGTACAAACATCACTACTACCTTCTCATTTCCGAACAATATCGTTACCCATTAAAGTAACACCCCATTATCTCTTCTACCATTCCTTGGTCACCACTATTTAAATTAATGTCTCTGTGAGTATTGTCTATTCTAGGTATCTCCTAAAATGAAATCAGACAGTGCTTGCTCTTGTGCATTCAGCTTCCTAAACCTATCATGATATTTTCAAGCGTTAAACATTCGTTAGGATACGTCTCAGTTTTATTCCTTTTTAAGGATGAATAATGTATCAGTGTATGGATATACCACATTCAGTTTATTCATATCTTGACTGACTCCAGCATTGTTTTCACCTTGTGGCCAATGTGAATAATGCTTCCATGAATATTGATGTTTAAATAATTGTAAACTTCTAGGCTTTCAATTTGCGTGTGTATGTGAGGGGGTGTCTACCTAAAAGTGTAAATACTAGATCATATGTCAACTTTGTTTAATTTTTTGAGGAACTGCATCTTTTTTTTTATTTTTTTTTTATTTATTTATTTTTATTTTTTTACATTTACATAGGATAATGATGTTTATTTTATTTTTCCCCTCCCCCCACCCCTCCCACCCCTCCCACCCCTCTTTTCCCTCTACACAGTCCTTCTTTCCTTCATTCTTGCCGCTCTCCTTAGCCTAACTCTAAACCTAACCCTAAACCTAATGCTAGCCCCTCCCACCCCCCATTATATGTCCTCATCTGCTTATCAGCGAGATCATTCGTCCTTTAGTTTTTTGAGATTGGCTTATCTCACTTAGCATGATATTCTCCAATTTCGACCATATGCCTAAAAATGCCATAATTTTATCATTCTTCATTGCGGAGTAATATTCCATTGTATAAATATGCCACAGTTTCTTTATCCATTCATCAACTGAAGGGCATCTAGGTTGGTTCCACAATCTGGCTATGGTGAATTGAGCAGCAATGAACATTGATGTGGCTGTATCTCTGTAGTATGCTGATTTTAAGTCCTTTGGGTATAGGCCAAGGAGTGGGATAGCTGGGTCAAATGGTGTTTCCATTCCAAGCTTTCTGAGGAATCTCCACACTGCTTTCCAGAGTGGCTGCACTAATTTGCAACCCCACCAGCAATGTATGAGTGTTCCTTTTTCACCACATCCTCGCCAACACCTATTGTTGCTTGTATTCTTGATAATCGCCATTCTAATTGGGGTGAGATGAAATCTTAGGGTAGTTTTGATTTGCATTTCCCTTATTACTAGGGATGTTGAACATTTTTTCATATATCTGTTGATTACTTGCACATCTTCTTCTGTGAAGTGTCTCTTCATTTCCTTAGCCCATTTGTTGATTGGATTATTTGTATTCTTCCTGTAAAGTTTTTTGAGTTCTTTATAGATTCTGGAAATTAGCGCTCTATCTGAGGTATGGTTGGCAAAGATATTCTCCCACTCTGTAGGCTGTCTCTTCACATTGCTGATAGTTTCCTTTGCTGAGAGAAAGCTTTTAAGTTTGAATCTATCCCAGTTGTTGATTCTTGCTTTTATTTCTTGTGCTATGGGAGTCCTGTTAAGGAAATCTGATCCTGAGCCAACAAGTTGAAGATTTGGACCTACTTTTTCTTCTATAATATGCAGGGTCTCTGGTCTGATTCCGAGGTCCTTGATCCATTTTGAGTTGAGTTTTGTGTAGGGTGAGAGATAGGGGTTTAATTTCATTCTATTGCATATGGTTTTCCAGTTTTCCCAGCACCATTTGTTGAAGAGGCTATCTTTTCTCCATTGCATATTTTTGGAACCTTTGTCTAGTATGAGAAAATTGTATTTATTTGGGTTTGTGTCCATGTCCTCTATTCTGTACCATTGATCTACCTGTCTATTTTGGTACCAATACCATGCCGTTTTTGTTACTATTGCTTTGTAGTAGAGTTGAAGATCTGGTATTGCAATACCCCCTGCTTCGCTCTTGCTACTGAGGATTGCTTTAGCTATTCTGGGTTTTTTATTCTTCCAGATGAATTTCATAACTGCTTGCTCTATTTCTGCAAGGTACATCATTGGGATTTTAATTGGAATTGCATTGAATCTGTATAGCACTTTAGGTAGTATAGCCATTTTGACGATATTAATTCTACCTATCCAGGAACATGGGAGATCTTTCCATCTTCTAAGGTTTTCTTGAATTTCTTTCTTTAGTGTTCTGTAGTTCTCATTGTAGAGGTCTTTCACCTCTTTTGTGAGATTGATTCCCAAGTATTTTATTTTTTTCGATGCTATTGTAAATGGGGTAGTTTTCCTAATTTCTCTTTCTGAAGATTCATCACTTATGTATAAAAATGCATTGGATTTATGAGCATTGATCTTGTAACCTGCTACTTTACTGAATTCACTTATGAGTTCTAAAAGTTTTCTGGTGGAATTTCCAGGTTTCTCTAAATATATAATCATGTCATCAGCGAACAGGGATAGTTTGAGTTCTTCTTTTCCTATTCGTATCCCTTTAATTTCTTTGGTTTGTCTGATTGCTCTGGCTAGAGTCTCAAGGACGATGTTGAATAGAAGCGGTGAAAGAGGGCATCCCTGCCTTGTTCCAGTTTTTAGGGGGAACGCTTTCAGTTTTTCACCATTTAGAATGATATTAGCCATGGGCTTAGCGTAGATTGCCTTTATAATGTTTAGGAATGTTCCCACTACCCCAATTTTTTCTAGTGTTTTGAGCATGAAGGGATGCTGTATTTTATCAAATGCTTTTTCTGCATCTATTGAAATAATCATGTGATTCTTAACTTTAAGTCTGTTGGTATGGTGAATGACATTTATTGATTTCCGAATGTTGAACCAACCTTGCATCCCTGGGATAAAACCCACTTGATCGTGGTGCACTATCTTTTTAATATATATTTGTATGCGATTTGCTAAAATTTTGTTGAGAATTCTTGCATCGATATTCATTAAGGATATTGGTCTGAAATTTTCTTTCCTCGATGTGTCTCTGTCTGGTTTAGGTATCAGGGTGATATTGGCTTCATAGAACGAGTTTGGGAGGGTTCCCTCCTCTTCTATTTCATGGAATAGTTTGAGGAGTATTGGAATGAGCTCTTCTTTAAAGGTTTTGTAGAACTCGGCTAAGAACCCATCTGGTCCTGGACTTTTCTTTGTTGGTAGGCTTTTGATGACCTCTTCTATTTCATTGCTTGAAATTGGTTTATTTAAGTTGTGTATGTCCTCCTCGTTCAGTTTAGGTAGTTCATATGTCTCTAGAAATTTGTTGATGTCTTCGAGGTTTTCTGTTTTGTTGGAGTATAGATTTTCGAAATAGCTTCTAATTATGTTTTGTATTTCACTCGTGTCTGTTGTGATATTTCCTTGTTCATTCCGAATTTTAGTAATTTGAGTTTTCTCCCTCTTTCTCTTTGTTAGTGTGGCTAAGGGTTTATCAATTTTATTTATTTTTTCAAAGAACCAACTATTTATTTTGTTAATTTTTCCAATTGTTTCTTTTGTTTCGATTTCGTTGATTTCGGCTCTGATTTTAACTATTTCCTGTCTTCTACTACTTTTGGTATTGGTCTGCTCTTCTTTTTCTAGTGCTTTGAGCTGTAGTGTTAAGTCGTTTATTTGTTGATTTGTACTTCTTTTTTTGAATGCACCCCATGAAATAAATCTTCCTCTAAGTACTGCTTTCATAGTGTCCCTGAGATTTTGATATGATGTGTCTTTGTTCTCGTTTACTTCTAAGAATTTTTTTATTTCCCTTCTGATGTCTTCTGTTATCCATTCATCATATAATAGTGTATTATTTAGTCTCCAGGTATTGGAGAAGTTTCTGTTTTTTATTCTGTCATTTATTTCTAATTTCAATCCATTATGATCTGATAGAGTACAAGGTAGTATCTCTATCTTCTTGTATTTGCTAACAGTAGCTTTGTGGCATAAAATATGGTCTATTTTAGAGAAGGATCCATGTGCTGCTGAGAAGAAAGTGTATTTGTTCTTTGTTGGATGGTATATTCTATATATGTCCGTTAAGTCTAAATTGCTGATTGTGTTGTTGAGATCTATAGTTTCTTTATTCAATTTTTGTTTGGACGATCTATCCAGTGGTGAGAGAGGTGTGTTAAAATCGCCTAGTATTATTGTGTTGTGGTCTATTTGAATTCTGTAATTGAGAAGGATTTGTTTGACGTACGTGGATGAGCCAATGTTCGGGGCATAGATATTTATGATTGTTATGTCTTGCTGATTTATGCTTCCCTTAAGCAGCATGTAATGTCCTTCTTTATCCCTTCTGATTAGTTTTGGTTTGAACTCCACATTATCTGAGATGAGGATGGATACTCCAGCTTTTTTGCTGTGTCCGTGTGCGTGGTATGTTTTTTCCCATCCTTTCACCTTTAGTCTATGGGTGTCTCTTTCTATGAGGTGAGTCTCTTGCAAGCAGCATATTGTTGGATTTTTCTTTTTAATCCAATCTGCCAGTCTGTGTCCTTTGATTGATGAATTCAGGCCATTGACATTCAGGGTTATTATTGTGATATGATTTGTATTCCCAGTCAATTGACTCATATTTGTTTTTGACATGATTTGGTTTCTCCTTTATTTGGCTATTCCTTTAGGCTAGCGCCTCCTGTTGCTGATTTGCATCATTGTTTTTCATCTCTTACTCATGGAATATTTTGCTGAGAATGTTCTGTAATGCTGGCTTTCTTTTTGTAAATTCCTTTAGCTTTTGTTTATCATGGAAGGATCTTATTTCATCATCAAATTTGAAGGTAAGTTTTGCTGGGTATAAGATTCTTGGTTGGCGTCCGTTTTCTTTCAGGGCTTGGTATATGTTGTTCCAGGCCCTTCTAGCTTTTAGGGTCTGGATTGAAAAATCTGCTGATATTCTTATTGGCTTCCCTCTGAATGTAATTTGATTCTTTTCTCTCGCGGCCTTTAAAATTCTGTCTTTATTTTGTATGTTAGGTATTTTCATAATAATGTGCCTTGGTGTGGGTCTGTTGTAATTTTGTATGTTTGGAGTTCTATAAGCCTCTTGTACTTGGTTTTCCATTTCATTCTTCAGATTTGGGAAATTTTCTGTTATTATTTCATTGAATAGATTGTTCATTCCTTTGGTTTGTTTCTCTAAGCCTTCCTCAATCCCAATAATTCTTAAATTTGGCCTTTTCATGATATCCCATAATTCTTGTAGATTCTGTTCATGATTTCTTACCATCTTTTCTGTTTGGCCAACTTTGCTTTCAAGATTAAATAATTTGTCCTCAGTGTCTGAGGTTCTGTCTTCCAGATGTTCTATCCTATTGGTTATGCTTTCTATGGAGTTTTTAACTTGGTTTATTGTTTCCTTCATTTCAAGTATTTCAGTTTGTTTTTTTTTCAGTATCTCTAACTCTTTATTGAAATGATCTCTTGCTTCCCGTATTTGGTCTTTTCACTGTTGATTGGTGCGATCATTTAATGCCTGCATTTGCTCTTTCATCTCCTCCTTCAATTCCTGCATTTGCTCTTTCATCTCCTCATTAGCTTCCCTAATCTTTTTAATTACGTACATTCTGAACTCCCTTTCTGACATTTCTTCTGCTGTGCTGTCATTGGGTTTTATTGATGTAGTATCTAGGTTTGTTTGGGACATTTTCTTCCCTTGTTTTCTCATATTGGTCAGTTGTCAGTGGGACCCTGAGATATTGCAGTTTTCCGCTACTGGCTTATAGTGTCCCAGTAGATTTCCAGTGTATCACCTCCCAGCCTTCAGTAGCCTGATGTCTTGGAGGAATTTGATAAAGCAGCTCATCCGAAGAAAACTGCCCCTAGCCCCCTACTGGTTCCACGGTTTGGAACTGGTTCTGTGCGGAAATGCTCTCACTGTGGGCCTGCGCCGTGCAGCTGGCCGTGTGGGAGGAGCCCACTGCCGGAGTGTGGAAGGCTACCTTGGGAAGACTCTAGCTGCCCTGCCCGGCTCCAATAAGCCACCTCTATCTGGGCCTGCCACCCGGGCCGAGCTTTACCCAGTGGGCAGACTCACCTGTGGCTCTATTTCAGTCCGAGTCTCTCAATGCCTCCTTCTTAACTCCTGGGTTCTGGAGCGACTAGGGGTGCAGTCTCCCTCTAGGCCGCCATCTTGGATCGCCCCGTGAAGAGAGCCTGCAGCCGGAGTGGGCAGAGCAGCCTGAAGAGGTCTCTGGCTGCCCTGCCCTAATCTCAGAGGCTGTTTGCGGATCGCGGCTCTCCGCTGGTTCGTTGCCGGAGTACGCTGCGCTGCAGGGGCTCCGGGACTCGGAGCTTGTTCTGGTCAGAAAGGCTCTCACTAGCGGGCCAGTTCCGATCCGAGAACCTGGAGAAGCTGGCTGTGTGGGCGGGGCCCACCGCCGGAGTGTGCAGGGCTGCCTGTGGATGACTCTACCTGCCCTGCCCGGCTCCGATAAGCCACCTCTATGTGGACCTGCCACCCGGACCGAGCTTTACCCAGTGGGCAGACTCACCCGTGGCTCTATTTCAGTCCGAGTCTCTCAATGCCTCCCCTTCTTAACTCCAGGGTTATGGAGCGACTGGGGGTGCAGTCTCCCTCTAGGCCGCCATCTTGGATCGCCCCGTGAAGAGAGCCTGCAGCCGGATGAGGAACTGCATCTTAACCATTTAATATCCCCACCAGCAATGCACAAAGGTTCTGATTTCTCCATATCCTCATCAACAAGTGCTACTTCTGCTTCATTTAAAAAATCATATTATTCATTTTACTACATGTGAAGTGATGAACATTGGATCCATTCTTAATGGAACAATTTAGAATCAATATGTCTATCCTCTATTTTATAATTATCTGTTTATATTTTAATAATATATTATCTGGTGGAGATCACTTAGTACTTTCCTGCTTATTTGAATCTACTAAAATGTATGAGAGAATTATGCTTACACTCACTCTCAGCACACCACATTTTTTTATGAGTCACTTGATAAATATGTGTTGAATCTTCACCACATTTCTACATTATCCATTTTACATTTGGCTTACTTTATTGTTAGGAAATACATTGTGTTACATGTGACAAAATTTCTTTAATATCATGTTATTTCTGTTTGCTATTCTGATGTATCTCTTAGAAGCACTTTAAATTAACCTTATTTCCAATTCTGGTAGATCTTATAAATAACATGCATTGATTATGGTTCTTAGCATTGTTTGGAACATTTACAATATTTATAGGTGAATGTTGAGTTTACTGAATACTTTGCCAATATTGTTGTGTACTGTTAACATGATGAATGCAATTTACATTCATTAATTAAATATCTAAGTGAATAAATATTGTTTAATACTTTGAACATATGGTGTATCTTATTAAATTTGTTTATTTCACCTGAAACTATTTTACATGCCCCAGCATAGTCCTAATTCTAATAAGGCTCTTTGAAATCCATGAAAAGATAATTTATAAATGGCTCATTGGATCTTCTCTGGCAGTCAGAAATCTAATATAGTATTAAAATTGTCAGTGACAACAGAACACTTATCACAGGACCAGGGATTCACTAGTTCTTAGGAAGATAACAAATATGGGATATAAAGCTTCCTCTAAAGTCAATAAGTTGAATGTTATGACAGTGCAGAATAATCTTTAGTTTGTAGCAATATATCAAAGTCTACTTGGAATGGAATTTATATAAGTAAAATTCAAACCCATAAGAAAGGTATATTGAAACACACAAAAGTTGTATTATTCCTATTTTTCTTAAAGATCTAAATATTTCCAAGATATTATTTTAAATTAATTGTACAAGTTCATGGTGTTCATTTAATAGTATGTATTCACTGTAATATATAACAAAATGCACTACCAAGAATGGAATATAAATTTTAGCTTCTAATGTTGACAAATGGCTGATATGTCATTACTATGAGCAAACTGGTAGAAAGCATAGTTTGTCAAGCTATCCAAATGCAAAATAAATACTTGAATAAAAGTATATAAAACAGGGACTGAAATTAACATTTAGAGATCCCAATTGTTAGACATAGGTTGAGTTAAAAAATAGTTTAGGATGACTGTATATTTGTCCATTTGACAAAGTTGTTTAGGCTAAATTCATTTTTGTGGATAACTCAGTATCATAAAATTTCACTGTGTGCTTGCAGCTTCAAGGAAACTAGGTAATCTTTGATAAGTTTCATGCTTCTATTGGTTGGTTGGTTGATTTTTACCCTCATGTGGATGGTACAGCAACCCTTACACAAAAGATTGTTTTTTCCCATTGAAGAAACTTGGCTGTTTTGTGAAAAATCAATTTATGTGACCACACACACACACACACTGCTGAATATACGAAGATATCCATCCATGTGCCTTTGCTTGTGCTAATGCCACATTGATGCGAATACTTTGGCTTTACATAAAATCACAAAATTACATGGTGTTCTCCAATTTTATACTCCTTTTGAAATTTATCTTAGCTATTCTAGATAGGTTCTTCACTTTTCTATGTAAATTTTTAAATAAACTACTCTACTTCTAAAAAATGTTCTGTGAAATTTAGATTCTGATTGTAAGAAATTGGCAGATAAATTTGAGAACTGGCATCATCCAATACATGAAAATGAATATATACCTATACTCATTGTAATCATTCATTGTCACTTTTATTTTAGTTCAGATGATTACATATTTCATTAGAAGTTATTCCCTTATATTTTACATAATAAAAAAATTACTTGATCTGAGTGAATTTGGAAAAAGAAAAATGTATCAAAATATCATACCATTTATAATATCACCTCAAAATATAACATTTGTAAATTCATATTTTTCATCAAATTTAGGACGTTTTAAGCCTATGTCTGACTGCACCTGAATAAAGGGAGATGAGTCCATTTAACGGTTGTACTGTCCTCCAGGTCTGATTGTGATTCAAGGAAACTTCTTTGTAATTATTTCCCTCTTTCCCTCTGCCAGACTTATTGCTGCTCTGATGTTTTGTTTGTAAGGATGGAATCCAGTGAGTCCTGGCTTCAAACTCAGAGACTTTCACTTGCTCTTGCTTAGGTTCTCTGAATAAATGTTTTGATTTATTGTATCACCTTAGAAAATTTTTCCTGTGCTCTAAATGGTTTTTAAATAATTTGCACCAGATTGTTCTGGAAATGGTCTGTAAGTCCCTTAGTATACCATTCTGAAAATCTCACTTCTCAATAGTACATTTTGGAGTAATATTATATATAGTACATTTATGGTACAGTTTTACTTCAATTTCTAATTGTTTATGAATAATAGTCATTGATTTGTTGTTATTTTGTTGCTCTGAAGTCCACATTCTTAATAATAAAAGAACCAATGATTTTGTTTTTGTTTTCTGTTGATTGAGTTTTACATCACATGCATCTTTTCTATACTTTACTCCTATCCTACTATGTTTTAACAATTAAAGTGGGTACCTTGTAGGAGAGTATATAACTGATTTTTGTTTTTTAATATAATCTGACAAATCTGCTTTTCAATTGTGGTGTTTGACCATGTTATTTTTGATATATTGTATTTAAATATACTCCCTTCCTAATTTTTCTGTGTGTTCCATTTGTTCATTGTTTTCCCTTTCCTCATCCTCCTTTATATAATTTATATATGTATTCTGATTTTCATACAACCTCATCTTTAGATGAATTATTATTACTATGTATTTACTATCTGAACAGCTTTTATTTAGGAATGATCCATACAATTAGAAACATAAACAAATTTTAGAATTATACTTCTATAGAAAGAATTTAGAGTCCAAAAATAAATATAATTAAGATAGTGAAAACATGAAATACAGAATGGGAAAAGAAGTATTTTAAGTCATATGTTGATAAAAAATTTGTGTCTAGTATGAACAGATAATTCTTGTAACTCAATTAAAAAAAAACAGATAATGTAATTAAAATTGGGCAAAATATTTGAATAGACTTTTCCTCAAAAATATAGACAAATATCCAATGAAAATATGTTGCTCAGCATCACTAGATTTTAGGGTAATACAAATCAAAACCACAAGGTGCTTCTTCACAGTTGTTATATGGTGTTAATAAACAAAGGAGACAATAGCAAATATTGTCACAGATGAGAATTTGAAACCATTAACATCATATATTGCTAGTAAAATATATACTAATGGAGTTTTTTGCAAAACAGTTTGTTATTTCCTTAAAATATTAAATGTATACATAAGAGATGACCCAAAGATCCCACTCCTAGAAATGCAACAAATAAAAATGACAATGTTTGTACACACATACATTCAAATGTAAAATTTTATATACCAATATTCATGGAATATTGTTCATGTTAGCTAAAACAGAAATAACCAAAGTGTCCATGAACTGAAGAATGGTTAAATAAATTGTACTACATTCACTTACTATCATTTGACTATAAAAACAATTAAGACATGATAGATGTTACAAAATAACCTTTAAAGTATTAAGAGGAGTGAAATAAACCAGTAGCAATATAAAGGATACTGTACTTTTCCATTTATATGATAAATCTATAGAAAGACAGAAATTAGTTTAATGGTAGTGTGGAGCTTTTAAGAGGGGATTATGAGGAGTAATTACTAGTGGGTGTGGGGTTTCTTTGTTGGGGTATTATCCTAAAATTAGATTTTGTTGGTAAACATATTTTTAAAATCAAGTTGTATTTTCTTGATATGGGAATCACATAGTATGCCAATTATTTATCAAAAATGCAGTTGAAATGAACATAAGTTAGGAAAAAGTATATCTTTGTGAATTTAAAACTGGAAATCTGGTATAAAATAGGTAATATAAATTATACTGGTGTTATATGGAATTTATTTTCCTACTTCATTTTGAAAATTATACATTTGAGCATACATTACATTTATAACAAATTAACAAAGTCATAAGTTCTAAGTACACTTATAAGACTTAGGAGAAAGCAAAATGATATATCAATTAATAAAAATGTTTGCAAAGCCCCTACTTCATGGTAGGTGCTCATTTATTGATTAACACAATTCAGTATCTTTTCTATATCACATTTGTGATTGAACAGTTGCCTTTCATGTGAAAGTTTGGAGAAAACTAATTCCACTTCATGTCTTGCATAAAATTCTGTTTAGAACTTGGCAATCCACATACACTAAGCTGAGCTTCCTTACAAAATACTCTAATAATAATATAAACACAGGATCATAGTAAAGATTAGAGGGTAAATTATGAAAAAGTGCTTATCATGTTGAATGGCTATATAGAAGGTGGCTCCTTCTGGATTGTGCCAGCTGATGACGCTAATGTTTACAATTTTTAAAATCTTATTAATGGAATTATTCTTTCTATGAAATGTCAGGGTTTTTTGTTTGTTTGTTTGCTTGTTTTGTTTTTGTTTTAGGATTTACTGTGTGTCATGAACAGTAATGAACTGTGCTACATCATTGATATACTCATAGAATTTGCAGTCTGTTAAGAGCAGACAGACACTAGTTAAAGAGTATAAAAATAGCTTTTAAATTATGATAAGAAATGGGTCCAATCCTGAAGTTTTAAGACAGTAAAATCCTTTGATATAATTGGCCAGGAAAGCCCTCTCTGACATATTGGCATTGAGCTGAGGTTTGAGAGGGAAGGAGTGTCTGATGGGGCTAGGCAAAAGCATTCCAGGTAGAGGAAGTAGCCTGTGATCACTCTGTTGTATAAACTCCATGATCCTTTGAAGTGAAGTGAGCCAATTCTTTACTTATATCTGTACCTTGGATTATACCACCTTTTCCTTCTATAATTAGTAGCAAGAAAAAGAAAGTCGGTAGAGATCATAATTAAAGAAAAGTAATTTTTCAGCATGTGAAAATATACAATTGTACAATTATAGTATATTAATAATATGAAATATTATGCAGCTGCTAACAAAATGAATTAGGAGTATATTACTGTTATAACTATGTCAATTTCACTGAGAAAAGCTAACTAAAAAATAAATGTGAATAGTGTAATAAATTTATTCTTATTTTATTTTCTTATATATATGTAGTTATAAATATAGAGGAGAGATACAGTGCATGTATAAGTCTATGTATATGTATTTACAGATGAAATTTATATATATGCCAACATGTACATGCCAACAACTATCTATGTGCATGAAAAAACATGTTCATGTGACTATAAAATAATTTCTGAGAAAGGAAAGAGAATAGTAAACCAAACCAATATCATCCTCAGGGAGTGGCTTGAGGAAGAAAGCATGAGACTTCTGATTTTTTGAACTCATGTGCTGTTTGAATTTTTACCATAGTCTACCATTTATGTGTTCTAAATGAACACTCCTTCTGCCCATTTTTGGATACTTACTCTACTCATCTACTTAACAATCATGCTTTTTAAAATAATAACTCTGATCAATAATTTTAAAAAGATTAAAGTAAATGTAATCTATAGTAGTTTAGTTATACCACAAACAACATATCTCAAGTAAAACACATAACTGGAAGGTTTTTAAATTAAAGAAAATTTCTGTAATAATATCAGCATTTCAAGTAAAACTGTTTTTAATTGAATTTTATGCATAGTCGTTGTTCAATAAAATAATAAAACATATAAATTGAAAACCTAATTTTTAAACACTGAGTTGACCTTACAAGAATCATGTTCTATGCTGATGTCTTTCAAGTAGGTTACAGCATATGGACAAGATACAAAATCATGAACATAAGAGACAACCAAAATTTTACAGAATGTTTCCATGTTAAACTGTATACACAATGAAAAAATATTAATTACTTGGCTATTCAAAAATTCCTAATGGAATCGAATCTGCGAGTTAAAGTAAGTCAAAATTAGAAATGTAATAACAATTTCTAATGAGGAAAAAGAGGTTAGCACACGTGCAGAATTTGAAATTCACTTGCTTATTAAGGAAACAAAGAACAATGCAGTCTCAAGTAATGTAAGTTAAAATAGATTTATCAAGTTGTGGAGAGCCTTCATAACTGATTTGAAAGCACATTGCCCTTCTTTGAGCACTGAAAAGAAAGATGGAGAGAAAAGAAGCAATATGATAAAAGTCATACTAAAATTTTTTTAATGTTATTGAAGAATTGAATTTTTTAAACTGACTCCTTAGGTATCATCCAGAAAAATGCAGATTCAGAAGAAAGAAAAAACTTTGAGTTAACAGAACTAAATAAAAGTACTGAACTTTTCTAATCAGGAAAACTTAACTGTCATCATAATTGTTGATGTCTCAGTACTAAGTATGATGAAAAATGCGAAATGAATTGTTCTTATTTAGGAAAAGGGCAGAATTTGGACATAGTCAAGTCTGGAAAACTGAAAACTAGAAAACTAAATAGCTCGGTTGCAGAAATTATGCCACACAAAGTAGGTCACAAAACAAGCAAATATGAAAGAACTAAAAGGATACTCCTACTAAATGTCCAGAGGGAAAAAAAATTGAACAAAAGAAAAATCAGTAATTTTATTAATTTTTAAAAGCTAGAAGCAAAGGAATATAAGTAGAATTCATTATGGATCTTGCATTGCAAGAGATTTTGATGGAGAAGCAACTCTTTACCTCTGCTATATAAATAACACACTGGATAGATGTCAGATGGGATAATCTTAGGTTACCTGGTAAGCAAGTAAGTGTAGATCTTCCTGAAGTGGTGCCAATAATTTTTATTGGGGATGATTACAATATTATTAAATTATAAATGCCTTATCCAAGATCAAATGATACCTTCAAATAAAAAAGTAATTTCTACCTTTTGAAATATCAAGAAATGTCAAATAATTTACTCCTAAATAGGCAAGCATGCAAGGCTTAAGAGAAAGAAAAAATTCACATTTTACACTAAGATACGTCATCTACAAAATTATATTTAATCTATATTGTTAATGATAAGTAAGACTAGATTTGCTGTACTGATTTCCATTTTCAAAGCTCTTTGTAAACATTAACTGGGAATCATTTCTGTTATACTTTGAAGAGTAGGCATATTTAGCTGGGAAAATAATAAAGAATAGTTCTAAGTAGTTCTTTAGAATGAGTGAGTGTTTTTGGTCAATTTCTATAACTTCCAGGATTATTGTCTGTACAGTTATTCTCTACAAGATTATTTTTCTTGCTTACAACTGAAATGTTTCATTTAAATGAATGGTTTATTGCATTTTATTATAACTCAATAGTTAAAAATTACATGGTAAACATACTTCCCAAACAAAAAAAATGTGACCTCATGGGCCTTAAACTACTAAGGAATTTAATTTTGGAGTAGTTTCTATAGAATTCTCAAAACTTACTTTCTTAAATGAACCAAACGCACGTGTCAAAGAAAAGATTTTTGAAAGATCAAGAACATACAAAAGTATGTTAAATTTTTAATCATTATTTTATCTTCTTTTGCACATGTTGGAATATAACATTCAGAATCCTATACAGATGCAAATTATGTTTACTGAAGGAAGATGAGATCTCTAAAATGAAAAATCTGCTATTAATTCAAAAGGTGAACGTTTTTCATTCTTTAGGGCAAAAAGTAATCTCAATTATTTAAATAACATAAAACAAAAAAGTGTTGATATGTTTCCCTTCAACAAATTGTTTATAAGTGCCATGATACTCTACATGTTTTGACTTTAAAAAAGCAACAGTTTGAAAATTGCTTTGAAATGTTTTGTGCCATAATTCTCATTACATAATATCAATTGGTACCTTTTTTTGGGAATCACTTGTTTTGCAGTGGTTTATATAATCTACAAATTATGCAATCAATCTCTCTTAGACTCATTCAGAGACTATGGTTATGAAAATAAACAAAATGCTATGGGATTTGAGGTCAAGTATCATATATTCTAACTGTATATGAAAAATAGAATGTATAATATAAAATTTAAGGATATAAATAAATTCACTTATTTCAGTAAAAAATTCTCTTTGGCATTTGCAAGAGACAATCCTGAGACACTCTCAAATTTCCAAGCTTTCCAGTGTCACTAAACCATAAATGCTTATGTTTTCTCATGTGCTTTACAGCATTTTATTATAGTAATGTTATTATATTAATTCAATGAATTCAGTGAAGCCACATAGTTGTAAATGAGCAGATTCATTTACTTTTGGAATGACCCTTACATGTGCACCATGAATACATAAAAATGAATATGTGTATACAAATATATAAACATATATAAACATGAATATATAAACATATACATGAATATATAAACATATTAAATCTACACATACAGTTATTTTAGTGAAGTCAAGTTTTGAATTGAGTTATGAAGAACTGAGAGGCATGTTTTTTAAAGAGCAGGAAAAAAGACCTGCTAGGTTTTTTGGCAAAAGAAGAAACATGACAAAACACATGACATAGCAGAAATATCACCACTGTGAGAGCAAAAATACTTGAAGAACACTTTATAATTTTTATAGTTTTTTTTCACATACATTAACTCAACAAATGATGTGTGGTGGATAACATAGACATTTAGTAGGCTGTAGCAGAGAAGATGCCCAGATGGAATCAGAAATGAGGTTGAAATATTTGTTAGGATTTATCATATAAAACAAAACCACTGGTTTATGCTTTTATTACAAAAAAAATATGAACATATTTTTGATGTTTTAAGACTGAAACATTCTCAAATTCTGTGATATGACACTACCTATGCTCAATCATACTCCTGGTTGTAAAAGAAGGGAAGAAAAAGATGGCAGTAAATCAATGTTTTTGATGTTTTTTACATTTCATAATGCTATCCTTCTGAAAAGTCAAAGGAAGTAATAAAATACCTATATTATTATTTAGAATTTTTTATATCTTAATCTTGATCCATTCATCTATTGAAGGACATTTAGTTTGGTTCCACAGCTTAGCTATTGTGAATTGAGCTGCTACAAACAATGATGTGGCTGCATCACTGTAGTAGGTAGATTTTAAGTCTTTAGGGTATAAAACAGTGAGTGAGATAACTGGGTCAAATGATGGTTCCATTCCAAGTTTTCTGAGGAATCTCCATACTTCTTTACATAGTGGAAAAGTCCCACCAGCAATGTATGAGTGTACCTTTTTCCCTACATCCTTGCCAACACTTATTGTTGCTTGTATTCCTGATAATGGCCATTCTGACTGCAGTGAGATGAAATACTAGAGTAGTTTTGATTTGCATTTCTCTAATTGTTAGAGATGTTGAACATTTTTTCATATATTTGTTGATCAATTTTATATCTTATGTGAAGTGTCTGCTGAGGTTCTTAGCCCATTTATTGACTGGTTTATTTGTTTTTTTTTTGGTGTTAAGTTTTTTGTGTTCTTTATATATCCTAGAGATTAGTGCACTATCTGATGTGCATGTGGTAAAGGTTTCTTTCACTCTGTAGACTCTCTCTTCATATTATTGATTGTTTCCTTTGCTGAGAAGAAGCTCTTTAGTCTGAATCCATTATATTTGTAAATTCTTGATTTTATTTCTTGTGATTCAGGATTCTTGTTAAGGAAGTCAGGTCCTAAGCTGACATGATGAAGATTTGGGCCTGCTTTTTCTTCTATTAAATGCAGGGTCTCTGGTCTAATTCCTAGGTCCTTAATCCATTTTGAATTGAGTTGTTTGCAGGGTGAGAGGAATTTAATTTCATTTTGCTGCATATGGATTTCCAGTTTTCCCAGCACCATTTGTTGAAGAGGTTATCTTTTTTCCAATGTAGGTATTTGGCAACTTTGTCTTGCATGAGATAACTGTATTTATGTGGGTTTGTCCACTTGTGTATTCTGGTGTCAATACCATGCCATTTTGTTACTAGAGCTCTGTAGTATAGTCTGGTATTGTGATGCCTCCTGCTTCATTCTTCTTGCTAATGATTACTTTGAATATTCTGGGTCTTTTATTTTTCCAAATGAATTTCATAATTGCTTTCTCTATTTCCATGAGGAAAGTCATTGGGATTTTAATTGGAATTGCATTGAATCTGTGTAACACTTGTGGTAGTATGACCATTTTGACAATATTAATTCTGCCTATCCAAGAACATGGGAGATGTTTCCATCTTCAAAGGTCTTCTTTAATTTCTTTCTTTGGGGTTCTGTAGTTTTCATTAAGAGGTCTTTCACCTCTTTTGTTAGATTGATTCCCAAGTATTTTAATTTTTGAGAATATTTGAATGGGGTAGTTTTCCTAATTTCTCTTTCAGAGGCTTCATCACTGATGTATAGAAATGCATTTGATTTATGGGTGTTGATTTTATATCCTGCTAATACACTTAAAGATAAGAATCATATGATCATCTCAATAGATGCAGAAAAGGCATTTGACAAAATACAGCACCACTTCATGTTCAAAGCATTAGAAAAAATTGGGATAATAGGAACATACCTCAACATTGTAAAAGCTATCTATGCTAAGCCCAATGCCAACATCATTCTAAATGGAGAAAAATTAAAAGTATTTCTTCTAAAAGCTGGAACAAGACAGGATACCTTCTTTCAACACTTCTATTCAACCTAGTCCTGAAACTCTAGCCAGAGTAATTAGACAGATGAAAAAAATTAAAGGGATACAAATAGGAAAAGAATAATACAAACTATCAGTATGGCTGATGACATGATTCTATATTTAGAGGATCCAAAAAATTCCACCAGAAAACTTCTAGGTCTAATAAATGAATTTTTATATCTTAATCTGCACTAGCATGGAGAATTTGTTAGGTTTTTAACCAGTGGGTTATGTGGTTCTTATACTAGATCTCACAGATCCAATAATATAATTTGGTGAAAATCATACTGAGCATTATAATAGAAACCTAGGTTGTTCAGAACAAAGATGTTGACAATATTTTCAACTAAAATATTATAACTATTACTAAATTATAAGAAATATGCACATAAACAAAAGAGGAAAAGGGACTGTTATAATTTAGATTTTTTTCCCCAAGGGTTTATGTGGTGATCGCTTAGTGCCCAGTGTGGCAATGCGGGAGTTGGGGGGATCTTTAAGTGTGGATTCTAATGCAAGGCAATTAAGTAACCAAGCCCCTCCCACTCTCTGATTTCTTGCCATCCCTGCTGATCTCTCTTTCACACATGCACTCCAATTACAATTGGAGTGACAGAGACAGGAGAAGTCTCTGCAAGAAATGGTGTCAGGGGTTTCCTTCTCCAAAACTGTGAGCTAAGTAAACCATTTTTATTTATAAACTACCCAGCTTCAGGTATTTTGTCAGAGGAGCAGAAAATGGAGTATAGATACATTACACAAAAAATAAAAACTAGGTGGTTAAGAAGGTGTAGAGTATAATCCATTTATCAAAAATATTTACAAACCTGATTTTTCCAAAAGAAGGAGAGTACACTAAAAATGATGTTAATGCATAAAGTGGGAAGTGGTTCATATAAGGAGAGATACTTATAATCTTTATTTGTAATATTTTACATTTCATTTTTAGATAGACTATTTTCCATATCCTTTAAAATATAAAATATAGAAAACTAAGGTGTAGAAAGTTGTTTCCTTTTTCCAGATAGTAATGTGACTATGATGAAGATTGATGAAATAAAGAAAAGATGACTAATGTTTCTCTCTTTTATTTTTATTTACTTTCAGCTGGTTAGGAGAATTATGAACTGATTGAACACAGAACAGTAAAAGAAATTAAAGAATAGTTTTTTAAAATAATACAACTTTCAAATTTGGAAACAATATAGGATGAATAATTAGCACTGGCCTCACGATTTTTCTTTAATTAAGAAAAACTATTAAAGTCAGCATAATCATTAACAAAATTTAATTAGTGGCCTTTTGTTCAATCTGTTGAGAAACATTTAGAATTTCATACTTTAGAACATCTGATGGAAAACCTTGAGGCTAAAATGAGCATTTATTTTTGTGACCTAATGAAGAGAAAGATTAATTGAGATATTAACTGAAAATAACCTCTTTTTGGAAGGAAAGTCAAACAAATATTGTATGACAGTATTGCAAAGAAAAAGGTAGAGAATTAATGATCCCTGCAGGATCAACAGGGACACCAGAGACCCAGATAGGAAACCTGTCAGCCTATAAGCACCTTAAGGATGGGGATGCTGCTTTCTAATACTGATATTACAGGTATCTCAATGCCAGAAGAGTAAGACAATCAATAAGAATTTACTAGTGTATTGGGATTCATAAAAAGATAATGGTGATAGAATGTTTTAATATTGTAATTAGACATTTACATTTTGCACATTTGCAATTTGTTTATTGCTTTTAAATTTTACACCCCTTAATAGACTTAGATTCTATGGTGAGAATTGACTTCTTAGAATATATCTCCATTGCTTCCTCTGAAAGTACTTCTAAAGAACAGACAGTCCTAATAAGATGCTAATGAGTGAGCAATCTCTTTTATGGGGAGTTCTTAAGTGTGTTGTTTTATAGGGGAGTGATATTCCAATCAAGCTTTCATCAGTCTGGCACTTAGTCTCAACAATTTTGCTTCCTGAATTCCAATTGTTAATATCTACTAAATCACTTTACAGTCATGCTTAACGTTGTCTGTACATTATAATTAATTGGAATGTTTTAAAAAGATACTGATCTTCGGATTCCAGAACTAAAGAGAAGCCCAGGTATCAGAAATCTTAACAGTTCCCTTAACAGTGAATATATCATTGTGCCAAAGACATGTGCTTTTAGAGTCTAGAATTTTGATACATGACCCACTAGTTCCCAATGAAGTCTTTTTTTTTTTTTTTTTTTTTTTTTGGTGCTGGGTATCGAACCCAGGACCTTGTGCTTGCAATGAAGTCTTAATGGTTTTCTCTAATAGACACCACTTCAGTTATATTGTTACAATTTATTGGTAGAGATATCAAGCAGGTCCTGTGTAATTCCATGAGAGAAGATTTTGAATTTATGGTTTCCTCTGGACTTCACCCATGTGCCTTTTTTGTTTGCTTGTTTTGCTTTGTATAGTTTCTCTGTAAAAAGTATTAGCCATGAATTCAATTATATGCTGAGTCCTTGTGAATTCTTTCACAAAATCCCCAATTCTGGCGATCCATCTAGGGATACCTGACACACCTTGACATACTTCAGATAGAAAGTTGTACTACATTGTATACTATTTTGTAATTAAGTTTAAGGAATGTGGATAGAAATTTTCATTAATAATTTTCAGCTTTGAAAATTCAGGTTCTGTTTTTGTTTCAAGTCATCTCATTTTTATGAACTAAGAATTACTTTTACTTTATTTTTCTTTACCTACTCATATTTATCACAGGATTTATCAGGAAATAATATATATATTATATGCATATAAATAATATTATATGTACACATTACATGTGTTTTATATAAATATATATATATATACACACACACACACACACACACACACACACACACACATATATATGTATGTATAACAAGATTTCAGTTAGGTCAAGCTTCCCAGTATTACCAATCAAGAAATCAATTTACGGCGATCCAAGATGGCGGCGTAGAGGGTGACTGCACCCCCAGTCGCTCCAGAATCCAGGAGTTAAGAAGGGGAGGCATTGAAAGACTCGGACTGAAATAGAGCCACAGGTGAGTCTGCCCACTGGGTAAAGCTCGGCCCGGGTGGCAAGCCCAGATACAGGTGGCTTATCAGAGCTGGGCAGGGCAGCTAGAGTCGTCCACAGGCAGCCCTGCGCACTCCGGCGGTGGGCCCCGCCCACACAGCCAGCTTCTCCAGGTTCTCGGAAAGGAACTGGCCCGCTAGTGAGAGCCTTTCTGACCAGAACAAGCTCCGAGTCCCGGAGCCAGTGCAGCGCACCGTACTCCGGCACACAAGCAGCTTCAGGGACCAGGATAGGGCAGCCAGAGACCTCCGCAAGTAGCCTGGACCCCTGCGGTGGGAGGTGCCCTTCAAGGCTAGTTTCTCAGAGCAGACCGCCCAGTGAGAGGTTTTCTACATAGAACCAGCCACAAGTCCCCGAACCAACGGAGAGCATCGATCCGAAAGCAGCCTCTGGGATCAGGGCAGGGCAGCCAGAGACCTCTTCAGGCGGCTCTGCCCACTCCGGCCGCAGGCTTTCTTCATGGGGCAATCCAAGATGGCGGCCTAGAGGGTGACTGCACCCCCAGTGGCTCCAAGACCCAGGAGTTAAGAAGGGGAGGCATTGAGAGACTCGGACTGAAATAGAGCCACAGGTGAGTCTGCCCACTGGGTAAAGGTCGGCCCGGGTGGCAGGCCCAGATAGGGGTGGCTTATCGGAGCCGGGCAGGGCAGCTAGAGTCTTCCCAGGGTAGCCTTCCACACTCCGCTAGAGGGCTCCTCCCACACGGCCAGCTGCACGGTGCAGGCCCACAGTGAGAGCATTTCCGCACAGAACCAGTTCCAAACCGTGGAACCAGTAGGGGGCTAGGGGCAATTTTCTTTGGATGCGCTGCTTTATCAGATTCCTCCAAGACATCAGGCTACTGAAGGCTGGGAGGTGATACACTGGAAATCTACCGGGACACTATAAGCCAATAGCGGAAAACTACAATATCTCAGGGTCCCACTGACAGCTGACCAATATGAGAAAACAAGGGAAGAAAATGTCCCAAACAAACCTAGATACTACATCAATAAAACCCAATGACAGCACAGCAGAAGAAATGTCAGAAAGGGAGTTCAGAATGTACGTAATTAAAACGATCAGGGAAGCTAATGAGGAGATGAAAGAGCAAATGCAGGCATTGAAGGAGGAGATGAAAGAGCAAATGCAGGCATTAAATGATCGCACCAATCAACAGTTAAAAGACCAAATATGGGAAGCAAGAGATCATTTCAATAAAGAGTTAGAGATACTGAAAAAAAAAAACAAACTGAAATACTTGAAATGAAGGAAACAATAAACCAAGTTAAAAACTCCATAGAAAGCATAACCAATAGGATAGAACATCTGGAAGACAGAACCTCAGACACTGAGGACAAATTATTTAATCTTGAAAGCAAAGTTGGCCAAACAGAAAAGATGGTAAGAAATCATGAACAGAATCTACAAGAATTATGGGATATCATGAAAAGGCCAAATTTAAGAATTATTGGGATTGAGGAAGGCTTAGAGAAACAAACCAAAGGAATGAACAATCTATTCAATGAAATAATAACAGAAAATTTCCCAAATCTGAAGAATGAAATGGAAAACCAAGTACAAGAGGCTTATAGAACTCCAAACATACAAAATTACAACAGACCCACACCAAGGCACATTATTGTGAAAATACCTAACATACAAAATAAAGACAGAATTTTAAAGGCTGCGAGAGAAAAGAATCAAATTACATTCAGAGGGAAACCAATAAGAATATCAGCAGATTTTTCAATCCAGACCCTAAAAGCTAGAAGGGCCTGGAACAACATATACCAAGCCCTGAAAGAAAACGGATGCCAACCAAGAATCTTATACCCAGCAAAACTTACCTTCAAATTTGATGATGAAATAAGATCCTTCCATGATAAACAAAAGCTAAAGGAATTTACAAAAAGAAAGCCAGCATTACAGAACATTCTCAGCAAAATATTCCATGAGGAAGAGATGAAAAACAATGATGCAAATCAGCAACAGGAGGCGTTAGCCTAAAGGAATAGCCAAATAAAGGAGAAACCAAATCATGTCAAAAACAAATATGAGTCAATTGACTGGGAATACAAATCATATCACAATAATAAACCTGAATGTCAATGGCCTGAATTCATCAATCAAAAGACACAGACTGGCAGATTGGATTAAAAAGAAAAATCCAACAATATGCTGCTTGCAAGAGACTCACCTCATAGAAAGAGACACCCATAGACTAAAGGTGAAAGGATGGGGAAAAACATACCACGCACACGGACACAGCAAAAAAGCTGGAGTATCCATCCTCATCTCAGATAATGTGGAGTTCAAACCAAAACTAGTCAGAAGGGATAAAGAAGGACATTACATGCTGCTTAAGGGAAGCATAAATCAGCAAGACATAACAATCATAAATATCTATGCCCCGAACATTGCCTCATCCACGTACATCAAACAAATCCTTCTCAATTCCAGAAATCAAATAGACCACAACACAATAATACTAGGCGATTTTAACACACCTCTCTCACCACTGGATAGATCGTCCAAACAAAAATTCAATAAAGAAACTATAGATCTCAACAACACAATCAGCAATTTAGACTTAACGGACATATATAGAATATACCATCCAACAAAGAACAAATACACTTTCTTCTCAGCAGCACATGGATCCTTCTCTAAAATAGACCATATTTTATGCCACAAAGCTACTGTTAGCAAATACAAGAAGATAGAGATACTACCTTGTACTCTATCAGATCATAATGGAGTGAAATTAGAAATAAATGACAGAATAAAAAACAGAAACTTCTCCAATACCTGGAGACCAAATAATACACTATTATATGATGAATGGATAACAGAAGACATCAGGAGGGAAATAAAAAAATTCTTAGAAGTAAACGAGAACAAAGACACATCATATCAAAATCTCTGGAACACTATGAAAGCAGTACTTAGAGGAAGATTTATTTCATGGGGTGCATTCAAAAAAAGAAGTACAAATCAACAAATAAACGACTTAACACTACAGCTCAAAACCCTAGAAAAAGAGCAGACCAATACCAAAAGTAGTAGAAGACAGGAAATAGTTAAAATCAGAGCCGAAATCAACGAAATCGAAACAAAAGAAACAATTGGAAAAATTAACAAAATAAATAGTTGGTTCTTTGAAAAAATAAATAAAATTGATAAACCCTTAGCCACACTAACAAAGAGAAAGAGGGAGAAAACTCAAATTACTAAAATTCGGAATGAACAAGGAAATATCACAACAGACACGAGTGAAATACAAAACATAATTAGAAGCTATTTCGAAAATCTATACTCCAACAAAACAGAAAACCTCGAAGACATCAACAAATTTCTAGAGACATATGAATTACCTAAACTGAACGAGGAGGACATACACAACTTAAATAAACCAATTTCAAGCAATGAAATAGAAGAGGTCATCAAAAGCCTACCAACAAAGAAAAGTCCAGGACCAAATGGGTTCTCAGCCGAGTTCTACAAAACCTTTAAAGAAGAGCTCATTCCAATACTCCTCAAACTATTCCATGAAATAGAAGAGGAGGGAACCCTCCCAAACTCGTTCTATGAAGCCAATATCACCCTGATACCTAAACCAGACAGAGACACATCGAGGAAAGAAAATTTCAGACCAATATCCTTAATGAACATCGATGCAAAAATTCTCAACAAAATTCTAGCAAATCGCATACAAATATATATTAAAAAGACAGTGCACCACGATCAAGTGGGTTTTATCCCAGGGATGCAAGGTTGGTTCAACATTCGGAAATCAATAAATGTCATTCACCATATCAACAGACTTAAAGTTAAGAATCACATGATTATTTCAATAGATGCAGAAAAAGCATTCGATAAAATACAGCATCCCTTCATGCTCAAAACACTAGAAAAAATTGGGGTAGTGGGAACATTCCTTAACATTATAAAGGCAATCTACGCTAAGCCCATGGCTAATATCATTCTAAATGGTGAAAAACTGAAAGCGTTCCCCCTAAAAACTGGAACAAGGCAGGGATGCCCTCTTTCACCACTTCTATTCAACATCGTCCTTGAGACTCTAGCCAGAGCAATCAGACAAACCAAAGAAATTAAAGGGATACGAATTGGAAAAGAAGAACTCAAACTATCCCTGTTCGCTGATGACATGATTATATATTTAGAGGAACCTGGAAATTCCACCAGAAAACTTTTAGAACTCATAAGTGAATGCAGTAAAGTAGCAGGTTACAAGATCAATGCTCATAAATCCAATGCATTTTTATACATAAGTGATGAATCTTCAGAAAGAGAAATTAGGAAAACTACCCCATTCACAATAGCATCGAAAAAAATAAAATACTTGGGAATCAATCTCAAAAAAGAGGTGAAAGACCTCTACAATGAGAACTACAGAACACTAAAGAAAGAAATTCAAGAAAACCTTAGAAGATGGAAAGGTCTCCCATGTTCCTGGATAGGCAGAATTAATATCATCAAAATGGCTATACTACCTAAAGTGCTATACAGATTCAATGCAATTCCAATTAAAATCCCAATGATGTACCTTGCAGAAATAGAACAAGCAATTATAAAATTCATCTGGAAGAATAAAAAACCTAGAATAGCTAAAGCAATCCTCAGTAGCAAGAGCGAAGCAGCGGGTATTGCAATACCAGATCTTCAACTCTACTACAAAGCAATAGTAACAAAAACGGCATGGTATTGGTACCAAAATAGACAGGTAGATTAATGGTACAGAATAGAGGACATGGACACAAACCCAAATAAATACAATTTTCTCATACTAGACAAAGGTTCCAAAAATATGCAATGGAGGAAAGATAGCCTCTTCAACAAATGGTGCTGGGAAAACTGGAAAACCATATGCAATAGAATGAAATTAAACCCCTATCTCTCACCCTACACAAAACTCAACTCAAAATGGATCAAGGACCTCGGAATCAGACCAGAGACCCTGCATATTATAGAAGAAAAAGTAGGTCCAAATCTTCAACTTGTTAGCTTAGGATCAGATTTCCTTAACAGGACTCCCATAGCACAAGAAATAAAAGCAAGAATCAACAACTGGGATAGATTCAAACTAAAAAGCTTTCTCTCAGCAAAGGAAACTATCAGAAATTTGAAGAGAGAGCCTACGGAGTGGGAGAATATTTTTGCCAACCATACCTCAGATAGAGCGCTAATTTCCAGAATCTATAAAGAACTCAAAAAACTTTACAGGAAGAATACAAATAATCCAATCAACAAATGGGCTAAGGAAATGAAGAGACACTTCACAGAAGAAGATGTACAAGTAATCAACAGATATATGAAAAAATGTTCAACATCCCTAGTAATAAGGGAAATGCAAATCAAAACTACCCTAAGATTTCATCTCACCCCAATTAGAATGGCGATTATCAAGAATACAAGCAACAATAGGTGTTGGCGAGGATGTGGTGAAAAAGGAACACTCATACATTCCTGGTGGGGTTGCAAATTAGTGCACCCACTCTGGAAAGCAGTGTGGACATTTCTCAGAAAGCTTGGAATGGAAACACCATTTGACCCAGCTATCCCACTCCTTGGCCTATACCCAAAGGACTTAAAATCAGCATACTACAGAGATACAGCCACATCAATGTTCATTGCTGCTCAATTCACCATAGCCAGATTGTGGAACCAACCTAGATGCCCTTCAGTTGATGAATGGATAAAGAAACTGTGGTATATTTATACAATGGAATATTACTCCGCAATGAAGAATGACAAAATTATGGCATTTGTAGGCAAATGGACGAAATTGGAGAATATCATGCTAAGTGAGATAAGCCAATCTCAAAAAACTAAAGGACGAATGATCTCGCTGATAAGTGGATGAGGACATATAATGGGGGGTGGGAGGGATTAGCATTAGGTTTAGGGTTAGGTTTAGGGTTAGGGATAAGGAGAGTGGTAAGAATGAAGGAAAGAAGGACTGTATAGAGGGAAAAGAGGGGTGGGAGGGGTGGGGGGGAAGGGAAAAAAAAAATAAACATCATTGCCCTATGTAAATGTATGATTACACAAATGGTATGCCTTGACTCTATGTACAAATAGAGAAACAACATGTATCCCATTTGTATACAATTAAAAAAAAAATAAAATAAAAGGATAAACAAGACCTAACAATATCTAACAGATATATACATCGAGGTAGAAATGTTATAACAAAATCATAGGAAAAATATGTCTATGAAATGTATAAACCTAATGAGATTATGTGGAACATTCACAAAAATAAATCACGTAGTAATTCAATAAGTTAAAAAAAAAAAAAAAAAAGAAATCAATTTACTATATATCCAATTGTTAGAAGGAGGTTGCCACCAGACCTCTCCATTCTGGCATGAACCAATAATAACTATTTGCCAAATTTTTGACTTAAAGAAAAAAAATCAAAATATAATCCAATGAGTACTTCTAAGACTGAGTCTGATAACACATAAAGAGTCCTTTAATTTAGTAATATGGGTCAATTTAAGAAAGTGTGGCTCATCTCTGTCCCTAGGTGAAATAAAATATGTGTCAAATATACATGTGAAAATTAAAACACATTGTCATTTACTTAAGAAGAGTAGAAGGTTCTAATGGCCTCAACCAAGTTATTATAGGAATAAAAAAAAATTCTATCTTTACAAATGAACCAGCACCTTAATCAATGTCCTAGATTTTTTTTTTCTACTGCTTTAGGCATTTCCTAGAATTGAGTCTCAAGTGGGACTACTAATTCATATTTAGATTTTTAATTTCTTTATGGAGGTTTGATATATTTTTCCTTCTTGAAAGTCTTCAATATGACTTGTTATAATGACTTGTTTTAAGAACAACATTTAAAGCATTTGTCTTTCCGTGATCTTTCCCCAATTTAATTCCTTCTCTACCAAACTTATGTATTTACTGTAACTCTAAGAGGCTACTTATATTTTAATATGTCATGATTTTTTTGTTTTGAAAACTTATTCTTAAAAGTGGATCTCACATGTATCCTCCTCAGTAAACTATATCATTTTCACTCTCTTGAGTATTTCAATTCAACCTAGATTAAGAAAAAAAGGAAAAATAGATTTTTTTACTTGTGGCTACAAATTCAAGTATTCAGGTTCCTTTTATTCATGACTGATTCTCCTTCTAAATTGACTCTTAACTCTTCTGTCTTGTATCCTGACGCCACCCAGCAGAGTCAATTTGGTGCGGGAGACAAATGAGTAGTAAGGCTCTTGAATTCGAAACAGTTTATTGCTGATTCAGGAAACCCAGGATCTGGAACCTTGAACCTTGAACCCAGGTGCTGGAGGAGAGCCGGCTTATATCCCTTCCAGGAGGTGAAGGGTAGGACTAATGCCAATTATGTGAAGATCAGGTGAGGAGCCAGCTACCCAATCATGGTAAAGGTCAAAACGAGCAGGCACGATCAGGAGCACTTGAGAACACATGTGCATGCATTGTGTGCGTGGACTTAATTGAATACGACCAATGACAAATCACCTGAGTGTGCTTATGTTAATTAACCTCCTCACTGCCAAAGTGACCAAAACAACTTTTGGCTGGCTGCCAGGCGCCATCTTGGCGTAGTCTGCATGGCATAGCCCCCAGCATCTCTCCCTTCCTTATATGAAATGAAAATGAAGCTGGCAGGGATCGTGTCTGTCTTAGGTCCCGGGAATCAACATCCTGTCTTTACCCATCATCAAAGGATACCAAAGTGGGGTTGGCCCATCTGTCTTAGGTTGGTACAGCATTTTCCCGTGGTTATCCGTCTTTGACTACCCATCCAGCATACTAAGCCATATACTGGGAGATTGTCTTGCTTCAAGGGCGGCCATGGCCTCTTTTATGATCACATTATGAGCCTGTTGACTGGCTTTGAGGCATTTGTAAATGTAGAATAGAATTAACACAAGCATACCCAAGCTTATTAGTGTGGGACTTAAGAGTCCCCCAAATTTGGTGCCAAATTGTGTTAGTTTATCTAATGCTCCCGTGATAAGCCCTCCCGGTTTGACTTCCACCTTACTGGTGAGGATCTGCCATCGAAGCCTTGTTACCAGCTCGTTGAATTCATCCATCCATTGTTGTGCGATCTGTGAAAATAACTGACTAGAGAAGTTCTCATTAAAAGTCACAAAAAGGAAAGGGAGAGCTAGGCACACAGGAATATGTGAAAAAATAATTGTTTCACTCTCTCTACATATTTCAGTATTAACTCCATTAACCTTTTGATCAGTGCACTTCCCTTTACTTATAGACCCTCCTTAAAGGTGAGGCACCAACATGAGGGACTAGAAAGTGAATTACACAGGATGAAAATAAGCAGCTTGCTTTACTGAGAGAAAGATGAAAACCATCTGAGTGGCTAAATCAGCTTATGAGGGGCTATGGGTCCAGCCAATTCTAATTTGGGAATTGCCCGAGTGATGCAATCACTATCAGCAAAAAGATCTATTACTCCTTAAACTCTACAAGGGCTATGACAGCTGCTTCCATTTCCACTAATTGAGCTGATTTTTGAGATGTAATCTGAATAATAATATCTTGGTGAGTAACTACTGCAGCAGTACCATTAGGAGAAACATTCAGGACCTTAGGAAAGGATTGTGTCAAGGAGCCATCTGAATTTGTGATCTAACATTGTTCCCCTCTGAAGCTCTGTACATTTGTGAGCCTTGAGTCGAAGAGCCCTGTGCCCCGTTTCTTAAATGATTTGGTAACATCTTGCCCTCAACATCAGTAACTAATTTGCACTTGTTAACCCAATGTTTTCCTTTTCTGTGCTTTGGGCAGAGACCTGGGGGTTGAGGGGCCTTAGGTTTGTCAATAGTTGCTCCCTGACCCTTGTTAGAGCATTGTCTCTTTGCTGCTGTATGTATCTGTGCATACACTCCAGGATCATATTGATTTTGAGTATCTTTTGAAGCATATTAGCCTTCTCTTATTCAACATTCCTACCAGGAAACCTTGCTACTGCGTTTCTGCAAGCAGTTTCAACAGCTATTTCCTACCACTGAGCTCTCCAATTCAGATATTGTCCTTCAGATAACACTGCTCTGCATAGCTGTTTCCAATCAGTCATAACTGCCTCTTTAAAGTTTTTCTAATGGTTGATGGTATCCCTATTTTGGTCCTCAAATACAGGCAGGCTCCACGAATTTTGAAGTTCTTTGTATTAGGTTTAGCTTTCTCCTACCATTTTCCCTTGTTCTTAAATTTTCTGAGTAATTGTTTTCTAGGTTACTACCACTCAATTCTTCCTCACTTTGTTCTCTGTCTCATTGTGACACCTTGAACAGCCTTTCCTCTATAAACCCTGGGCTTATTATTTTCTAGTTCCTCCCCAGTGTCTCCTTCCTCCTCAGAACTCTCTTCCCATTTTTGGCCATTCCAGCCAACCTCCTCTTTAATCTCCTCTAACACTTCTTCTCCCTCCTGTAATATATTTTTTATGCCTCCTTTTTGAATTATCCTTTCAGATTGATTCCATGATATTTTTAAACTCATCTTTTACTGCTAAATAAGTTTGATACAGGATGAACAAAGACCACACTAACAGTAGTACAAACACACAAACAATACAAAATACACACACTCTGGAGCTCCTTTATCATCCTATTAATATTTCATCACCTGGCCAACTATCCCAAGTTCCTAACAAAAGCAATAGAAATACTGACACAACTAACACTTCAAACACATTCATTTACTATAGGACGTCCTTTTGCTGTCTCTCGGGACAGCCTTCTGTTAAGTTCCCTCACTAGGGGAGCCTTCCATTAAACCTTAAGGCCACTGTTTCCTCAAATAGGGAAACCTTCTCATTAATTACGCTAGCAAAACTGTCTTTTACTTACCTTATCCTTGTGGGTGCTGATAACTGTATAAAATGATACGGGTCCCTGTACGAATGCAGAGTTCTCTGTAGTTCCCCATACGAATGCAGAGTTCCCTGTATGGGCCACCATTTGACACCATCCAGCGGAGTCAATTTGGCACGGGAGACAAATGAGTAGCAAGGCTCTTGAATTCGGAATGGTTTATTGATGAATCAGGAAACCCAAGAACTGGAACCTCGAACCTCGAACCCAGTGCTCGAGGAGAGCCGGCTTATATCCTCTCCAGGAGGTGAAGGGTAGGGCTGACGCCAATTATGTGAAGATCAGGTGAGGAGCCAGCTGCCCAATCATGGTAAAGGTCAAAACGAGCAGGCACGATCAGGAGCACTCGGGAACACATGTGCATGCATTGTGTGCGTGGACTTAATTGAATACAGCCAATGGCAAGTCACCTGAGTGTGCTTATGTTAATTAACCTCCTCACTGCCGATGTGACCAAAACAATTTCTGGCTGGCTGCCAGGTGCCATCTTGGCGTAGTCCGCATGGCATAGCCCCCAGTAGTATCCATAGTGTGTGGGTGGTGGGGGAATAAAACAAAACAAAATAAAAACTTTTCCACCACTTGACAGCAAAATTGTCTAGTCTGAAAGTTTACATTATCTTAGAGAATAAAATCAATACCTTTTGATCCAGTCTATTCAAATTCTTAAAAAGAATCCTCATGTTTAATCAAGGTGTGCTGCTTATCACTTTGATGACAAAGAAGACCGGATATCGATAGCCTACCAGAATCACATGCAATCACGAAGAATTGAATGAGAGAATATATGTGTATTTGATATGTAAATTTTCTTTACTCTGCACTTCTATGGATAATATTTTATTTCTTGCAAGATAGTCACTTGTCATTAACTTATAAACTGTTTTGAATACTCTAATATCCTTTCCCTAATACAAATTACCCCTGATAGCTCATCATATCCATATACCAATGTGTATTTAAACATCAAACATGTACTAATTATTCACTTTTGGTCTAGCACATTTATTGATCTAGAAGAGGTATATAGTTGAGTTGAATTTGTATGGTTTCTTGATTGAGAAATAAACTATGCCTGAACACCATTTCTTCTCATGATTGGAAGTTAATTCTGATTTTTAATTAAGTATTTCTTGATGCTTTTTATCCCTTGACTGATGATGGCTCAAATTCTGACCTATTTCATTTGGCAAGTACTATAGTTTGGATCTGGAATATCACCCGGAGGCCCATATGTTAAAGGTTCTGTCCCCAGGATGGTACTAATGGGAGCTGGTGAAGCCTTTAACATTTGGAGCATATTGAGAAGTTTGAGGTGACTAGGCATGTGCCCTTGAGGAGGATTGTGGTACCCTGTTTTCTTCTTTTTTTTTGTTCAGGCCATGAACTTGGCAATTTTGTTCCACCATCTGCTCTTGCCATGATGTGTTACTTCAGGGACACATGCCCAAAAGCAACAGGTCCAGCTGACCATGAACAGAAACTTCCAAAACTGAGTCAAAATAAACCTTGTCTCTTTATAAGTTGGTTATTTTTAGGTGTTTGTTATAGTAACAGACAGCTAACACAAGAATTAACATGAGAATGCAAGGCTAATATTAGGTTGAACTATATGGAATTACTAATACTCAAAATTTTTTACTTGCAATGTAGTAATTGCACACACACACACACACACACACACACACACATATAGTTCACATTCTTTTACAACCATGATGTGTTTCTTTTGGTTCCAAGAATTATGCCCTTTAAACTGAAAGCATTTTATACCAATCTCAGTGTTAGCTCCTTTTCCATTTACTGTAGCTATAAGGTAATTAAGGGCTTCTTACATCCTTGAATTTGTGATTTCCTTTGAACTTCACCCCTGAGATGTGAAGTTCTGTTTTCCTTATTATGAGGACCATTTTCTTTTCCTTTTTCCTTATTTTTAAAATTATAGATGCATTTATTTTTCCTATCAACAATATCTAATGTTTTCATTTATAGACAATGTTTTATTTCATGTATCCTATATTCCTGACTTCAGAAACATAAATACTTTTTTTCTTAACCTTGCAAGGGCATGGAAATATCAAGAGCATGAAATACCAAATATCATGGAATATCCACAAAATTCATCACTAGTTTCTGGTATGTCATTTCTGTAATCTCAAGAGAGAAGCAAATTCTCCTTTCAAGGCCACATTATTATAGTTATAAAGTGCATAATATAAACGTCATAATATCTTAACTGATCACTCCATATCCAATTATTTCCATTGTTTGATGCCTAATTTAAACTCTTCCTGTAGTTATTACAGGTCACAGAGCATTGCATGCTCAAACTTCTATGAAAATTAAATTCATGAAAACAACTACATTGCTAGCTAACTCACTGTGTAATAGATACTATACAATTTATAGTCATTATTATATTTAATCCCCATAACAAATTTAAAGAATTAGTTCCATAATTATTCAGGGAATACCTATAAGGAAACTGAAACTAATAGAAGAATGTTTCATAGTGTTTTATCAAAAGTAGTTAGAGAAATAGTACTCAAAGCAAGGTTTGTCTCAGTCTAAAATCTAGTTTTAACTATTACCTTATCCATTTTCACAAGACCTTTTGCAACATTTCTTAGATATTTATGCTGCTTTGTTACGTAACTGCATTTTTTTCAAATAGTTTGTGTTCATTGTAATGATGTCATTAACTGGGTATTAGTTTGTAGTCCTCACCCTGTAGAAATGACAGATTGTGTGTGTGTGTGTGTAGAAAGAGAGACCTCTTTTTTCCTAACATTAGCCCTTAAATCACTGGAAATTTTCTTTTCATTTTATTTTATTTTTTGTTCTTTTTAGTTATACATGACAGTAGAACATATTTTGACTTATATATACATGAAGTATAACTTACCATTCTTGTGGCTGTACATGATGTGAAGTTATACTGGTTGTGTATTCATATATGAACATAGGAATGTTATGTTGGATTCATTCTACTGTCTTTCCCATTCCTATTCCCCTTTCCTTTCCCCAATTCCATGATGTTCAATCCAGTGAACCTCCACTCCTCCACCCGACCTATTGTGACTGAGCATCCACGTATCAGAGAACATTCAGCCTTTGGCTTTTTGGTTTCACTTAGCATAATAGTCTCCAGTTCCATCCATTTACTGGCAAATGCAGTATTTCATTTTTCTTTATGGCTGAGTAATATTCTATTGTGTGTACGTACCACATTTTCCTTATCCATTCATTTATTGAAGGGCACCTAGGTTGGTTCTATAGCTTAGCTATTGTGAATTGAGCTGCTATAAACATCGATGTGGTTGTGTCTCTGTAATATGCTGATTTTAAGTCCTTCAGGTATAAACCAAGGAGTGGGATAGCTGGGTTAAATGGTGGTTCCTTTCCAAGTTTTCTCAGGAATCTCCATACTGCTTTCCATAAGTAGTCAGACCAATTTTCAGTCCCACAAGCAATGTATGAGTGTACCTTTTCCCCTACATTCTCAAGAACATTTATCGTTACTTGTATTCTTGATAATTGCCATTCTGACTGGAGCAAAATGAAATCTCAGTGTAGTTTTAGTTTGAATTTCTCCAATTATTAGTGATGTTGAACATGTTTTCATATATTTGTTGAGTATTTATGTGTCTTCTTCTCTGAAGTGTCTATTCAGTTCCTTAGTCCATTTATTGATTGGGTTATTTGTTTTTATGGTGTTAATATTTTTGGGTTCTTTATATATCCTGGAATTTAATGCTCTATCTGAGGTGCAGGTAGGAAAGGTTTTCTCCCATTCTGCAGACTCCCTCTTCATATTCTTGATTGCTTCCTTTGCTGCAAATAAGCTGGAAATTTTCCTTTTTGCCTCCAAAGCATGACTATTGGCTTTGCATCCTGATGATTCATCAAAACATCACATCTACATAACAAAACAACTTTCAGTGAATAAGGATTGAATTGATTAATCATAATCCAAAAGGTGAGAGTATGTCTTACTTATATAAAGATGGTAGACCTTGTTATTTTCAAAACTAAGGCATTTAGGACAAATAAACAATGAAATTTTTGAAATATTTTGAATGCATGTACCTTTCAATCATTCATTTTTCTATCATTTTTCTTAAGACAACACCGCTTTCTTTGCTTACATTTCTACAAGGTGGACTGTGCTGAGCTAGACAACTCATAAGTGTTCCTGCCATTTTCACTTGTGCAAGAAAATTGAACTGAAGTTCTAAGGGGTCTTGTGTTTAGCTGAGATACCACATGCTCAGAATTTACTGTCTGATTATCAGCAATGTAGTTCAACTTTTATGTGTTGGCTCAGGAGATCCAAGATAACAAAACTGAAGTCAATGCTGTGTAGGCAACTGGAATGGATACAGTTTATTTCATTTCACCTTATGGTTAAAACAAGTCATAGGTCAGGAATCTGCCTTTAAGGGGTAAGACTACAAAAGTCAAGCATAATAGTGGACATGATTTATTGGTGACCACTGAAACAACTATCACAATTGAAATAAGCTTCAACTAAAATTCCTTCCAAGGGCACATTACTAATCATTTTTATAATAATAGGACAAGATTTTGAAATATTCTCAAAACTCAACCTGAGCTTTTGACTTTTAACTCCTAAACTACTTGCACTTAATTTCTGAAGGCTTAAAAATAATTTAGATGAAAAATGTGAGTGAATATAGCAGTAATGAAAAATAAAAAGTACTGCATATGAAAATTCAGTTCCTTTATACTTGCAACTGAGACCAGGGCAAAGGACAGGTAGCTGATTATCAAAGAAAAAAGGAAATGGATAGGTAGCACTTCCCTATCAACTAGTTGCTAACACCTCTGGGGGAGGGGAAGGATAACACTTTTCAACACAAGCAATTATGCTGGCTGTCTCTTTTCCTGCTTTTTGGTCAGGTAGGCAAGATAAGAGGAGGGAAGAAAAGAAACCTAAAATCTATAAAGGGGCAAGACACCCCCACTTCCATGGATGCCAGCTCTGGGTCCCTGTGAGACCCCTCTCCAAAGGTGTTTATCTCTCTCTCTCTCTCTCTCTCTCTCTCTCTCTCTCTCTTTCTCTTTCTCTCTTTCTCTCTTCTGTCTTTTAAATAAAATTTTTATTATTTTATTATATTTTGTTATTTATTCTTTTAAATAAAATTTGCATTTCTCAGGTGTTTAATCTTCAGCACAGGAAGAATTAGAACCCTATCCTGATTTTCAAGACCAGAATCACAGCTATCAGAAAACAGTTCTTGGAACAAATTCCCTTACATTGTATGCTGAGAATTGAGTAATTGGAGATTTGAAAATTTGTAGGTCAAATTTTCCCTAAGTAAAGAAAAGGCATGTGTCATTCAATTTATTATTACTTCCAACAGACAAGCCAGAGATCTCTACTAAAGTATAAATTTATACTCAGTGAGAAAGATTGTTTCTTTCTCCCATCTTATACAATAAGCAAAAACATCTTGTAAATGGAAAAAACAAGTAGATTATTGATATGCTTCTGTATCTGGGTTCAAAGATCAGTTGTTCACAAGGATTATTAGGCAAAGCTACCTCCTAAACACCCTAAGATGACATTAGTCTTGTAAGAAGTCCTGTAGTCCTATATTTGATTTGGTGAGGGAGCAAATACTGGAAAAAATATATGTACAGAAAATAAGTTTGGGCTTAGCTCTTTCCAATAAGGAAATGGGACAGCCCAGTTCTAAAATTGCTGATTACCCAGGTAATCTAAGTGAGCCTCTATCACTTTTGAATAATCTTTATTTGAGAAATATCCTAAAGGAGGAGAAAGACCTAAGTAGACCAGATTTAATAATGAAACATGGAGCTAAAATAATCTACATAGGTTTTGGGAAAATAATGATGATTGTGTATAACCTTAATTAACTACAATGAAATAAGAAGTATAATTCTTTAAAGGAATGTTATTTCAAGGAAGAATTTATGAAAATAAAATTTTAGTTGTTTACAAAGTAGACACCAGAAATCACTGAAATGGTCCTTTAAAATGCTTAAATAAAATGATGTAAACTTCAATTGAAATAAAACAAACCGGCCACTGATGACTGATAAAGACAGAAGAAACTTGCATTCAGATTCATTAATTGGCAAGAAGTTGTCTTTTCTAACACAACATGTGGAGTGTAATCTACACCATGAATGTCTAAAAATAATTATTAAAATATAAAAGGAGCAAAGTACAGTCTGTAAATATAAAAATAAAATTAAAAAAGGATATATAAAAGGAGGAACACTATGAGAATTGATATTTTTTCCATATAGCATTCCTTACAATGAAAAACAAAATTGCTATGTATTTTAAAGATAAACATGACATTTTGATATTAATATACCTTTTCCTTAGTATCTTCATATACTGTATACAATACCTCTTAAATTAGCAATCAAGAATTTTGTACTAACTGGATCCGATTAAGATATTTGGATCAAAAGTGAAAAAAAAAAGTCAACATTCACCTATTTTCTTTTTAAAATTAACTTGGGAAACTTGTAGTGAAAACATAAAATCAAAAGAAAAGGACCTCTCTGAGCATAAAACCTTGGAACTCTTGGAAGTCTCTCTCATAGGTAACAAAATTACATGATCAATTAGAGACTAAATTTCCTGCTTTTCCAGAAATAGTAAAGGGTTGAGGTATGTAAAACTCAAAGACTAGGCCGGTATGATTTCAGGTTACTTGTGTTTGAGAAAGGGAAAATCCTGCCTGTGTCAACAGCAGAATAGTGAGAAACAATTGAAAATTCAAAAGTTAAGTATTCCAAACCTAGCTGAAATTCTGGGTAACAATAGACTACATGAAGTTTCCACCATGCAATACTAGCAAAATGACCACAAAATAAAGGTAACTGGTTGAGCTCCCTCTGCAAATAAATGTAAGAGTCTTCCGTAGTTTCCTATGACTTTAGAGTGTTGACACATTTTTTTATTTATCAGCTGGTTAGAGCAGGAGGTAGACTGTTTTCAAGCTGTAGGGATGCCAATAGCAGGGTCCACAAGGAAAATATAACTACACTATACTGTGAAATAGAGACATTCAACAGTGAAATAGAGACATTCAGTGAATGCTAATGAAGACAGAATTGGGGACAGGCAGTTAGTGTAGAAATAGGGGATCTTGTCAAATTGAGGAAATGGAGGCCATGAAAGCCATCTGTCTCTGGAAGTTGGAGACTGCCCCTAGGAGAATGGAATGTCAAGGATCTCCAGAGACTATTGATTACCAAATTTACTTGTGCTTGTCAGGGACTACATACAGGGAGCTGCTAATTAATGCCCCCTGGGCACTTACCTGACTGAATCACTTTGGCCCTCCCCCTGCCCATCTCACCAGCAAAACTGGGCCTAGTCACTTAGGCAGGAAGGAGAGATAAGTGGGGAGAGAACTGAAGAACAAAAGAGACCTTAACCTTTAATAGACATAGGGCATTCTTGGGATTCTAGAACATCAGCCATGGCCCCTTTCTCCCTCCTGGGAGAAGTCTGTATTATTACATTTAAATAAAACATGCTTACTATGCTTGCCTTGGCGTGCTTCTCTGATGTTATACTTCAATACCTGAGGAAGCAGAACTTGTTACCAGTAAACGGCAGTATCACTAAGAAGAGATGAAGATACTAAATATTAAATAAGAACAATGAACATTACAGCCAAAGGCAGAAGGAACAGATGAAATTTAAGAAATGTATAAAATTCCTTTTTCATTGTACATAAAATTTCCTTATCACTGTTTCTTTAATGCTGTATCTTGTTTTACCACTCCACTTCCAAAATGAGATGCAGCGGCAAGAAAAATTTTTTAAATTAACTGGGTTGGCATCAATGAAGCATCCTGCAATCTGATGGAAATGAAGAAAGCAGTAGAAAGAGGAGTTTCAATGTCATAGTAAGAGAATCAAATTATAACAAACACAATATAAAAAGTATATGATATAATCATTGTATGTTATACAACAATATAGGTCAAAGCATGATTTAGAATGGCAGCCCAAGTTAAACAAAATTAATGACTTTAAAATACACCCTACATAATTGTTAAGAGTTTATAATTTTAGTTTTGCAGTTATAAGTATACATGTTCATATATAAGATAATTATACTTATGATAATCAGTTATTAATAAGTGATGAATTGCAATATTACAAAATAAACTGATTTAAAACAAAATTATTGACTATGATATACATTTCAGTGTTTAAAAATATGATATAATTAATAATTGAGAGTCTGTATGTATCAGGTACTTAACATTCTCAAAACTTATGTTTTAGGTAAATTGCATGGTATTGTGTCCTTTTATAAATTATGTTCCACCTAGAAAACTTATGATAAACATAGAAAACTATTAATTGAATACAATATATTATGATAAATGTGTAGAATTTTAAACAAAACATGTTACATAAATCTTTTATTATTTGAATAATTAGACCAATATATCACATTCTTGAGTGGGAAGAGTAATTCTTATGAAATTGATTCTTCTCTAATTGTACTCTAAAGCAATTCAAAGCAAGAAAAACAGAAATTTTTAAAAATTTAACTAAATTTGTGCACATATTCATTCCTATTGGCCCTGCTCCTACAGAAGTCATCTTTGTAGTGCTTACCAAGAAATAGAACAGTGTTAATGTATTTGATATAGGAATTTTGATCCAAAAAGTTTGAACCTCTGGTATAAAAAATTAATAAATTATAGAATAGAAATAGGAGTATTTATAATAAATTGATAGAATTAAAATTGCTCAAATATTTATATATATAAATAAATATTTAAGAAAACTTTAAATCCATGGTAGAAAATAATATCTACTTAAAAAGTATTTCAGAATGATGGGATTATGAATATTATTTAAATAGTTTTATTTTTCTACATATATTTGTTATTTTTAGAAACACTATTTTACTGGAAACTTTTCTAAATATTTCCCTTTTCTTTATGCCTAGTATACATTTGCAAAATTGATTAAGCTTGCAATTAAGGATTTAACAGATAAATTCATATATATTTGATATTTAAAAATTACTCAAGAATGTTGGGACTAATGACACATTAACTAACTCAGGCTGACTCCCTACTTCCTGGTGGGTGAACAAGATCAAGGCCTCAAAGGTGGTTTCAAAAGTTAATGACGATAAATCCGACCACCGTCAGGGATTGGTTAACAACAGTTCTGTGAACGTGATCAGCTCATGCTTGCCATATAGTCCTATGGGACTCTCGCCTGCGTGAACCCCCTGTGCCTTGCTGACCTTTAAGCTGATTGGTTCCCACCTAGCCTTCAGCCTACATAAAAGCTGTGTGACTTCCTCAATAAACGAGTTCCTGCTGTGACTGGTCTCCCTGACGGTCTAATTGTCCTCTGCCGGGAGGGCTGGGTGCGGGCAGTCAGTCGCCCCTACCTTTCCCGGTCTGGCCTTGTTGGGGAGTACTCCCCTTGTTGACATCGTCCAGCGGAGTCAGTTTGGCGCGGGGGACAAAAGAGTAGCGAGGCTCTTGAATTCGGAACGGTTTAATGATGAATCAGGGAACCCAGGAACTGGAACCTCGAACCTCGAACCCAGTGCTCGAGGAGAGCCGGCTTATATCCCCTCCAGGAGGTGAAGGATAGGGCTGATGCCAATTATGCGAAGATCAGGTGGAGCCAGCTGCCCAATCATGGTAAAGGTCAAAACGAGCAGGCACGATCAGGAGCACTCATGTGCATGCATTGTGTGCGTGGACTTAATTGAATACGGCCAATGGCAAGTCACCTGAGTGTGCTTATGTTAATTAACCTCCTCACTGCCGATGTGACCAAAACAACTTCTGGATGGCTGCCAGGCGCCATCTTGGCGTAATCTGCATGGCATAGCCCCCAGCTGTATCCATTGTGTGTGTGTGGGGGTGGGGAGGATAAAACAAAACAAAACAAAATAAAAACTTTTCCACCACTTGACAGCAAAATTGTCTAGTCTGAAAGTTTACATTATCTTAGAGAATAAAATCAATACTTTCTGATCCATTCTATTCAAATTCTTAATCAACCTCCTCACCTCCGATGTGATCAAAGCAACCTCTGGCTGGCTGCCAGACGCCATCCCTGCACAGTCCGCATGGTATAGCCCCCAACACCTTATCACTAGTCGAGAAGAGCAAGGGGTTTGAAGACCCCAACACAAGAATTCTTGCATATATAAAATATTTTTAACTATATTCAGTTAGATGCATAAAGGGAGATTATACTACACATTTGTAGATTTAAGCTGTTAGAGTTCATAAAAATGTGTAAAATTCAACCACTTTCTTTTATATCTTGACTTAGTAACTTGAAAGTCATTATATCTATTTTGAAACTCACATCATGGGTGTTTAGGTTATGGTTTGAAAAATTTTCATAAAACTCACTGTAGATCCTTAGCACAGTGAAAGAAGCAGATTGATACATATCTGATAATTACTCATTTGATTTTGATAATATTGATGGTTAGAGTATTAAGTAAATATTTGAGATATGGAAATACACACTTTCTATAAAACTACATTGGAGTAAGTTAATTGCACATTAGACATTTGTAAGAATGAATATAAATAATGCACAACAGTATTTATTATAAATGACTGGTGTGTCATCCCCAGCCCAACTGTGCCAGGACAGTGGGGTAGTTACTGCAGAAGCCAAAGAAGTGCCTGGCTACAGCATGGGAGGCAGGTGATTTATTGGAAAAAGCTTCGAAGCCATCAGGAACTGCTCCAAGAGGAGTTCAGTGGTGACAGGCTGGCAGAGAGCACATCTCTCATGGCACTTTGACAAGCAGTGCCTCTTCTCCCTCTTGAAGTTTTGTCTAGTAACAGTCGACTGGGCAAGCGACAAGTATCTTTCCACAGTGCCCTTAGTTCCGCACCCATCCCACTCAGAAAGGGGTTTCATATGTTAGGCTGCAAATGCAGTGACATCAGCATTAGATTGCTTGCACAATCAGCATCCTAAGGAAAAACTGTTATGATGCACATGAAAGAAAGTAACTTCTACAGGTAATGCTAATATGCCTAGTTCCCAGCATGAGTAAGAGTCATTATCCTTCAAGATGACACATAGCTGTACATACCATCTCAAGCCTGCTCTCATCGTTCCTTTAAATTGGCTAGGTTTTTGGGAACAGAAAAGGGACATTCAGGGATATTGTCTTTTACTGTCCCCCTGTGCTTTAGGGACAATACAGCTAAGTGCATTAAAAGTGATTATTTTCTTTCTAATTTTCTCAAATTTAGGAGCCATGTTGTAAGTATTTTAAGGAGGTACTTTTCAAATATCCCCAACTGAATCTATACCTACAAACAAGTTTTATGTTGTCTTTAACAAACAATCAAAAACTATGTGCTCTATGTAGAGGCAAACTACTAATGATTTTATACCCTAAATATATCATAAACATTGAGTTTGTGGAGGCCACAGAGGCAGTATAAAACAAAGGAAGAACTTAGAATAAATAAGTAGAAGAGAAATTATATCCAAACCAAATACTGCTGAGAGGAAACTAAACATATTAACCTGATATATTCATAGCAGTTGTATATATATCTAAAATATTGTGCAAATAATCTCTCATAATCCCACCTTATTTTTCCAAGAGAGATTGTTTGGGATCTAGTACGAAATTGTGGAAATGCTTGGAACAGAGTACACTCTAATTCTAAAGTGTATAAATGACCTATGCTTTTCCTAAAATGTTAGTGTGTGTACTACTTATATATAGCATATATCATATAAAAATGGGTGCATCAACAAATTGATCTATATATTTAAAAATATTTTTGTGGTACTGGGGATTGAACCCAGGGGGGCTTGTTCTAGTTTGGATATGAGGTATCCTGCAAAAGCTCACTTGAGACAATGTGAGAGGGTTTAGAGGAGAAATGATTAAGTTAAGTTAAGAAATGATTAAGTTAAGTTAATGATTAAGTTAAGTTAATTGAGTTAAGTTAGAGCCTTAACTCAATCAGGGAATTAACCACCTGTTGGTATTGAGTGGTAACCGAAAGCAGGTGAGTTGCGGTTGGAGGATGCAGGGCATTGAAGGTTTGGCTTCAGGGTATATATTTGTATCTGGTGAGTGGAGATCTCTATGCTTCCTGGTGGTGGTGTAAGCGGCTTCCCTCTGCCACACTCTTCCACCATGATATTCAGCCTCACCTTGAGCCCCAAGAAATGGAGTCTGCAGTCTATGGATTGAGACCTCTGAAACCGTGAGCCCCCAAATAAACTTTTTGTCCTCTAAAACTTTTCTGGTCAAGTCCTATAGTTACAGCAGTGAAAAAGCTTATTAAAACAGTGCTTAATCACTGAGCTACATCCACAGCTCTTCTTACTTTTTATTTTGAGAAAGTGCCTGCTTGAGTGGCTAAGACTGGCCTCAAATTTATGATCCTTCCACTTCAGTCTTCAGAGTTGCTGAGATAACAGGCATGGGCCACCAAGCCCAGCTTAAAAATAACTTTCAAAATAATGTATTATATTTTAAGCAAACTATAAATGAAATTGAAAATTTGAGTCTACACATGTGCACGCAATCATATGCATATAAATAATAGTTTTTGAAAGAATATGAATTTTATAGAAATAATTCTTAGATTTAAAGGCATTTAAAAATAAGAATGTCATTAGATAAACTAGATAATTAAGACTTGGTAGAATTTAAATGCATGCTTGGCAGAGAATGGCAAGGATCCAAGGTGCAAACCCTGTGTACCATGAGCCCATTTTGTTGCCAGGCTGTACAAAAGCAGGTGCTTTGCATTGATGGGACAAGGACCAAACTTGTAAAGTTTAAAATATTAAAAAGGAAGGGGAAAACATGAATGTCTTGCTTTTACAGAATTTCACACAACCCTGCCCTTAACAGTGCAAAGCACTGGGTAAATAACACTATACTTTCCAGCGTTGTGTATCCAAGCATTTGTTAGAATTCAAACATAATTGAATCAACAATAAAGACTACACCAAATCAAAAAAGAGCAAACAACTAGTAGTTGTGAGACGGCCTCTCTGCACATTCCAGCTTTTATTCACCTTTAATTATAATTGTCAGTTTTTATTCTTTTTCTTGCATTCATTATTTTCCATCTCCCACTAGATATGGTTTATAAATATTAACTACCACACTAACTGTCAATCCTTATAGTACCTAGAAATACAGATTCTAAATCTGAAAAATATTATAGTCCATCTTGCCCTACTAAGAATTAATTATTTATTTTTGGTGATCACTTTTACCATTTAAAATTAGAAATAAAATCTAGACCCTTTAAATTGTGTGTATTATATAATGACATCTAGAAACAAAAGAAACAGCTGTTGTGGAGTCTACACTGAAGAAAAATGGTTATAATAATTTTACCAGATCGATATGAATAAAATAACAATCTAAATAATCCTAAATGTGTAGAATCCAAATGCACTGGTGACTCCTATTAGATTCCAAAATCTTGAATTACAGTAAATCTAAAAAGAAAAGAAAAGAAACTCTAGGGAACATTCAGTAAGAAACCAATAGGTAAAACTATTAAATTTTTGTTTCAAGTTTCATAGTTTACTTTAAAAAAATGAAAGTTTTTACCTTAGTCATCTTATGATATTTAATTGAAAATACATTAAAATAAGACAGTAACAGAAGAATAACTTCCCATTGTTAAATTATATTTTACTTTAATTTTCACATAACTTATTTTAGGTTAATCATAAAAATAAGACTATTCAATGAGAATATGTATCCATTTGATAAAATCAATAATAATGCTCATCCTTTAAGAAAACAAATTTTACTTTGTATAAGGTATCTAAATCATCTTTGGTTTAAAAAACACAATTTTAAAATTTGTTAAATGCAATCATGATTAGATATAGCTGATTATTAAATCTTTGAAAATTATTGGCTTATTATATTAAAAAATGACACAAAAGGCAAGGATGTCATGAACTTCTGTCTGTGTGCTTTTAAGTTAAAACAATAGTAGAATTAATACAAATTTTAGTATATTCAATGAGAAAATTCTTAGCAGCTATATCACATTTCTCCCTTTGAATTCCTACTTTCTATCTGGTTATAAAATTTGTTATCATTTTTTGTATACCATCTTCATTCTCTCCTTGCAATAGATTTCTGTTGATTATTAACACACTCACTTTCTCATCATCCAAAAACTCTTCCTTTGACATTCCTTTGTTCTCAGATTACTTATTTTTTTTAACATTTATCTTTTTAAAATAGTGTTTCCCCTATTTAAAAAAATAAAAGATGCTACCTTGACTTTCTTAAAAACCTATATCATATATATATTTGCAATTTGAATCATTGTCTCTATTCATTAAGATTTTTCTCAGTAATCTTTTGGTATTTTATTTCACTTCAATATTTTATTGATGACTTTATCAAAAGTATATGTCTTTGAAAATTATGTGGCTCCTAAATAAAAATTTATGTGGCTGAGTATTATATTTGTTAGTATCCAGTTAAATATATGTCATAGTAATAATTCAGAAGAAGATAGAGAAAATAATTAGTTCAAAAACTGAAAATGATCTTGATATCTTGCTGGCTACAATCACTCTAATGTCCAGTTGGTTCAATGATTCCATCAAGAATCTGTTCTAAGTTGTGCTTCTGTGTTTCATTTTGACAAAATATCCACAAATGCTTTAATAAAGAAGGCTGGTCACCAATACTGGCAGACTGACATCATATGACTTTCACATCCAGGGAAAAATTGGGTTTGGTTGGTGTGGCTTTGCACAATGTCCATCCTTGCTGCAACCTTTTGGTAGCAAGGTCTGAGTACAAGTCTACATATCAGACAGACCTGGGCCATATTGTCTGCTTCAAAGGTCAACTGGTGACATCTGAATCACTTGGAAAGTATCTGGAAAAACCCACTAAAATAGCAAAATCCACATACAAAAACTTCATTTTTCTCTTGAGGATAATTCTTTGTTTCTAAATGCCTGTCAGCCTTCTAACTAACCATCCTATCAGGATCTTTAATCAGAATATCTAGAGGAAAATTTACATTTCCTTCTCTAATACTCCGAATTTGTTCATATTACTTTGCCACATAAAATTTGTTTTGAAATTTCTTTCATGTGTCCTTAAATCCCAAATTCTTTACTTGGGCTTTAAAATATCTAAATTATCTACCTTAATTTACTTGATATTTTTTCTCATATTTGACCTGGTAGCCCAATCTCAGGGCATATTTGATGTCTTTTGTTTCTCAAATATACAAGATAGTCCATTATTTCTAAAATCTTTCCCTGGGTTCTCTAAATCTCCATTACCTTTCTTCATACTTTGGAAGCATATTGCACCTCATCTATTATAAAAATAACAGCTGGTGTTTGATTATGGTCTTTGGAGTCTGACTCTTTATGTCTCAATCCCAAGTCCAACAATATACAAGCTGTTTATCCTAAGGCAAGATTCAAAAATATTTCATGATGTATTTTTATCACTTTTAAAATTGTCTATATACATAACCCCAAGTTTTCCTTTATTTGTTTTTGTTTCTTTCAGGATAAAATGAAATAATGTTTATAAGGTGCTTAAATCAGTAATGGCAATACAGTAAACTATCAGAAAGCGCTTACTGTTCAGTGTTTCCCTTTTGCAAATTCTGTGAAAATAGGATCAATAACCATAGCTATTATCCCAAGCCTTAGCAAAGACTTGAAATAGAATAAGAGGTCAAAACAATTTTCATTATATAAATATTATTGTCAGTCCCAAATGATATTGCTGCCAGCAAGAGACCCACCAGGGCTTAAAGTATAAGCTTGTAGGTGTTCTTGATTCCTTATTTTCACCATTCAAATACTCTGCTAATTTCTATTTATTCTCGTCTATTCAATCTCTTGAATTTGTTTCAACTTCCATAATTACGCTAATAACAACCCAGGTTAGGTCAACTTTGACTCTCACCTGTTCTACTGTTCCAAAACGAATTCCATATAACAATTTATCTCATTTTCTAGTAATTAAAAAATAATTTAAAGTCCAAATCATCCTTTTAGAGGAAAAGCATTTATAATGCAATTTTCCTATGTAAAACCTTCGGTATCTAAATCTCAAATAATTTATTAGCTATTAATACCATTTATAACCTAGCACTTGTCCATCTAATACTATCTTCAAATGATACCCTGTTTCAGATTATTTTTTCTGTACATGACCACAAATTTTATTTCTTTTCTTTCCTGCTTTTTATTCATACAACTTCCTAGAGAGAAATTACTCATTCTTTTATTTCCATGTATTCAAAATGTACCCATTATTCTAAGGCATGAATACTATCTACATGTTCCACAAAGTATTTTATTGTATTGATTTTATCCTTCCAATTTATGTAGCTACTTTATTTGGCACCCCCATAAAGCATAGCATTTGACTTTAATGTATGTGGATACAGAAATCATCTTACTGACTTCTGAAAATGAATTCATATTCACATACCTTCATCTTTCTAATCTGTAGATAGATCTTCTTATAGCAACTCCCTGATTCAATACTCAAAAAGTGTGTTGAGTAAATAAACTGCAATCTCCAAGCATTCTTGCTTTATTAATAAGGAGCGTCCTAATGTGTGGGCTTGCTTCTCAGCCTACCAGGGCACAAACTAGTCACTATATTGACCTATAAAATGTAACTTAAAAATAACACAAGGAAAAGTTGTCTGTAGTTTTTTCATTTTTGCCTATAATTCATTCCTATGTAGAAGAAGAAATGTATTATCTTTATTTGTTCTCTATTCCATACTATATATGACATATATACATATGTTACATATTCATATACATATTTTATATTTCATAGTCTTTGGACAAAAGGATAGGACTTTGATTCATGAAAGGTGACCATAAATATTTACTAAACTATTAAATAATTGCAACATACCAAAGGTTTGTTTTACCTTGTTAAAGATTATTTCCCTTGCATATACAGTAATTATACATGTATTATCTATATCATCAATTTTTTTTTACAAAAGCCAAATAAACTTTGATTTCTATTCAAATGAATTCTAGAAAGTTCACAATTTGGTAATAAATCAATAGTACTGAATGTTCCATTTTTCAAGTCATCTTAAAGACTCTATACAATGTGTTAAAATAATCGTTTTAACAATTCAATTTCTAACATGATAATATTACTTAGCACTGTATCCAAATATCATTTGAAATCCAGTTTACATTAAGTATGTCTGGGATGACTTTATCCTGAGCTGAATTTTAAAAAAATAGTTAGTGTGTGCATAAAACAGAAATGTCAAAAACTATTAAAATTCCTTTTTCATTTGGGGTATTGGCAAAAGATATTTTGGAATGATAGGAATGTGCTTTTATAATACTTAATGAAGTTCATCTTTGAACAAATCAAAACTAGGTCAGACTGAACTTTTAACCTATACTAAATGCTATCAAGTTTTGCCAAAGAAAATTAGTGGCTCATTATTGATGGTAAGTCATTATTTCAAAGCTAAGAGTTTCCTGTAATTTTGCATATATTGCTTTTGCTAAATATGTTGAGAGCTCTTAAAGACTTGGGAATGCCATATATGATCATAAAAGAAATGAAAATGTAATAACCTCTAATGACAAGAAAATCTTATTATGCCTACATTTTTACATTACCTTTTATTCAGTTTTTAAAATTTCTTCTATTGCTCTGGTTTTTAAATACGTGATTTTATTCTTTAGTCATTCCTATGCTATTCCATTCTTTTGTTTAGCGTCTTCTCTTTTGACCCATTGTGTTAAACAATTCTTGCAGAAGATAATTTGTCTTCACTGTCATAATGAATCCAATTTTCCTTAACCCAGACCTGGCCGTGGCTTGCTATATTGCAAAGGAAACTACCTGAAAGGCTAATAAGGGGCACTATTTGAGAAGTGTGACTGGACTATTATAGCTTTAATTAGATCAGTCAAAATTCTTGGTGAATACTGTTCAGCAAACTGTTCTTTAGTAGAGGAAATTACATTCTTGAAACTCCTTTATTCAAGAATACAATTCTTTTACTGCCAAATATAAGCTCAGAAGTTCAGAGTGTGCAACCAAATGAATTGGACTTTTCCCTCTACATTTGTAACTGCTAATATAAAATATGCTGAATCTTTTTTTGAGTTATACACTTTAACATCTCACTATGTTTATAAAGTCACCTTTTATTTCTTGCAAATTAAGCATATCTAAGTAAGGAAGATAAAAATAAATTGCATGTTTTTATTTTATGGAGGACCACTATATATTCCTAACATAGGATTAAGTTACTCTAAACTATTTTCATATCTGTTATCTTACAATATACATTTATCAGAAGTCAGGGTGATTTAAACCTAATTCCTAATTCCCAACCTCAGAATAATAAATGTAAAACTTTTAGAATCAAATTATTGAAAAATCAAACATTTTGCTAAGATATTTCCATAAACTTTAGTTGATAAAAAGAAGCACTTGGATTTCATTTATATATACAATTTCTTTAAAAAAACTATAGCATTGACAGTTTCTCTGATTCAATTACCCGAATATTGCCAACACTGATGTCTTCTCATAGATCTTTTACAACATTAATTCTGTGATTCCTTTAATAACTGAATGTTGCCACCTTTAATATGACTAATATGTTTGCTTTTAATTCTGTCATGCTTGCTGTTTCATGGCTCTTTGTTAATATTCTACTTGTCCAATTTTTAATATTTATTTTTATATTTACATTATTGTTATAAATAGAATTTTCATAACCCTCTATCTTTTGAAACATCTGTTAATGTTCTAGTAGTGATACAATTAATTTAATATTTCTCACTCCTTGTTTCCCTTTTCTACTTTCCATTGCAAAGTACAAAGAGAATATAAAACCTGAAAAAGAAATAGAGCTTCCATGGAATGTATAATTTTTATGGAAATTAGGTTTAATTAGAGTCTCAGTGTAGTGTATCAGAATGGGACATGAAACTACTTAAATAAACAATGACATAAACCTTTCCAAATACAAAAAATAGTAATTCAGAAATCTAAGCATCAATGAACATCTTAAGGCTCAATAGGATAGAAGACTCAATACAGGACAAATGCAAAGTAAATTCTTCAACTTATACTATGGTCAAATTGTTGAAAGCAAATATAAAGAAGAATTGAAAAAACGTAGCAGATGGGGAGGAGTACATATGGGAAATAAGGTTACAAATAATCACATATTCCTTATGAAAAACAATGAAAGTCAAAATGAGCATCATTAAATGGTAAAAGAAGACAATGAGGAAGAATTTAAAAAAATGAGAAAAAGTTTCTTATTCTGGAATACTACAGTTGTTGAAGAAAGATCCTTTGACATTAAAAGGAAAATGAAGGTATTTTCAAATTTACAAAGTTGAGAGAACTAATCAACAAAGGTTTGCAATCCAAAAATATTAATGGAAATTTCTCAGGCAGAAAAACAAGGATGTACAGCTGAAACTCTAACTTATTTAAATATTTGAAAGCATGAGATTTTCATAATATGTGGGAGGATACAACAAATGAATATTTTACTTTTCACCTTCTTTAAAAGACAATTGTTTTGAATAACAAACAAGTGTATGGAAACAAAAATGAGAAACACAACATTATTTATAGTGACTTCAAAGAAAATAAAATAATTGTAAGATGAACAAGATATCTACAATACCTGTAGGCTGAAATTTAAAAAAATTAGTAAAGCAAATTAAGGATGAAATAAATATCTTCAGACACACACCTTGTTTGTGGATTAGAAAATAATATTAAAGATGTTAAATCTCCTCAAATTTCTGCTTTTGAGAAGTAACTATTCATACTCTTTTTCCATTTTTAATAGAATTATCAAATTATTTTTTATTCATTTTTGAGCATTTTAAGTCCCTTGTGTATTCTCAATGTTGATCCCCGGTCAGTTGAATAGTTCACAGTTGTTTTTTCCCAGTTACAAGTTGCTCATTTGCACTTGGTATCATTGCTTGCAGAAGGTTCTCAAATTGATATGATCCCATCAGTCCAATTTTGCTTTTGTTTCCTATGCTTTGTGATCTTATCCACAAAATCACTTCCTATACCATTGCTATGAAGTATTTCCCTTATTATTTTTTCCCATAAATTTCATAGGAAATTCATGCCTCATATTTAAGTCTTTGATCCATTTGGAATGATTTTTGCATAGAGTGAGACACAGGGGTCAAGTTTCAGTCTTTTGCACAGGATTATCCAGTTTTATCAACATCTATCACTGAAGAGGCTATCCCTTCTCATGTACGCTTTTAGCATATTCGTTGAGTAAGTTGTCTACAAATGTATGGGGTTGTTTTAGGAAGTCTATTGTTTTCCATTGTCTGTATATTGGTTTTTATGCTACAACCATGTTGTTTTGATTATTGTGAGTATGTAATATATTTTGATGCCTCCAGCTTTGTTCTTTTTGTTCAGTATTTTGCTATTTAAGGATTTCTGTTGCATCAAAATGAACAGTTGTTTTGTATTACTGTGAAGAATATCATTGGCATTTTGCAGGAGATTATATTGAATCTGTAAGTTGCTTTGGGTTGCATGGATATATCAGTATTAGTTCTTCTAATTCATAAATATGGGAGCTCTTTTTATTTTTCATGTCCTCTAACATTTTACACATGAGTTTTGCAATTTTCATTGAAGATGTCTTCCTAAATTTGTTGCTAAGTAATTTTTTTTGTAGTGTGGATGGAATTACATTCATGATTTTTTTTCTCAGTAATGTTATTATTGGATAATAAAAATACTACTGATTTTTGTATGTTGGTTTTGCATACTCTACTGAATTTATCAGTTATAATAATTTTTGTGGCATATTTAGATTTTCCTAAATATAGAATCATGTCATCTGCAACATAGGAATATTTCACTTCCTTTCTTCCTATTTGTATCTGTTTTAGTCAGCTTCACATCACTGTGACCAATATACCTGACAACTTACTTAGAGGATGAAATGTTTATTTTAGCTCATAGTATCAGAGATTTAGCCCAAGATTGGCCAACTCCATGGCTCTGGGTCCAAGGTGAGGCAGAACATCATGGAAGAAGGGAGAGGTAGAGGAAACTTACTCAGTTCATGACAGCCAGGATGCAGAGAAGGTGACATTCCAGGGACAAGATATAAATTCCAAAGTCATACCCAAAGTGACGCACTCTCTCCAGGTGCACACTGCTGCCTACATTTACTACCCAACTGATGAAATGAAGTGAATTCATCTACTGATTAGGTTATAGTTCTCATAAACTAAACATTTCAACTCTGAACATTCTTGCATTGTCTCACACATAATCTTTTGCAGGACTCCTCATATCCAAACCATAATACTACCCTTTTAATATTTTTCTCTTGTTTAAGTACTCTGCATAGGCTTTCCAGTGCTGTATTAAATAAAAATGGTCAGAGTGGATATTCTTGTCTAATTGTAGACCTTAGAGGAAAATAATTCATCTTTTCTCCATTCAGTGCAATATTAGTAGCTTTGTTATATCCAGCCTTTGTTATGTTAAAGTATGTTACTTCTATACCTAATTTATTCAGACTTATTATCATGAAGGGATGGTGAATATATCAAATACCTATTTCAACTTTATTGAGATAATCATATGATGTTCATTCTATTAATATGATGCATTATCAATTGATTTGCATATGTTGAACTATTCTTATATCACTGGACTAAATCTCACCTGATTATATTGAATATTTTGATATGATGTTGGATTTTATTTGATATTATTTGGTGGAGAAATTTTACATCTATGTTCATTAGAGATATTGGTCTATAGTTGGTTTTGTTTTGTTTACATCATGTGCTAGTCTAGTTTCAATATCAGAATAATGCTGGCCTGATAGAATGAGTTTAGAAAAAAGACCACCACTTTGATTTGTTGGAATGATTTGATAATCATCTGCATTTGTGCTTCCTTAAAAAAAATTGGTAGAATTCTGCAGTGAAGCCATTCATTGTGGGCTTTTCTTTGTTGGGAACATTTTTATAACTGATTCAATCTCATATTGTTTTTCAGTTTGTTTTGGTTTTCAGTCTTTGTGGTTAATTTTGATAGGTATATATGTATTGTAGTTTATCTTAAATACTTTTCTGTTGCTATAACAAAATAATTGAAACTGGGTTCTTTATAAAGAAAAGATATTTGTTTAGTTCACAATTTTGGAGTCTGAAAAACCAAGATCAGGTAGCTGTATCTCTTTGATTCTGCAAATCTTTATGCAAATGTATAACAGAATTATGTCATATGTAGGGACATATGATACTTGGGTTTACAAACCAGTATCACTGTTGGTGTATTAAGTTCATGCTAATGCAGGAAAATCAACAAATACTCAGAGCATAGTTCCATAAGTATCGCACTATGATAGTGATGGTTGATTCACGTTATGTTCTAAACTTCAGTACCATGATTCTTTACAAACATAGTTTTGGAGTAAAGCAAAAGCATGCTGCATAATTCTTAAAAATTTATTTCAAAACAATTCAGTACTCTGAAACTTCATTACAGTACTTTGGAGCCCAACTGTTGTTTTATTGAAAAACAATGATTAGCTTGGAAATAGTTTCTCCATAGTTGCATCTCCCTATCTTTTCATGGTGAACAGGGGAATATAAGTGTCACAGGAACCCTGCAGGGAGCCAAATAGCCACAGCATGAAGTCCCTACCTTTAAAAACAATTCCAGTACTAGAAAATTACAAGTTCCTGTTAATATTTCCCAGTCATTTTGATGATGAATATCCCATCTTAAAACTATTCCTTGTCCTTGTCTTTTCTCAACCAGATTATTGCACGTAGGTAAAAAAACTACTGGTAAATATGTATTCATTTTCTAAAAAAAAAAAGGAAACATTACTCAGTATTTTAGTTCATTGTTGCTTGGAAATGTGATTTTCTGTAAGACTTTAGTGAACTTATTAAACATAGAATCAATAAATTATCAGTTCCTATTTTCCTTAAAAAGGATTTGACTACATATAGTGAGTTTGATAATATTGTCAATGTAATATTGGCCATTGCAAATAATTGCTTCACAAACCAAAAAGTAGAAACCATCCAAGTAGTAAATAGAAGACTCATGAACTTCATATTCAAACTCAGTAACATTAAAATTTAAATGAATTAAAAATCTAAATAAAAATTGAAGATTTAGAATGTTTTATGCAACAAAATTTAATAGCAAATAATATTTTACATATTAAATAGCATAAGAAATAACACCAAGTTTGATTTAATAACAATATATAATTTGTTGTTTCAAAAATAATGAAAAAGTAGAAAAATAGTTTATATTCATATATATCCATACACCACCACAATTACTTCAGAATATTTCTCACTGTCAATTCCTAATTAATAAACTCTTCCCAGAAATAATTATTTTTACTTTTATCACCATAGATTACATCCATTTGTTAATGAAAGTCAGAAATGTAATCACATTTATTCACTCCCTTGTTAATTTTTTTCTTTCAAATATTGCTATAAAATCTGTCCATTGTTGGTGTGTATGCTGTTTGCTCATTCTTTTAATTTGTTGCTCTGTACTAATCTATCATATGGGCATGGACATGGTGGTGCACTTGTAATCCCAGTGACTCAGGAGGCTGGGATAGAAGATTCACAAGTTCAAGGCCAACATAGGCAAATTAGTGAAACCCTAAGTAGTTTAGCAAGACCCTGCCTCAAAATAAAAAAATGAAAATGAAAAGAGCTGGTGATGTGTGTCAGTAGTTAAGTACTCCTGGGTTCAATACTTGTTACCTGAATAAATAAATAGATAGATAAATAAATAAATAAAATTTTAAAAAAATCTAACCATGTTGGTCTATAAGTTGGTTGCGCAATCTTTTAATTTATTGCTTTGTACTAACCCAGTACATAAATATAATACACCTTTTTTATTAATTAACATGTAAACCATGCTAAATCTTCAGCTGTTAAGATTAAAGCTACTGTGAACATTCTTAAATTATTTTGTGGTGTGTGTATTGATATCTTTGTAGTATACATAGAAATAGAATTTCTAGATCATGGGGTACCTCTGTTTGAAGTGATTGGAAACTGACAAAAGTTTATTAAATAATAGTACTGCATTTTGTATTATTACTTCAATTTCTTTTCCATTTATTTTTTTTCTAAATCACAAACTATATAGTTATTTTGTATACTGTGTTTTGAAATACATATACATTGTGGAATGCCTCTGCAGGCTAATTAGCATATGTATTAGTACACATCATTTTTAGTAGTAAGAATATTTAAAATCTATACTTCTAAATTTTCAAAAATATAATACATTGTTATTAACTATAATCACCATGCTGCAAAATAAGTATCTTGAACTTATTCTTCGTATCTAACTGAAATTTTCAACCTCTGACAAACATTGAAACATTGCCCCAGATTCCATCACCCATCAATCATTTTCACGCATTGAGATCCACCCTTTTACTTTCTCTCCCTCTCACTCTCTACACATATATATATGCATAATTTAATAATATACACAAATATATATATATCTTTTCATTTTGTAATTTTGAGACAGAGTCTTGCTAAACTGCTTAGGGTCTCACTAATTGACCCACATTGACCTTGAACTTGTGAATCTTCTATCTCAACCTCCTGAGTCACTGGGATTACAAGTGTACCACCATACCCATGCACATATAATAGATTAGTACAGAGCAATAAATTAAAAGAATGAGCAAACACATACATAAAAATATATTTATATATATTTTAATATATATATATTTGTGTGTATTTTAATTCCACATATAAGTGATATCATATGGTATTTGTCTTACTGTGCCTGATTCATTTCACCATTACACTATCATGTCCTCTAGGTTCATCCATACCAATGCAAATGAAAGAATTTTCTTCTTGTAAAAAGTTGAATAGTGTTCTAATATGTAAATATACCCTCATTCATTCTAGAATGGGCACTGCAAATATTGTTACAATGAATGTGGAGTGGAGATAGTTCTTTGACACGTCCATTCGTTTTCTTTGGATATATACACATTAGATTTTTATATCACTTTGCAGTTATTTTGTTGTGGTTGTTAAGGACACTTCATAGTCAGCTACACTTTGCCTGGTTTCTCAGGCCTTCCTTTGAAATTTCAGTAGAAGTCTCTAAGAGGCCCTAACTCTAGCACCTGTATTCCTCTAAAATCTGCACCACATGGACAATACTGATGTCTGCCACCGGCTAGAGTAGTAACTAGACTCCCTGTAATCATGACTACAGTGGCCTCTGAGTGCCAATGGGGCAGCTGAGCAGTGAAACAAGTTGTAGGGCCTCCTGAATCTCTTTCCCAAGGAATTTTTACTTTTACACCCTTGAACCTTTGGCAGGTGTTATATTGCCAATTCTTTGAGATGCACTCAGTTAATTTTTCCTATTGTCTCTGCAAAGTACTTAGTATCTGTTTAAGTGCCTGCTGTCTCTTTAACAACCATATCTTTTTGGACCCAGTTTTACATTCACTTTCTTAACAAAGCATAAATTTCTAAAATACTTCTGCTTCTGATTCACATAGTAAACCTATCTGAAAGCTGAAAGCAATACCCAGGCAATCATCTAATTGCTTTTCTGTTTTGAATTTGCCTCTGCCAGATTAATTAGCCCATCCTTTTAAAACTCAGCCTCACAAAATATCAGGACATTGGTAAAAGGTAGACATTTTCCATCTCTTCTTTCTTTGCCCCTATTCCTCCATTTTGGAATGGGAGTGTTTATCCTTTGGAAGTAGGTAACCTACTTTTCATTTTTATAATGTTCACAGCCAAGAGTTTGCCTTGAGTCTCAGAGGAGACTTAGACATGGTCTTTCAGGTAATACTGAAATTGTTAAGACTATGGGGACTCTTAAAGTTGAAATGATGCATTTTGCATTCTAAGATGAATATTAGCTTTTGGTGACCAGAAGCAGAATGTTATGTTTTGGATATGATGCATTCCCCAAAAGCTACTGTGAAAATACAGGGATATTCAGAGGTCCAATTGATTTAGCCTAACCAGTCCAAACCAGTTTGAATAGACTAAATGGGTGGTAAGCAGAGGCAGGTGAGCGTAACTGGCAGAGGTGTGTCACTAGGGGTGCTCTGTATCTCACTCTGCTTCCTGGCTACCATGAAATAAGTATCTTTGCTCCACCATGCCCTTTTTCCTGGATTATCTGCTTGACCTTGGGGCCAGAGCAATGGAGAATGGACTGAACCTCTGAAACTGTGAGCCAAAATAAATTTTTCATCTTAAAAGTTGTTCTTGTTGGGTTATTTTTTTTCAGATATGAAAAACTTACTAACATAAGTTTCTAGTGATCTTCAGTTTCCTATTGGGTCATGTGTTCTTTGTTTTTGTGTTTAATAAGGGCACATTGTCCTGAAACTGAAAGAATTTTTATTAGTGTTTATTTTCACTCATCTGAAAGTGGATTCATTTCACTTTTAGAGGACATTTTTGCTGAATAAAATTCTGATTTTATCATTTTCATTTCTCTTCCTCTACATTCATACTTCCCTCCCTTTCTTTTTCTTACCCACTCTTCTTTCCTTTCTTCTTCTCCTCTTCCTCCTTTTTTTCCTTCCTCATTTGATTGTTTTTGATTCACCAAGTTGGAATATTTGAGTTTACTGATATTCTTCTATGTGTATATTGTTTTCTTTTTATAATAAAAATGTCTCCTTTTCAAGTATTATGTTTTCAATAATTTTTTCCGTTGTATTTCTATGTTTTTTTTCTGAGACATATAGATTGAACATATCTCTGAAGTTTAAATGTTTTCTTTTGCATCAAAGAGATTTATTTTAATCTCTTATCCCCTTTTTGTCTGTTCAAAACTGCTTGTGACTTTGTCTATTCCATACTTATTCATTTGTTCATGTATTTGTTATCAAACATTGTACAGAATAATAGGTTTCACTGTGGATATCTATATATGCATATATCCTAGGAATTGAAAACACAGGGCCTCATGCATGCAGTGCAAGTATTGTGCCAGTGAGCTAAATTCCCAGTTCTAATCCTTACTTTTGGAACCTGATTATATTAAGAATTTGGATTCTGCTGTCTTTATTCTTACAGTGTTGAATATTTTAATGCCAGCTGATAATCTGTAGACAATTTTACTTCTTTCAATGTCTTGATTTAATTTTCCTTAGAGTTGGTATAAAGCATTCCTGTTTCTAAGGTGTGATATTTCTGGAGTCTCTTCTGCTTTCCATAATGGTTGCACCAATCTGCAGTCCCACCAGCAATGTAGACTTCTGAAAAGACAAAGTAGAAAAGTCACTTAATGTCACATAGTGCTGGAATTCTGGATCTACCAGGGTGGAGATACTGCATTAATTCCCCAAAACCTTAGAAGAGACTCCAGAAGTCTAATGGAGTCTCACCTACCTACATACTGCTCAATTCTCAGCTAAGTATAGGATAGGAAACTCAAAGACAAGTATCTGGGCCTGGGTCCCTCTTCTGAATAGCTTTCTCCTCATGATTTGGATATGAGAAGTCCCCCAATGTAAGATAATGCAAGAATGTTCAGGGGTAACATGAAAGTTATGAAAGTTGTAACATAATCAGTGAGTTAATCCACTGGTATGAATTAACTAGGTGGTAACTAGACAGATAGGGAGTCACTGGAGGAGGTGGGTCACTGGTGGTATGACTTTGGGGTTTATATTTTATCCTTGGTGAATGAAACTCTGCTGCTTCCTGGTTGTCATGAGCTGAGCACTTTTCCTCTGCCTTACCCTTCAGACATAAATGCCTTAGTGTTTTCCTTACCTTATGCCCATAATAAAGGAGCTGATTGAACATGGACTAAACCTCTGAAATTGTGAGCCAAAATAAACTTTTTCTACTGTATGTTGTTTTTGTCAGGTCTTTTTTTTTTTCACAGTGACAAAAAGATAGCTAAAATATACAACCAAGAATGTTGCTCTGCAAATTTCAGTTCAGTCAGTATACAAATCTTTTGATGTTACCACTTCCGCTCAGTGCTGAGTTTGGGCTCTACCTCCCTGTAATACTGTCAGGAAATACATGAGCAATAGGGCCAGTATTAAGGAAGTGCCTACTTTCTTTGAGTTTCCTATCCTATACTTAGCTGAGAATTGAGCAGTATGTAGGTAGGTGAGACTCCATTAGACTTCTGGAGTCTCTTCTAAGGTTTTGGGGAATTAATGCAGTATCTCCACCCTGGTGGATCCAGAATTTTCATTTCACAAAATTAATGAAATTATTTTTGTTGAAGAAAACCACAATACTGACTGAATGTCATGACTCTTTCAGAAGTTTCCATTTACTGGTACCTGTGGGTTTAGAAAAGTCCCACTACTCATCCAAGGAGAAAACTCTGAAATACCATAACATTATTAGAATTTCCCATGCTGTTAGAGTGTTAGAAAATTAGAGCCTTTAATATCAACCTCCCTTTACTTAAGCCAGCTTTCCTTCTGTCTTTATACAGGTGTTTCTTTTTTTTTTTTTTTTCCCTCGATGATTTCCTGAGAAATACTTCTGTAACAAGTACTTTCCTCAAAGAATTCTTGTGAAGAATAAATTATACATACCAAGTGCATGCATGATAAAATTTTATCAGTCCTTACCTATCATGACTATTATGTTTGTATTAATTGAGATGTAACTCATAGTTTTCCTTTTGGAATGCATTACCTTTAAATGCACAGAAATTCTAGCTGTGTCTTTAAGCATTAGTTAAGTGATTTCGATGCTTTACCGCTATCTATTTAAATCTTCTCATTTTAAATTTTAGTATTTTCAAAAATAAATGAAAGCAAGTAAAAAATATGGCAGGGATTATTTTCAAGATAGTAGAATAATTCAAACATGCTCTGTATAATATAAATATTATCCATTGATTAGTAAATAAATAATTCCATCTTGGAAAATAAAATAAATAAATTATAAACATTTTGATTTTTATTTTTATGCTTGTGAGTTTACCAATTTTTGTATAAACATGCTTCTTTCATTGTTTAATGCCTTTCCCATACTTCTTTCTAGAAAGTTGTCCATAAAAGCAAGCTTCAAACTTGCTTCATATCCATGCTTCATGTCTTTGCTGGTGCTTGAAATAGTCTCCTTGCTTATTAATACCAAGTAAATTATTGGTAGTTTTCAGAATTCTACTTAAGTCTTTTTTCTCCCTAAGAAAAATAAAATGAGACTAGTGCCCATTTAGACAAATATTTATTCTTTAATCACACAGTATTTTTCACTGAATTTTCTCCTTAATTTCTTGGTACTTCAATGTCTTTCTTAACCCAGTGAATAATATTTCTTTTTAGCATCTTCCAGTAATGAAAATGAGTATTTTATTTCCCCAATAGTAAAGACCTGTATTATGAATATTTTAAATTTAATTTGGTATCATTTTTTGCTATGAATTGATTAGAGAATGATAGAGTTCTATTGATTTGATTAAGTAACAATTTGTTGGTGATTTAGTCAATTGTTTTTTTTTTGCTGAAGTCACAGACTATGCCATAAATCCAGGCTAAATAAATCAATGTCATAAATAAATATTTTGTTTATAGTGAAATGTGGGGGGGGGGGGGGGAGAGAGAGAGAGAGAGAGAGAGAGAGAGAGAAGAAATTACCAAGAAAACCTACAATATAAATGAGGAAAAAAATCCAAAGTGCACATTTTCAGCAATAAATAACATCATTAACAGTTTCACTGTAAAAAAAATACATGTATGTTTTGTCTATCTTTCACTAGCATTCCTTCTTCATCCTTTCTAAAATAAAGTCATTTGGAACAGAAATCATATTTTATTTCCTCTTTAATATGCATACATTTTATTCTGTTGAACACTCTCAAATATTTCAGTTTTAATCTTTGGAGGACTATAAATATACAATGACCTTTTCAGAGTTAAAGGAAAATTATGTAGATTTATTCCCTCACTACTTTTGGGTAAAAAAATGAAAGCAAAATGAGTTGTTTGTATTCATAATTTGATATTTACAAAATAATTCTCTTGTCCCCTTTCAGAAGGATCTTTGGAAAATTTCTTGCATGCTCCACTGTCTGGAGGGAAAGGGGATCAAAAAGACATATTCTTGAGACATCAAACTGAGGAATCGAGGGAGTAACTTCTTTATTGAAAATATTCAAGTGCCTATTGGTTGGTTGAAGTTTGGTTCCTAATAGGATTTTTCTAGTAAATATATTCATTAATTAGTTTAGATCAACAATCATTTTCTTGTTCATATTTTTGATAAAAATCAAAGTGGAATTATAGTGAAATAAAAATAGGATTGTTTTAATAAATGTAAGCCTAGAGTGAGAAGTATAGATCAATATATATGTTAAGGGAACAAGAAAGGCAATGCCATTCAGCTTCCTTTGGGTACTAATTATTTTAATTGTGATATAATTTACAAGCAATGAAGTTTACAAATATTAAGTACACAATTGAAAAATTTTACATATATATAGCCATGTTCAACTACCATTCACATGAAGATCCAGAGCATTTCCAGCACGCAAAGGCTCCCAAATACTAACTCCTACAAGGATAATTCCTCTTCTGATTCTACCCATAGATTACTTTAATCTATTTTTAAACTTAATACAACCTAAACTAAAAATTTCAATTAAAAAAATCACACATGGCTGAGTGTGGTGGCATGTTCCTATAATCCCTGTCAACCTCAGAGGCTGAAGCAGGTGATTGAAAATTCAAAGCCAGCCTCAGCAACTTGGCAAGATTATGTCTCAAAATATTTTTTTTAAAAAGTAGCTCAGTGGTTAAGCACCCCTGGGTCAATCCCTGGAATCAAGAAAAGAAAAACAAAACAAAAAACCCAAAAAAAAAAACAAAACAACAACAACAACAATAAAAACAACAACAACAAATAAAAACAGAAAAAAAAATAAACTTATGAATTCTTTCCCTTAAAGTTCATCCATGCTACATGTCAGTTGTTTCTTCTTTTCTTCCAAATATGAATATGATATGGAGGACTATAAGTATACAATATTTTCATCTATTCCTTTATCTATGGATGATTATTTCCAATAATTTAAAAATAAAGCCAATTAAATTCTCAAAATTTTTGATTGACATTTCTGATGCAGGTGGTATACTGTTGATTCATTGTATAAATATACTTAACTTTAGTAATGAAGGTCACTCAATATCCCAAAACATAGCATTCTACATTTCCACCATTAGTGTAAGAAAAATTCTGTTGCACACATAATTTCTGTTGTACAAAAATCACTGACACATGAATTTGAAGCACTTTTTTTTTTTTTTTAATCACTTCTTAATTTTCATTACAAAATTCTCTGGACCTGAGCTTCCAAATCAGAAAAAATGGAATTAGTAAAAATATGTAATTTACAGGTTTAATTTTTGAATTAAATGTATAAATGTATATGAAGTACTTAAAATTATGCCAAGTACACCATAACTGCCTTGCTAGTAATGATAAATAGCCACGCAAAATGGAAGAGGATTATGACAGTAACTAGGAAATATTAGAAATATTTTATTCTCTTCAGTAAAGAGCAATAGATAGGTTTTTATTTATTTACATTACACGTCACAGGCAGTTTGAGTGTGAAAGAGATGCTCATCTATTCATGCATTTATTCCTTTTTAGTAAAAACCTGTGTTCAGGTGAGTCACACATAACCACCTAATAAGGAATTAGTTTTAATTATTGATGACAGTGTATCTCATGAAATGTTTTTAATTCTCTGTGGAAATATTGGAAAGAGAAAGAGTATATCCCTGACAGATTTTGGTAAACATTTCATGGAATGTTACAGAGGAGCAAGATTTCCCTTTGATTTCTAAATAAATTACTTAGAAAAAATTAAAATACAATATGTTGTCTCTTAGAAAAAAAATTAAAGTATATGTTGTCTCTCCTAAGAGGGAACTTTTTTGTTTGTTCATTTTTTATGGTGCTGGGGGTTGAACCCAGGGCCTTGTACATGCAAGGTAAGCATGCTACCAACTGAGCTATATCCCTAGCCCCTGTGAAGGAGTTTTAAAAAGCACATCAGAATGTATGATAGTGATAATTAGAGGTTGGGAAGTGTGAAGGAAAGAGTAGATAATAGGAGGTTGGACATGTGTACCTACATACTTTCAGATAGAAGAAATAAGTTCCAGCATTCTATAGAAGAGTGAGGAAACTATAGTGAAAATAACCTATCATCTACTTTTGAAGAACTAGAAGAGAAGAGCTGTAAGCCTCCAAATACAAAGTAATGATAGGGAGACAGACATGTTAATTGCCCTGAATCCAAGAATACATATTTTCTACATGTATTGAAATATCATGCTATTCCCTATAAATATATACAATTATTATATGCTAAGTAATTTTTTAATGTTCAAAAAAGATAGAAATGTTAACTATTTTGATTTGATCATTATATATATTTATGTTTATATATAATAACACTGTTTTCCACAAATGTGTACAATTTTAGTAATAATAGTAATGATATAATAATAATATTAAAAGGAAAAAGTGAAAGAAAAGGCAAAAAGAGTAATGGTTATTGTGTGTCTTCTACACAGAAATGCTAAGTTAGAATCATGACACACTTTAAAAAATTCCTTTGGCAATTCATTTGATTTATATCAACTTTATGGGAGTTGCAGTGAGGATTTAGGTCACCAGTGAATGGCATTCAATGAAGTAGTGATTTATTTGAATTATTTGATACAATAAAGTTTGAGATTATATATTCAGAAAATTACAAATATCCTGGTGTTATGTAGTCAATCACATTTCCCAAAAAATGTGTCACATCAAAAGTTGGGTATAAAGTAAACATAATACAAGTAAATAAATTAAATCAACATGGCATGGAAGCCTGTTTGCCACATTATGGAAAGAACAGATTGAAATGGTCCCTATAAATTGATAAAAAGAACAAAAAATAAGAAAGGTACATAAATACACAATTCATTAAATAGATAATAAAAGACACTAATAAATATGGAACAACTATAGTTTATACTACTGCTAGTCAAAATAAACAAACATAATTTGATAATTAGGATTTGATTATTAACTTAGATTAGTAAGGTATGTTTAAGGTGATATTGAATTCTGCTAAATACGCTGAGAGTGTAAGACCTTTGTAATAGATCAGTGAGATGATAAATTAACATGATCTTCTGGAAATCAATATGAAAATAGGGATGAAAAGTTTAAGTTAATTCATATGTTTTAAACTAGAAATCCAATTTCTAGTACTTCACCTTATGAAAATGATAAGAACTATGGAGAAATATTTGTGTAATAAGATTTTATAGTGGTAATATTCATAATGTTGAAACATGAGCACAAATTAAAATCTGAACAAGGAAAAAAATTAACAAAATTGTGATACATCCCCAGTTCCCACATTATACAAAGTAATTCAAATCTATTGCCTTTATTAGATCAGCATCACTTCTCCAATTTTCCTTCTTGTGAACATATTCTTTTCTATTGCTGGGATTTCCCAATGTCCAGGAGAAACTCTGCTCTACTTGGATTCTCTCTTTTCAAGCACTGTAATTTGTAGACCACTAGGAATAAGACCATGTCTGGTTGTCTGGCAATAGATCTGCAGCAAATCTCAAGCTGGTATTGGCAGACAAAGGAGGAAGAAGAAGAAAATCTTTTTTTTTTTTTTGGTAGGGAGGGAATAGACAAATTGTACAAATGGAGAAATGAAGAGTTCAAGGCTTATTTGACCAGGGCCTCTACCCAAGACCAGCTACCTAATGCCAATGGTCTATGACCAAGTAAAAATGGAAAGTTCAATGTTCACATTTCAAGACGGCAACAGAAGAAAATTAAGACAAACACAGGGCCTTTCAGAGAACAAAGAATTCTCCAATTGCACAGGTTTTACTCTCAAGGAGCCACTGAGTGTAAATATCAGTGCTTCTGATACTTTAAGATAGATAGAGATAGTGGAAAGTAATAAAGCCAAAGGCAGATGATTTAGGCCCAATTGTAGAGTAATACCTTTGCAAGTAAATTGAGAAAATTAGTTTACTTTTATCCATAATAGTTTGAGTTATATTTGTGTTCATTTCAGCAAAAAAACTCAATATACTTTATTATTATTACATGCTATATTTGGAAGCATTTGCAATACTATGGGAAATGCCTTATGCTTTATTTTTTAGTAAAAACATTCAACAAATATTATTGAGTGCTTCTCATATGTCTGACTTTGTCCTAGATGTTAAGGATATAAAAATAAATAAATAAAATCCAGCCCTCTGTGTTCTACTGGGGAAAGTGAAATGCAAAATGAGTAAGTACATAGTAAGTTGGATGTCAATCTTTTTTATGGAAAAACATTGACAAAATATAAGACAGAAAGGCTGAGATGCATAAGTTAGAAAAATTGAATCAAATAAGAAGAAATTTGGAAAACTGATTTTGGAAAAAAAACGAAAAAGAAAGAAATGGGCAAGTGAGCCATACAGATAATAATGGAAAAGCACTTTAGGAAGATGGAGCTGCCTGGGTGCATATCACTATTAGAACCACGCCTGGTGTGTGCAAAGAACAATAAAATCAGTAGAGGTATGGTGGGAAAAGAGAGAGTGCGAGATGGGAAGTTAATGGCGTTCATTTTGAGAAGAGAATCTTCTCTGTATCTATCCTTTCAACAGAATCATTCTTGCTAATGTTGAGACAAGAAAGGTCAGTAAAGAAAAATATGGCAGATTAGAAAAGAGGCAACAACTTCAATCCAATGAAAGATGATAGCATCTTGATTTGAGCTAGTGAGGTGGCAATGAGGTAATAAGAAATGACCAAATTTGGGTAATATTTTCAATTTAGGGAAGGTTTGGCTTCTAAGCCAAAAAGGAGTCCAAAGTTTTGGCTTCAATATGCCACAAGTTAAAATATAAACACATAATAAGTAGTTAATATGTACTAGGCATGGTGTCACAAATTTTATGCACTTTTTCAGTACTTTAAGAAGTATTTAATTACATTCTTTCAAGTTACTCAAGAAGTATTTAATGAATGTTCACATGTCAAGGTAATATACAAACATAAAGGCATAAAGTAATAAACATTTTAATGGAATTCTAAGTAATATCACTCAACAATAACCACAATATTCAAGATTGAACTTTTGAGGTAGGCACTAGTGATTGCATCTTATACAAAAGAATATAGCTTTTAATTAAAGAAAATAAGGATAGCAGGAAGGGAAGATGATTTAGCAGGCAGGAGCTTGAATACTGAAAAGTATGGAACATTAATTAGCAATTAGATTTAAAGTATAAACAAAATGAAGCTAATAATGTCATAAACACTCAATCTAACATTTAGCTTTTAAACCTGCTTGCATAGAAGTGGTAACTCTGCCACTTCTAAATGTGTGACTTTAAGAGTATGCTTCATTTAAATTACAGAATGAATTAATGGAATACATGTCCTTTCCAAAAACTAACATATAAGATTTAGAGAGATGGAAGATGAAGATAATATCTTTTATGGGCATGGCAACCCATCAGACTTATTCAACCTCAGATTGATTCAGATACGATTTTGCATTTTTGATTATATCCACTTCTTTTTAGTAAGTATAATTTTAAATCATTTAGTCAAATTCTTTAAGGTTTAATCTGCTCAGTTGTAAGGTGAAAATTAAAATACTATCTTCCCCATATATTTTTAAATTGACAAAAATATCTAGAAATATTTCTTGTCATTACTGACACATAACAGGCACTTGGTAAATATTATTTATTGTATCATTAATATTATCATTACACTTATAATATCACAAGTTCTATAATTTCCATTTTGTTAGTATCACTACAACCTTTCCAAAAAAACTTGTAAGAATGTAGCTTATATTTTACAAAAGAGGAAACCTGAATAAAAAGGAAATTTGCCAGAGGTCTACTAATTAAGGAGTAGTAGAATCAGTATTTCAATTGACTTTAAAAACCAGTCCTTTTCAAAATATTTTTAGCTATATTATAAATATTAGCTGAGATAGTCCTGATTTTTAAAAAAGTTTCAACAATTCTCCCAAAGTTGAATTACCTGCTTCAGATTTTGCTTAGCAAGTATTACTTCAGAAATACATTCATCATTTCCTTTGTTCACATAAAAGTTAAATCTTATGTATATAGGATCACTAATTTCTGTTTGAGTAAATCTTGTATAGATGTATTATAATAAATATATTTTCCTTCAACTATGAAAAATTGTTAGGTTTACTTTTGTATGACATATATGCAAATTATAATTATTTTCACATTCAAGCTGTGCATACTAGATGACAATTAACCAATTTAACAAAGTTAACTCTGTGACTCAGACTGGTACAATTTCTACTTAGAATGCAGCAGCAGGAATAATAATTTTGAAACTCCCATTAAAATCAATGCTTTCAATAGCTATAAAACCAAAGTAAAATAAAAAAAGAGCTCATTAAAAAGTTCTGTTTGAACAGCACAATACCACATTTTCCCCCAGTAAAATATCCTTTAGGACTGAGTAATACACTCTGAATTTGAATTTTTATTCTGGGAAGTATTGCCTAACAGAGTGCTAAATGGCAGCAATAATAATGTACTTCTTAAAAACTACCAAATGTGTTACCAAATCTTACTGCAACTTTTATTTTCATTTAAAAAATGTTTCCCAAGATTTTTTTTATTTAAATTAAGATGAAGCTTTAGTCAGTTAAAACATTTATAATTTAATCTCTTCTGAATGCACATATAATTTACTATCATTGATAAACAGCTGTATTCCAAAATGCTTTGTAATTCGTGGAACACTGCAGCTTCACACTTCTTTATAATTTTATGCCCCTGTGCAATTATTCTCACTTGGTACCATCCGTTCTTCTTAATGTTCCTCTAGTAATTTTCCCCCATTTCTATGAGAATGCTTAATTTACTTCATATATAAGCTATCTCAGTCCCATACTGTCACTAATCTCTTTCCCTTTCATCCTTTCTATATATTACTTCCATTTAAGTTTCCTGTACTATAGTCACATAATTTATAAATTTTAAACTTATACACTACCTAAAACAATGAAGCTGAAACTTTTGAAGCCCATAATATTTTCTAGCATTATAATATCCTCTTTACTTTGAATTTATATAAAAAAATCTAATATAAAAATTAACACAAGAGTGGTTTTCTGAAAAATGTTATTATTCTCAAGCCTGTACACATTGTGTTCCTTTCGTTATTTATAAAGGAGAAGATAGAAATCAGTTTGTTTAACAATCTCTACCCAGCCCTTAGTGTCATGTGAGGCACAATATGCTTTGAAAAGTCTGGAGTTCTGTAGAAAGAGTAGGAAAAATTATTCTAGTGAAGAAACTCATGATTTTACCAGTGAAAGTTAAATCAAAATCCCACAGTCCTATATATGTTCCTGTCAAGATTCATCTCCTATATGACCATTCTCACAGACTCTGTGCCTCTGTGTGCCTCAGAGAGGTTCCTTTTAATCTATGCCCTCATTCCTGTCTATCCAACTCATCAAAAAACTACCAGAACGCTCAAGGCATCCCTTTTTACCCAAACTCTAATCCTCTTACTTTTTTATTTTTATGTTTATTTTTCTGACCACGCTCTTTAAACTTTTTTATTTTGCCTTTCAGAACTAGGGTTTCAGTCCTCAACAAAAGTGCTCATAGTCCCAAACTCTTCTGTGAGAGCTGAATTCCCTTTCCTACTCCAGTAAACCTGTATTTAAACTAATGGCAGTAAGTACTTCTTGCAGACTCTTGAGGCCATCCTTTTTCTCCCACGGATTGCATTTCCCTGGCATGGAGAAAGTCAAAGTGTCCTGCTTGTTTTCCTTGCTCGGTCCTTTTCATGATCCATTTCTCCTCCCTAAAAATGACTCCGTTATTTATTTCATATTATCAAAAGGAATCACCAAACAAAACTTATGCATTCACCTACCTCTCCTTACAGTAAAATTGAATGCCTCCAAATCTTAGTTTTAAACATTCCACTCTCTTATCCTCATCTACTCTTTAACTTCTGACAATATGCTAACTTCAGTGAACATTAGACTTCAGAGAAACTTTAATATATCTATTTGTGATTATTTCCTGTGACCCTCGAAGTCCATATTTTCTTACTTCATTCATTTTGAGTGCAAAACATGTGTATGTGGTAGTGACTAATGTTATAATTATAACGTTTTAGAGACCAAAAGAGTAAAATCCAGATTTCAGAATAATGTCACTATCTTTCTTTTATTCTCTCTCCATCTATATGTAATATATGTGGGTAACTGTGTATGTGTGAGATACACACACAGACACACATATATATGCTTTCTATATATTTCACATATATATGCATATACATAAATTCTTGCATAAACTAAACATATGCACAAACACATCATACAGTGAGATTTTTTTAATAATACAGATGCCAAAAGGATGTCAAGTTGAATATATAAATATTTTACTCAAAATAATAAAATGACTGATATTTTATTTACAAACATGATACCAAAGTTACCAGAGACAGTTCCAAAGGTAAGACCCCAGATCCATTTAAAATCTGTCATGTTCTGGGCATGATGGTGCATGCTTATTATCCCAACCATTAGAAGGCTGAATACAAGATTGAGGCCAGCCTCAGCAACTTAGGGAGACCCTGTGTCAAATAATAAAAAGGGCTGGGATGTAGCTCAATGGTAAAGTACCCTGAGATGGATCCCCAGTAACACAACATTCTCTCTCTCTCTCTCTCTCTCTCTCTCTCTCTCTCTCTCTCTCTCTCTCTCTCTCTCTTTCTCTCTCTCTCTCTCTCTCTCTCTCTCTCTCTCTCTCTCTCTCTCTGTGTCTCTTACACACACACACACACACACACACACACACATATACATATAGTAAAATAAAATTTAAAAAATCTGTTATTTTCTACTGATATAACTTAGAAAACCGTTAAAATCTTCTTATCCTCAATTACTTTTAAAGTTTATTACTCCCAGTTTTCTTATAAAATTTTTTGTGTCCCTCATGAACCTTTTTAGGGTACTGTGCAAAATGCATAATGCCAAGTATAAGGTCATTAAATTTCAAAACTTTGAAAACTTAATAAAAGTTTTCAGTCATCTGGAGATGTATATTGGTAAGAACAGTGAATTTTATGGAGTTTTAATTTACCCTAATCTAATCCCCGAAATTCCTACCCTGTTGTAGCCTTGGAAATTAATAGTCCTTAATCTAATTGAGAAACAACAACCTGGAAGCCACCAGGGAGGGCAAAACTGGATCAGAGTTCCTTCAAAGATGCAGCCCCAGAAAGCTGACATAATTTGAGCTATATGATGGTCCCTTGGAAAACCATAGTTTCAATCCCGTTCAATGACCTACCTAACTTGGAACTCACTTACTGTAAAAGTCTTTCTAGAGGAATTTGTTGAAAGCAATTGTTTATCTTTGACCCTGCCTGAACAGTGCATAACACTGGAGCAATCAATAAACTAAACTAAAAGCTTAAAATGAAAAGCTGAGGAATGTGGTGTTCATAGGGATTTGTGAAGCTCTGGCAAACATCTAGGATTCTAGAGGCACACACGTAGAGGGTTGTTTACATGCCCATGGCTACCTACATGATTACAGAAGACCTGATGGAGGCTTTAGCTAACCTCAGCTCTAGCTAACCCTCAGGCTTTGCAAGCAGGAACTGAAAACACAGGGAAAGTTGTCAACTGTCTGCCTTGAGTAATGTAGGCATGTCCCCATGTGTACTGAAACCTTTGAAACCATGAAACAAAAATAATTTTTTTTTCTATTCTAAGCTGTTTTAATCAGATATTTTGGTCATAGCCACAAAAAGTTAATTAACACAAATGTCATGACCTTTTGTAGACTTTCTTACATTTCAAAGGCCTGATTTGGGATGAATCAGTAAACTATATTAAGAAGCACATGATTTCTTGTTGTCCTGATGAATTCCTTTATTTGTCACATGATGTGACAGGGTTCTAAGAGAATGAGTAGAAGTGACCTAGACTAAGTGCAGGTACAAGTTACTTCTAGTACATATTACTGCTCAAAGCAAATGTTTAAGCAGTGGAGAGATAAGATTTCCTGATGAAAGAAATTGAAAATACATTGAAAAGTTGGAATGGAGGTAGAAATGGGATAATTTATTTTTTAAATAATATATCAAATTTATATTTTACCCATATATGGATTAGCTAATTGTCATCTTATGTGAGGCTGGACTTAGGCGATTTGGGCTGATGTATCTAGAGATCATCAAAGATCTTTTACTATTTCAATTCTTCTTTGAAGGCTCAATAAGCTGCATCAGACCGACGTCCTATATTGTGAGGGAAAAAGAGCTACCTCAGGCAGATGCTCTATATGATAATGGGAAAAAAAAGGGTGGGGGCAAATGAAAACATTCAAAGGGTTTTCAGGGCCTTGATAATAATGAAGAAGTTAGTACACAGGCTTTGACAGTGACCCAAGGCAAGATGACTTCCATCTTTCTCATGTTCCTCTGAAACTGGATTTATGAGTCAATATACTGCTTGAACTTGTTTCTTCACTCTCCTCTACTCCAACACTGAAGCAGTGCTAAAGAGAATGGGTTGGTATCTTATAGTCCACTATCCATATTATAATCTATATTCATTTCACATAAAAAGATTAAAAGAAGACTGAAACACAAACATCAATTTACAAGTGAGTCTGTTAAATGACAATGTCCCCTGATTCCCACTTAGATTTATTTATTTATTTATTTAGGTACTTGGAATTGAGCCCAGGGGCCTTTAACCACTGAGCAACATCTACGCCCTTTTTTGTATTTTTTTATTTGGAGACAGAGTCTCACTGAATTGCTTAGGGCCTGGATAAGTTGCTGAGGCTGGCATTGAACTCATGATACTCCTGCCTCAGCCTCCTGGGCTCACTTAGATTTCTAAAGCAATTTTATGCAAAGTGACTCCTTTTGTGTTTGTCAGCTTTGAGACACTGTGACTGATATACTTGACAAGAACAACTTAGAGGGGTAAAAGTTTATTTTGGCTCATGGTTTCAAAGGTTTAATCTATGGTCAGCTCACTTCACTGCTCTGGGCACAAAGTGAGAAAGAACATCATAGGCATGGTGGAGAAAAGATGCTCAGTTCATTGCAGTCAGGAAGCAGAGAAGGGGAGTTCCACTCTTCAGGGAAAAAATATAACCCTGAAGTCATGCCCTTAGTGACCTACTTCCTCTAGCTACATACTACCTGCCTATAGACACCATTCAGTACAGTAGTCCTTTCAAATTATTAAACCATTAAATAGATAATCCACTGATTAGGTTACAGCTCTCATAATCTAATTATATCACCGCTGAATAGTCCTACATTTCTCATGCATGAGCTTTCAGGGGAAACTGCATACCCAGGCCATAGTACCTTCTAATGTGACATTAGTACATCAGTTTGCAAAACAGAAATAAAAATATTATTTCAGAAATGAAACCATTCATAGAGTTATTTGGGATGTAACATTAGGAATTAAATGAGGAATTAAATTAGGAACTAAATGAGAAATCAGGAATTAATAATTGATTAAAATATAAACATTAAGAATTGATCATTTGTTAGTTTATTAATAAATTGGGAACAATTGGAATTAGGAATTATTTAAATTAGGAATTATTAATTGATTTTTTGACAAGTTTTATAAACCTGGTCTTGATTATTTTTTATTAAAAAAAATACTTTAATATGTTTGCAGTGGTTACATATTTGACAACACCTAAACTTCCTATTTTACAATGCTTTGTAAAATATAAACAAAATTCTTTAAAAATATTAAAGATTTAATTTTATTTTCTTGTACTACATTCCAGATAGTACAGGTTTATAAAAATAGTATTTTTGATTGTTTTATATAGACTTCAGTATGGTTAGTTGGAAAGCAAAGAAACAAATATTTACTTATTATGGTCTACTCAGTCTTGTTTCAAACAGAAAATTATTCTTCAATTTTTGAAAGTTTTCTTAAGAGAGAATTATTTTGTGAATATCTGGTCTCCTTTTAGATGATTTCTGTTATGGTTTGTGAAATGTTCTCCAAAAGTTCACGTGTGAGACAGTGCAAGAAGGTTCAGGGGAGAAATGATTGGGTTATGAGAGTCTGAACCCAATCAGTAATTTAATCCTCTGGTAGGGATTAACTGAGTGGTAACTGAAGTGGTAGGGTGTGGTTCCAGGGGGTGGGAATTGGGACCCGTGACTTTGGCTATATATTTGTATCTGTGGAGTGGAAACTCTGCTTCCTGATGATGTGAGCGGCTTCCCTCTGCCATACCCTTCTGCCATGATGTCCTGCCTCACCCTAAGCCCCAAGGAATGGAGTTTGCTCTCTTTAGATTGAGACCTCTGAAGCTGTTAACCCTGAAATGAACCTTTCTCCTCTACAATTTTGCTGGTTAGATCCTTTTAGTCACAGCAACGAAAAAGTTGACTAAAACAATTTTCAACAAGGAAATCATAAGATCTAAGGCAATATTTCTTTCCTGAGTTTCCCTTCGTTTCTTTCTCCCTCCCTCCCTTTCTTCTTTTCTTGTTTCTTCTTTTCTTTCTTCTTACCTTCCTCCAGACTCCTTTCTGTTGTGTTGTTTTGGGTGCACCACTGTTATTTGTAAGGGTATATGGAATGAAAGAAGAATATTGGAATTAGCAGGAGAATGTGTCGAGGAAAAGGAGCCTCAAGCATGTAGGGTGGTTGGGAACAAGTGATTATAAAGTACTTGATTCTTTTCTGTTACTTGTTTCTCAATGTAGTGGAAATGATAGAGTGGGTAATAGAGTAACCAAGAAAGCAAGCACTGTAAATTCTTCCAAGAACCTATAAATTAACATGATGTGTCAACTTACATGAATGAATTAACCTTTATCTGTCCAAGCTTCTCCATCTGTGAAATGGGGGCAAAATGTTTGTCAGTGAGGTCAGAAAAAGCTCCTCAGATTAATGAGACAATATTCTCAGAGTCTTTGAGATTATAGAGTGTAGGGAAGAAGAAAAAGAAAACAGTTTCAGTTTTAGAAAAAAAAATTAAGAACAATTTTTTCAAGCAAAAAAAAAGTGTGTTTACATAAATTTTAGAGATTTAAAAATCCTTTTAAAATTTTAAATATTTTAAATTATATATTTTGTATTATAAGTACCAAACTATAAGCATTTATGCATTTATTTCACACTAAGCATCATTGATATAAAAATTGAATCAAAGTATGTTGAAAATATATCAAGTTTTATTCAACAAAATATTGGGAAAGTTTTAACAATTTATGGCTGATTTTAAGTGGGCAGATGTGAGACTTCTCGAGATACCTCATGTTAAAATCGTATTCGATAACACATTTTATAAACACAATGAATTTCAGTTAATACAACATTATTGGCATTATTATCATGATTTGCTACATATGTAAAAATTTAGCCTACCTAAATTTTACTAAGAATTTCGTGGAACTTTTTAAATTAACTATTCTACCTTCATTTATATTTTTTATTCACCATTTAGTTAACTTTTGCATACCACTTTCAGCTATTTCATGAAAACTTTTGCCCAGTACTTTCAGTTTAAAAAGCAGCATAAATTTTATTTCAATAAATCTGGACTCCCTGAAATTAATGACAATAAGAAGCACATGTTTAATAACCAATATTACAAGTGCAGTGTCATAGTTTGGTTCTGGAATGCTCCGTAAAGATTCATGTTTTATTACAACTTCAGTGTCATAGTTTGGTTCTGGACTGTTCCATAAAGGTTCATGTTTTAAAGACTTGATTCCAATTCCATGTTTCTATTGGGAGACAGTAGAACCTTTGTCTGTCAAGGCTTGGGGAAGGAAGTGAAATCCTTTGAGGCATGTTCTTAAAGGTGTTATTAGTATTCCTGCCTCTTCCTCAGAATGGAAACTTATTTATAGTTATACATATAATATGTACAGTTGAAAAATACACACAGAATATTTTAAGATTATTTAAATAAATACTAGGTTATGAAAGCTTAGTTTCTAAACAGAAAATCAACAATTACAACACAAATTAAATGAAACTACACCGAGACCAAGTCAACTTTTCCGCGTCAACAGAATATTCCAAGAACTCCATGATACAAATTATTCTCAACAGCACTTGGAATTATCATCTGAATGTACATGGAGCTTGCCAGCCCTGTGTTTCTGTTACCATGCAACTCATAGCATTTCTTTCTATTTTATTTCACTTACAATTTTATCTTTTATACTATTTGCTACTTTAGTTTTTTTAATAGTTACTCCTATCACTTTGAAGAAAGTAACATTGAATATGTAGAGTATGGCATGAGAAGTATTTCATACAAGTCAAACTCCATCTATTATTTATAAGCATTTAATTTTCCTAAGGAGATTTATACTAAATAATTAATTAAAGATGTATAATATTGATAAGTAAATACTTGCATATGCACATGTTTATATATACTAATATATATGTACATGTATATGAAAATAAATATATGTACATAGTATACACATATATGTACATATATAAAATATATATTATATATGCATAAATGCAGATATAGGCATAATTACAGAATTAAGTATATGTTATAGAGACATACACAAGTAAATGTTATATGTATCATATGCATTATATATGTATGTGTAAATTAATAAATGCATATGAGTATATATACATTTACACATTATATATACATTAATACATATATTATATATGCATATATACACATTTTTATTTACATACACATGTATACATATATATGAACATATGTATACATATGCAAATTAATTATGTATATATTTTCTGTAAATAAGTATGTATAAACATATAATTCACTCTATCTCACTGATATATATACATATTTTATATATATCACTTATGTGTGTCTATACATATATAGTGAGAAATAGATACTTTTAAAGTTTGATTATCCTGAACATATTGCTATATATTCCTTTAAATTTTCTATATTTTTTATTCTCACCAAAATGTTGCTTAAATAAAATTGATCTAGACAGTGACTATCAAAACTTTATACATTGTTCTGGCTAGAGATTCAAGGACAATGTTGAATAGAAGTGGTGAGAGAGGGAATCCCTGCCTTGTTCCAGTTTTTAGGGGGAATGCTTTCAGTTTTTCACCATTTAGAATGATATCGGTCATGGGCTTAGCATACATAGCCTTTACAAAGTTAAGGAATGTTCCTACTATTTTTTCTAGTGTTTTAAGCATGAAGGGATGTTGAATTTTATCAAATGCTTTTTCTGCATCTATCAAAATAATCATATGATTCTTGACTTTAAGTCTGTTGATATGGTGAATTACATTTATTGATTTCCACATATTGGACCACTCTTGCATCCCTGGGATAAAAACCACATGATCGTGGTGCACTATCTTTTAAATATATATTTGTATGCGATTTGCTAAAATTTTTTGAGAATTTTTGCATCAGTGTTCATTAAGAATATTGGTCTGAAATTTTCTTTACTTGATGTGTCTCTGTCTGGTTTAGGTATCAGGGTGATATTGGCTTCATAAAATAAGTTTGGAAGGGTTCCTTCCTCTTCTATTTCATGGAATATTTTGAGGAGTATTGGAATGAGCTCTTCTTTATAGGTTTTGTAGAACTCGGCTGAGAACCCATCTGGTCCCGGACTTTTATTTGTTGGTAGGCTTTTGATGACTTCTTCTATTTCATTACTTGAAATTGATCTATTTAAATTGTGTATGTCCTCCTGGTTCACTTTAGATAATTCATGTGTCTCTAGAAACATGTCTTCGAGATTTTCTATTTTGTTGGAGTATAGATTTTCCAAATAGCTTCTAATTAAGTTTTGTATTTCAATCGTGTTTGTCATGATATTTCCTTGTTCATTCCAAATTTTAGTAATTTGAGTTTTTCTCTCTCCTTATCTTTGTATGTTTGGGTAAGGGTTTATCAATTTTGTTTATTTTTTCAAAGAACTAATTTTTATTTTGTCAATTTTTTCGATTGTAGACCAAAGAAATTAAAGGGATACAAATAGGAAAAGAAGAACTCAAACTATCTCTAATTGCATATGACGTGATTATATATTTAGAGGAACTGGGAAATTCTACCAGAAAACTTTTTTAGAACTTGTAAGTGAATTCAGTAAAGTAGCAGAATATAAGCTCAATGCTCATAAATCTAATGCATTTTTATACATAAGTGATGAATCCTCAGAAAGAGAAGTTAGGAAAACTACCCCATTCACAATAGCCTTGAAAAAAATAAAATACTTGGGAATCAATCTCACAAAAGAGGTGAAAGACCTCTACAATGAGAACGACAGAACACTAAAGAAAGAAATTAAAGAACACCTTAGAAGATTGAAAGATCTCTCATGTTCTTGATAGGCAGAATTAATATTGTCAAAATGGCCATACTACCTAAAGTGCTATACAGATTCAATGGCAATTCCAATTAAAATCCCAATGTCGTAGCTCACAGAAATAGAGCAAGCAATCATGAAATTCATCTGGAAGAATAAGAAACCCAGAATAGCTAAAGCAATCCTTAGCAGGAAGAGTGAAGCAGTGGGTATCACAATACCAGAATTTCAACTATACTACAAAGCACTAGTAACAAAAACGGCATGGTATTGGCACCAAAATAGACAGGTAGATCAATGGTACAGAATAGAGGACACGGACACAAACCCAAATAAATACAATTTTCTCATACTAGAAAAAGGTGCCAAAAATAGGCAATGGAGAAAAAATAGCCTCTTCAACAAATGATGCTGGGAAAACTGGAAATCCATATGCAATAGGATGAAACTAAACCCCTATCTCTCACCCTGCACAAAACTCAACTCAAAATGGATCAAGGACCTTGGAATCAGAGACCCTGCATCTTATAGAAGAAAAAGTAGGTCCAAATCTTCAACATGTGGGCTTAGGATCAGACTTCCTTAACAGGACGCCCATAGCACAAGAAATAAAAGCAAGAATCCATAACTGGAATAGATTCAAACTAAAAAGCTTTCTCTCAGCAAAGGAAACTATCAGTAATGTGAAGAGAGAGCCTACAGAGTGAGAGAATATCTTTGCCACTCATACTTCAGGTAGAGCACTAATTTTCAGAATATATAAAGAACTCAAAAAACTCTACACCAAGAATATAAATAACTCAATCAACAAATGGTCTAAGGAAATGAACAGACACTTGACAGAAGAAGATCTACAAGCAATCAACATATATATGAAAAAATGTTCAACATCTCAAGTAATAAGAGAAATGCAAATCAAAACTACACTAAGATTCCATCTCACCCCAATTAGAATGGTGATTATCAAGAATACAAGCAACAATAGGTGTTGGCGAGGATGTGGTGAAAAAGGAACACTCATACATTGCTGGTGGGGTTGCAAATTAGTGCAGCCACTCTGGAAAGCAGTGTGGAGATTCCTTAGAAAACTTGGAATGGAACCACCATTTGACCCAGCTATCCCACTCCTGGGCCTATACCCAAAGGACTTAAAATCAGCATACTACAGAGATACAGCCACATCAATGTTCATTGCTGCTCAATTAAAAATAGCCAGACTGTGGACCAACCTAGATGCCCTTCAATTGATGAATGGACAAAGAAACTGTGGTATATATATAAACCATGGAATATTACTCAGCCATAAAAAATAATAAAATTATGGCATTTGCAGGCAAATGGATGAAATTGGAGAATATCATGCTAAGTGAGATAAGCCAATCTCAAAAAATCAAAGGATGAATGATTTTACTGATAAGCATATGATGATACATAATGGGAGGTGGGAGGGAGGCAAGAATGGAGGAAGGAGGGACTGTATAGAGGGAAAAGAGGGGTGGGAGGAGTGTGGGGAAGGAAAAAATAACAGAATGAATCAAACACCGTTACCCCATGTAAATGTATGACTACACAAATGGTATTCCTCTATTTCATGTACAGAGAAACAAGATGTACTCCATTTGTTTACAATAAAAATTTAAAAAAAGAAAAAAAAAGCTTTATGCAAAACCATTTTGCCTTGTATTTCTTAGTATGTTACTTGTTCTTACTTATGTAGTCACTAACACAGTTATGAAAAATCAAATGTAATTTATCTAAGGAAATTTTTGAATAGCATTTATTAACATACATAAATTATGACAACTTTTTCCTATCAAGTACTTATAGGGACTTTTATCTTTACTTGAGAAAAAGTCCAGAATCTTTATGAGCTCTTAAATAAAAGAAGTGAATTCATCAAATGCAATTATTTTTTATTTTTTTAATATTACATTTCACTATGCTTACAAGTGTCCAATTTGTTTCCCTGGATTAAAGTATCTAAATTAAACTTCAGTTTTATATTTTATATTATGTATCGTGCCTCAGTTGTAGCTTCTCTTCATCCTTAAAAATAACTCCAATTGTATCTGAATAAATGGCACAAATGCGAATATTAAAATTGAGGTTATGCATACAATTATAATTATATTATTATAACTTTTATGTTTTGATCCTAATGGCAATGTGTTGGGATATAGAGTTTAATAGTAAAAGTAGTTTAATTCTTATAATGGTAACTTCAGCCTCTTTTAATGTTTCCTTTGGTTGTACTGTGTTGTTCATGAAATGGGTAATTAATCCAATGAAGAGTCATGTTACTTAATTTATGAGTGCTCAGTCACCCCAACTACATGATTAAACTCCTCTATGAAAATGCTATTTCATTGTAATATGAAGATAAATGTGTAAATTATTGCTAAACCAGTAGCATATGTAACCCACTTTCATTTTGTCCATTTTTTAAATGCACTGTATTATTTCAGTTTTAACAGAACATTTAAAAATATAAAGCCATCATTATGGTTCTATTGGAATAACTTTTATGATTTATTATTGTACTATAACATTAGAACTAAACCTGGTGTTTTGTACGATACTAAAACATGGTAGTTTTTGATGTATTACATTTATTTCAATAGTAGTGCAGTAGTAGCCTTATAATGTATTGCCATAATATATCATCAAAATGATTCCATAAGAAAATTAATGAGAATTATGGAATTTACTAACTTTTGTATAAAAAATACAACTTTGTGAACTATTAAAGAACGAAAGAGATGAAAAGAAAGAAAAATGCACATACATTATGCAAAGATTCAAAGTCTGTGACATAATGAATTATAAGGGGAAAAGAGATTTCAGAAATAAGAGAAAAAAACATTTTGCTCATGATTTTTTCATATTAATAAACATTGTCATAAATTTATGACTAACAAGGGAAAAAATATGTATGTTTGAGTACTTATTTTGAGATAAAGTTTTATAGAGTGCATATGTACCTATCCATCAGATATAATGTTCCAAAACTTGACAACAATAAATTATGTTTACAAGAAATATAAATTTAATATGAATTATTTATATATTCTTTGTCTTATTAAGTGATAGCATTATTACTTCAAAATTGAAATACATTGATTACATTTATTCTATTGTCAGAATTTATTCTTATTCAATTTTATTTTTGTGCTACTTTATTTTTTAAATATATTACAATTTTAAAGACAATTTAGTGAATATCTATGTTACAAAATAGTTGATCCAATAAAGAATTAATTGCTTATTTTTTAGCAGAGTTCAAATTACAAAATGTCAATCCTTGCCTTTAATGTGAAATGTTTATGTTAATAAATTATTCATAATCCTGACTACATTTTGACAAGGATTTTGTATCTTTTCTGTGGCAGAACTCTAAATCAATTTAGTTAACTCATCCTGGGTGGAAGATCACTAAGATCACCATCCTTCAATCTAGGCAAATAATGTGGACAAAGTATTTATAATCTACCAAAAGCAGCTTTAGAAATAAAAGAAGGGTTTACGTAAAAATTTCAACCAAGATTTTATTGACTCTGATTTCACTGTTCTGTAGTAACTATCCCATTTCACAAATAATGTTTTTGGTTAATTTAATGTGCCTATTGCCTGACTCTAATACAAAGCAGTAAAAATGTACATAAATATTAATATACAAGCTAATCAATGAAAAGAGTCCTACATCATCATGAATCTCAATAAAATAAGCAAAATATAAGGTGTTGTTTTGATTATTGTATGTATTCTTAAAATTGGAAATTGAACTAATAAATGTTATTTAATATTTAGTATTATGTTTATAATTTATTTATAGTCTTGATATGGAATATATCTTGATCCTAGTCTTTATGATAGTTTTAATGTTTTATGTTTTTCAATGTCTGTAACAATCGGGCAATGTAGTTATATCATCCTTATAATTTAATATTTAACATAAGGTTTCTGCTTTTTGCTAAATGTTCCCTTTTGATAAATTTTTCAGAAAAAAGATTTGACAAAGTGTATGTAAGTTAAATTAGGAAATAATTTCTAAATGAAAATAAGACAAATATATTTAAAACTACAATAAATTGGAAAATCATAAACAATAAAATAGAGTTTTGTCACAGGAAAATTGGGAACTGGTACTCCAAACCTCAGCTCTTGTGTTCCGATGAAAGAAAATTTAAAGTCAGACACAAAAGTCATGCAAGAGAACTTTATTATAGGTGAAAGTGAGGTGAAAATAAAGTAAAAGAAAAGTGAGGCTTCAGCAAAAATTATCTCAAGGGTGAGAGGCGGTCTTCAAACAGAATGACAAAGGGGACAATGCCATCCCCAATTTTATTACTCTTTGATGTTTACCAGGAGGACTGGGTACTAGCCACCTTCTGTACTCTTTGCCAATCAGGTGTTCCACTCCTCCTTCCTTAGTCCTTTCTGGAACTGTCATGGTGGCCATCTTACTTAGGGGTCCTTCATCTACACGTCACTCCCACGTTAATGTGGGCACTAGGGTCAATTGTTAGTCAGAAGTTACCTTCACGTGCTGGCCATACTAAAGGAATCTTCCTTCCCAGACAGTTGGAGACCCTTACAGTCATAATTCCTAGTTTTAGGTCATCATCAATATCAACAGTTAGTCCCATTAACCCCTTTCTCTTGACTTGATTTCCAACTAGCTCTCTTGCTTCTGTTTATTTTCTATGAATTAACTACCACCCTTTGCTTTCTCATCTACTTTGGAAGTATCTTAAAGAAGGACCCTAAAGTAATTTAAAGAACACTTGTGACCTTGTGTACATTTCACTGCTCATTGCTAGCCACTACCTAACAGTATTACCTTTTGTAAAGTGTAAGGGTAAAGATTTCAAAACCAGTGGGTAGTTTCTAAGCAAAAAATTCTTGCAATACACTAATCATAACAATGTTTTCATGGCATAACTTAAAAAATTTATGAAGTTTAAAAATACCTTGAATAATGGATTTTCATTTTTTCCTAATGTCCTTAACATTGCAGTTTAGTGGTGTCTGCTTGGCAGTATTATAGGTGTGCCACTTCTTTATTACAACAAACAAAACAAAGTCTAATGAAGCAAGACAAAACATCCAAGGAATTTTTAGTATATGTTAACTTTCACCGCTTCTTTATCCCTTTCCTCTCTTAAAGACTTTAAAGCTTGTCTACACATTGCTGTTTGTTCCTCCTTGTAAATAATTCTGCTTTCATCAAAATTTGAAGTCATCTTCCTGTTGCTAAGCATTAGACACGATACTTAATGCTAATTTCACTTGTTCTTTCAACAGCATTTGTCAAAATTCTTTCCTGGCAGAATGCAGTTCTTCTTTTCTTCCTGCACCCCTGGTTTACCTCTGTGACTTTCTTGAATTTCTTTTCTGTGCCCATTTAATTTTTTTTTATATACAGTAGAATTCTACCAAAGCTCTCTTCTCTGTTCTGTATATGTATGTTCACTCTTGTGTGATTCTCTCTGAAGATATTCTCTGCTTGAACTATACTAGAAGAATCCCAAATGGAAGGGTAATTCAGTTGACATTGACATTTGTTCTCATAGACTTCAGTTGTCACTTCTGTGGGTAGGCCATCTTTGTTACCTAACCCTTCTGAGCATTTAAATGAGTGTGTCTGTATGTGACATCTGTGTGCCACCTTATGGAAAACTGCAAACTAAAGCCACACAACTGAGCTCAGTTAACCCACTGTAGTGGTGAATACTGATAATTAACTTGATTGGATTGAGAAAGACCTAGAAAATCAGGAAAGAACACTTGTGGATATGTCTGTGAGGGTTTTCCAGAAACAATTGGCATGGGAGTCAGTGAGAGGAAGGGAAGACCTTCCCTGAATGTTGGCAGCATTGTTCAGTAGGTGAAGGGTCCTGGATAGATAAAAAAAGCCGAAGGGGAAGCTTGCTCATTAATGCAAGCTTAATTGTTCTTGAGTGGGTGCAATCTTTGCTAGTTTCATTGTCTGCAGATACCAGATTCAAGATTCTTCATCCTTTGAATATAAATACAAACTGGCTATTCTCCAGGTGCTTCCAGGACTTCAGCCTTAGACTACTAACTGCCTCACTGGTGCCTCTTTTTCTGAAATTTCCAGCTCCATAAACTGTGGAGGTAATTTGCCTGACTCTCTAACCTGCAGAGGGCCACTGTGGGAATATCTAGCCTGTGATCATATAAGTCAATCTACTAAATTCCTTCTTATAATTATATGGGTTCTATTTCTCTGGAAGACCAAGATAGACCAAAGGACCCAAAGTTTGGGAGCTTTCTTATTGTGCAGTGATATATAACCACTAAAACCCCCAGGACCAATCATAGATTTTATTATGTATTACAGAATTAAGAACTATGATTGTATTAAACTCATTTGAGGAATATTATTCATATATAATAATTATCCTTTTCATTGAAAAACTTCAAAATATATAAAGCACAATGAAATAGTAATTTTTGAAATGTGGATGCTTCTTTCTGGTATTTACTATGTGGCAGGTAGACTTTGGTTACCAGAACTTCTGATTCTGTGCTGTTACTACTATTAAGTGGATGACTTTTCATATTCCCTTATTTATTTCTCTACTTCTTTTAATTACACCCATGTGATTCTGATACTCCCTAGATATATAATGTAGAGAAAGGGATCTTTTGAGTAACAGTTGAAAGAAAATATAAAAATCTCAATTTTAATCTTGAGTAAATTATTTTCTATATTAGTATTTGGGGGAAATCATAAATTGATAACAAAAATGAAAACAACTGAAAAATATTCTTCTATCTTTTTAGACCCTTATTCATTGAAAATAATGTTGGTTAACAGTTCCATTAGGCATCTTCAGAAGGTAATGATTTTTTAAAAATTCCTATACCTGTCTGTGTAAGCTTACAAAACAAACAAACCAAAAAAAAAATATTTGACAGATTTAGCCTTTTCTTCTCTGTCTCATTTCCCCAATCATTTCATGTGCTGGCAATATATCTCATGCAGTGTGTGAATAACAATAATGGAAGCCTGTTCATAAGGTATGTTTTACAATGAATGGCAGCTCAGCCCTCCTCCTTGCTTTTACTATATTAGATACTAATGAAATATTTCTGGGAATGGCAGATCTGAAAGGTATTGGTGATGAAATTATGTGAAACCAGATTGAGAACAAAAGAGGTAATTTTATCTTATCACATTTTTAGCTGATTTTCTCAGTCAGAAAATCAAAGCAAAAATCGTACAAAATTTGTGATACAAATGGATTTATTACTCAACTATCTTTACACCATGATTTTGATTACATTCCTCATACCAGAGTTATTTTGGAATGCAGTGAATAATTTGAAGGGTATGTTCTTTAGAATGTTTTAAACATGTGTATGTGTGTGTGAGTGTGTGTGTTTGCCTGCATGTGTACATAAAATATAATTTAAAGTAACTTGGAATCTCTTTAAATGCATGTGTGATTGAAAAAAATTATATGTAAGTTATTAAGAGTTAAATGGCTTCTCTGTACATTCCACTGTTATAAATACTTCTTTAGTTGCTATTTCAGAAAAACCAGTACATCATAACTATTTAAAAAGCAGTTACTTTGTAGAAGAAATCCATATAATGATGGAATTTGATTGTGGTGGTAGTTAACTATATAATTTTAACAGAATTGTTTATAATTAAGTACAGCGACATACAAACAAGCAAAGTTAAGACTCAAAAAATTTGAATAAGATCAGTATATTGTATAAATGTCAAATTATGGTATAATATTGATACAAATCTATGTATTATTATAATTACATTTGAATCCTTAATGATCTGAAACAATTATATGCCAAAAAATAGAACAGCCTAGAAAAAAGTGGATGAATTCCTATAAACATGTAATCTACCAAGACTGAATCATAAGTCTGGAATCTTAACAGGCAAATAATGAGTAAGAAAAAGGAATCAATAAACATAAGTTTGTTTTCAAGCTTAAAACCCTGGACCAGATGACTTCATGGTGGAATTCTACCAATTGTTGTCAAATTCTTTTTTAGAGGTTGTCATTGTGGTATACTGTACATGCATATAGCATTATTTAATAAATTTTATTTCCCGATAACCTGCCTTAACCTCACCTCCCCAAACCTCCATTCTTTAGCCTGTTTGTTCCCCTTCTTCTCCCATGATGTCCCTATTTTTTTCTTTTTGTCTTTTTTCCCATTAGAGAAACCATATGATACTTATCTTTCTGAGTCAGGCATATTTCACTTAACATGAGACTCTTCGATTTCATCCATTGTTCTGAAAATAACATAGTTTTTCTTCTTTATGAATTAATAAAACGCCATTGTGTATATATACCACATTTTCTTTACCCATTCATCTGTTGAGAGACATGAAGAGAGACTCCGTAACTTGGCTATGGTGAATTGTGCTGCAATAACCATGAGTAAGCATGTATCTCTAAAGTACAGTGACTTTAGTTCTATTTCAAACAGTAGTATAGGTGGGTCATAGGATAGTTCTAGTTCTTGTTTTTAGAAGAATCTCCATATTAATTTCCATAGTAGCTGCCCTAATTTGCTTTCCAACAAAGAGTATATGCATTATTTTTCTTCCTATCCTCTCCAGCATTTATTGTTAATTTGTATTAGAGACTGCCATTCTGATTGGAGTACAATGGAATCTCAGTGTACTTTTTAGTTTGCATTTCCATGATGACAAAAGATGTTCAATTTTTTTACATAAGTTGTTGTCTCTATGTACTTCTTCTCTTGAAAATTGTTCCTAGTTTTTTTGCATAATCACTGATTAATTTATTGTTTTGTGTGTGTGTGAGAGAGATTTTTTTAGTCACTTATTTATTCTAGATATTAATTGAAGAAGTAACTGGCAAAAATTTTCCTCAAATTATATAGGTTGTCTTTTTGTTTCATGTTAATCATTAACATTACTATACAGAAGCTCTTCAATATGATTACATCACATTCATTAATTCTTGCTATTATCTCCTGAGGTAAGGAGTCCTATTCAGGTAGTATTTCTTTGGGTCTATATATTGAAGTGTTTCCCCTATTGTTTCTTCTAACATTTCCAAAGTTTCTGGATTTTTACATAGGTTTTGATTAATTTTGTGTTGTCTTTCATATGGGGTGAGAGATAGAAATCTCTTTCCATTCTGCACATATGGATATCCAGTTTTCCCAGTGCCATGTTAAGGAGGCTGTTTCTTCTCCAATATACATTTTAGAATACTTGTCAAAAATCAGATGATTGTAGTTGTGTGGGTTTGTCTCTATTTCTTCTACTTCACTGGCCTCCATGTCCGTTTTTATGCCAGTACTATGCTCTTTTGGTTACTGTGGTTCTCTAGTATAATTTGAAATTGGGTATTGTGATGCCTGTACTATTGCTTATTTGCCTTAGGGTTGCTTTGACTATTCTGGCTTTTTTATTCTTTCGTATGTACTTTAAGATTGTTTTTTTCTTTTTGTTTGATGAATATAATTGGTGTTTGGACAGAGATTTTATTGAATATGTGGGTCACTTACCATAATATGGCCATTTTAACAATATTGATGTTGCCTATCCATGAACATGGAAGATCTTTCCAACTTTTAGAGTCTTCTACAATTTAAGTCTTCATTGTTCTATAAACCTTAAGGATCTTCTAAGTATAAGACCATATTATCTGAAACTAGAGACAATTTGACCTCTTCCTTTCCTATTTGAATCCCTTTTATCTTGTTCTCTTGACTAATTGCTTTGGCTAAAATTCCAAGTACTATATTCCATAGAACTGGTGAGAGTGAACATCTTTGTCTGGTTCCTGATTTTTTTGGAGAAATTTCTTCTGATTTTTCTCCACTTAGTATGATGTTGGCTTTAGGTTTCTCATATAAAACCTTTAAATTTTGAGGCAAGCTCATACTATACCTAGTTTCCTCAGAGATTTTATCATAAAGATATGTTGAATTTTTCCAAAGACTTTTGCCATATCTTTTGAGATGATCATGTGATTTTTGTCCTTGATTTTATTTATGTGATTTATTATATTTATTGATTTGGAATGTTAAACCATCAACAGAATGAAACCAACTTGATCATGGTGTCTGATCTTTTTATATGTTGACAAATTCAGTTTGCAAGTGTTTATTATGTATTTTTGTATCTGTATTTTTCAAGAATTATTTCCTTGAAATGTCTGTACCTGGATTTGTTATAAACATGAGAAAGGCTTTGTAAAAAGTTTGGAAATTTTCCCTCTCTTTCTGTTTTATAGAATAAGTTAAGGAGCATTTGTGTCAATTCTTTTAAGGTGTGGTATATTTCAGCTGTCCTGAGCTTTTATTTGTTGGAAAACTTTTCATTACTGATTCATTCTTATTGTTTATTATTGTTCTAAGTTTTCTATATCCTCTTGGTTCAGTTCTTCTTTGTCATTTGTGTCTATATAATTTATCCATTTTTCTATACTTTAAGTTATTGGAATATACAATTTTGAAATAGTACCTAAGTCTTCTCAGAATTTAAGAGATGTCTGTTGTAATTTTCATTTTTGTCTAATTTAATTTTGGTCTTCTCTCTCTTTATTTTAGTCAATTTTGGTAAGAGTTCACTAAACTTGTTTACATTTTTCAAAATCATCTCTTTTTTTCTACTGGTTATCTGTATTTTTCTTTTATTCTCTATTTCCCTAAGTTCTGCTATAATATTCACTATATCTTTCTTTCTACCAGCTTCAGGATTTGTTCTTGTTTTTCTAAGACTGTGAGATGCGTCATTAAGTAGTTTATTTAAGATTTTTTTCTCATTTTTTTGTGCAGGCAGTCATAGTCATAAACTTCTCTTAGAACTGCCTTTGCTTCATCCCACATTCTGGTACATTGTGTTTCCATTTTCATTTGATTTTAAGATTTTTAAAGATTTTCCTTCTGATTTATACAAGAACCCACTCATCATTCAAAAATATACTGTTGAATCTCCATGTACTTGCATAGTTTCTTTCGTTTTTCTTGCTATAATTTTTATTTCAGTCTAGTATGATCTAAAAAGATGCAAGAGATTATTTCAATATTTTGGGCTAGGTAATACTTGTTTTACTTTGAGTTTTATAAAAGTAAACAAAATTGAAATTTTAAAAATAAGAAATGAACTTCATAAAAATTGGCAATATAGGAAATGATCAAAGAATAAATTTTTAAACATTGTGGATACATTTATTATAGAAAATAAACTATATATATATATTTTATTTGGTTTTAATTATATAGGACTGTAGAGTCTATTCTGATACATTTATACAAACATGGAGTATATTTTATTCTAATTAGGGTCCAAGTCTTGTGGATGTACACAATGTTGAGATTCACTGTAGTGTATTCATATATGTACATTGGAAAGTTATGTCAAATTCATTCCACTGTCTTTCCTATTCCTATGCCCCTCCCTTCCTTTATACCCCTTTGTCTAATCCACTGAACTTCTATTCACCTTCTCCCATGTTGTGGTTGTGTGTCAGCATCCACATATCAGAGAATACATTTAATCTTTGGTTGTTTGGGATTGGCTGATTTCATTTAACCTGATAGTCTCCAATTCCATCCATTTACTGGAAATGCCATAAAGTCATTTGCTATATGGCTGAACAATATTCCATTGTGTATATATAGCACAATTTCTTTATCCATTCATCTGTTGATGGGCATCTAGGTTAGTTCCATAGCTTGGTTATTGTGAATTGTGCTGCTAAAATATTGATATGACTGCATCCCTGTAATACGCCGATTTTAACTTCTTTGGATATACACCAAAGAGTGGGATAACTTGGTCAAATGGTGGTTCCATTCCACGTTTTCTAAGGAATCTCCACACTGTTTTCCAGTGATTGCACTAGTTTATAATCCTGCCCACAATTTATGAGTGTACCCTTTCCCCCACATCTTCTCCAACATGTATTGTTACTTGTATTGATAGTTGCAATTCTGATTGGAATGAGATGAAATCTTTATGTGGTTTTAATTTATATCTCTCTAATTGCTTACAATGTTGAACATTTTTTCGTATATTTATCGACCATTCATATTCCTTCTTTTGAGAAGTGTCTGTTTAGTTCCTTTGCCCATTTTTTGATTGGGTTATTTGTTTCTTTGGTGTAAAACTTTTTGAGTGATTTGTGTATTCTGGCAATTAACACCTTATCTTAGGTGGAGATGGCAAAGATTTTCTTCTATTCTGTAGACTTTCTCTTCATACTCTTGATTGTTTCCATTGCTGTGGAACTTTTTAGTTTGATATCATCCATTTATTGAGGCATCACAATATCAGACCCTACACTAGACTACAGAGCAATAGTTAACAAAAATGGCCTGGTATTGGCACCAAAATAGACATGTTGATCAGTGATACAGAATAGAAGACACAGAGACAAACTCACATAAGTACAGTTATCTCATACTAGACAAAGGTGCCAAAAACATACATTGGAGAAAAGATAGCCTATTCAACAAATGGTTCTGGAAAACCGGAAATCCATATGTAGCAAAATGAAATTAAATCCCTATCTCTCACCCTGCACAAAAATCAACTCAAAATGGATCAAAGACTTAGGCACTAGAACACAGACCCTGAGTCTAATAGAAGAAAAAGTAGGCCCAAATCTTTACACATCGACTTAAGACTTGGCTCCCTTAATGTGACCCATAAAGTGCAAGAAGTAAAATCAAGAATTATTAAGTTGAATGGATTCAAACTAAAAAGCTTCCCCTGATTTTGACACAAATCTTTCACAACCTGTGAAAATATTCTAGCAGTCTGAGACTCGTTTGTAACTTTCCTGGCAATGTTTCTCAAAGGACAAATGTTTTAATTTTCATGAATTCCAAATTACCAATTTTTTACAGTCCATGATTTTTTTGTGTCTTTTTAGAAGACTTTGAGTTAATTTTGTGTGTGGTGTGTGGCAGAAGTTATGAAATTTTCTCCATCTGCAGATTCAAGTTTCAAAAAGATGTTATTTCCCCCCTTTGAATTTTATTACCTTCCACTACATAATTTGATAATTGGGACAGTTTCACATTTTTTGTTTTTGAACTTAATTTGATATTGTTTTATCCTTCCCTTGTTGCAATGACCATACCCTGGAGCATAGTTCAGAACAGACATTATAGGAGTAGCTATCTTTAATAGGAAAATCAAGTCCTTAATCATTACATACGACTTAACTTTATCAGATTGATGATATTTCATTCTATTTTTAGTTTCCTCTACATTTTAAATTATTAACTAGTGTTGAATTTTATCTGAATTACTTTCCTCCTCGGGTAATTTGGAGAATGTGGCTGGTTTTTCCTCCTTGGACTTTTAAACTGATTTAAAACACTCCCTGACCTCATATTATGTGACTTTCCCCTTGGCCTGTTCAGACTTTTATCCTCTTGTTACAAAGATATAATTAATAGTAAGTTTTATACCTTTCTGAGTTTTGTGAGTCACTCTAGTGAATTATCAGACCTGAAAATGTAGTGAGAACTACTGAACTTGTAGCCAGCTCATCATAAATGAGGGTGGCTTGGAACCTGCAAACCTGCAGTTGTTTCAGTAAGTGAGGGTAGCCTTCTCAAAGACTGTGCACTTTACTGTGAAGTTGTCCTAACATGGGTACCCCTTTAATATGATAATATGATGAATTCTATTGACTAATATTCAAATTTTAATTTGCTCCTTTAATACTGAAATATTACTGTTCCTGTGGCATTACCTTTTTAATGTAGTGTTTGTATGGGATTTACTAAACAATTATTTTCAAAGATTTTCCTGGATTTCTGTGTCTCTTCTTTATTTTCTCTCATTTTCAGATTTGACCATTTATATTGACAAATGTTCAAGTTTCCTGAATCTGATCTCTGTCACATCCTATCTATGAAACAATCTCTCCGCTGATTTTTTTCAGTTTGTAGGTATCAGTCCTAAGATTTCAATTTGGTCCATTTTTTTTTTCAAGTTCTTTCTGCTGTTTCTTTTCATTCATTTTAAACATTATAATTTATTGAATACAACATGGTTTTAACATTGTTTTAAAGTTCTTGTCTCACAATTCCAACTTGTAAGTTACTTTGATGGCATCTATTGAAAATTTTCAAACAGGTTACATTTCATAGTTATTTGAACATTGGGTAAAGTTTCATTGTTTACTGAAAATTGGAGTATTATACTGTATAAGGTTCTGAATTTTATTTTATTTTTCAGGAAAACAAATTTCCCTGAAAATTTGCCTGTATTTTCATTTTGAATAAGTAATTAATCTGGTTATATTCACACTGTATACTCTCTCACCTTATGTGATTTCAGGATTAAATATCAGTACAATTTCTTCACTTTTTTTTTTTTTTGGTTTGGACTTTACGTCTGTGGACAGAATCCATAATCCATCATTCTGACAGAGTTTTAAATAAGGTTCCTATACAGAATTTTAACATACCCTTTCTTCATATCTCTCCTTTTGAATTCCCTCTTCACTCTCTGTAATTGCACTTGCATGGACTTTTTGCTGATTCCTCTAGTCAGAAAGATGACAGGTTTTCAATTAGAGATTTAGTCACCTGCCCATGCTCATTTGGGACTCTGGTCCACTTTCAAGAAAAAAAATCACAAAATTTTCAAATTTTGGCTCTTCCAACAAACTGCCTGCATTTTCTTACCATTCTGAATTCCCACATGGTTGTAAGGATTGTTGTTTATGTTTTATACTAAGTACATAGTTGTTATGATGGGGGCATTGTAGAGGACCCACATTGATATATTGAAAACAGAGAATCTCGATTAATGTTTGCAGTGATTACAAACCCATTAAACTGAAAATTTAAGTGTATGGATATTGCAATAAACATGAACTTCTTAAAATCAATGAATGGTTTAATTATATCTGTAGGGGCACACTTATAGTTATTATAACCTTATCTTGACTGTTGCTTATATATTCAGGTCTTCTGAAAAACTGAATTTCCAATAAATAATTGTTTATTTATTCATTGAAGATGTCAAGTACATGACACAATGCATTACACTGATGTAATGTTGCATAGTAATTCCCTTAAAGCTAATTTATTTTTAGTAAGCATGTTAGTAAATTTATTTATAGACCAATGTATAGAAGCTCAAAATTTTCTTGGTATTATGTAGACAACTAAGTTCTTTCTGAGGAATATGTATTTTTGGTATTTTTTTTTCTTTTCTACTTTTTCTACTAACTGCTGTAATAAGTATGGGATAGATTCCAGAAACATAATTCAAGTGTCCTAGAGACATATTGAGATTTCTTGGAAAGTTCTCCCTTGAGAGTGAAAAAATACGAGAATCTTGATGCTTCTTACAAGAATGGTAGCCCATAAAAGTGCTATGCTCTTGTTTGTGTTGAATTTATATGCAATAGAATAAGAGTAAGTGAATATATATTAAAGCAGAATATGTTTCCTGTCTACACATGTGGCTATTGAAAGAAAAAAGTTTCTAGTGTGTATTTGTTCTGTGAATATGACTGCATTCCTTTTCTTCTAATTGGAAGTAATCTATTTTGAATATCCATGTATAACTTTTTTCACTAATGGTTACAGAAATACATGTCAGACTCTGTGTTAGAGCTAAGAACCAAACGATATACCCTGGTTTCAGTGACACTGTGTGTAAAATATGCATGTACATTAAAGTATTTCTAAGTATTACAATTGATGTCCATGAGCTTGGAACACAGAAGAATGAATATATATATATATATATATAAATATTTATATATATTTATATATATCCAAATGTAAACATTAGAGTACAAACTTCTTTTTTCTGTATTTCTCCATAATTAGCTTTTCTGTAGGTTAAGACACTGACATATGGAAGCCTGATGGTTAAAGCCTGCAAAACTTCATCAATATCAAAAAGTAAGAAATCACCAGTCCCAAAGTTCACCAACCAAGTCTCACATGTAGAATTGGTGATGAAATCACTATGATTAAGGAAATATGCTAATTAATAGATAAAATGCAGTACATTTTTGTATCCCTGTGCTGTTAGATATGATGACTCCAAGAAGTCAAGAAACAAGGAAAGATTGGACCTTCAGAAGAAAATCTAAAAAAAGAAAAAATATCTTGCCAGTCAACAAAGGAAAAAACAACCAGCAGTTTGTGTGGATAATGAAAAAATTAAATTATTTTCTAAGCTCTTAAACCTTTAATTCCAATAAGTTCCTCACTGGATTTGTTGATTTTAAATTTCATTTGGGATTTGTAAATATCAATGCTACCGTGGTAGGGGGAGACATGTTTAAATTCTAGAAATGTTTTCTTTTTACAATTTAATGTTATATAAAATAGATGTAGAAATTTTCTCTTTTCTCAGAACTCCTTCCTGAATAAATCAGTGTGAACCATGATTATCCAAATTTGTGAACATATTATACTCTTTCATTTTTGTTGATCTTCCTTGTTTTATCATATATATGGTCTATAAAGTTGTCGCCCAATTTTGTTATGTGCATTAACAATTTTGTTGTTATTGTACATGAACTTTAAATTGGTTTCAAAATGATTACCAGTAGTGTACAACCACAAAATTGATTTTTTTTAAAACAGTAGATAGAACTGTGTTTATTTATTTAAAATATTCCTCTTATATGTACATAGACAGGTGCACTAAAGTTCATTTTTCAATACCCTACTTACAACAACCTAATTTGTGTGTGTATTTTTTGGTCTCTCCAAAATTTATTTTTTATTCTTTTTAGTTATACATGACAGTAGAATCCATTTTGATATAATTATACAAGCATGGAATTTTTCTTATTCTAATTAGGACACCATTCCCATGGATATACAGGATGGCTTACTGTATCTTATATCCTGCAACTCTTGTCTAAATTCATTAAATATCAGTAATATTTCATTTCTATGTTTTAAACATTCCTTGGGCTTTTCTGTGTAAACAATCACGTCATCTGCAAATAGGGGAAACTTATATTCTTCCTTTCCAATCATATACTTTCCTTTCTTTCTTTTCTTCCTTCTTACGTTCTTCAGTACAAGACTGAATGAGGGTGTCAAAACCAGACCAGCTGCCTTCCTGACTTGAGGTGAATTATGTTCACTATTTCAACATTATGATTTTATTTGTAAGAAGGTAGTTGTTTTCTAATATGAATTAGTTATTTAGACTCTAAAATTATCAGAAAATTAAATTCTAAATAGTTTAAAGGTTTACTTTTATAGGAGTGGGCTAAGCAATCTCTACCTCCTGCCCTGTCTCTTCTTATATAAGTAACAGGGCTCAGGCTTACATTGCCTGATCCTTTTGTTTACCCAAGTATTTTAAGTTCACACGTCTGCAATTTTTTATGAGTATTCTTTATTCTACAAGTAGAATTTATTTCTCTACAATATTGATTGGGGCAATGATAGGGACTTTAGATAAATCTCGTTTTTTTTTAACAGTGGGGAAAAATGACATCAAATCTTAAGAGAAAGCCATGTGCTACTCACATAAATGGATATGGTTGTTGTGGTTGTTATGATGGAAACAAATTTGTATACACATGCAAATGCATAGTCAGAATATGATTATTATTTCATATTTCAATGAGACTCTGAGTGAGTAAAAATTGCCAAACTAAGACTATCCAAAGAAATAATTAGTGTAGGAAATTCACTATTTTACAAGAAGCTTTGCTTCATTTTGAGGTCTAGATACAACCAGGGAAAACAAGATATATCCAGCTCTTCAATCTAAAGGTGGCAATGAATAAAAGACCACAAAGGACTGTGGTGCTGATTGTCTCACCAAACTGAACTGTAATGGGATCAGAAACTCAACAGTCACCTGAAGGAAATATTCTAACCACAGAAACCTACACACAGTGGGCACACTTGCACATCTCCCTGAAGTTTTACAAAAGACACTATGTTTCAATTTAGCAAATAAGAAGAGTTAACCTATAAAATGTAGCCACTCTTGATTCCATAGTAAATATGAAATGTATGAATAGAAAAATGTATCAGTGTGTCAGAGGGTGAGTAAACAGGTTGGATATTAGGTTAGTAATCTGTTTCCTAAAAAAATCATACAGTAAAATATTTGCTCTTGTGGTATGCATTAATTGAAAGAGTGTGTCAAGTATCCTTTCACATAAGGATTAAAAAATCAATTATTTGTTACTAACCGTTTTGGCAGGTATTAGGGATTGAACTCAAGGGCACTCAACCACTGAGCCACATCCCCAGCACTGTTTTTGTATTTTATTTAGAGATAGGGTCTCACTGAGTTGCTTAGTGCCTTGCCATCGCTAAGACTGTCTTTGAACTCATCATCCTTCTGTCTCAGCCTCCCGAGCTGCTGGGATTACAGGAGTGTGCCACTGTGCCCAGCCTTTTGTTATAGCATCCTTACAATATCACTTGAGAATTTTAGCTATCTGTTGATCTTTCTAAAATACAGTACCCACTCATGATTTTCATGTGCTTAACTTATATTCTTCTTATATTTATTCAATAGATGTGAGCCACTATCAAATTATTGGATATGGCTCTAGTGTGTTTGTCAAGGATTCCCGTGCTGAAATTCAATCCCCACTGTGAAGTATTTGGAGGATGGAAATTTAATATGTCAATCATGTTTAGAGTTAGAGCCTTTTTGGAGGTGATTAGGATTAGTTAAGGTCATTAAGCTGCAGCACCAATGACAGAAACCTTGTGAATTTGTAAGAGGGAGAGAAACCAGAAAACACACAAGCAGAATGTATGCATGAATATGTATGTGTGCACCTCGACTAGCATGGCCATTAATTGAAAAACTGGCAAGGGGCAATGGGGGATTGAGAAAAGACAGACAGACACATAGAAGGAAATTTGGGGCCAGGTGGGACATTACCCTTTGATGGAGATATAATGACACAGAGCTAGCTCAGCCTGTTTATCATATAGGTTTCAGCAAAGCAGACAGACTGAAGGTCTCAGTGAAACTTGTGAGATATCAAGGTTATCTTGTTATGCCCAGAATTCTCTGTCCCTGGAGGTTGGTACCTGAGCTCAAGATCCCAGCTGATAGAGCTCTGGGCCTTTGCATGCAGCCTCCATGGGCCAAGCATCACCATAGTAACTGGGCCATCTTGATCTGCACCTTTGCATAGGAAGTTCCCAGTGCAGCACAGCCATGAGGCAATCAGAGACCATGATTCAAATCACCACTCTCCACAAGGTTGTGCATACTCACACATGCATGTTCCCTTTCTTTCACCATGTGGTACCTTGCACTGATTTAGACTTTATCATCAAGTCAACACCAAATGCAACCCTTTTGTCTTGGGCTTCCAGAATCAAAGTTCTGAGCCAAAGTAAACCTGTTTCCTTCAAAACTTAGTTTGTGATATTGTGTTATTAGCAACAGGAAATGAACTAAGAGTTGTCTAAACAGTATCCATTCTTCCTTTTACCATTTATAATAGAAACACCATTGTTCAGGATCTAACCTCCTTTTCAACCTTGTGCCTCATGGGTACTTCTAAATCAGTTTCAGCTGTGTGTTTCATTTGCCAAAAATATTTTCATTTACCATGGCAGTAGTTTATTCAGAGATAGGCAGATTGGTTCTAGTCAATGAGTTTAAGGAAACCTCAAAGAAAAAAGAAAACTATCTTTTTTTCCTATGGATAATGTCAAGCACACTATGATTTCTAAAACTGTTGTAGACACTTGATACAGAATCAGAACTTAAAGATAGAAAAGTGGAGATAATAAATCTGTGTTCTGGATAACGTTGTTGATCTGTTGAATCAGACAATCCTTGTGTCTATGCTATTGCTACAATTATAGATATGTGATCATAAAAATACTTTTGGATTTTCCTATATTTGTAGTAATGAGAACCAAAATATACAACAATCTGTCATTCATTTGTTCTTTTGTACAATGAGGGAAATGACATTGAAGTCAGTTTTGGTTTCATAACAATAAACGGTCCCAGATCAATCTGGTCAGTTTTAAGCAGATAAATGATATATAATGAGGATATTTGCCTAGAATCAATTATATATACATATATATATAATTTATATATATATAAAATTTATATATAAATATATATGTTATAAAATATATATATATATAAAACACAAGCTAAATCATCTATTTAAAAGATTTTCTAAGAAAAGACTGAAATCTTTGATGGAATATGAATTTTTAGTCTTATATTATGTCAATCATATAAGAAGTTAACCTACAAGATTTAGCCACTCTTGAGTCCATGATATATGTGAATAGCATGAATTATGTCAATCATAAAATAGATGATTGATAGATAGATAGATAGATGATAGAATCTTTAATGTTTCCCAAAGGCCCATTGCTAAAGGCTTTGTCACCAGTCTGTGGTGCTATTGGGAGGTGGTGGAATCTTTAGGAAGTATGGGGTCTAAATGGAAGGAAGTTATTTCTTTAGAGACAGGTCCTTGAAAAGGATAACAGAACCCTAGCTTCTTCAAGTGTTTCCCTTTTTCTTCTGGATGCCATAAGAGAAACAGATGTCCTACACCATATGCTTCCACCATGCCGTGCCGTGCCACCACTGGTGAAAAGAGCTAAACAACCATGAAGCAAAATGAACTTTTCCTTCTTGAAAGTTTTCTGTATCAGGCAATTTTCCACAATAATGCGAAGTTGAATAACATAATATCCTAGATACATATGCATGCATGCATACACACAATAAATTCATAGAATAATAATGTTGTTCTAGAGATTTCCATATTGCACCATTTTAACTGAAAAGTAAATTTCCTAATATCACAAAAGACACTTAAAATTAGATTTTATAGATTATGAAATTTTTTTCCAGAGTCAAAAATTTATGACAGACATTTCCAGATTTACAAAATAAAGCAATATGGAATAAATTTATGTCTCCATTTCTTGGTAAACACTGTAATTACTGAGCTAATATGCAAAATATTTATATCTTCTAAATAATATTAAATTCACATTCAGATGTGAATAACTGAAACCATTTTCTTAGGGTAATACTGAAATCAGTAAATCCCCAGTACTCCCTCGCTTTCTCAGAAGTTTTTTATTTATTTTTTTTAGGTTAGGCAGTTTTTAGATTTATTACTCTTGAATCAGTGCTTAAACTTTCCACTTTACAGTTTCTAAAGTTATTATTTTGAGAAAATCATGCTTTCTGACTTGCAAATTTTTCCCTATGAATAGCTTCCAAAGTTTAGAAACAACATATGTAGGGAAAAGTTTCATATAATATAACTTACTTAGCATGCATATTTTATAAGAAAAGTCAAAAAAATGAAATCATAAGTAAATATTAATATATCCTAGTTAATCTTAAGAAAAGCAGACCAATCTACAATACTAAGGAAGAAAATAAACACAGATTAAATGATGAAATATAGTTTATAAAAATCATTATATAAATAACTTTCATTAATATAAAGTAATTATAACTTAACTAACCAAAGACATCTGTTTTGTAACTAAGATTAAAAACCATAAATTCCTGTTATACTATAATTCACTGTTATTAATTTGATAGATATTTAATATAAAGTCTAGTGCCTGATAATCACAAATGAAGCAAAGATATAATGAATATGTAATTATTTCGGATTGCATTTTAAACATAGAATACTTATTATTAAAATACAGGAAATAAAGTTTTTACTCTTTCGCTCTTAATCAGAAAATTTATATCTTTTGATTCTGTGGTTGAACTATGCTGTACCTTTTAATATTACACTTATTTGGAAAATGTCATATTTTCATAAATATATAGTGTTTTAGTTACTTTTTCATCACAGTGACCATTTATTTCCCTTTGTTTGGGGCTCACTGTTTCAGGCGCCTCAGTCCATAGACAACTGACTCCACTACTCTGAACCCAAGATGAGGCAGCAGCACATCATGGGGGAAGAGGTTGGCAGGAGGAAAATTTTTCATATCTTGGCAAAGTCAGGAGCAGAGAAAGGGAAATAGGGAAGGTCACCGGAAAGACGTGCCCTTCCAGGGCATGCCCTAGTGATCCAACTCTCCAGTCACACCCCTCCTGCCTACAGTTATTACCCAGTCATTCAAACTAAAATAAAATGTACTGATTATGTTACAACCCTCGCAATTCAACCACTTTATCTCTGAATGGTCCTTAAGTCCAGGAGCTTTTTGGCAGATACATCACCTCCAAACCTTACCATATTTCATAAATATAATTTTAACCTTTGTTTTTAATGTCTCCAGTAATATTTCACAAAGACAGAGAAATCATTGAGCTTGATATTTAATGGTTTACTTTGCTATAACCTAATTTAGCCTATATATTGTGTAGAGTATATAAAACATTTGCTTTCTAGAGTGATTAACAGTCACTTTTGAAAACATTTTCATTGCTACCTGATCACAAAGATAACTTCAGATACATAACTGAATTCACTAGCATGTTTCCATATTTTTCTCATGGTTTGAGACTTGTAGAATTTAAACACTGTGGCATTATAATATTATGTTTCTGTGAAGAGGTTATTTATTTTGTTTTATTTTAACTAGAAAACAAAAAAGATAGCCAATGTAAGTTTAAAAAGAGTTTAAAAATAATAAATTTGTTTTATCCTTGATTTTCATTAACATTAAAGATTTTCTATATGTTTTCAATATAAATCGGTAGGGTGTGAAAGATAAATACTAAATTGCTCCTAAATTAAGAATCAGCTGTAAAAGAAATAATGTTGAGTAATGTTCCTTATCACTCAAAGTAAAATTTTAAGTTATGAAAGTCTTAGTGGAATGATCTTACAAGCCAGGGAAATCAGTGGTTACATTTTAGGAAGTATTCAGGTGTACTAAAATAATGACAAATCTTATGTGGCCAAATTAGTTATATGAAGTTTTAAAAGTTCCATCTAACAGTGATGAAATCACTACAATAATAATAAAAGAACAAGTACAACTGAAATTTTAAAATTTCTAATATCATGAACAGCATTTTTTCCTATGAAAGATGAAATCAATATATATTAGGTTGACTGAATGCAAACAGTTAAAATTCATAATAAGAACTTTAGAACAATAATTGCATAATAGATCTGGGGTAGGTAAAAAAAAATAATGATCAAACTAAAGTATAAAGCTCTCCATAAAATTCTACTTTCTAAAGATTAAAAATGAGCCTATAAAGAATTCATAGTGGTCCAGTTTTTAAAAAGCAGCATAACTTGTTTAACATGATGGAAATATATTTAATTTCAGGAATTTTAAAATTGATTTAAATCCTATATTCATTCTCTAGGTCACTGTTGCAAGACATATCAGTTTGGGAAATGCTTTTAAAGGAAATTTTAATAAGCATAAATAATTGGCTTTTACAAATACTACTTTTCCAGAAAAAAACTCTGTGTAATATTTAAGCAAAATCTATTATTCTGCCAGCAACTGCTAAAAATAATTGACAGTTAACGAGAATTAACTGTCTATATTATGTAACATAATACCTGATACCTTATACCTTATGTGTTTTACACACACGCACACACACACACACACACACACACACAAATACACATCTTTTATATTTCTCTGACTATATACTTACTATTTCTACTGCAAGCTCCACACCACTAAAACAATTGATTTTTGAAAGTACTGTTTAAATTATTTTAATCATTTGCCATTGAAGAAAGGAAGTATTCCATACTCCTTCTTATGAATATATTACTGTAACCTAATAAAATATACTAGGTAACTCATATTTTGTTTATTTATTAGTATTATAACCTAATAATAAATACTAGGTAACTCATAATTTATTTATTATTATTATATTTCATTCATTTTTCATGGAAAGTACTGTACTACAATTATTTTCAGGATTGTTGGAAATCCAGAACTTAAATTAGAAGAGATTTCTTCTCTCATGTTGTATAAATATTTTACAAATGAGTAGATACATTGAATCTATAGATAATTGAGCAAGTTAAATTCAAATAGAGGTAACTACTCTGAAGCACTTAATATACATTAAGAAAATGTAGATGGGAATAAAACCTCATTTGGATAGGATGGTCATGAAGTACTGCACTCAATAAATGATATTTGAATTGAGACTTGAATGATAAAAATAAGTTATCCCCAAAGTCCAAGAAAAAGTGTTACTGTTTGTCAATACAGAAAACAAAACAAAAATATTGAAACAATAACAAAAATGCAAAGGCAGTGATAATAAATAACAAAGGTTATTTACTAAAATATAATTGAATTATTAATAATTATTGACTATACATAAGCAGTAGGCTAGTGCATAAAGACCAAAGTCCTATGAAATTTCTAACCATAGCACCTTCTCACCAACCCTTAGTAAAATCATTGATTACTAACCAAACCCAGGGATCAAAGTTCCTAGCTTTCCGTCAAGGCTATGTATTTTAAAATATGCTACCCAATCTTCTAGGAATATTTTATTTGCTGACTACTTTCATCTACTCTCCACTAATAGAGTCTTCTGAAAATGTTATTTATACTTTTTATTAAATTAAATTATTATTTAATTATTTAATAATATTTAATAGTGCATCTCAAATCCCAACTCTTCAAATACTTTATCTTACACATAGTTTAGCTTTTTTCCAGATACAATATGTTATGGTTTGGATGTGAGGCGTCCCCCCAAAGCTCACAAGACCTTCGTTCAGAGGAGAAATGATTGGGTTGTGAGAGTCTTAATTCCATAAGTGATTTAATCCCCTGATCAACTGAGGGATCAACTGAGTGGTAACCACAGCAGTAGGGTATGACTGGAAGAGGTGGGAACTGGGGCATGACTTTGGGTATATATTTGTATTTGTTGAGTGGAGACTCTCTCTGTTTCCTGATCACCACGATGGGAGCTGCTTGCCTTGCCATACTCTCCCTCCTTGATGCTCAGCCTCACTCAAACTGTGAGGAATGGAGCTGGCCTTCTGTAGACTAAGACCTCTGAAACCATGAGCCCTCAAATAAACCTTTCCTCCTTTACAGTTATGCTGTTCTGGTCATTTAGTCACAGTAGTGAAACAGCTGACTAAAACACAGAACAATCTTATCATTCTAATATTAGTTTCAAAGTTGTTTAAGATTACACTTATCCAACATAAACCCTCATTTCCATTTATATAAATTATTCAATTATTTATTTTTCAAAATTTTTTTACAGATTGCATTTTGATTCATTGTACACAAATGGAGTACATCATTTCATTGCTATGGTTATACGGGATGTAGATTCATACCATTTGTGTAATCATACATGTACATAAAGTAATGATGTCTGTCTCATTCCACCATTTTTCATATACCCCCTCTCATTTCCTTCTACATAATCTAAGGTTCCTCCATTCTTCTCTCACTCCCCACTCACTTTGTGTTTTGAACATATAGTATATTGCCATTTATCCTACAGGAGTTAGATTTTTGTACAAATACTATATCAAGGTCTAAAGGAATTCCAATTTTTCTAGACATATTCTTCAAGTAGAGTAAAGTAAAAGTTTATTAGAACATAAAGTTTAAAATAGTATTTTGGTAGTTTGTACATTATTAGCAAAAATATTTGTGAAATTATAGAATTAGTGATGATTTGAAAAGAAGTATAAACATACAGTATGATGTTTTTAAAATAATTTATTGTGTTTTTGCAAGCCATTGCTTGAAAATACTTTTCTTATTTATTAGGAGGAGTAATTTCTGCCTGAGTGAGTTCCCAAATTATATTCTCAAGAGTTTCTATAGTTAGAGAAGTACATAGATAACCTGAATGTAGCTATAATCAGAAAAGTCTGTGAACATAGCCATGAAATTTAGAGAGCCCGTATAAGCTAATATGAGGAATGACAAATTTTCATAAATAGACTGCGAAAGAAGACCATACTTCAAATTTACACAAACTGATGGTCAGTTTATGAAATGTCTTCTTCCTCTGATGTTTATGCCACTTGACCCAGATGAAAGCATGGCCAACTAGTTTCATGAAGAGTAGAATAAATAAGGACCCAACTTTCAAGTACTGTCATTCAAGAGGGCCTCAGAGAATCAGAAAATACCTTAGAGTTCAGAGAGAAGGGGAATTTAGATACTGATGATATTCAGGACTGTTTTATTTCTTATAATTTTAGGGTGAAACTATATGACTGTTTTGTATGTGGATCTCCTCTTAATGCTAAATATTTTCAGTACTGAACTAATAGATAAAACTACCCCAAAGTCAGTGACTCCCAAGTAAAATAAAATCAAAGAAATCCACATACTCTTCTGACACAACCAAACCACCAAAAGATAGCTATAATGCAAATCTTTAAAGCATCCAGAAAAATATGAACCTTTACTTGTAAGAAATAGTGATTTGAATAGTAGAGGATTTCTCCTCCCAATAGTGTCCAGAAAGAAACAGCACAACTGCGAAACCAGGATCTACAAGAATAGTCAGCTCATTCTATATTCAGTGACAGGATTTATTAGGAGGAGGTAAAAAAAATCCACATAAAAAAGAAACAACAGAATTAATTTCCAGAAGAAATATTCTAAAATAATTTTGAAAAGATGTTCCTTAGAGTAAATTACATTTATTATTGCTAAATTTCTTTCTAAATAAAGAAAACAATTACATATCGTACATATTTTGTTTTCCTTTCCAGCATAAGAGATGACAAGGGTGATATTTTCCACAATGAAAAAATATTGATATCCATTAACTGAAAGAATAAAACTCCATTAGCTAAAAATGAATCTTTTTCAAGTAATTTTTTAAAATTAGCAAAATTATGATTCAACTTCCTTTTTTCTCTCCTTTTTATACCTCCTTTCTTTCTACCATTCCTGACTTTCTTTATTCCTTTTCCCTTCTTTTATTCCTCCCTTTTTCCTTTTCTCCTTTCCACATTTCTAAGTTATTTACTTTAAGGAAATACTTCATGACTTTTAGCATACATATTTCTCCTTTGGAATAACATTTGTATTTATAAAAATAATGCAGAGTATAAAATAATGTAGTTTAATGTGGAAACTATATGAGAAAAATCAATAACAAATACACCATAAATACTATTAATATAACCTAAATACTCTAAGCCATAGGAAAAGTTTGCTTTATGCATTCTGACATTATCTGTCTTCTAATTTCTGTTTAGATGTCTTAAAATTATTGTAAAGTTTTGTTTCATGAGGTCCCATTTTGTTTTGTGTCCTCTTTTTTATTAATCTATTTTCTTGATTTGATTAATATATTTGCTATTCTAATTTGTATGATACATTTTTATTTTATCTATATTATCTTTTCAGGTGTAATTCAATAGATCATTGTATACAAACTGAAGTGTTCATAATTTATTTAGAGTCCGTATGTTACTGCTTTAATGAGAATTTAGAGTTTTCTTTCTCTAAGTTTCCTTTTGCCTTACCCTTTGATGTTATTTTATTTATATATTAGATATATTGGAAACTATATCATACAATGCTAAGTGTTTATCTTTTTAATGATAGATATTGTTAAAAAATTTGGAAATATAGTCTATTATGTTTATCCATTATTTATCATTTCAGATGTCTGTTATTTTACAAAGAGAAATTTCCAGATCCAGAAGTTTTCACTGGATAATTCTACCAAAAGTTCAAAGAATGAATACAAATTCTAAAATCTCTTCCAGACAGAAGGTGAGGGAATGTGTTTGATATCTTTTTATTAACCTAGTATCATTCTGATACCAAAAACTGACAAAAACTGTATAAAAAAGAAAATTAGCAATGAATACATCTTACAAATACAGAGAGAAAATGTTTTACACAATATTAAGACAGAGGATCCAGCGATGGATAAAAAGAATTGTGCAGCAAAGCAACGTGGTGTTTTTCACTTGTGCAAGGTTGGCTCAGCATTTGAAAATCAGTTAAAGTAATGAAGCCTATTTACAAGCTGAAGAATGAATATCACAAGATTATATTAATTAATGAAGGACAATATTTGACAAAAGTCAACATTCATGATAAAATTAGCTGAATATTAGCTGATAAAATTAGCATATTAGGAAGACAGAGAACTTCAACTTGATAAAGAGCATTTAGCAAAACAATAAAAATCAAAACCACAGTGAACATTACACTTACTGGTGAAATATACCTGTGTTTCTCCAAAGAACAGAAACAAGCAAGCATGTCCATTCTCACTGTTCTAACACCAGATGCTGCTGGAGGGGAAAAAGGAGAAAACAGGAAATAAAAGTCATATAGACTTGTAAAGAAGAAAAACATCTAAATATAATTATACTTGAAATTAATTTCTATGTAGAAAACCTCAAAGAACCTATTTTTAAAATCCTAAAATAAAGTGAAATAAGCAAGACCTTAGTGTACAAGACAAACTTAAAACTTTAGTCCTATTTCTATATACAAGCAAGGACTACAAAACAGAAAACAATATAATTCACTGTCACCCATGTATTTGTAAATCTGATAAATCATGTACAGGGCTTATTGAAACCAAAAATTTCTCATGAAAGAAATCAAAGAAAATCTAAGTAAATGGAAACATAGTCTATGTTCATGAATTAGAAGACTCTCACCATATCAAATATATCTACTTTCTCCAAATTCATATGTGGGTTTATGTTATTACTATCAAAATCTTAGCCAGATATTTCGTAGATAGAAACAAGTTTATTCTATATGGAGGAAAAAGGACTTAGAACATCTAAGGTACTTTTAAAAAGAAAAAAGTAAAATGGGTTGAATAAGTTTACCTCATTTTGAGAGGATATAGAGATGAAAAATAAGAATATGAAAAGATATTCAGGTTGGAGGATTGGTGCACACCTGTCCTCCCACTGGCTCGGGAGAGTGAGACAGAAGGATTGCAAGTTTGAGGCCAGCCTCAGCAACTTAGCCATACAGACCCTAAGTAAATTAGCAAGAACCTGTCTCAACATTAAATAAATAAATAAATAAGGGTTGAGGATGTGGATGTGGTTCAGTGGTTAAGCACCACTGGGTTCGATTTCTGGTGTGAAAGAAAAGAAAAAAGATACTCAGCATCATCAGTCACTTAGTAAAAATTCAAATTAAAACCACTATGAGGTAGCACTGCACACCTACAAGAGTGGACAAAGTAATTTTTTATTGGTTCATAATAGTTGTGCATAACATCAGGATTTATTTTGACAGAATTTTATATGCATGTGGTATAGTTTGCTCCAATTAAGTCCCTGGTATTTGTCCTTCCTCTCCCCTCTCCTTCCGCCTGTTTCCTTTCCTCTAGTCTACTGATCTATGTATCTACATTTTTTAATATTAGTGTCATGTGGAGATGATGAGATCTCATAATGGTGACATTCACTGTAGTATATTCATATATGTCCATTAGAAAGTTAGGTCAAACTTATTCCACTATTATTCCCTTATCCTGTTCATCCTCCCTCCCCCTCATTTCCCTTTTTCTATTCATGTGATCTTTCTTTAATATTGATGAAATTTCCCCCATTTCTTTTCTTTCTGTCACACCTTTTAATTTTAGACCAATTTCCTGACTTTTGGAATCTAATTTCACTTAGCAATATAGTCTCCAGTACCATCCATTTACCTGCAAATTACATAATTTCATTCTTTTTCCTGGGTACGTAATACTCTATTTCATTTATATACATTTTCTTCATCTGTTCATATGTTGAAGGACACATAGTTTGGTTTAATAGTCTTGTTATTGTGAATTCTGCTTCTATAAACATTGATACAATTTCTTCCCTATAGTATGCTCATTTTAGATCTTTTGAATATATGCCAAGACTGGGATAGTTGGATATGTGTTTCCATTTCTATTTTTTTAAGGAGTCTCTATTCTACCTTCTGCATTGGTTTCACTAATTTGCAATGTAGAAGTGTACCTTTTTCCCCACATCCTTGTCAGCACTTATTATTATTTATATATGGGGTAAAGTAATTTTTAAAAATATTGTGGCAATTTCAGGTGCTGGTGAGGTTACTGAGAAGTAGGGAACTTTTATGTTAATCATGAAAATGTAAAATGGTAAAACTACTCCAGAAAACAGACAGTTTTTTTAATTCAAGTAAACATGCATGCTATAAGGGCCAGGTATTTATCTAAGAGAAATAATGATTTAAGTTTAAAAATAATCTGTAAAAATATGTTCAGAACAGCTTTATTCTTTATCCGTACAGATATCCTTTAGTGGGTTAATCAATATACAAACTGGTACATCCATAACATGGAAGAGCACTCAACAATGAAGTATTTATAGATGCCACATCTGGCTGAAGTTCCAGAGTACTATGCTGAAAGGAAGGAAGGAAGGAAGGAAGGAAAGAAGAAAGGAAAAAGGAAGGGAAGAGGGCAGAGAAAGGGGGAGTGAGAAAAAAGAAAAGATATCTTCAAAGTTTATGTGGCATATTTTTCCATTTATTTAATGTTCCTAAAGTTATAAAATTATAGAAATGGAGATCAGACTAGTGGAAATACTTTGGAGTTTTATTCAAAGAAACAGAATTAATAAAACTTATTAGGATCTCTTCAAATGCTTCTTTCAAGTATCTATCATCTAGAATAAAAGGAAAGTTTTATTTAAATGAAATGGATCATAGACCTTTTTGACCTCACAATTTGGAAAGTTAGCAGGCTGATGTTTTAGTCTCGAGTATGAAATTCACTGGATTAGTTGGTAGGCTGGAAGTTGAGCCAGGATTTCTTTTCCAGGAAACATCAGATTTTATTCTTAAGTCTTGAAACAATTCAATAAAGTCCACTCACATTGTGGAGGTTAATCTTTCCTTAAAATTACTGATCATATATGTTAACAACAACTACAAAACATCTTCCAAGCAACACATGGATTGCAGTAATTAACATTACAGCCCATCATATAGGGGTATACCACATGAGTTCCAACAAAAACGTTTGTAATATTGTTTGCAAAATTTTATATTAGAAATTCTGACTCATATGGAATTTTTCACTCTATATGAATATATGTGAAGTTTTTAAAATTTCACATATTTATGTGGTACAATGGGATTTGATACATGTTTACAATGTTTAATGATCAAATGAAAGTATTTAGCTTTTCCAACACCTTACACACTTAAGTATTTATTTATGTGTTTTTGCTGGGAAACTTCAAGCTCCTCTTTTTAGCTTTTTAATAAAGTATATCATAACTGGCTATAAACTATAGCTGTACTGTATCACTGAATTATGCTAGGCCTTGTTCCTCCTAAGTATATTTGGTATCCATTATCCAATTTTCTTTTATTCTCTTCCCTTTACACATCATATCCTCTAGCAACGACTATTCTAATTCCAACCTTCATAAAATTAGCTATTTTAGCCTCAACATATAAATGAAATCATAGTACTTGTTTATCAGTGCTTGTTTATTTTACTTATCATAATGACCTCTAGTTCATCCATGTTGCAGTAAATGAATTTTATTTTATATAGCCGAATAATATTCCATTTTAAATATACATATAAAACTATATCTTTCAATCTAATCTATCTACATATATCACATTTTCTTTGTTCTTCACCCATGGGCAGATATCCTTGCTGATTCCCTTTCTTGTGTATCATTAATAGTGCTACAATAAACATGGGAATGTAGACATCTCTTTGATATACTGATATCATTTTTCTTAGATATATACCCAGAAGTGGCTTCATTGGATCATACAGTAGTTCTATTTTTAGTCTTCTGAGAAAACTTCATACTGTCTTACTTAATGACTGCTACTTTACATTTCTAAAAACAGCATGTAGGAATTCCACTTTCCTTCATCCTTGTAAGCAATTATTATTTTTTGTATCTTTAATAACAGCCATTCCAACTGGAATAAGGTGATAATTTATTATTGTTTTGACTTCCATTACTCTGTTGATTAATAATATTGAGCATTCTTTTTATATACTTATTAGTCATTTTTAATATTTTCTTTTGAGAAATGTCTATTTAGATCATTTGCAGTGGCACAAGCCTGTAATACCAGCAACTTGGGATGCTAAGGATTCCAAGTCTGAGGCCAGCCTCAGCAACTTAGGGGGATCCTAAGAAAGTTAGCAAGACCCTCTCTCAAAATAAAAAATGAAAAAATAAAAAGAGCTGGGAATATTGTTCAGTGATAAAGCACCCTGAGTTCAATCTCCAGTTTTAAAAAAATTGTCCATTTCTTAATGCAAGTAGTTATAGTTTTGTTTTTTTTTCTTTTAAGCTTTTTGAGATCCTTTTGTAGTCTGTATATTAATGCTCTATTGAATGAAGAGTTTATAAATGTTTTCTCCCATTTAGCAGATTGTCTCTTCACTCATTGTTTCCTTTGCTGTGCAAAATCTTCTTAGTTTAATATAATCTCTTCTTTCTATTAAACTTTGGAGCTTGTGTTTTAGAGGTCTTATCCAAAAATAGCATAGATGACACTAATGTGCTGAGGTATTTTCCCTGTGTCTTCTTCCAGTAGTTTTGTAGTTTCGGGTCTTACATTTAAATCTTTATTTCATTTTGACAACTCAATATTTTTATATGGTGAGAGATAGGGTCTCATTTCATTTTTCTGCACATGGATATCTTTTTTCTTCAGTACCATTCATTGAAGAGACTGTCCTTTATCCTATCTATGTTTTTGATGTTCGGTCAAAGATCAGTTGATTACAGATGCATAAACTTTTTTCTGAATTATCTATTCTTTTTCATTGATCTTCGGGCTAGTTTCACATCAATATAATGTGGGTTTTGTTGTTGCTACAGTTTTGTAATGTAGTTTGAGATCGTATATTTGGAGGAACTTTGGATTGGGCAGATGGGAATAAAGGGAGGGAGGTCGTGGGAGTGGAAAAGATGGTGGAATGAAATGGACATCATTACCTTATGTTCATGTATGATTGCACAAATGGTGTGACACTACATTGTGTACAACCAGAGAAATAAAAAGTTGTACTTTATTTGTGTACCAATGAATCAAAATGCTGTCATGTATAACTAAATAGAACAAATTTTTTAAAAATGTCTCAAGCTTTAGTCTTTTTGCTCAAATTTGCTTTGACTATTTAGAGGATTTTGTAGCTTCATATAAACTGTAAGTTTTGTGTTAATTTGTGGGAAAAATATTATTTGTATTTTGATGGCTATTGCTTAAATCTGTAAGTTGTTTTGGGTAGTATGGACACATTAACATTAAATTTCCCAGTTCATGAATATGGGATATCTTTCTATTAGCTAAAGCAATTGCATAAAAAATGAAAGACATTCAATAGGAAAGGAGAAGGTCAAATTATCCTTGTTTCCAGATACTATAATTTTATATATATAAATACATATAGATTACACATACAAAATACTATAAGAACTGATAACCAAATTCAGTAAACTTGTAGGATAGGAAATTGACTCATGAAAATCAGTGGTAGCTGTATATACCAATAATGATCTTGCTGAAAAAAAATTTAAAAAGCAATTCCACTCATAGTAGGTACAATTTTTTCTAATAATAAATTTAAAATGATCTCAGCATTTAAAATTTAAAAACACTAGTGAAAAACACGCATAGAAGAGAATATATGCAATATTTGACTCCAGTTAAAACCAATTAATTGCCTTTTATATTAAAAATAGTAGTGGCAAACACTATTATTATTTTCAAATCAAATTCTGACTTTGGATTGCATGTTGTTTTAAAGATTAGTTGATTTAGAGATTATTTTTAATAACAATGTTCATATTACCTTTTAAAAAGTAATATATGTTTATCACCTGAATTTATCTTGGACATATGTAATTTGCTAGAGGAAAACAAGTTTTTCTAAAAGGATCCTGTAGAGTTGCTTCAATACTGAATTTTCTTAGTACAGTTTATTTATAGCTTAATTTGGAAAATTGAGTCAAGATTAAAAATATTAAAACTCAAAGTTTTATATAGTAGTCCCAGGGTCCTGGAGGATAATCAAAGAGAGTTTCAGACCTTCACAAAATTGAACTTTGGTAAGGCTTCCTGCTGTTAAGTAATAATAAACTAATCGTGACTTCCAAGTAGAAAACCACAGGGAAGATAGCACATTCACAAGAAATTTAAATCTTAAGTTTGAATCCAGCTCCTTATTATAGTTATTATTCCTCAGTTAACATTTTTGTCACTTAAGACCATCTGGAATCTATTGTGACCTCAAACTTAGATTTTGCTTCTGTCTTTGGATGCTTTACAACTACGTAATATGATTCAAAAATTACTGTTAATAAATTGTATTTAATGCAATAAAGATTAAATTAGGCACAAAGATTATGGCTATTGTTACTAGCTTCCTAGAATATTTCTGAAAAATATTCTATCATATCTTATGTGGGTACTAGTTTATGCATTTAAAAGTCATATGTGATTATTCCCAATGCTTTTATATGTTTTCACTGAACATATTTCATATACTTAACTTTTATTTTATTTTGCCTTCATATTATCCTTTGTTCCATGATATAAAGTTTCTGTGATTAAGTTAGTACTTTAAATATATGGCAAAGAACAAATGCCTTTCAGCCTAATGAATCATTCCTGACTTCATTGTTCAAACTATTATGCTCAAACAAAATTCCATGCACAATAATTCTTTAACTTACTTGAAGATTAAAAAAAAAAAAAGAGGGAGAAAAATAAATAGCAAAGACTGGGTCAGTCACTTCTGTTTTTCTTTGGTTTCATGTGGTACATGTTTAAAATGAACAACAACTTTCAATGAGAAAATACATTAGTAATAATAATAATGGTCTCTCTGCTCATTAAATTTCAGTAATACTGGCCATATAGTATATTTTGAATAGAAAATGAAAAAAATGTATTGTGACCAAGACTTGAAATAGATTGTTACTTAAATAAAAGTTTCATAGAATTTCATATTTACTTGAGAATTAGTATTTATTTATGTGATATAATTCATAATTATCTCCCATATTTATCTTTCTGATTTTTAAGGCCTATAACCATTTCACAATTTTATATCATTTAATATTACTTTTAAAAACTTATTTTACAGACTATGTAGTTATACAGAGCTTCAAGTAGAAAATTTAATGCAACTTATCTAGACTCCACCATTTACAAATAATTAATGTAAGGATATTTTGGCTATATTATAGTTTCTTCTTCTGCTTTATAAATATCTACATAATTCAAATTCTAATTAAATTATTGAAATATCTGAGAAATTATTCCAATATATTATTTGGTGTATAAACTAGAAATTTCTGGAAGTTTGTTAACTGAGACCTACAAAAATTACAAGATATAAATCTGGTTATTGATTATCAGCACTTTATTAATCTGGGCAAAATAATTATGTCTAAAATCTATAGCAGGTTCTGATTATAGGAACAATGGCTTCTACCCATGTTAACAATCTATATCATTAAAATAAGTATATAAGCTTTTATTACCATGAAGAGGACTGAATGCAATTATTTATTTATAGAAATCTGATTATGTTATTAAGATATTATCAATTTAAAAAGTTTATTAGCTAGGAGAATCCATTTCCTTGCGTTTTCATAAGTTATATGCAGAAAAATATTTTAAACAAAATAAATAATTACAACTATATATCTGAAATATTCCAAATATTTCCCCCTTTAGAATTAATATAATTACTCTTGACAATTATCCAAAATTTATTAATTATTTTAAACAACATATTCAACAGGGAGTTATATATAAAAAGAGTTTAATACTCTTAGATCAGAGTAGTCAATAAATGTAACCATGAGTTGAAAATAAGCAAATAGAATATCAGTGTGACTAAAGTTTGGAAAAATAAATACTTTAAGGGGAGCAAGTAATGTAGTTTAATCATAGAAAATCAGCACTTTTGTAATTTTATTTTTGTGTTAAAAAATCATGGTTACTTTTCAATAAATATAAAACTACAGGCTTATATATGTGTATGTTATTAATCAACAAATAATAAGGTCAATCAAAATTATTATGAGTGTGGGCAGCTAAATAGAGCATTATTCTCTTGGAGATGTGAAAAACCTCCCTCCATACTTCTTTTTCAAAACCTCAGGTTGATTTATATGTCTCAACTTTATACACTAGGAACTTATATATCATTATACAGTAAATAGAAATTAAAGTTTAAAATATGAACAATGTGGAGCTGAATGAATAGCTCCATTTGGAGAGCGCTCGCTTAGCATGCGCAAGGACCTGGGTTCCAATCCCTGGCCCCTCAAGGGGGGGTGGGGACAACAAAATATGAACAGTGCCTGACAGGTGAAAGTTTCTGATGATTGGATATCATCTTTTTCTCAATGTAAAGGCCATTGGGACATTAGCAAATGAACATTTAATTTATTATTTTATTGACATTTTATAGAAGATAAACATAGATATTAATTAATTACCCAATAGTGGTTATGTATATTGATAGGCTTCTGGTACTGAATTAAGAAGGGTTGTTTCTTACTTGTAGCTGTTTTGTTTAACTTAGTCTAGAAATTGCCACTTCACAAGAACAAGCAATCTTATGATTTCCCTAACACAGTTAGAAGCAAATACAAAAGTTATTGAAGATTTAATCTTAACAAGACATTCAGGGAACTCATGGGGTTTTCTTCTTTTAATTGGAAATTGAATGACAAACACTAAGTGTTTTGTTTAACAAAATTCAGTAAGATATCCTAGGTGAATGCTGTGCGATGAAACTTTATTTCAGTTTTAAGAAAGCCTGTCAGATTGAAACCTTTCAATATGTTTTGTTTCCTCTTTCCTTTTTATTTATTTATTTATTTTTTTGTCTTAGAGAAAAATGATGACGAGCTTTCCGTGGCAAGACTAAAGAATCTCTATTCTCCAAATTCAAACTTAAATTAACAAGTCAAAAATGAATCAGTCTATTAAGAATGAAACTCTGCTAAGTAATGTAACTATCTTTGTCTATAAAGGTCATTGCTATTATTCATCCATGTAGAAAAAAAAAAAAAAAAAATATATATATATATATATATATATATATATATGATCTGAGAACAATGTGTTTCTATAATTGCAGTGTATATCAAGATTTTCTGACCCAAAGTCAGGTCATGGTGTGCTTCTAAGGTTTTTTTTTTTTTTTTTTTTTTGTCATTCTTCATCAGGTTTCACATGGAATAAGGGTACAACTTGTGTTTGCAAAATGAATGGGTTCCTATTGCTGCTGTGACAAAGTACAACAAATTTAGTGATTTTAAAACGATAACAGTTATGGAGATAAGACATGTAAAATCAAGGTCTTAGTGAAACTAAGTTCTTCCTAGAGGATTCACAGGAGAACCCATTTCCTTGCCTTTTCAGATTCTAGAAACAATTGCCTTCCTTGGCTCCTGGTCCATTCTTCAACTCTGAACTTTTTCACAATTTTCACATATACTACTATTGACTCTTACCCTGCTTCCCTCTCATAAAGACACTTTTGATAACATTTGGGCCTATCCAGGATAATTCTCTCATCCTAAAATCCTTAATCCCATCTGCAAAATCTCATTTATTTATTTTAATTTTATTGGTTCTTTTCAGTTATACATGATAGAATTAATTTTGATTTAATTATACAAGTATGGAATAGATCTTATTCTGATTATGATCCCTACTTATGGATGTACAGGATGGTGGGATTCACTACAGTATTCATATATGTACATAGGAAAATTATTTTTTATTTATTTCAGTCTCTTTTATGAGGTAAGATAACATTTCAAGCTCCTGATATTAGGATGTGGACATCTTTACTGTCTGAGATTTCTGTTCTCCTTTCTGGAATTTAACTCAATTGTCATAGGGTAGCGGGAAATAGGAATAATTTTTTTTACAGAAACATAATCTCTCACTTTATCTCCATTGCCTCTTCCTCCCCTATGTACAATTTCCTCTTGCCTGGGAATGGTTTCATCCATTTCTTTTTATTATTTTAGACATAATGCCTTAACACTAGCAAATGTGAAGTCAAAATTGATTTTTTTTGTACTCTTCAGTCTCTTGTGTTATATATTCTAAGACCATTATCTATAGGATAATTTATCAATTTACTCAATGGCAGGTATCAGTATGAAATAATAAAATACTAAAAAAAGTTCCAATTGATTATACAAATATTATCCCTGTGTAACCTTGTACATCACTGGGGAAGAAATTCATCCCTATTTAAGAAATATATGTACTATATTTTGGAGATATCACCTTATGTTGCAATTCCATTTAGACTAGTTTTTTTTTTTTTTTTAACTCCTTTTGTAGTAAAGCTTACTTTTCACACAGTGAATCAGTTTAGGACAAACATCCCGGACATTTTTTTTAAAAATAAAAGTAGTCGTGGAAAAAAAGAAAATTACAACAAATACCATGGGAAGAACTAGGGATGTTAATTCTAGTGGAGGAATTCTAACTTCAGAGAACTATAGCTATGTCCCATGCTTTTGTATTGCCATAGTTCAAAATATGAGGACAGATAATGCTTTGCAGGCCAACATTAGAGGTTGAGGGAGCAAAATTCAGTTGATAGAAAGTGTGAGTTATATAAGGACGTTATGTACAATTTAGTGGAATTTATGCTTAACTCTTTTTCATGCTGTAATGCTGTTTTTTATTTTCTCCTAGAAATATATGATGATAAAGCACTCTGTGGTATGGTGTATTTTTCATCTAATTAGAACACCTTGAGATATATGAAAGACATCAGTTTGGTTTTGTTGCCTAGGAGATACCCTAAAATATTTTGGGCCAGGAAAACTAATGGTTCTTTATAAGGGACAAAACTGAGAATAAAGATGGTAATAAAAGCTTAAATATAATAGATCTAGAAGTGTGGTATGTAAATTTGGTCATGTCAAAATGTTTTAGCAGAATGGAAAAGTCAACTATCATAATGCTAAAAGCAATCATGTACACATACAAATGATCAGTAAACAAAATATTTTATTAGAATTTAGATGAAAAGCACATTTCTTTAAGAGATAATTTAACATAAATTACCTACAGTTCACTTATCTAGACACCTAGGTAATATTTTAAGTAATGAAGCTCTATGTTATCTGCCCCCGTGTTAGAAAAATGAAATTGCTCAAGAGAAAAATAAAATGTCTAAGGCAGACCACAGCATGGCATTTCAACAGCATGTTATTACATTAAAGATGCCAAAAGATCAGGAAGATTCTGACTTTAAAAAAATATAAAGCAAAGACCGAGAAACCCAATGAGGCCAAAACAGACAAGAAAAGTGGAGGAGGGACAAAAGTACCACAAGTGCAGTAGAGAAAACTTCAGATTGCTTGAAGCTGTGCATGGCTGGCTGTACTTTTAATATGGTTTTCCCTGCAAGACTTTGTTCAACTGAGAAATTTTAGTGGCACAGTACTCAAGATTTTATCTTTGTACTTACTACAAATAAGAAGATATTTTTGGACCCTTGGAGTGTTTAAAAAGAAATTCATCCTCTATTTTTGGGTTCTCGAATGAAAGTTTTTCCCATCTGTCTCAGACCCTAAATTCCTGAATTTTTTCTGATATTTTTCATTTCTGCCTACAGACAGAAAATTCTTTCTAAACCCACTTTTTTTTTTCTTGAAGTAACTTTACAATAAACCCTAAAATATTGAACTTTTCCAACATCTCCACTAGAGCTGCACATTTAGAAGACCAACAATTTGCTTTCCTAGTTTCAAAATATTAGCAATATTTTGCCACCAAGTAGTATAGATCATTGTGGTTTTAGATTCTGAATGTTATTTCTCTTTTCCCATTATGTTTGCGTACTAATATTATTATATCTTAAAACGCCATAATAGTATTCACTTTCTAACATGCCTTATATTAGCCAGAAAGAAATGACATATACTTCAGGGATTAAAAAAAAAAAAAAAGTTTCATTGACAGCTCTTTCCATGTCTATCGTTTGCTAATGTTAAATTTTATGTGGTTTAACTGGCCCTCTTTTCTTAAACTAAGCTAAATGGAATATTTGGTCCCCTAGTCATGAAGAGAGAAAGGTAAAAAAATAGATGAGGTACTTTAACTCTTGTAAGTCTCAACTGTGAAATAATGATGATTATTCTATTCATATTCCTTTGGTTGTATACTAGTCATAAGATCTCAAACTAACTGAAAGGATTGAAATGTCAAGGAACACATAGATATAGGGTGAGCACTAATCATCTCAAAACCACTAAAACTCTCCAAAAGTCCAGACTTGTGGCCCACACCTATAATCTCAGTGACTCAGGAGACTGAGGCTGGAGGATTGCAAGTTCAAGGCCAACTTGGGCAACTTAGTGAAACCCTGCTTCAGGATAAATTAAAAAGAGCTTCAGATGTAGTGCAGCAGTAGAGTTCAATCCCCAGGACAGCAGAAACAAAAACAACAACAAAAACTGCCCAATAGTTGTCAAGGTCACACACCTGGGTCATTAATTCAGAAACCAAATGAGGGGCAATGGGAGATGAAAAAAAAGACAAACAGACATACCCAGAGAGAAAAAGGTGGGGACAAGTGGTTAAGCCAAACTCTGATGGAAATTGACTGACCTAGAGCTAGCTCAGCACGTTTATTATATAGGTTTCATCAAAAGGTTATCTGTGGGAATGTTTCAGCAAAGCAGGCAATCTGAAGGATGCAGGACTGGTGAGACTTTGGGGTCATCTCGTTTTGCTCAGAATCCTCTATACCTGAGAGTTGGTGGCTGAACTCAAAACCTTGACTGATAACTCTGGCCTTTGCACAGAGTTTTCTTGGGCCAGTGTCACCATAGCAACTGGGACATTTTGACATGGCACCTTCTTACAGGCAGCTTCCATCACAAACATAGCCAGGAGAGAGTCAGAGGCCATGATTAAAATCACCATTCTCTACAAATAGTTTCATTGTGTAGAACACTGCTTACAGTCAACGTTTAAGCATGAACCTTAAAATGTAAAAGGAAAATTGTGGATCCCTCTCTTTATAACAAATGAAGTTGAATATCAGAAATTTTTCTTCTTAGATATCCCTCATTTTTCCATTCTTAGATTCTTTTCAGAACTCTCAAATGTTTTCTCTTCCCTGTTATCTCCCTTCTGCATTTTTTTTTACTAATAGTTTTACGAAAAACTGTGAATATCTTCTAAAGAAAATTTATTTCGTCATCTGTATAACTTTCAAAATCATTCTCTTCTTTGTTTTTATCTTATTGCTCTGGTTACACTCTTGCATTGTTTACTAGAATTATCCATTCTTCTGAACCTGATCTCATACAGCTGAATGCATTTCAAGAAAACTGCACACTATGGAGATTCTTTGCTTTCTAAATGGAAAATTGCTAACTTGAGTTAATGGTTCATGTTATCTGGCAATCATACTACTTTTCCACCTCATTTTTCTTTCCTGTACTTGAGGTAATAGTTTCCTACTTTTCCTTTCTCTCTCAAATTTTTCTTTACATCTTCATACTGTGTTACTTCTATTGCTGTGAAAATTATGCCAGGAGCTACCACAACCACATCTATTCACTTATGCAGGGTCCCATTTCTAAATAATGTCCTTGACCCCATGTTTCTTTGAATACAGTATATATTATAAAGGCCAAGTCCTCTAATTCTGATCTAAATCTCATCATTTTCTCCCTCAATTACTTCATCTCAACTATTTCTGCTCTCTGTCCTTTGTCATACATTTTTTTCTTATATAGATTGTTCTACTAAACACATAGATGAACTCATCATTAATATTCCCCTAGAAAAGAAGAAAACAGAAACTTTGACCTCATATCCTTCTTTAGCTTGTCTTTATGTTCAGTTCAATTCTTGGAAAGAGGTATTTTATCTTGTTTTCTCTATATCCCCTACTTGTGTACTCAGTCATTCTTACTCCATAGTGTTGCTCTTGCCAATGACCATCTTCTCATTGAAAGATCCAATGAGTAGCTTTTGACACAGTTGGTTACCTCCTTCCTCATTAATACACTATCTACACTTGGTTTCTAATACAAGTATCCTTTATTTTCACTTTCTTGGCATTTCTTTTAGGGTTTACTGCTCCCCCATTCTGATTTTTAAATGTTGAACTGCTCCAGCATCATTCCTTGGCTTCTTTCCTTTGCCCTTATTTCCTATATGTGTACCAATTCCAGTTAGGGTCTGGATAACCTGGATCTTATCAACATCGCATGTCCAAGTTCATCCTCTTTTGGTTTAAACTTAGCCTTTATTATATCTGATGTTTACAGTTTCTAGTTAAATTAGGTGGTAACATCATGACATAATGGGGGAATTATAAATCTCATTTAATCTCTGGGCTCAAATATTATCCATGTGTTGATAAGACTTTAAGATTTTACTTCCAATTCTGATCTCTTTCCTGAAGTTCGGAATCATGAATCACTACTTATCTGCTGCTTTACCTATTTGTCTATCTCTGTCTTCTCCCAAGGACTTGTAAACAATGCATTTAGGTATTTGTTTAATGGATTATTTTTCTACTACCTAGAAGAGCATCTAAGCCAATGATAGTTGAAATAAAATTACTGAAGGAATGAATGAGTCTTCTTTGAGACTTGCACTATTTAAATACAACAAATTCAGGTAATTGAGCAATTTTTCTCATATCAACTTATTTCTTAACAGGATTTTTTTCACTCAACTATTTGCTATAATGTACTGGAGATAGAATGTGGTGTAATGGTATGACAGCAAAATACTCTACTATGAACCTCCATGAACACTTTTGCAACTTATTATTTCTGTGATATTACTGTAATTTCTTTTATGATCATCGCTGAGTGGTAGTGATGATAAGGGTATATTGAAGTCATTTAGGAAAAAGGCATCATTTGAAACTAAAATGAAAACGGATCCCTCATTGTGGAACAATATGATGGCAGCTGTTAATTTTTCATCTGAAAAGTATTGTTTACCTATTTCCAACTGAATATTTTGAAGTTAATAAATAATAACTCCAAAATAAAAGGGAGATAAATGGAAGAATGAAAGTAAATTTTAAAAAGTTAAAAATAAATCCTGGCATAGTTTTGGTAAAGGAATCTGAATAATTAAAAGTAAAATTTTTATTTGGTAGATTCCATCAATACCCAAAACCACAGGCAGAAAGGATTTAATTCAGTGTCATTTCCAAAAAGTTTTAAGCATTATGAAAGTGTTGTCCTTATTTCTTTAATTGATGTGTCTGTTGCAGTTAGATTCTGGGAAACATTAGACTCACCTAAGACTTAGTGCCTTTGTCTTCTTTATGCTTATTCACTCTAGCTTATAGTATTAACTATCTGATGTTTACAAAATTTCTGTCACCAGTTAGAAAATATTTCCTGTGCGACTTAGTTTGTACAATGAGATGTCGAGAAACTTATTTTGATTCCTTTTAACAAATTTTAAGATTGCATTCTGTCCAAAAATATGCAATTTCACTTTTTATAAATCTAAAGCATTTCTAATATCAGTAACTTTTAGTAGTGGTAGTAGAAATCCAACATTATAATACAATGGAATAATTATTTTCCCCAGAAGAAGCTCTATGGATACACTCATATCTATTTACAGAAGTATTTTTTTTTAAATGCCTGTTCAAAAATATATAGTATAGTGTGAACAAAATTAAGTTGTTTCCATGGTAAAATACATCTTTGTATCTAAACTAGTAAGCTGACTAATTTGGTGGGATATGTCTAAATTAACATTAACTGTGCTTTTAAACAACTAAAAACTATGAAATCTTGCCTGCAGAGCTTGAAACTGGCCTGCCATGAGGTTTTTCTTAGAATGCTTCAAAGAGCTCCCTAGAAATAAATTAATTCACCAGAAATAAAAGGAAGTGGGCATAGACGCTGGGGAGACAGAAACACTGCAACTTATTTCAATTCTAATTTAGGATATGTGAATGCTACATATATTCAGATATGAGAGTTGATCCTAATGGGAAAAATATTAATGCAGAAATATGTATTGTTCCTAACTGATTAAATGGTATACTTATATACTATATCCTATATTTTGGTAATGTTGTATAAATTATAAAAATACAGATCAAAATCATACCAATTTGGAAAAGAAGAGAATAAAATAGGAACTCATCAAAATGTGTCAAATTTGTAGGTTTGTGCAACCTTCACACTAATGCAGTTTTTTAACATTTTTATCATCTCACAAAGACCTCTCATGCCAATTTGTGGTGACTTTCTGAATCTTAGATTTACCTCTTCTACATGTGCATATATGAATCATTTAATATGGGGTTTTTTTCAGTAAATACATTCTTTAACTTAGCTTAGTGTAATTGAGGTTTACCTATGCTGTTACAGGCATCAGTACTTCTACTTCATTTAACTGTTGTATAATGCTCTATTATACAGATGGACAACATATTGCCTATCTATTCAACAGTTGAGGGAAATTTAGATCACTTCCTATTACAGGCTATTATGAATGATGCTATTACACACAAATATGTAAAAATCTATGTGTGGACGTACATTTAAATTCTCTTGGCTAGATACCTAGGAGTGGAATGATTGGTTCAAATTATCAATTTATGCTTGACGTTTTAAGAAACTGAATATGTTTTTATAATTGGCTGTACCTTTTTTATATTCTCATTAGCAATGCATAAAAGTTACCATTTTAACACCTTCACTAATATCATATAAATAAAAATACTATATATAAATAATTTGAAAATATAATTGATCTCTATTATACATGTATCATATTTTTTGTTAATACATGGAGTCAATTATAAAAATCCAGATTTATTTCCATAAAAACAAGAAAGAAAAATTAATGATACAGTTTAAAAATATTTTTTCCTGTGAACATATGTATTCTTTCTTTTGTGCTCATGAATGAAAAATTACATGACAAATAGCATTTTGTTTTAGACAGCTTGTGCTAATATTAAAAAATTCTATAGGCTAAGTGGCTTCAACAACAGGTATTTATTTCTCATAGTTCTGAAGGCTAGAAAGTTCCTGGTCATGGTGTAAGTAGATATTGTTTTCCTGGTTTGCCTTCTCCTTGTATCCTCAAAAGGTGTAGAAAGAGGAAGCTCTGGTGCCTCTCTCTCCTTTTATTCTATCATGAGACCTCACCTTCATATCTTCATTTAAACCTAATTACCTCCCAAAATGTCCTATATGCTGAAATCATCACATTATGTGTTGACAGCTGCTACCTAGAAATTTTTGGAAGACTAAAATAGTCAGTACATAGCACATCTAATTGAAAAAAACAGAAACATAGCTTATGTGATCCACCAGGACATGATACCACCTAACACTGTGTTAGTTCAGGGACCTGATTTATAGCACAGGGGAACTGAGGTCCATGGGTTGCATCACTCACACCCTTTAGAAGTCACCAATGTAATTCTGCATAGAATATTTAATTTAAAGTACAGTGGAGACTTTCTTTCTCCTCCTCACTTTTCACACTCTTTCTTGCACGTGCCCTTTCTCTTTCCCTTTTGTTTCCTCTCATTTTTCTTTCTTACCCAGCAGGGAGACACTCTGTTTGCTTAATAAACTCCCTTATGTGATTTCCTGTGTCCAGCGTGGTTTTTGTGGGATTCCTTACATTGGTGCCGTGACTCAGATGGGTCTTTCCACTGTCTCTTAAGCAAGCGGAAACCCATCTGACACCCCAGTGACCCCCGACACAGCCCCACCTTCCATTTGCCCAGACGCTCAAATTTTGCATGCAACACCAGACTTCAGATTGAAGCACCCATCCCCAGATGCCTTTATGACCTGCTCTTCCCCAATCAGACTTCTACCATGGACCCCTTGATTAAACCGATTTCTAAAAAGGGAACTCCAAACTGCTTGAACCATGCTGCCCCCTTCCAGTTCAAAGAAGCCAGATCGGTCATCAACCCCTTTTCCTACAGCAGTGAAGGAGTCACTAAAATTAGAGGGGTGAATGAAGCCAGAATTGGGGACAGGCAGTTAATGTAGAAATAGGGGATCAGTCAAATGGAGGAAATGAAGTCCATGAAAACTATCTGCCTCTGGAGGTCTGGAAGTTGAAGACTGCTCCTGGGAGAATGGACTTTTTACATCTCACCTGCAAAACTTAGCCCCAGTCACTTAGGCAGGAAGGAGAGAGAAGGCATTCAGAAAGAACTGGAGAACGAAAGATTTTCTTATAAAAACAGAAATGGGGGAATATAATACAAAGTTGCTTTCCCCGCCCTTTCCGGTGCAGCTATTTTCCCCACCTCCCAACCACTTGTCAATCTATGAACATCTTGGCTAGCTATTGGTTCATCAGTCAGCTTGCAAGTATCCTTCTCCATTATTGGTCCCCAGTTAGCCTGGCAGAATTCAACTGCTTCAGTTGCTACCCCGCCATCTTTTCTCTCTTGCTTTTCTCTCCCCCTGACTCACTTTCTTTCTCCTCCTTGCTTTTCACACTCTTTCTTGCACGTGCCCTTTCTCTTTCCCTTTCTTTTCCTCTCATTTTCTCTCTTACCCTGCAGGGAGACACTCTTTGCTTAATAAACTCCCTTATGTGATTTCCCATGTCCGGTGCGGTTTTCATGGGATTCCTTACACCCTCCTTCTAGCCCAGTTCTGCAGCTCACTTCTGGGTGTGTCCTAGACAAGTGCCTGAACTCTGGAGTCTCCTGCTAGGCTTGGTAACAAAGATAGGATGATCTGCCTTGGGAGGCCAGAGGACTGATGGTCACATGTGAGGAGGATCCCAAAATTTGGTGATTGCTTTTGGCTGTAAGTTTTTTACATGGACAAGAAATCAATTTTTATTGAATTAGGCTGCTGAAAGTCTAGCTATGCTAACTAGTCTTATCTTTTCTTTAATTTTTTCTAAATGTGTTCTAATTAGTTATATGTGACAGTAGAATGCATTTTGACACACTCACTGTACACAAATGAAGCATAACTTCCCATTCCTCTGACCGTACATGGTACTGAGTCACACAGTGTAATCATACATGTATATCGGGTAATAATGTCTGTCTTATTCTACCATCCTTCCCATCCCCACTGCCCCTCCCCTCCTCTCACTCCCCTCTGCATAATCCGAAGTTCCTTAATTCTTCCCTACCCATCCCCAACTATGAATCAGCATCCACTTATCATAAACATTAAGCCTTTGTTTTTTAGGGATCAGTTTATTTTGCTTAGCATGATATTCTCTAGTTCCATCCATTTGCCTTCAAATGTGATAATTTCATTCTTCTTTAAGGCCGAGTAATATTCCACTGTGTATAGGTACCACATTTTCATTATCCATTTATGTGTTGAAGGGCATCTAGGTTGGTTCCCCATAATTTAGGTATTGGAAATTGAGATGCTATAAACATGGATTTGGCAGCATCACTGTAGTATATTAATTTTAAGTCCTTTGGGTATAAACAGAAGAGTGGGTTAGCTGGCTCAAATGGAGGTTTCATTCCAAGTTTTCTGAGGAATCTCCATACTGTTTTCCATAGTGGTTGCACCAATCTGCAGTTCCACTAACATTGTATGAGTGTACCTTTTTCCCCACATTCTCACCAAGTTATTATTCCTTATATTCTTAATGACTATCATTCAGACTGGAGTGAGATGAAATCTTAAATAGTTTTGATTTACACTTCTCTAATTGCTAGAGGTGTTGAACATTTTTTCATATATGTGTTGATTGTATTTCTTCTTCTGTGAAGTGTCTCTTCAGTTTCTTAGCCCATTTCTTGGTTGGGTTATTTGGTTTTTTGTTGTTAAGATTTTTGTTTTCTTTATATATCTTGGATGTTTGTGCTGCTTCTGAGGTGTGTGTGTGGGGTAAAGATTTTCTCCAATTCTGTAGGCTCTCTCTTAACATTACTGATTTTTCCTTTGCTGAGAAGAAGCCTTTAAGTTTGAATCTATCCCTATAAGTTTGACTCTTAATTTTACTTCTTTCACTTCAGGAGGTTTTTAAGGAAGTCAGGTCCTAAGACAACATGATAAAGATTTGGGCCTACTTTTTCTTCTATTAGGTGCAGGGTCTCTGTTCTAGTGCCTGTCTTTGATCCACTTTGAGTTGACTTTTGTGCAGGGTGAGAGATAAGGGTTTGATTTCATTTCGTTACATGTGACTTTTAGTTTTCCCAGCACCATTTGTTGAATAGGCAATCTTTTCTCCTATGCATGTTTTTGGTGCCTTTGTCTAGGATGAGATAACCATATTTATGTGGATTTGTCTCTGTGTCTTCAATTTTGTACCTTTGGTCTACATGTCTATTTTGGTACCAATACCATGCTGTTGTTACTATTGCTCTGTAATATATTTTAACGTCTGGTATTGTGATGCCTTCCACTGCATTCTTCTTGCTAAGGATTGTTTTGGCTATTCTGTGTCTCTTATTTTTCCAAATGAATTTCATCATTGATCTTTCTATTTCTGTGAAGAATATCATTGGGAATTTAATAGGAACTGCACTGAATCTGTACAACACTTTTGGTAGTATAGCCATTTTGACAATATTAATTCTGCCTATCCAAGATCATGGGTGATCTTTCCATCTTCTAAGACTTTCTTTCTTTCTTTAGTGTTCTGTAGTTTTCATTGTAGAAAACTTTCACCTCTTTTGTTAGATTGATTCCCAAGTATTTTTTTGAGGCTATTGTGAATGGGGTAGTTTTCCTAATTTCTCTTTCAATGGATTGATCCCTTATGTATAGAAATGCATTTGATTTATGGGTATTGATTTTATATCCTGCTCCTTTGCTATATTCATTTATAAGTTCTAGAAGTTTTCTGATGGGTGTTTTTCTTTTTGGATCTTCTAAATATAGAATCATGTTAACAGCAATAAATAAATAAATAAATAAATAAAGTACAGTGGAGTACTCAGTGGACATATTTTCATGGAATATCATACTGTAAGATGGAGTCACACTGAAAATCATAGAGTTTTAGACAATGCTGTGTTCCCAGTAGACAAATTCCTAGAATCAGGAATCAAGGTGGAAACAGTGATGTCCCTGATCACCATCCCCTCCACAAAAAACCCACTTGGAACTTTGTTCCCACCTCTGTATCTCTAGGTTATGTTTGGAAGTCTTGGTATCAAGGAGAATTCTTCTACCAGGGAGCAACTGGGTCCCCATAAATTAAAGCTTCAATTTTTACCTTAGCACTTTGAACTCTTTATATCAAAGACCAGTAATGGAGAAAAGCCATCACCAGCTTGATCTCCAAAGGAGGGCTGGTATGATCTAATAGTAATATTAGGAATGGGTGTGACAGAAAATGTTGCACTCAGACACTTCTTGGGGTACTCAGTTGCCCAAACCTGACAATACATGGACAAGTGTGAGAACCAGACTGAGAAATCACGGTGACTAACGGCTACTGTGAACACATGAATGGCCAGCCATAAACACAAATAATGTCTGTGAACATCTGTGGAAGCAGCAGAGAAAAAAACTAGGGTGAAAGGGTGCATTAGTCAACTTTTCATCACTTCAACTCAAATACCTGCCAAAAGCAACTTCAAAGAGAGGATATTTATTTTGTCTCATGGTTTCAGAGGTTTCTGTTCATGGTCAACTGGTTCCAAGGTAGAATCATCATGGTGGAAGGGTATGATGAAAGAAAGTTGCATAACTCATGGCAGGCAGGAAGCACAGAGACAGGAAGGGCCTGGGTGCAATATAAACCTGTCCAGGATACACCCCTAATGACATATTTCCTCAGACTAGGTCTCACTGCCCAATAATGCCTTCAAATTATTAATCATTAAATGACTTAATCCACTAATGAGATTAGAGTTCTCATGCTCCAATCATGAACTAAAGGCCTTACCTCTGGACATTACTGCCTTAAGGACCAAGACTTCAATTTGGTTTGAGAGTTCATTACAGATGCAAACCATTACAGATGGAGTTAGATGAAAGTAGAAGAGACAACAATTAGAAGCTTAAATTAGTTCTTTGAATTTTCCTTTTGTAAGGAAAAAAGAGATACATGAGAATCCAGAAAGAGATGTTCCTACAACTTGTGCGAGGAAGTGTATCATGTATTTCAGTGTTGCACCATGACAGACAATGTGGTGTGATACTAAGGTTTCACATTCAGCAAGACAGCTTATTCCGTGGGTGATGGGGCTAAATGACCGTTGCTCTCACTACCAGCCCTTTGGGGGCCTGCTTGGTCTAGTTGTTACATCCTTTTCAGGAGTCATCTGTATGCAGTTTTCCAAAGCCCAGAAGCTTTTTCTAAATTTTGGTCAACTCTGAAGAGCAACCTAATCCCAGAATCCATGTGGGGTAGTACAAACTTCCCTCTGCCCAGTCTTCTTCCTTTTCCTACTGCAAGTGTTGATCCTAAGAGTGATTTCTCATAAATTTAAGGTATGAGGATCTTTATGAATTTGCTTCCAGGAGACAACAAATTACCACAATATGGTTTGTTTCATTTCCTTCTTTTCCATATAAGATATCCAGAGAATGTAGATGAATAAGCTAGCAGTAGATACTCTTAATCATCCTTTTCTTAACTTTTACCTGGACGGGATCAAGACAGTGTTCTCTCCTATTCACATTGTTCCTCCCCCTTACTTTAACTGAGTGATGAGTTCGGAGTTGAAAAATGGAATTTTCTGCAAGATTAGGTTGCTGAATATCTCAAGCATTAACTCCCTGTACAGAATTCTCTGAATGGGGATTCCCAGGGTCTACTTCTTCTAAAGAAGTTCAGAACATCATCATTGGATACTGAGAGCACTTCTGCTCTAACTCTAAGAGGCAAGGAGATCATTCTATGGAGCTCCTCTGAGAGAACAAAATTCCAGAAGTCAGTCCTTAAGCTTGTGTGGACCACACGAGACAACACCTCTGCAGTGCTCATTGGAATTGGGAGTCCATTACTGACCTCAAGCTGTAGTATGTGGATGTTGTGTTGAAGAGTATAGACACCCAGAATCTGAAGCTGAGAAGCATTGCCATACATGTCAAATAGCATACACTAGAAAATCATGGCTTATCTTTTTTATTTTTTTAATTGTATCTTTTGAATCACTTTATAAATTTTGGTCTTTTATTTTCTAGATTTTTTTCAGTGTTGTATCTAAAGTTAGGTTTGGCCTAATCCAAAGTAATGAATATTTTATTCTTATTTTTTTTTCTAAAAGATTTATAATTTTAGCTCTTAGATTCATTGACTTTTTTTCTGTGTGATATGAAGAACTTGTCAAAATTGATACATATACTGCATTTTCTCTTTACCTATAAAATTATCATTATTGGTGGTTTTTATTTTGTGTAGATGAATTGGAGTCACTGTGTAGTATCATTTATTTCAATATTGAAGAATCTCCTTTAGTATTTCCTGAAAGACCAAGTTGCTAACCACAAATTCAGTCTTTGTTCACCATACAATATGTTTATTTGGATTTTCACTTTAAGAATGACTGGGCAATATATAGAATTCTGGGTTGAGAGATTTTGTTCTGTTCTGATCTTTTTTGTCAGCAATTTGAATAACTGATCCCAATGTCTTCTGGTTTATTTCTGATAAGTGAGGTATTCATTGAGGTACTTCTGAGGTTCCCTTGTACCTGAAGTCTTTCTCCTGATGCTCACTGAATTTCCTCCTTGTCTCCTACAGTCAACAGTTTGGCTATGATGGGGTTGAATATAGATATCTGAATTTTCCCTAGTTGAAGTTCATTGAACAACTTAGATGTATAGATGAATGGTTTTCTTCATATTTGAGTAGTTTGGAGCAATTATGTCCTTAAGTAATTTTTCTGTCCACTTTTCCTCTCACTTTTCTTTTTCAGACTCTCCTTACATGTACATAATATAATTTGATCAATCTCATTCCTGAGTAACTTCCCATATATTCCTCTATTCCCTCCATGTGATTCTCTTGCTCTACTTTACTGATCTTGCTTCTATTGTTGTTGCTATTATTATTTTTATTATTTTAATTAGTGCATTATTATTACATGTATAATTGGGATTCATAGTGGTATATTTGTAAATAGACATAGCATAATTTCCTTTACTCTATTGATTTTCCTTCTAATTTAATGAGTTCCTTTTTTCTTTTTAATTTTATTTCTTCTCTCTGTAGTTTTCTTTTTTTTTTTTCTTTTGTGGTGCTGGGGATTGAACCCAGGGCCTTGTGCTTGCGAGGCGAGCACTCTACCAACTGGGTTATCTCCCCAGCCCCTCTCTATAGCTTTTATAGATGAGAGAAGACATTTTACCCTTGACTTTTTGAATCTGGCTTATTTCACTTAGCATGATATTGTCCAGTTTGGTTCATTCGTTAGCAATTGGCATAATTTCATTCTTCTTCATGGCTAAGTAAAACTCCATAGATTTTCTTGTTAATGAAGATCCATTCATTTCCTATGGTTGTTGTTCCTGGTGTGTGTGTGTGTGTGTGTGTGTGTGTGTGTGTGTGTTGGTTTGTTTGGTGTCTTTGATAAATTCTATGCAATTCAGTCTGTATCCCCTGTAGTATGCACTTACTTATCTTCTTATTTTTAAAATATTTTATTTTATAAAATAAATGCTATCTCTGCTTATTGTTAAGCTATTTTATTTTATTTATTTGATTTGATTTTTTTGGCCTGGTTTCCTAGATTGATCTTGGTTCAACGTATCTTGGTTCTGTTGGCATCTAGTGATTTGTTAAAAAATACATTTAAATATTTTGAGTCAATAAGATCAATACCTTTTTGCCAAGTAATTTGTATATGAGTTGGAGGGACCACTAAAAATTTGAGGACTTGATAAATTGCTTTTTTTAGGACTTGTTTTTAAACAGTGGTAAAGATAGCTTAGGTAGTCTATGATGTCCCTTGAGCATGCATGTAGTCTTCCAGATACCTGAGAATATGTCATTGTTTGTCAATGGCCATGATGAGTGAATTGACTTCTGGATTTCCTATTATTTATAGCTAACCTTAGCCTAACCAATTTGTTCATTCCACAATATACATAATTTATTCATTTTACTTCTGAGAAATATTCCTTTTTATACATTTATCACAATTTTTGTTTATTCCATTGATGTAAAAATTGTTAGACATTCCGGGATGCTTCTAGTGTCGAGCTTTTCTGAATAAAGCTATCTTAAACATTCATGTGCAATACTTTATGTGAACATGTTTTCAATTTTATTGGCCAAACCCCTAACAGTAAAATTGCTAGATCGTCTAATGAGTTTATGTTTAACCTTTGAGAAACTGCTAAATTATTCCTTCTAGGAGTGTTCATTGGAGTTTCATCATAGTTTGTTTTCTTTTCTTTTCTTTTTCTTTTTACTTTTCACTATTGGAGACTGAACCCAGGGACTTGCACAAGGCTAGGCAAATGCTCTACCACTGTACTACATCCCCTGATGTTCATTTCAATTTTCAAATGCATTTCCCCTATTAACTTATTTGTTCATTTTTCTAATTGGGTTTTATGTTTTCTTAATCTTGAGTTATATGTACATATATATGAATATATATATTTTTTATTTTGGATGCAAATCCATTATCATGTTGTATTAGTCAGGGGTCTCCAGAGAAACAGAATCAACAGGAAGTATGATTATCAAAGGGGATTTATTAGATTGGCTTACACAACCAGAAGCTGGATAGTCCACAATGGCCATATGCAGCTGGAGAGCTGGAAGAACCAACAGCTGTGCAGTCCAAGACATAGAAGCCCCAGAACAAGAAAGATCAACAGTGCTACCCTAGTCGGAGATCAAGGCTTCTGGAAACTACCTAGAGAATCACTGGGAGAGTCTTCTTTGGAAAAGTGAAGAAGTGAGAGTCTGCTATCCTCATGATTGAAGCAGCAATCAAGAACCCATCCAAGAAAAGCAGAGCTTGCATCTGCATCTGCTTTCTTGTTCTTCCAGCTTTTATTCCATCCTATGGGCAGTGCCACCCACGCTTAGGGAGGGGCTTCATTTCAGTTCACTGTCCCACATTCCAATCATTCCTAGACACACCCTCATTGACACACCCAGAGGCCTCTTATTCATTGGCATCTCTTAATCCCATCAAATCGTCAATTCAAATTAACCATTATACATGTGTTACTTGAAAGTATTATCCCAATGGTCTGAGTTTTCATTTTCTAAGAATATTTTTCAAATAGCAAAAAACTTAAATATTTATGGACTATTTATTAATTATTCATGTTTTGTGATTTTATGAGCTATATAAATATCTAACATAAATTCACATACATTCAAAAAGTTTTTCCTCTCTTCTTTATCTTTTATAATTTTATAAATTATGGCTATGTATGTAATCCATGTTGAATTAATTTTTCTATTGTATCAGCTAATAATTGAGGTCTTTTATATGAATATTTTTCTCACCACCATTTGTTGAAACTGTACTTCTCACATTTTCCATTGATACCTTTGTCAAAAGTTGTTTGACTATATGTACTTATTATTCTCTTCCACTAATCCATTTTGCCATTGAGAGATGAATATCAGACACTTTTGGTTGCTATAAATTATTAGTTATGAAAGGTGGCAGTGCAAATCCTATTGTTTTTTCAAAATTCCTTTGAATATCCTCAGATATTTTAATTTTCATATAAATTTTTAAATCACTTGTGCATCTTTACAAAAAATGCCAAAGGATTTTGCTTGTTTTGCATTGATTTAGAGATTTATTGCAAGAGAGAACTGAACTCTTAAAAACATTGAATTTTGTAATGCACTGCCATGATATATACGTATATTAAATATATATATATATAATATATATATATATTTCCATCTTCTTAATTAATTTCTTCCCAACAGTAATATAGTTTTTACTTGATAGGTTCCATATGTATTTTATAAAAATTTTCCTCAAGATGTCATTTCTTTAGATGACAAGTTATGTGTTATTCAAATTACTATAATTAGCATTACATTAACTTCAATTTCTAAGTATATTAAAATATAATGGACATTTGTTTACTGGTCTTGTATGTTATTATCTTGCTAAGTTCACTTTTTATTTCTAATTTCTTTTAGTAGATTATTCATAATTTTTCACATGAACAGTAATATTATCTGGGAATATGAACACTTTTAATTCCTTTGTAATGTTTATGACTTATTTTTTCTTGTCTTAGGTCACTATGTTCTTTAGTATAATGTAGAGTAGAAGTTATAAGAATGTAAGTTTTTGCATTTTCTATCACTATATCTTCAAGTTCACTAATATTCTGCAGTGTTTGATCTAGTTTTTCCTTTTATTTATTTATTTTTCCTGTGGTGCTGGGGATTGAATGCAGGGTCTTGTGTATGTGAAACAAGCAATTCATCAACTGAGCTACATTTCCAGCCCCCTTAATCTAGTTTTAATTATAACCAGTTTATTTTTGAAATTTCAATTTTATTTCTTTATTTCTAGAATACACATTTGTTTTCTTAATCTTTCATACATTTTTCGTGTGTTTATTTTCCCTTCATTTTATTTACATATACACACACATGTAGATGTATCTAGTCTGTAGATCTTTATCCACGAATTCCATCTTCTCTATCATTTTGGCTCAATGGTTTAAACTTTTTAAATTTTATCCAAAGACCCATATCATGGCATATTTCCACTATAAGTTGAGTGATCATGACACTTCCCCTTCCTTTTTGAGATCTTAAAATGCCAATTCTATTTTCACTAGCCTTAAGAATTTTTCTCTCTTCCATGCACACATCAATAAACAACCTAATGTGCACTTGCACTTGCTCTCTTCCTCTCTCTTTCTCTCTCTTTTCAGCTTCTCTTATCCAGTATTACGATCTGTCATGAATACCTAGACTTCCCCAAATCTAATATTTACATCCCTAATCCCATGCTCCCGTACTTGGAGGCCTGTAAACGGACTCCAAAGAACAAGTAATGGCAATACTAGGATTCACTTTCTCTCTCTCTCTCTCTCTCTCTCTCTCTCTCTCTCTCTCTTTCTCTCATCCTTTCTATCATGCAAAAAAAAAAAAAAAATCTGCACTTAATACCTAATGTCCTACTACTATTGTTTAATATGTATTTGTCCTGTTTTTTATTGAGCATAGCAGGAGGGAAATTCTCATAGCAATGAATATTTTATTGGAAGAATCATAAATCATTAAATATAGTTATAGTCAAGTCATTATGCTTACTTTTAAAAACATCTTTTTATATTTTTATAATATTAAAGTTGATTAAGTGTTTTTTTATCAAAAATATTCACATGCCAGATGAAGAGTATATAGATTCACCAAAGGTCAGGCACAACAATATTAGAGCATAGTTCTTGCACACCATCCCTGAACTTGTACTTCAAATTGGGCAAAGTAGTACTAATTGAAAGTTGACAACTGTATGGGACAAGATCCCATGACCACTCTGACTAAATGTAACTCAAAAAACCTTAACTCCCTGTTATTGAATAAGTGTGCATTCACTGTAGCAGAGGAAAACACATACTTACCCAGACCAGGAAAAGGTAAACAGTCAAGGGTACCATTTCATCTCAAATACAAGACCCCACTCAGTTCAATCCAAACCTCTCATCTTTGTATTTTGTGTTCATATTGTTAACGTGTCAACAATTTTCAAGGGCATTCAGAATTTCTGATTTTGAGTCCCAATTTCAGATTCTGTGTTCTGCCCTCTCCATACTTTAATGTAGACAATTTTATATGTGTTCATCTTTTACATGACTGTGGATTTCTGATTGAACTAACGTAGCTCCTCAGTAATTTTTGATTTACAAAATAGAAATTCCCATTAGTGTGTTTCAACTCCCCTATTTATCTACTGCATGTATAAGTGAACTGATATGTGTATTTTACTCTTACCTCTTATGTTCTTTGTCTTAATTCACATCAAAATGATTGATAGAAACTATGCTATAAGCATTTAATTATAAATTGAAGGAACAGCAATCTTTAAACAAATGATCCAATTCAGACATATATAAACTTATTTGAATCTGAAACACTTTTTCTTTTTATAACATATTAAGTCATAGCCTGCAGAAACATGTCCTGTACAGCAACAGTCTGAGAATGCTGATTAAGTGAAAAAAATCTCATAAAACTCAATGGGTTTCAATTAAATGCAAAAGGAGTGTGAAAAATGTGAAAAATCTGCAAAATTTAAGCAGAATAAAAATAGAAAATATTCTGTAATAAATGAGCATGATTTTTAAAAATGTGTTTCTTATTCTATGAAGTACATAACAGTGGTTTTCAGAGATCGTAGGGTAAGCAGGTGACTAGAAAGAGTGTCAGGGAACTGTTTGGGGTGACAGTTCTGATTCTTGTTTGTGATGGTGGTAGCATACCTCTAGATGCATTTCTCAGAAGTCACAGAATCATCTGTCAAACAAGAGTAAATTTTATATTATAAAAAAGCATATAAATGTATGGAGAAATGCAATTTAGTTTCAGATTAACTGAAATTGTTTTTAGGTGTCATTCAGTTGTAAGAGAATAGGTAACTGTTTTAAAGCTGCACTGACATAACACACCAGTTCTATTTTCTGTGAACAAGAAGGACAGTGTTAAAGTGTTTAGAGTTTCTTGTATATTAAATAGCATGAAGATATTGAGAGGAAATAATGGTTATTTCCCATGTGCATATTACTTAGCTAAAGAAAGCATGTACACTTCTGTTTTTTTTTCACCTCAAGTATATAATCTCATATTTGGAAAACAAGTGGGGGGTAGACAAAGGCTAAATTATTAGCATCTTATTGGTGTAGCAGCATTAAAAGAAATGCTATTAGTTTAAATTAAAGCACAGCAAGGCACTGCTGCATAATTCAAGCAAACGATTTAACAAATAAACTGTAGTCTCCTCATTGCTGCTTCCTAAATAGTCAGGCAGCTTGAGGACAATGAGAAAATTCTTTTACAATGAAGGGTGATCGTAAGAGGGCAAAGGTGAAAATCCAGGAAACTCGCTTTCTAGAAAATAAATGGGAAGATAAAACTAGATGTCTAATCCTCAGGACAGACTTTAAGTGCTATAATTACAGAATGGAATGAAAAATATATTTTTTAAGAAAAATTGAATTGCAAAAAAGGTCTTTCTAAATTCTTTTATTTCCATTTATATTCTTTCTTTAATGCATCAAGTAAGCAAAAACAATCAACCACAGAAAAGTGTTGTTTAGGTAACAGAAGAGTTGAACACGTAGGTCAATGTTAGTAATCTACTGCCAGAATACACTTGCAGTAATCATGTGGAAACTACTTGTTTATGCAGTAGAAGACTATGGAAGGACATATTGTTTGTTCAAATGTCCTTATTCTTGCAAAAGGAATTTTTGTCCTGCGAGCTTTTAGAGTAAATTGAATTGTCAAAAACAAAAATTAAAGAAACTGCATATGTAGCTCTTCTGTTTCTAAAATTCCTACATGTGCTATAAATCATTTAAATAATAATGATAACTACCATTTATCTGAGATACTTATACACATTTCCCCAATTCTTACTATATCAAGTTTGCATATGAGAAAATTAAAGATATTGAAATAGGAACAAATTATCTAAGATCTAAATTCAGTAGAAGATAAAATAACTTTTGTATACCCAGATTCATCTGACTTCAAAGCTTGTATTCTTTTATTAGTTGATGGAATTCTTAAATTTTTATTGAAAGCCATCCTTGATCCAGACATTTTATAATAGGAATCAAAATTGGCACTGACCCTACTTAGAACCCACTAAATAAAGAGAGAAAACATTAAACAAGTGTTCATACAAATCAATTTGTTGGTACATTTATAATTGCTGATATAAATAAGTGAAGGGTGCTTTAAAAAATATACAAAGGGGTAACTCCTTACAGACGAGATGACAGTGTAGGGGAGGGGGATAATACAGACAAACTGACAAAAAGTATATATAAAGCTATAGTATTCCAGAGAGTAGCAAAATAAACTGCAAGTTGATTTAAGAAGGTGCTATATGATTTAAAATTAAAAAGTGACTGTTTTGCAAAATCAGATTTTCATTTAAAAAAAAAAAAAACTGAGCTTTATTGTGTCACCCATCATTGTACTGATAACTGTCTCAGAACTTCCCTTTCCCAACACTTTTCTCCAAATGTACTACCAATGTAATTTAAGGTGCCAATCAATAATTTTTCATACTCCATTACACTGATTGAATTGATAAATATAAGAAGCAACACAATTTAGTCCAAAAATCAACTCATCTTTCAAGGTCCAGGTGAAATGCCATCACCTCTGTCATGCCTTGCTTAACACTTCCCACTAATGGCAGAATTAATCTCTTCCATTTGATTCTTCCGGTATGTCTTAGAGAGCAATTGTTTTTGTAGTGATGTTGTAAAAGAAATTGTGCACAAACATTGTGGCATGTCACCTGTAGATGTTTACTTCTACCTCACTAGTAAATTGTTTGGTTACAACTTTAGTGTGCTTGCTTGGAGTTCAGAATGTGGACCTGGTTTAGTACTGCATAACTACTTTCAAATTCTTGTTGGATCAATCACAAGTCTGAGACACACTCTTCTCACAGCAGATCAGGGAACTACAAAGTAGTTAAGGAAAAAGACATAATGCCTGTTAAGGCTTTGGTGTGGAAGTAATAGATCGTTATTTCTTTCTACATTCCGTTGTCCAAACAAGCAACAGTCAATATCAACATCAATAGTGCAATGTTCATTCACTGTCAAAAGGCAAGAGGGACTGAATAATTGAGATCAACAGCCCTAGCAAATACAACATAGCATTCAACATGTACATATGCTTCACATTCATACTACTATTTGAAACACATTTTAGATCATTGTTAATATCTGCCCCTCCTGATGTAACCAGAGATATGCCAAAATTCACTAATTCTGATTTTATAAAATTTATTGTGGAGTATTTATTTAAAGAAAATAATAAAGAATGAACGTTACTTGAATTCATTCATTTTCTGCATAAAGAGTAATTACTAATTTGTAAGTAAAATGTTTTAATTAAATATATATGACACAGTTAAAAAATATCATATCAAAAGACTTTAATCACAATATCATAGTCAACTTATAAATATAATACTTCTTTCTGTTTCCTGAGTTAGCCAATAACTACATTCTCACTATAACACTGTTTTACAACTCAGGCACACAATCTTAAACAATGTAGTTTAATTGTGACATTTTAAAGAGCTAGATAATTTAAAACATGTTCTATGAATTCTTGTGATCTGCTTTTCTCTTGAAATAATGTTTTAGATTCACCCATTTTAGCATACACAACTTTTGCAGTGCTAAATAGTATTATTGTATGAGCATATCAATTTTTTTTTCGTATTTTAAATTGTTTTATGGAAGTTCTTTTCTAGTACCAATACCTTCTTTACCAAGCATTTTTGAAGCAAATCTCTTCTCTAATCTGTGGCTTGATTTTACAGATTTAATGATATGAATAATTATCAGTTCTTATCTTAATGTCCTCAGATTTATCAAATTTTTTATTGTTAATTCATTTTGTCTTTTAAAACATACTCTTATTTTGAATTTATGAACATATTTTTCAATAGCCTAAATATTTGCCTTCATAAATTACATCTTTATTTCACCTGAAACCAGTTCTATATGCAGTGTGAGGTTGGCATTCAGTGCCATTTTCTTTTTTTACAGATGTCTGGTTGTTTCAGCAGCATTCTTGAAAAACCATTCTTTTTTAATTTCTATAAATGAAATGTTTCTCTTATAACTAGTTCTATTTTGGAGTTCTCTATTATATCTCTACCAATTAATATATTCTAAGTAAGTTTTGATTTCTGTTATAGTCAAAGTACATTTTATTCTTATTCAAATTCTTATTCAAAGATTTTAGACTCCTCTTTCCAATGCCACAAAAATCCCCTGAGCACTGAAGTTAGGATTATATCAGTACTACACAACATTCCATTAGAAATTAGCTTCTGTATTCTTCTTACAATCCTTGAACATGGTATTTACAACTATTTATTTCATTGATCCCTTATGTATTCATAGGGGTTTATAATTATGTATGTACATAATGATGTAATTATTGAATGTATTATTTAGCATATCATAGTTGTATGTTGTTTTAAATAATATGTAATGCATTTTCTCATGACTTTTTTCTCTTAAAAAATGTTGATTTTCATTCTGAAGCAGAAAACAATTAACCATAATCATTGTTTCATAATCTCTGCTGATTAATTTATGTATTTTTCTTTATTTTTGTTTCTCTTATTTATTTTAAAATATAGTTATATCCATGAATAACTGAAAAATTATTAATTAATTAATAAGCATTTTTAATTTTTTGTTAACACATAATTATGTGAGTTTATGGGGACACAATGTGATATTTTGATTCAAGAATACATGCATAAGGATTAAATCAGGGTAGTTAGCATATCCATCACCTTAAATCTTTATTATTTACTTATCCTGAGCAAATTCTAAATCCTCTCTTCTAGCTACCCATAAATGTACAATACATGTCAAATATATTCCCTCTACTATGCGATAGAACACCAGATTTATCCCACATCCTAAATGTAGCAATATTCCTATTGACCAAACTTTCCACCACATTTTTCCCCCAGCCTCTTCTAATCCCTTTTCTACTCTCAACAATATAAAATTAACATTTTTAGATCCACATATGAATGAGGTCATGTAATATTTGTCTTTTTGTTCTGGGTTTATTTCACTTAAGATAATGTCTTCCAGTTCCATCCATGTTGTTGCACATGACAGGATTTCATCACTTTTATGGTATGTTCAATGCAAGCTCAATTAAAGTCTCAATATCATTACACACAAAACAATCCTAAAATTTTTACAGACAAAAGATCTCAAAGAGCCAAAGCATTCTTGAGCAAAAATGCTAGAGGCATCACAGTATCTGACTTTGAAATATACTGCAAAGCTATTGCAACCCAAACAGTGTAGTATAGGAACAACTACAAAAACAGAGACGTAGAACAGGGGAATGGAATAGAAAGCCTCGAGATGATTATAGACAACTTATTTTTGACCATGTAGAAGATAACATGTGTTTATTAGTGGTCAGACTTCACATTGAGGATCACAGTTTGATGGCAGATTGTTTCCTATAAAACTCTCCACCTGGTTTAGTTCTTGGACACTGTGTTCTGCAAGTCAAAGAACAAGGTTAAATGAATTTTACTGCTGTCACCAGAACATTAGTAGCTCTACTGACTGTCCCCTAGTGTCCAGTGCTCTCCTTTCCAACTTTCACTTAGTCTCAACTCATGATTTTACGTTTTGGACAAAATTTCACAAAATATTTAATCTGGAATTTTGCATTATTTTTCAGAAGGAGAATGTCTTACAATAACAAGTCAGTCAATAGAGTCAATCTAACATTTAGAGGTTGCAAAAACTGAGAAAGACTTTAAATAGTAAATTTTTTCTTCTTTTTTTTTTAATTTTCTTTTTCTTTTTTGTGTTGCTGGGGCTTGAACCCAGGGTCTTGTATATGTGAGGCAAATACTCTACCAACTGAGCTATATCCCCAATCCTAAATAGTAAATATTTTATCTTATCTTTGAAAACTTAAAAATCTATTAACAACCTAAACATGTGTTTTAAGATATCTTTACTAGGTTCTATTTGTTTCTTGAAATATAACAAGAAAGAATCTCTCAAGAATCCTTTGCTTGCTTCATAATTGTGACAGTTTAATCTTCACCTGCAAGTCATAAGCCTGTGTCTGGGCCCAAGCCTACATGAAAGGGCTAATTACACATATATTGCCCAAGCCGTCAGCTGTTAATTACCCTTAATCCTCATTTGTCCCTGATTTTTTTCCTAATTAATTTTTAAATCTAAAGGGTTTTATATAGAAGGTTATTCAGAACATACTTTTGCCATTGTATTTTGAAATTACCTAGTATAACGTGACATTCTCATACTAATTTAAAATTAAAAAGCATATGAGAAATATAGAATAAATAAATTAAGCACATATATATATATATATATATATATATATTTCAAAAGAGATCAGACCTTTATGCTTGGTTATAATCATTTCAAGGCTTAAATTCTCAGAATTGTTAAAATATATTAAATCAAGGAGAAAGAAATTCCTTAACTGTTTAACACTGTTTAATTCATGTTTTATATCATGATATCAAAAATAGTATACTTTTTGTCAAACAAAGACAAGGCTATCCTCAAAAGATTCCACTATCATGCATAAAACCTGACCTCAAAGGACTATTGAAAACTGATCTTCATGATTGTGTATAAAGTAGCTTCATGCTTTTCATTCCAATATTATAAATTTGAATCAGCTACACTTAGTTATACTGATTAGTAGTTAATCACACAAATGGGAATGCTTGTTTAAGTTGTAGTATATAATGGAAGTAATTTTGGAATCTACAGTATATAAATACAGTGTTAGTTCATGTCTGCAGTACATTTCTTCTGTATATAATTTGTTGAGTGTTTTCATACATGAAATGATTTTGAATTGTCAAATGATTTTTCTGTGTTTATTGAAATGATCATATGGTTTTGTTCTGTGATGTATCACTATTATTGATTCACTTATGTTGAGTTACCTTGGTAGGCCTGAGGAAACTCTCCCTTGATCATGGTGAATGATTGAATGATCTTTTCCAGTGTGTGATTGCATTCAGTTTGCTAGTATTTTGTTGAGAAATTTTGCATTAATGTTCACCAGTGATATTGATCCATAATTGCTCTCTTGTTCTCTCCATTTCTCTCTCTCTCAATTCTCTCTCTCTCTCTTGTTTTTGTAATATCCTTGTCTGACTTCATTGTCAGAGTAAGCTGATTTCACAGTGAGTTGGAAGTATTTTCTCCTCTTCACTTTTTTTTTTCCTAGTTGTTCTGTAAATCCTTTCTTCCTTTGTTCCTATCTTCTTGTCTTCATTTGTGCTTAGGTGATTATTTCTAATGGTATGTTTTGATTATCTTTCTATTTTGCAAGTCTACCTGTAATTTTTGCTTTGCTTTTACCATGAGGTTTAAAAAAACTCTCTTAGTTATTTTAAAATAACTTGTTATAACCAATTGTTTTAAGCTGGTAAAAATTTAAATTCCATTATAAAACAACAAAAAAAGCCTATGCTTTTAAGAGTGACTTAATTTTATTTTATTTTTTTTGCAGTGCTGGGGATTGAACCCAGAGCAAGCACTCTACCAGCTGAGTTATGTCCCCAGTTCAAGAGCGACTTAATTTTTATATAAATCACACCATGGCATTTACTTATTTGCAGTCCTGTTCAAGATTCCATTACATTTCAAATTAAAACTGAACAATTTATTAATATCTTACTAAATTTCTGCAATGTGTTGCAGAAATTGAAGTAGTTGAACAGACTACTTACCTTTTTCTTCTACTACTTATTTCCTGGTTTATTATATTTTAATGACACTAATATTTTTTCAAGTTTAGAAAAACTTTCTCAAAATATTTGCAATTATTTTCTCTCTAGGATACTTTTGCTTAAAGATATCTGTGATTTATTCTTGTTTTTTGTGTTACAGCAAACATTAAGCTTAAGTGAGATTGTCCTATTAATGTTACTCTGATCTTTATACAGCCTGTCACATTCTAACCACTTATTTAAAATATAAAATTGTCTTATTTATAAATTTTAGCAGATTTATCTTCTTTCTTCTTTACTAAAGTCTAAGAAATCATAGGGATGGGGCTATTAAAATTTAGATGTGAGGTGTCCCCCAAAAGCTCACATGTGAGACAATGCAAAAAGGTTTGGAGGAGAAATTTTTGGGTCACAACCTTGACCTAATCAGTGAATTAATCCTTCATGGGATTAACTGAGTGGTAACTGGAGGTAGATGGGGTGTGACTGGAGGAAGTGGTTCACTGGAGGCGTGGCTATGAGCATATTTTGTATCTAGAGAGTGGGGTCTGTTTCTCTCGGCTTTCTGATCATCATGTGAGCTGTTACCCTTTGCCACACTCTTCCACCGTGAAGTCCTGCCTCACCTCGAGCACCGAGGAATGGAGGCAACCTTCTATGGGCTGGGATCTCTGAAACTGTGAACTCTAAAAAAAACTTTTCCTCCTCTACAATTGTTCTGGTCAGACTTTTTAGTTGCCACAGTGAAAAAGCTGACTAAACCAGGGTTGTATCTCCAGTTTGACGTATCCTCCACAATCAGAAAGAAATCTGACATGTAATAGGAAGTGTTACTGAATAAAATGATGAACAGAAAAACATTATCACCACATTTTCAATGCAAATCTGTAAATTACAAATATGTCTTAGAAAACTGAAGATTAATACTTGCCCTAGATCAAAAAAGAATTAATAAATAAATGAGAGTTATTCTTTGAACCACTAGTTCAATGCTTTTCTGAATGTAACACACTAATAGTATAAGAATTCCACTATCCATTATTTATTTAAAACAGGAATTATATACACCTAATTTTCAATTTAATTCCCACCAACATAGAAATATTCCCCTCTAAAATTAATATTTTTCATAAATGCCATCATTTTATTCCTTTTCTGTTTTAGCTACTTTTCTGGTAATTAGAATAGTTTACAGAAAGAAATTCCAATATCAGTCAAAACTATGTAGCTTACACTAAACAAGCCTCTTACAGAAATGCATACATGGATTATTTGAAGACAGTGGAGACAACAGCTGCAGGCAGGCAGAGTGGGCGAGGCTCCAAGGCCTGAGGGGGAGAACATAAGCTCCACCCTCCTCCTGGCTTTTTCCTGAGGGAAATCCTTGATACTCTCAGCAGAGAAAGTAGTTATAATAGAAAGCCAAAGTTATACTAAGTTAAGAAAAAAAGAGATCAGAATTCAGGGCTGTACCAACAATCTGTGAGTAGAGGGTTAACATCACCGAGAAGTGGTTATCAGCAATATGAGCCCCCGAATCTGGGTAGAGATTCCTCCCGAGGTTCTCACTGATTCCTACAGTGCAAATACTGATGTCCCTAGGTTAGCACTTGAAGTTGGCACTTCAGGAACTGAAAGAACTGAGCAGAAATTTTAGCAGCCACATGGTGCTAAGTATACTGAAGTTGAATTCACAGCTTGACAAGGTGGAAGATATGTTGCTTTCTAGTCCATTCTATCCTCTGAAATCCAGGAAGGGCTACATTTCATTAATGATGGCCCTGTCCTAGAACTAAGGGTTAAGACAACATACTTCAACCAATCCTAGGCAGAAAGAAACAGCTTGCCTACATTCTGAAAGGCAGAAGAAAAATTAATCCTCTGTAGAGGAGAATCATATCTCCCAGAATCTCAATCAAATTTCAGACTTAATATCTACATGCAACTCAAAATTATGTAGAATGACAAAAATGGTCCAGAAGACTAACAAATGTGACAAAACTGATAATCAAAATAAATTCAAAGGAGATTACGTTTTGGATGTTTTAGATGGGCACATCTCCCAATTCCTACCTAGAGGACAAACTCTGAAACCTGACCATTTTGACATTCAAAACCTACCACTTGTATAAGCAACTTTATTGTTAGTGAAGTTCTTTATTCTCATATGACTATAAGAATGAGAGTCTCTATTTCCCAGAGAGGTAGTTGTAAATGAATTAAATGCTTTACAATATTAGAATACGTTACAACCCTCTAGGCTAATTCCTGGCACATAATATTGGTACAACAAATCTATATTTGTTTGTTGTGTTTTGTTTCCTTCCTAGATAAAAATTCTAGTATAGGAATAATTGGTTTCCCAACATGAAGCAAATGATCTCATAAAGATTTTAAAAGAATTTTTTTTTTCTGTAAAAAGCTTTCCCCCTAACTAGGTGAACTACTTTCCAGTAGCCACCCACTTTTCCATCTTTTGTACGTCCTACATGAGCAAATTAAATTAATGAATAGCCATTCATCTGAGGCCAGCTAAGTATTTTAGAAATAGTATCGTGAAAAATCTTTTAGTGTTAGCCAAACACCATCCACAATTCACATTCAAAAATGATTAATGTATTTGTTCTGCCTATCTGAGCAAACATATACAAAACCAACTTTAAAATTGTTCAGATGCAAGGCAAAATTAAACAGTGCTGGAAAAAGCTGTCAATATTCCTATCAAGAATTTTGGTTTGAGACAGAGTCAGCCAAATGCACATTCACAAAGTCACTCTGATAAAATACATAACTATTTATATCTAAAGCAAAAAGCACATGCACAGTTTGTACACAGAAAGAAGCAAAATAAAATGAAACATAAAACACAAATTACTGAAGGGCAATAAATTGATATGAATCTCTCATTATAAACATCTCAATTTTTTTCCATTTCCATAATTTCTAGATAATAAATTTGGTACTATATAGATAGCCTTAACACTTTATAAACTAAACTCATCCTTGAATTTAATCTTTAGCCTTTCTACCTACAACTTAACCTCTACCTTGATCCTCCTACATTGAATTTAAGTACTGTCTCCTCTATGGGGTCTTTTCTGATCTTTCTGCTGTACCTTCCTCCTTCAGGTTCATTCTATTTTCATGGCTTTATTTATTTATTTATTTTTTTTTGTCTTTTGTATTAGAACAGATTCTTGCCTTTTGGGTGAGCCATATTTCATTAAGTTTCTCAAAGTGTACAAATTCAAAATGATTTAATCTTTTGTCCAAGTCAGATTTTTGTTGAAATCATGTTTTTCTATGACTACTTTCATTTTCACTTTACTTTTACTTTTTATTTTACCATTTCATATTCATTACCAATTTATCTTTTTATCTATTAATATTTTCAAACATAATAACATTTATGTTTTTCAGGAGATTTTATGCACAAATAAGGGCAAGAAGAAAATAGCTAATCAATGTGGGGTATTAATGTCTATTTTGAGACTAATTTTTAGTTTAATAAATTGGTCTACTGTGGGGGTCTCTCAGCCACTTCCCATGTGGATGAAAAAAGGGTTAACTGCTAGAGGATGATGTTGGCTATAAATCAATTACCCATAAACTTATCTAATCAATAAAAACACAAGAGCCAATACTCCTTTTAAATGAGAAGGGGTGTGATGGGTCTGGCCATACCAACTCTGGCCTCTAACAACATCGAGTAGCCCAACCCTCTTCTATTTTATAGTCACATAGGTAAAGGGTCCCAGACCAGGAGGGGCTTCTGTGAGGAACAGGATGGGGTGGAGTTAGGGGAGCCATTTTCTTAGGGAAACTGTAGAACCAGACAGGAAACCACTCCCCCAGTGCCACATACCCCCTGGCAATCTGAGACAGACTTCCCATGTCTGCCAGTTCCAAGAAGTCAGGCCTCTGCCTCATGAGGCTCAACCTAGTCTGATTCTGCTAAATAAGGATGGCTCCCTCCAAATAAACTTAACTACTTTTACACATCAAATGCAAACCTCCCTAATTATATAAATTGCTCCATGTCACTAACCAATAGGTTTGCTTTTGATTACTGGACATAGCAAATAGTAAGTCAATTCTGGTGTTCTCTACTTTTCACTTTATGTAAAATTTACCTTATTCCTTTCTAAATCCTTTTACCTCCATAAGTTAAGGACTTATTTGTACCCAATAAGCTGTAAAATTGGCCCCAGTATATTGAATATTACTGTATTTATTTTAATTGGTGTTACATTATATTTAATAAAGTCCACAAATATTGTACATGTTATAATAAATTGTTATATGTGTAAACACCACTATAAACTGATATCCAGATGAACAATAGGTCTTTCCTATTACTTCCCTTTCTCTGTCCTCAAATTATACGTATGTTAGACTTTTTAACAATGTGCCACTTCTCTTTCATCTTGTTAAAAAATTTGTTTGCTTCTGTTTTAGACATTTTATATTATTATCAGTTTGTCTACTAACTTTCCATTGTCTAATATTACTTGCTTGTTAATGACATCCAATGATTTCTCATTTTCACATGGATTATTTAATAGAATTTTAATTTGCCTCTATTTGCAGGTTTTATTTATCTGTTCAAATCTTCATAAATTTAACTATTTTATTCATATTTTCCTTAATTTCCTCTCTTCTCGGTGTTCTTTCCATCGGCATCTTCCTTCTTAAGAAGCTTCCATAATCACTTGGTCCCAATTACTACATGGACTGCTCACAAGGCAGCAAAGATCTGAAGTAAAGTTTCACACAGAATTATGGGGTTCTTTAACTGAATCTTCCTTAACATTCTTATCCTCACCCACATCCCAGCTTCCTTAGTTATTCCACTTTTGACTACTATTTTCCTTCTCCATGAGTCAGCACTTAACTGCTTGAGCTCTCTACCCCTTTTCTGCAGTTCAAAAAATGTCCTGCATATGTAATAATGCAGGTGTTCACTTAGTACACTCATACAGAGGTACACATAAACTTTGAAAATTAACTTCCTTATAATAAAATATTTTAAACACATGGTCATTGAATATACCTGCGTGTAATAAATGGAACATTTTGTTTTTCTAATAGTCTATCTTATTTCATTTGAATGTTCAAAGTACTTTTCATAAAACTCTTACATGTTCTCAAAGCCTTTGTCAATGATAACATGGGGAATCTTTTATTCTTTATTCAGATATACTTATATTTTTCTTGATTCTTTTCAGCAGAAATTTATGAATGTCATTAATCCTCTACAATGACACAACTCTGGATGAAAATGATTTTGTGAAAATTATTTGTTTTAAATTTTCTCAAACATTTACTACCTTATTCATTCATTTTCACTGAGTTTAATACTCCTTTTTGGAGTATTTTAATTTGTACTGAAATAAATATAGTTTGTGCTTTTTTACATGAAATTTTCTATATATGCAAAGTATTGTTCATCCATATCTATATCATTAATATTTTCATATCTATATTGTTAACAATATAGTTTTTTGATGTTTGTTTTTACACAAATTACATAAATTTATGCATTAAATTCACCAAGATTTGGGGGTTTTCCATGACTCCTTATAGTTTTGTCATTTTTAAACTTCAGCATTTTGCTATTAAATACACTCAAATTTAGAGTTGATGCGTTTTTTAATAAATTGAAACACTTATCTTTTGATGTTTTCAATTTCTCATATTTAACCTCTTCATTTACTTTGCCTTAGTTCACTTATTTATTCCACATTGAAATGCATAATTTAATGATTTTTAGATAGGTATCCAGCAAAATCAACACAATATATTTTAGAATATTTTTATCACTACCAAAAGAAACTCCTACCCCTACTAGTACTAGATACTCACTTATCTCATCTACCCAAACCCCTAGGCAACTACTCATCTACCTTCTGTCTCTATGATTTGCCTGTTCTGGATATTTTACATAAATAAAAGTAATCAAATATAGTCAAATGTACTCTTAAATTTTGCATGGATTCATTTATTCATTAAACAGGTATTTCCTAAGTACCTACTGTGAACTAGTCAATCTTGCAGGCACAGAAAGATACAACTAATGAAAAACACCAGTGCTAATCATAGCACTGAATCTTGAAAGACACAATCCCACATATCATGATTCTGAAAGTTGAAATTCCCAAAGATCAAAATTTCTGAAGTCCAAATCCCAAAAAAGACACACTGAAAAGACTAAAATCCCTAATGTTGAAATTCTAAGCTGAAATCTCCAAAACTGAAATTCCTATTAAAAAATAATAAGAGAAAAGTAAAGACTAAGAGAAAGAGAGAGAGTTGATGCCAAAGTCTAGGGCAGGAATTGGTCACATGATAAAAAACAATAAAAGGTTCAGTTTAAAAATGGGATTATTTGTCTGCATTGACATTCCTTCCAGCTGATGAAATCCCAAAACAAATTCATATTAATTAAATTAATTTTAACTAATAACATAAAAATATGTGTATATATTTATGGAGTAACATGATATTTTAATACATGTAATTTGTATATTGTTTACATAAGATTAAGTTTATCTCCTGAGGCCTTTATCATTAAGGTGAAAACTTCCAAAATAATGTTTTTTGGTCTGTGAAATACACAATATATTATCACTATTAATTACACTTATTGTGCAATTTCATACACAACTTGTTGCTCCTATTTAACTATAATTTAGCACTCACTGATAAACCATTCCCCATCCCTCCCAGATTCTGATAACCAACATAATATACTCACATTCTATAAAATCACCTTTTTAAATTCCATATATAAGTAAAATCATCTGGTAATTGTCTTCTTGTGTGGGTCTTATTTCACGTAATATAATGAGATCTAGTTCCATCCATGTTGTTGCAAATGACAAGATTTCATTCTTTTTTGAGGCTGAATTGTATTCTATTGTTAATATTCTTTTTTATTTATCAGTTAACAAGCACTCAGGTTGTTTCTATTTATTGCCTATTGTGAATAGCACTGTAATGAACATGGAGTGTCAGAATCTCTTTGACATTGCTTTCATATTCTTTGTGTATATAGATAGCAGAAAACTTCATGGGAAAGATGTGTCCTTAGCAATTTTTTTGTTTTCTCACTAATGCTGTATCCACTACCTATTACCCTCTAATCTACATGGAAAAGAGGTCGTATGTAAGAAATGGAGGTATCAATAAAGTCTCCTCATTTGTAAATACTTGTTAATCAGATTTTTGATTATTTAGTATTATTGTGCAGCAAAGACTTCAATAATATTAAAAATTCACAGTTTAATATGCTTACCTTACTATTCGTTTTTTTTTTTTTTTTTTTTTTTTTAGGTTATTTATTTATTTATTTAGGCACCTGGGATTGAACTCTGAGGTGCTTAATCACTGAGCCGCATCCCCAGCCCTTTTTATATTTTATTTAGAGACAGGGTCTTGCTAAGTTGCTTAGAGCCCTAATAAGTTTCTGAGGCTGCCTTTGAATGTGATCCTCCTGCCTCAGCCACCTGAGTGGCTAGGATGACAGGTGTGCGCTACTGCGCCTGGCTAGACAATCATCATTTAATCCTGTTTTATTGTGCTTTCTGCCTTCAACCGCGGCCTAGTGCAATTGCTGCAATGCCAGTTTAGACATCTCCGCATTCTTCTTCTTGATGCACCCCAGCTGCCCCTTGTAGAAGGCGTTGCAACCGCAGAGCTCCGCCTCTCTGCTCTCAAGCTCCCTGGCGGAGGGCGGGGCGGGGCAACTTCTGCTTCTCAGGGTCAGTGCTCATCAACTGAAGCTGGATATGGTCACACACCTATAATTCCAGGGACTCTGGAGGCAGAGGCAGGAGAATCTCAAGGTCCAGGTCAGTCTTGGAAATTTAGCAAGACCCTGCCTCAAAATAAAATAATAAGTAAATGGCTGGGGATATATTTTAGTAGTAGAATACTGTGAGGTGCAATCCCCAGTACTGCAGCAAAAAGAAGAAAAGAAATAAAAATAGTCATTTTCCCATTTCATTCAACTGCTTAAGCAAAGAAAGTAGGCTAAACTCATTCAGTGCTTGTACATAGTGCACCGATATTTATGTGGCATTTTAATGTGATGATGAACACAGGAATTTATATCAAACATATTTTTTGAAATAAAGCATTATGTTCAAAGTTCTTTGGAACTTAATTATAAATGAATTTAATTTAAACTCTAATAGTCTTCAGTAAATGATTTATTATAGCATCTAATGCACAGTCTTTTCAATGGTATAATAATTTTCCAGTTCATTGCTGTCATTTGAAAATGACAGAAAAGCTTGGCTCATTTAAGATATCTTCTTGTTGCTAATAATTTATTGTCATTCTTCCTAGGTATCCCAAATAGTTAATGAAGTTTTTTTATTTATCACTATAGCTTTAAAAAGATTATGAATTCAGATCACTACATCAAAATTTTTGTAAACAGAATCTTTTTAATTGTTCATATTTTATAATATTAAGATAATAAAGAAATAAACAGATTTAAATTCAATACTTATTATATGCCTGACACTGCCCTAGGTATTTGAATAGATAAGAGACAAAACAAATATTTTATGAGCTTTAATTCTGGGAGGTTGTAAATCAATAGACTTAAATAATTTCCACATCTTAAAATTTCTCAGACATAGTGAAAGTAAATTAGGCCATTTTAATATGTTAAGTCAGAGCCTTACTTTTCTTTACAATTCTTTTGATATATGTTAAATCAATCTTCAGATATTCATGATCATCAACATTTTTTTGCTTTTCAGTAGAAATTCAATTTCTTATATGCTTTTAAGACAACTAATAAGAATGAGAGTAACAAATATTTCATATTAAATCCAATCTATATGATTCTCACAGAAATTCTTACTTAAAAAGTTATGTTGACACTTAAATTACATCCATGGCAAATATGTGTTTTACATATATGTGTAGGTACACTGCACAGAAAAGAATCTAAGAAACACCTATGCAGAAGTAGTTTAGATATCTAGCATTTTTAAACGTTTAAAGCAATGTCAACTTAGCAAGATCCTGTCTCAAAGTAGAAAAATAAAAAAGGCTGGAGATGTTGCTCAGTGGTTAAGCACCCCTGGGTTCAATCCCTGGTATCGAAAAATTTAAAACCAAAATTCAGAAAATATTCACACTCCAAGCAACAAGCAACTATGAAGAATTACAACTATAATGTGACTATAACCCAACATTTCTTAAATGATTGCTTAAGGCAATTCATGTTTGAGAGGGTTGACCTGTTGAACATAATAGGTATTCATCAATGTTCTTTTAAATTATTTTCGTGAATATTGTTTTAGTTAGAATATCAAGAAGAATAGGGAAAAGGACAAGGAGAAAAGAGGAGGAAAAGTAAAGGAGAAATACTGGAGGATGATATTGACTTAACCATATTGTTATATCAAGAACACATACAAAAATGTAACAATGAATTCCACTGTTATGAAAAATCATATTGCCCTAAAAATATGGAAAAAGAGTGATATAGCTAATTTACCTTTCTACAAAATGTCCTTTGCTAACTTGCAATTCATTCCTCTGCATTCACCTTTAATAGAAAATCAATATGAATATTTTAGATTAAAAAAATTTTCTTAGCTTGTTGTACATCTGTAGTTGAAGACATTAGCATTTAGATAAAGACCCACATGATGATAAATTATGCTTTCAATTGTGACTAGAAGAAGTTTGTCCATTCAGATAAAACATATTTAAATTATTTCATCAGATAAAAAAATTATAATGAAAAATGCTTCCATTTAAACCTTCACTGCAAGGCCTGCAATACGTTTTGTTTAACAATAATAACCACCAGAAATCATGCAACAGTTTCATCTGCATCATTTTTTCTTCTACTCTTCTATTTTGTTTGATATTCTTTTTTGAAAAGAGTTTTAATGAAGTACAGTTGACTTACAGCAAACTGAATATTTAGGTAATGTACAAAATGATAAAATTTGAGATACATGTACACTCCTGAAAACATCACCATAATCAGGTAAAGGAACATATCTATCATTCTAAAAATTCTCCTTGTGCCCTTTTATCATCTTCCTCCTTCTCTCACTCCCCACACCACCCTCCTGTTTCAGGAAGGCAATCTCTGTTCTCCTTTATCTCTGTATAGATTAGTTTAGATTTTCTACAGTTTAGTATTAATGGAATTGTACAACTCACAGCCATTTTATCTAAACCCTTTCCTTGAAATAATAAATTTTGAATTCATCCATGTTGCAGTATACAGCAATAATTTCCTTTTATTGCTAAATAAGATCATACTGTATGAAAGTACCACAGTTGTTTATTCACTAACCTTTTGACGAAGATTTATGTGTTTCTTGTTGTGTGGTGTTACAAATAAAGCTCTATGAGCATTCATATGCAAATATTTGTATAGACACATACTTTTGGTTCTCTTAGTTTTACACCTAGCAGAGATGACTTTATCAGATGATACCATTTGCTGGGGTTTTGTTTCTTTGTTTGTTTGTATGTTTGTTTATGGTACTGGGGATCAAATCCAGAACTTTGGCATGCTAGGCAAGAACTCCACCACTGAGGTACAACTGTTTAAACATCTTAAGTCGGAAGAAAACTTTTCAAAATAGTTATACCATTTTACATTCTCACCAGACATTTAATGAGAATTCTAATTGCACATCTTGAGCAATACTTCTTATGATCGATCTTTAATTTAGCCCTTCTAATAAGCACATCATTGTTTTACATTTATTTACCCTTAATGATATTGAGTACCTTCTCATATACATATATCATATGTCAATATGTTACAAATATAGCTTCTGCTAAAGAATCTGTTCAAATCTTTTACATACTTATTAAATGTGCTATTCGCAATATTATTTAATTTTGAGTCATTTATATTGTATGACAGTGTTATCTTTAGCAGATATATTATTTGCAAATGTTTAGTCCCTCGATCATGTCCTTCAAAAAGCAGTTTTAAAATTATGAAGTCTTATTAATTTATTAATTTATTATTGTATTGATTACAAATTTTTGTCATTTTTAATCAATATTAGTTTAAAACAAGGATATAAATATTTTAACCCTATGATTTGCCAAGTTTTGTTATAGTTTTAGGTTTTCCAAGTAACCCTGTGGTCCAATTTGAGTTGCTTTTTTTAATAGTGTGATGTATAGATCAAAGATAGTGTTTTATTTGTACATTAAATGTTTTAAAATCATTTGTTGAAAAGACTATTCACTGATAAGCTTTTGTACTTTGGTTGAAAATGAATTTATATGTGTGTTCACACTTGCTTTTGCACACTGGTTCCTTTAACATACTTACCTCTCCAGGTTACTGAATTTTTTTAAAATTTATTTTTATTGTAAACAAATGGGATACATCTTGTTTCTCTGTTTCTACATGAAGTAGAGTCATACCATTTGTGTAAGCATACATTTACATAGGGTAATTGTGTTTGATTCATTCTGTTATTTTTTCCTTCCCCGCCATGCCTCCCACCCCTCTTTTCCCCTCTACAGTCTCTTCTTCCTCCATTCTTGCCTCCCTCCCACCCCCCATTATGTGTCATCATCCATTTATCAGCAAGATCATCCGTCCTTTGATTTTTTGAGATTGGCTTATCTCACTTAGCATGATATTCTCCAATTTCATCTGTCTCTTTCTGCTTTCTGATATACAAACTGCTTCCCTCTGCCACACTCTTCCACCATGATATTCAGTCTCACCTCGAGCCCTGAAGAATGGAGCCGACCTTCTATGGACTAAGACCTCTGAAACCTTGAGTCCTCAAAGAAACCTTTTCTCCTCTATAATTGTGCAGGTCAGATCCTTTTAGTCACTGCAGTCTAAAAGCTGACAAATACATTCCCTCTTTTACCTCCTTTCTTTTACTCATTTTGGATTTATTTTTTCAGTCTATGAAGATGGAAGTGAGTTTGTTTACTTGAGACTAAGTTTTTATAACACAGACAACTGATTGTTTTAATTTGCCTTTAAATTATGCTTTAGTGATATTTTACAGATGATTTCATGTTGTGTTATTTTTCATTGAGTTCAAATATTTTCAAATTCCCATTCTCATTTTTAAGTTGATCCATCAGTTATTTAGAATTGAATTGAGTTTTAAAATACTGACAGTTTTCTAAAAATCCTTCTGTTATTGATCCCTCATTTAGTTATTGTCTGAGAACACTCTATGTAACTTGGAAACTTTTAAACTTAGGTGAAATTGTTGTATGCCTACTATTTGGTTGATCTTGTTAAATATTATGTGACCTCAAAAATAGTATATATTCTGCTGTTGCTTAGTGCAATGTACTATAAAATCCAATTAGGAAATGTCAGTTAACAGTGAGTTTCAAATCTTCTATATTCTTGTGTTCTATTTAATTCTACAAATTACTGAGACACATATTAAAATTTCTGCCTATGATTATGCATTTGCTTATTTCTCCTTTCAACTTAGCAGTCTTTCATTGTGCACAGCTTATGTGTAAATACTGTGTACTTAACATATTTATGTAAAATATTATTACCTTATTACTGTAAATTTTTGCTTACAGATGCATAAATATTAAGGATTTTTATATCCTCTTGAGCAATTGACAATTTGATCATTTGGAAGTGGTCTCTTTAATTTTAAACTCTAGCCATATCTGAGGACATTTTTATTTATACCTGTGTGGTTGTTCAAAGGTCCTAATTATTTTCGATCCTGTAAGCATATGCATTATCTGCATTTCTTTCAATTCTCAAAATGACATTTTTGAAAGCCTAATTTATATTATGTATTCCATGAGTTAGACATTGTTTTAACTATATTTCCAGAAATGACTAATGCTTGTGGGAGAAAAACCACTTCCTGCAGCCTTTCTCAGTCACCCATGTAGACAGTACATATTCTCTATTCATAAGAATTTTAATCCCTATATCTCTACAAAAAGAAGTATCATAACACACATAATGTAATATATATGCCTGATTTAAGGATTGGGTTGTAAAATAGAGTTATCCACCATGCATAATAGCACAGAACTGGAAAGCAAGCAACTTTTGTTTCACTGGTAAACGTGCTATATAAATGGTGGGAGCGCAGCTAAACAAATAACTTAGGACTGTGCTACGACTGGAAAACCCTTCTATGCTATCAGAGATGAAGGTGTAATCTACCCTCTAAAGGCAATCAATAAATAATTCTAAAATTGACCTCGAATGATTATCTTTACTTAACACTGAGACCTGGAGTATTGAGCACCTTCTTTTTTTTTCCATCACAATCTTTGAATATTTAATGACTCACAAGTGTAGTGTTGCTGACCACTTTTGTGAGTAACAATAAGCATCCACTGAATATCAACTAAACACAAATAAAATTTGCATTGCTAATGTCCACTATTTTAAAATGAAGGTAATTTTTATTATCATAAGAAAGATGTCTGGAATAGAAGGGTAGTCATCCAGATAACAGAAGAGGAAATCCTTGTTTCCCTTCCCCTCCAAGAAACATCAGTTTAACAACAGACAGATGAAGTCCCTTTCTGAGAAACTGTAAAGTTCATTAACAGGGTCTGGTGCCCTAGAAAAGCACAAAGCCACATTAAAGCTGGCAGAAAAATTAGAGACATGCTTTCACCTTTACCCCGGGGAACAGTTTCATATAATTGAGAGGAAATTCCTAGCTCCCAGCTTCTGCGTGCAGAGGGGAGAAAAGGAATGGACTGTATATCTTATGTTCTGATTCTCTTGGAGGTTGCTCAAGGCACTGAAATCTGCTTTACCTTTCCCTCAGATCAATGACAAGAACTGACATACTTTTATATCAACAAAAAGACTAAAAGTATTTAAAAGAGAGAGAGAAAATAATCATGAAGTTGAAGAATACAATAACTAAATGGAAAAATTCACTCGGGGGGTTCAACAGCATACCGAATCAAACAGTAGATGGGATTAGTGAACTCAGTGATAGATTATGAAATTAGAGAGGAATAAATAAATAAATAAATAAATAAATGAAATAAAAAATAAAAAGAGTAAAAAAAGAAAAAAAGAGAGCTTCGGGATTTATGGGCAGCCATCAGCTCATTTACAATACCAATAGCAGAATGTGTGACTCAGGAAAATTTAAAATATAATTTTTAAGTTGTCATGTTTAATAGTAAGTAAGATAAAATAAGCAATATTAACATTAAGTGGAAAGGCTGTCATTTTTATATGCCATGTTGCTTAAATTGTTTGTAAAAATTTAGTTACAAAATTTTGTTTACAAAACATTTTGTAAATTATCTTGTCTTCCGAAGTCCTGTGGTAAGAAAGGCAGAAATGTAATAAAATGACTCTGAAAGTATGCTAAATCTTGGCTTCTGATGAGATTTTAGTTTATAAATTTTCCAATATAAGTATTCATTAAGTTCTCCACATGACTCCTAAGATAATTAGCTTCCTTTCCCATAATATATACCTTAAAAGTTAAAAATGAAAACTCGTGACTACAGAACCCTAAAGGAAATGCCTAGTCTTAAAACATCAAACAATATTAAAACTGATTTTCCAATGGATTGTTCAGTGTCGGGGTCTTAAGCCCCCTTGCTCTTCTCGACCAGCAGCAAGGGAAGGGGACACTCCCCAACAAGGCCCAACCAGGATAGGTAGGGCCGACTGACCACATGCACCCAGCCCTCCGGGCAGAGGACAATCAGATATGTCAGGGAGACCAGTCACAGCAGGAACTCCGTTATTAAGGAAATCACACAGCTTTTATGTAGGGCGTGGGCTAGGTGGGAACCAATCAGCTTAAAGGTCAACAAGGTGGGGGGCGGTGTTCACACAGGCGAGAGTCCCATAAGAATTATGGCAAGCAGGAGCTGATCACGTTCTCGGAACTGTTGTTAACCAATCCCTGATGGTGGTCCGATTTATCGTCATTAACTTTTGTGAAACCACCTTTGAGGCCTTGATCTTGCTCACTCACCAGGGAGTAAGAAGTCGGCCTGAGTTAGTTAAGGTGTCATTAGTCCCAACAGTTCAGAATGTTTAAAGTGACTGATTTGTTATTAAAAAGTCAGATTCTAATTCTTATAAAGTCTCAATAATAATGTCACTAACAATTAAGATGGACTTATATGCTACATTTTTAGATTTGAGCATTAATAACACTAAGTGTAAAATGGATATTCAGTGAGCACATAACTTTTCAGATGTTATGGAATTTGCACTTCTTATAAAACCCCATTAATTACAATTAAATATTACACAACTATGAAATATATATAGTATCAAAATTAAGTAACAACTACAAGATGCTTCTGATTTTCTGGGATTCAATAATAAAGTAGCAATTTTAGAAACTGAAAATTACCACTGATCTTGATTTTTATGTAAATCATACAAACTCTTTATGTGAAGGATTTTTATACCATTCAGTAACCTCAGTTGTTAAAAAAATTTTTTTTGAGCTAAGTACTCTATTTAGCAACATGTCTTTTCTAAGAAAAGTACAGGCACTACAGATGGTATATTAAACAAACAGATATTCCCCTGAAGGAACTTACGTTCTGGTAAAAGAGACTGGAAAAACAAATAAATATGTAGTATCAGGAGGCAATAGCTCTGGTGAAAAAATAAAGCAGATTAAGAACAAGACACGCGACTGCTATAAAGACCATCAGTGAAGCCCTGTCATAAAAAGCTGTTAAGCAAGACTTGAAAGAATGAAGGATCCAAGTGGTTATTGAAAGAAAAAATGGAGCATTGAGTACAGATGCTCTTGGATGAGCATTTTCTTGTAATATTGAGACACATAAACACCCCTAAATTGACCATTTTTCACCTGCCCTAATACCAATTTCATATGACTCAACTTTACATGTCAAGCAACTGTGAAGCAGCCAGTGAGTGTGAACAGTGGCAAGTGAAAATGTTGAGAAGCACGGGTTATGCCATAGATAACTTAGTGCTTCATAAATCCTGAAAACTATGCCACAGTTCACTCTGAAGGAGTTGGGAAGCTATTCAGAGGATTTGGAAGATGGAGTAATATGATATGATTTGGATTTTAAAAGCATCACTGGGACTGCCCTGCTAAATCTAGGTTAGTACAGGTGGGAAGTGAAGGCAAGGAGATGAATTTGTTAGTTCCTGAAATAAGAGTCCTTGGACTTGGAACCAGAATGGGGGCTAGGGAGGTGTTGAAATTAGTTGGATTCTGGATATTCTTAGGAGAAATAATCAAAAATAGTTTTGAGCAGTTTAAACATGAACTGGTAGAGAGTGAAATGAGTCAAGTATGTCTCTGAAGATTTCTGACTAAGCTAATTCAATAGAAAAGGTATTATTTACTAATAAGTAGGGGGAAAAAACGTGCAAGAGAACCAGGTTTTATCAAAAAATGGAAATGTGGGCTAAGGGAACTGAGCGTTAGGCAAGTTTGAGAAATCTCTTAGGCTGCACATAGTTCAAGAAAGTATCAAAGAGAAAAATTATGGGACTGTAGATGAGCTAGGTATGGAAATGGTGTATGGAATACACACGATATACAGCATATGTCTACAGCATATGTACACTATTAAAATTTGATGGAATTATCTGGAAAATAAATGTATAAAATATAAAAAAAATCTAACAATACAACCAACAACAAATATATCTGGGCTTTAAAAAATGAAATTGAGTGTTCTAGTTACCAGAAATAAAGAAAGAAAACAATATCAAAACACTAAGCATGACTTAGGGCTAAAGCAGCAGTTGGAGTTCCATATACTGCCTCCACACGTGAACATTCAATACACTCCTAGTCACTCAGGGCAGAGACCGAATTTAGACTCTTGTATAAAGCTTGGTTATTATAAGAATGTTACATCCAAGAAAGGGAAACTAAGAAAATTGTTCATGTGTCCTGAAGTATAGTGAGAGCATATGCCATCTGCCTAGGCTCTTGAGTGGATAAAAATCGCCCTGGAACAATAAAAATGCCGTTCTCTTAAGCATATGGGAATATTGGAGCTGAATTTATACTTCCTGTAATTTGTCCAAAGAATGCCAAACTCAGAAACTATTTATATTGTCCACTGCTATTGAAGGCCACAGAGCCTATCAAGAATAGCTTGGGAAAACCTCTATTTAGGGATGTTTGAACTGTCTAAGCACATGAGGACTCCCCAGTGGGGAAACTTCAAAATAAACCACTGGAGGTGAGATCAGGACAGAAAAACATTCACAGTTCATACAAGGAAATAAACTGCTTTGCAAAAGGCAGAAAATATAAACATAACAAACAAAAGAATACTTAAAATTGGGGAGGAACTAGAAAAATCTAAAAGTGACCATTGTGTAAATTTTTAAGTGATTGAGAATGAATCATGAAGAAGTACATGTTACAGATTGGACACTGAAAAAGTACTGAATTTTTAGAAATGCTAAATGTAAACATTGGAAAATACTTTTGACTTTATTCATTAAAACATATTAAACCAATGATAGATATACCAATAAGAAATTATCAGAAAAATGAATCTCAAATATCCTATAACTTATAGAGAAAAATATTGAGGTGTCTTCACTGTAGTAGTTTGTTCTTCCTGTGATTTTGATGTCTTATAATGTTTTTAAAAATATATTATTTCTACCTTTTTTCATGACTTTCTCATGCTAATAACTGAGATATTCCTCGCTGCTGTACATCTTTCAGTCCTTTGCTTGTCTCATTTTAAACTTTTATATACTTGCATATGAGGAATTTAGCATTCTTTTCTCTCCCTTTTCTGTCTCCTCTGCACTTTTCTGTCATGGTCTTGAATTGGCACCTATCTTTTAAGAATATCAGCAATTACAATACTCTAAACATAGCACTATGGGGACAAAATTCTCCACAGGTCTCTCACATTTCTTCATGTCTTGGGAATGAAGCATTAATGACAATTTACCTGGAATTATCTTTCAGGGAAAGTTGTTTAGTAAATACCTAGGAAAATAAAGTTATTACTTCCTTGGGAATCAAAGGGAAGTTTGGCTTCCATTATTGGAAGATAGACATGTCTTTCCATGGAGCAAAGGGTAGGTGTAGTCACTGTGAGGCAAGCTACAGTGATTTACTTCATTCTGCAAAAACTGGAACTTAGAAAAACTGTGTCACTGACTCCAGAGTTTTGTTCATCCTATCAGCCTCCTTGATGCCATGTCAGGCTGTTGTTAACCTGCAAGAAGGGTAAAGGCTCATATTCCTCACAGTTCTTGATAATATACTTTCTCATTTTTAAATATATGCTGAGATCTTCTTTCCCGCTTCAATGTCTCTTGTCACTTCACATTCTCTGAACCAGATTTCCTGCTAACTAACTTGTCTTTGTCTTTGAGTGTCTATTTTAGGCTTAACTTGCTTGAGAAAATTCCCCCACCATCAATTTTAACTGACTTCCATTATGGTCACACAGTACCTGGTGTCTTAATATCAGGTCACTTTTCTTTTTATTCCTATAAAGAAAATTTCCTGATGCTTTTCCTTATGGGGAAAGTTGTATAAACTGATTGTATATAGTCTACACTTGGACCAATAAATGAATTATTTGCTTCCTTAATTGATAGATGAAAATTATATGTATTTATGGTACAAAGCATGACATTGTGGAATGAATAAATCAAGCTGTTTAACATGTGCTTTGCCTCACAAACTCATTGTGTTTCTGTGTGAGGTGAGAATTCTTAAAATTTTCTTGCAGCAGTTTTCAAATACGAAATATATTGTTAGTTGGGCTCATAGGAACAGAGAGCAAAATGTTGATTTCCAGCGGCTAGGTGGGGCAGAGTTGGAAAGATGTTGGTCAAAGGGCACAAAATTCCTATGAGATGGGGATGGAGCAAGTTCAATAGATTTATTGTACATCACAGTGACTAGAGTTAACAAGTAGGATTTTAATGAAGTGAGTTAACATTACTTCCTGACCCACATTAGAATGGCCAAAAGAGTTCTTCAGTTTTTTTCCCCACTTACATTCATGCCAACCTTTTATCCGTCATTTATCATGGTCAAATAACATATTTAGAATGATAGATTATTTTAATTAAAAACTTTATAGTTAAAGGTAACTGATACTTATTGCTGCAACAGAAGGCAAGACGAAACTAACAAGCATGAATACAAATGAATCTTGGAAAAGTAACAAGGATTAAATTTCACTTTTCCACATAATTGCTAGGATAGCAATGTTGGGCTCTGTCCACTTTCTCTCTAAAGTCTGGGGCGTTCTCATTCTATTTCCTGAAAATTGAAGCTTCTAAACTTACCCAATTAGATTTTACATCCCACTAAGTAATTGCCTAATCATCATTGCCTGATTTTAGCTCATCAACTACAGATTTTATATAATTCGTACTAGATTGTTAACCCACTACAACAGATAATTCTGCTATCTTCTGGCAATAAAGTACACTCCTCAAAACAGGTTCCCTGACATTTGCTCTTTACCCATCTTAATGACTCAATATTTCACTAATAGTTACTTACTGAAGATTTGTATTCTATACCTATACATTCCTTCTAATGTATACAGTACAGACTTACCTATTCTCAACTTTATGATCTTGTGAAAGCAATGTACTTTCAGGAAAAATCTTAGATTTTGAATTTTGATATTTTCCTGGGTGATATGAAATAAGAAATTCTCTTGCCTTATTGGGCAGCAGCAGCAATCCACAACTCCCAGTCAGCCACAGGAAGGGAAACATACTTCTACCCTGTACTTTCTTGCTAAGATGGAATGCTCAGTAGGTTATATGTGTCAAATGCATTTTTGACATGATATCTTCTGATGGGTTTATCAGTATGCAACCTCACCCAAGTCAAATTGCATCTGCCTCTTATCATTCTTTCATAGCTGCTTTCTTTACAAAAAGAAGTTGCACAGGTAATATGGGACAGCTATGTTAGACCAATTTTGCATTGTTTCTTCCCGTTCCATCTCTTTTTTCAGGACTCATGACTGTTTCCCCATGATAATTAAGTTTTCTTCCAAGTGCCACACAATATTATCTTAAGTTTGATAAGTAAACTCTGCTTCTTATAATATTTACTTTTTCAAATTCTATTTTCTTTCTGTCTTAATTAATAAAGTCAATAATCAAGTCCTTAGGTTTGTAGAGTCAAAACAGCTAGGTTGAGTCCTCTCTAGCTATGGGATAACTCTAGGATTTGAGGCAAATTATCTTCCTTGTTTCTATCTTAATCTCATCATCATTACCATTTTATTTAAGGGCAAATTATGTTCACCAATCTGAGAGAACTATATGTTGTGCACTTAATATATAGGTTTTAAAACATTAGCAAGCACATATTTAATTACTTAGAGATTTTGTTAATGAAGCATTGGTAGGATGCAGCTGTGGTTTGGAGAATATAGTATTGTGTATAGTAATTAGTACTTTCTTCCATTTTCATTTACTGCAAATGAGACACACTAATTGATGGATTTCCCTTTGTGTACAAAAGGAAAGTCTTTTAGATACTTATTGAACACATTTAATGTGATTTTAAAATTAAAGTAGAAAAAAATAAATATTTTAACTTCAAGACAGATACCCCAATATTTATCCTTGGGAACTAAGCCTTGCAAAATTAAATGTCTTATCATCTTAGCAGTAGGCATTAGCAAACACTACATTACATTCCACTAGAATCAACTCTCTCTTAATATATTAAAATTGTATTGGGTCCTAAACTCCTTTTTACTAAAAATTATAATTAGCACACTAAGCTTATTTTGAATTTGATTAAATTCCTGCTAATTATTCAAACACCACAAATTGTACTTTTATGCATTTGGATATAAGTATATAGTGTGTGTGTGTGTGTGTGTGTGTGTGTGGTACGGGGGATTGAACCCAGAGGCACTCAACCACTGAGCCACATCCCCAGACCTATTTTGTATTTTATTTAGAGACAGGATATCACTGAGTTGCTTAGCACCTCACTTTTGCTGAGGCTGGCTTTGAACTTGCAATCCTCATGCCTTAGCCTCCTGAGCTGCTGGGATTACAGGCATGCATCATTGCACTCGGGAGTGTATTCTTTTAATATTATGAAAATCTTAAAGAAAAAAATATGTAATTTTCTGGTGTAAGGAGGAAAGATGAATCTTACATTTAATTTAATTGATTTATGTATGTGAAGAACTGAACTTACCCATTGTATTAAATCATGAAAAAAATCACACATTTATTATATAAATAATTGGTAAGATAATTCTATATAATTAACACTTATTTAGTAATTGGAAAATTTTATTTCATTTTGTACATAAGAAAACTGACACTTGTTCAATTTGTAAATGCTAGTTAGTACCACAAGATGAATTTGAACCAAGCCTTCAGAATTGCAGAGTCAAAATGTCTCTACAGGATGGTATGGCCCTTCATCACTCACAATTTGACACCTAGCTGAATTAAAACTGATGGAATTTAGTTACTTCAGTTTACAAAGGCAGTTTTTAAAAAAGAGAATAGAAAATATGATACAGAATAATCTGAATGTTTTGTAAATTTCTAAAACATATCTAAGCAAATATAATTCAGAAGACCAAGAGCCCTAAGCAAACTTCAAAAGGAAACCAGTCAACAGGTGAACTCATCCTGTGTCGCTTACACAGAACTGCTGTCATTTGGGTTGATGTCAATTTGGGTTGGAAATTTCAGATATTGGGATAAGGAAATTCTGAGCTCTCTGATTCATGTGGCTTCTTTTCCCAGCCCGATATGATTGATGTATTTGGGAAGGAAAAAATTTCCCACTCTAATGTGAGGAAACTTGTAAAGACAGACCATGACCTGACAATGTTAGACCTTATATGATTACTACATCAGTATATATTATGATTAGAGAGATAGAATAGAAAGAAAAAATGTCAACAAGACAACTTTTTGTAAAACTCATAAATTCCAGGAGAACAGTTGGTAATAGACAAACGTATAAAAGTAGTCAAATATAGAAACAGAATCAAAGACATCTAAAACTGAGTTACTTTATTTTATAATTTTAAACATTATTTTAAGATTACCTTATTATCAGAAAAATAATTTAAAAATTAATAAGTGTTTTAATACAATGTATTCTTACATTATATTTCAAAGCCACTCTGTAAGAACAAAGAATCTGTCTCACTAGTCCGATTTTCTTGTAGTAGATTTGCGTTTGTGGAGAATGGCATAGTTAAAACATACACTAAAATAGATTAAAATGCACACAGTAAAACCCATCAGAACTAAAAGATGAAAAAGACAAATCCTGAAGCACAATGCAGCATTTTAACATATCTTTCTCAGTATTTGATAAACCAAATTAAGAAAAATAGTAAATTTATATACTATTTGAACAAGGTAATCAATAATCAGCATATGCAGAGCATGTAACTCCCACATTTTTTCAATCATATGGAGAAATTTTGAAAACTAATTCTGTAACACAATATAAGTTCCAGTAGATTTCAGATGACTGAAGTATGGTGCAATATGTTCTCTGACTACATTATAAATATGTAAAACAGAAGTAAAAAAAATATGACATATGTTTGGAAATTAAGAAAATCATATTATAATAAACTTTGATTTTATTTCACTACTGGACTAATATTTTCACTGTCATGGGTAATTGCATTTATGGTAGAATAGAAGCAGGATGGAAGATTCACATAGAAAAATATGTATTAATGAATTCAGGTTACACCACATGTCCCTATCACAGGATTCTGCCATCTGTTAGTGTCCAGTTAATTATTGAAACTAACAGTTTATGTGAGCATATATGTTCCAGTAGATTTCAGATGACTGAAGTATTGTGCAATATGTTCTCTGACTACATTATTTCAAGAAAAAGAGAACATGGGGTCTATTAATGTTCTCTTATAGGTTTGGCTGAGTGATATTATGTTTTGCAATAGGAAAACAATAGCATAAATATGAAAAAGATAAGCATAAAATAATCCTAAATAAATGTGTTAAATATTAAAGCAATTGAAAGTTGTAATAACTTCTGTTCCAGACTTTTATATTGAACCAAAATCTGTACATTCCTTCTTTTTTTGACTCTCAATGAAATGAACGTATTAATTGATTTGTAAAACACTAAACCTGTAATAGTATTGAAAATAGCAAAAAAATCAAGATTTAAAGAAACCTGGGAAAACAGCAGATTTTGCATGGATTAACATATAAGTGTAGATAGACCTGAAGCTAAAATAACAGGGAAGAGTTAAGTCTTTCTTATAGAATTCAAAGGAAATACCTAGTTTGGACTAAAATTTACAAAACAGCAAGTATAGGTCACACAGAAAACAGAATAGTGTTCACTAAATCCATTAAGAAGGGTTGAGCAATGACATTCCTTCCTTATTTGTTTAATCTCCTTTACACATTCAGACCATATGCTGACTAAAATTTGAAGATGGTTTTTCTGAAGGAAGTGGGGAGTATGTCAAATGAATTCCATATATCTATCAGAGAAGCTGAGAGGTCCTTGAGACAACAGTGCACCTTCACATTAGGCTCTGAGGTAATAAAAAATGTACTTTAATGTCCCAGAGTCACTTATTATAAATAGCTTTACTCCTCTTAACCAAGAAATTACATATTTTGTTAATTCTTCAACAGAAATCAGAAATATGAATCCAGAAGATAAAAACTGGTCCAAATCTGTAATTCAGAAATTTCTTTTCCAGCAGGGACCAACTCTAAGGGAAAAAAAATGTATTTAAGTTTTTTATCTGAGGATAATCATTATAATATGGTTTAAACAGAAAATGATACTTCAACAATTATCATGCAATAATCAAAAGTAGTGTTTATGAATTATATTCAGTGGCACTAGAATGGACATTAAATGTGTATACATTAGCAGATGTCTGTATACAGTATGGTTGTGGGTGATACTATTATTTTTTATTCTCTATTTCCTCCAAATTATACATGCATAAAGGTATATTTCAAAAGCCATGGTTTTCAATGTACAAATAAAAATATACTAAAGTTAGTCAGCATCAATAAATGATGTCAGTAATATTTCATCAGAGAAGAAGAGTACATGTATCTCCATAAGTCAAAAGCTTTAGGGTGTGAATTTTCCCTAATATTACATGAAAAACACAAAACTAGAAGATATGCAAATGTGAATCTTATAATTGATCTTATTGGAAATTAATCATCAAAAACATATATTTTGTTAGGACAAGCAATACAACCATAAAATATTTAGGTTTATTGACTCAAAAATTTACTCATTAGGCTTTAAATAATTTTTACATCAATATATATTTTGATTATTTTATCAATAACTTTAATATGTCTACTGATATTATATTAATACCAAGTTCATGACTATATGACAAAATGATGAAATATGTGACTATTTTCTAGTACTTCACACAGTGGATTAAAATACAATATAATTCAATAAAATACAATATAATTTAGCAAAAGTCTATGTATCAGTTAAAATGTAAATGTTTTATTAAAAAGTAAGCAGGGTTTCCTGGTTTTTGAATGGTCTTGAAATCGTTTGAGCCCAGTACCCCTGGTACCCGAGGTATTTCTAACCTGCTGAAGTATCAATAAAATTCAAATCTGGAGTTTATTTTTCTATACTAAATGTTGTCCTAGTTAAGTTCTTATATAGTTCTAGTTTTAAAAAAATAATTTTACTAAAGTTATTATTGTTGCTATTTTTGTGAAACTTTTGTGTACACTGAGGGTATAATTAAGACTTCATAGAACATATAGTGTCAAAGACTCAGAATCAACTAATTAAGACAGTGAATTTTAAAAAGAGAAATAAAAATAAAAAAATTAATAGAGAAAAATACTGTAAAAGAAAAGGGATAGTGTGTATGTTCTTTGTGTCAATTCTGTTACTTAAAGCCAAGTCATCCTACTATTTCAAGAAAAAATAAATGAAACTCTCAGCTACCTTTACCCAATTATCTTGAAATCTGTGGTATTTGAGGCTTCTTATTTTGGCTTTGTTTGTTTGTTTTAGACAGCATTCTTAATTTTCTCTTACTTTACCAATTTTAGAGTGCATTTTGATTTTTTAACTTGATTTTTTTATATTTCAGATTCATTTCTTGATTAGTATCCACAGAAGACTTCACAAACAGCATTGGGAACTTCTCGAAATCATCTAAAGCAAATATATACAAATTCTTGAAGATTTTGGAGGAGCTGCCTAAGGTTTGAGATACTACTTTTTCAACTCTATAAAGAATCTTCACCTTGTAGTAGCTCATCACACAGTATACATAGTTAAATATTGTTTGAAGACATTGATTAACTAGTTTTTAAAATTATACTATGATTTTAAATTTTAAATCTTTGTCTCTGATGGAAAAAAGTAGAGAGGTATTTATTTACCTCATTCATTTGTAACAGTAAGAAATGAATATCTACTTTATTGCATATACTCTTCTAAGCAAACACACACATACACATGTGCACACACACACACACACACACACACACTGACCTACACAGAATGAACAATTCTACTGAACAGTTATAGGAGTTAATAATTATTGAACATTTTCTATGTGCCAAGCACTGTTCTAATTATGTTATAATTTATTAATTTATTCAGTCCTCACAGTAAGCCAGTAACATTGAGAAAATGAGAAATCTGAGACACAGAAAGGTTAAGTAATTTTATTTGAATCAACAACTGGTCAATTGTAGTGTCAAAAACATAAGATGTATTTGATTCTATTCAAATAACAATATTAGCTCTGTGTGTATAATTCTTGTCTAATTACCTACTATAGTGCCATGTTCCTAAGGAAGACCAGCAAAGGATAAAATTCAAAAAATAGTCTTAGTGAACTAAGCAGGAATATCAATTTAAGGAGTTGTCTATGGCCTATGCTAAATGTAGGGTGAAAGAACACAGAAAATAGTATAACACTGTGAAGAACAGGATGGAGAATTTGATGCTGGAACTGCCTCATGACCCAGTCAGCACTTTCTTAGGCTCATACCCAAAGGAAATGACATCATAACCTCCTGAACATTAGAGCACTGCTGTGTTCACTGCCACCATCATTCACAATGGCCAAGTACAGAAACATAAATGTCCATCGTTGGACAAGTGGATCCAGAAGCTACCGCTGAAGCAACTACGATTTTTTTCATAGTTTCTAGTCTTGATGGGAAAACAAACTTCTTGCCTAAGTTGAAGCTTGAAGGACAGTTTCTTTTGTCTGCTAATCCCCCAATTGTAGTACTTCAAAGTAATTACTTGGAACACAATAAGTTTGGCACTTTGGTATGCAGTTAAATTGGATTTTCCTATAGCTTTTATGTTCTCTGTTATGAAGGCTATAGTAATATTGGATATAAAACACAATATTGACAATAATTATTAGTAAAACATTAATTTGGTTGTTTTAAATACTGTGATTTACATACCTGAAAGCAAAAGCATATATCTGTGATCATCAATGAAGTGCCCCCAATTCAGTGAGGCTTATTCTTTGGCAACATCTGTGTTTCAGTTTCTCTTCTTATGTCAAGAAGCTGCCCATATCTGTGACAACTTTCACATTAGAACAATTATCCAAGTAAACTTTCATTCTTTTACATTAATTTGAACAACATAAACATATAAACATTGATTCATTTATCCCCTAGGTAGACTTAATGTTACATCCTTCTAACGAAATCTAACAAATTTATATTGCATGCCTAATATTAGGTGTTTTATTGGACACTGGGGTAGAATAATGGTGAATAATGCATAAGAATAATAGCTAACATTTATTGAGTCTTTACTATGTGCCAGTCACTGTTCCCAGTGCTTTGCTTGTATTAATTGATTTAATTCTCAGAAAGGACAGGAAGATTCTTTTTGCTCTTTGCTCTCTTAAATTTACAGTTATGTGATTGTATCAAAATTCAGTATTATTCATGATCTAAGTTATTCCCCTAATGCTAAATATCAAACACACACACACACACACACACACACACACATGCTGCTCTTAATACTTATATTATTATTGTTACATAGGAGTCATTAGTTTAATGCCTTCAAGTTTATTGAAATTTGAAGATATCACTAATTGGCCTTAAAATTCTGTTGTTATCATCCTCATTAACCAAGCTGAGTAAGGAAATCAAGGCCCAACGAAGAAAAGTAGAATAACAGAGACACTGAGAGGGCAATGTTAAACTGTCTGCTTCACATGTTAGCTTCATTTGCACTGAATGACTGTTTCAAGCCACAGAGAAACTGCTTGAGATAACACTATCCTTCATCATCCCCACTTTAAAGATGAAAAAACTGAGACTGCAGAAAAATAAATTGTCCCTGGTCTCACAGCAGATTAGACAGTTGAAGCTCAATAGTCTGGCTCAAAATGAATTATCTAAGAGCATTGTTTAAGTTTATACAGATGATGACAAGATAGAGTGATAAAGGAGAAAGACAAGAGACCTGAGTGCTTTGTTCTCCTTGGTTTGACTATTAGGCAGTGTCAAGCTGTGAAGTACCCACAAGTCAAATAAACATGAGAAATTCCAAAGTCCTCAGATATAAAAGTGTGATGAATCAATCAGGGTTGTGGTAAATATAAGAAATGACATCTGATATCCAATATCTGACATAAATTAGGATAGTACCAGCATCCAGGGCAATTTTTACCAGAAAATTTGCTTTTGGATACCTGAAGGTATTTTGTATTTCCATATTGTGATGATGTCATTTATTATTTTTCTCCTAGATTTAGCTTCCAGCAAGGAGCTTTGACTCAAAAGAAGAAGGCAACCTTGACTTCATACAGAAATCCCCCCAGCATATAAATGATGTCAGAATTACTTTCATATTTTTCCTTAATCTTTTCCTTTCTGTCTCAGGAGTAAGAACCACACATTGATATTTTGGAGAGTCTTATTTTTTCATGTTGATTATCACAGTGAAAATATACTGATCAGAATATACTAACTCTATTATTCATATCTTAAAACATAATATATATTATTTTAGTGATTATATTTCCTTTTTAAAGATTTCTTTTATTAAATGGAGATCTGCTTTTATAGCAATAAACTGAGGTTTTCATTTCGAGTTATGTTTAGCTATTTTTAAAAAGATAAAAAAACCTTTGTTCAAATATGAATGGAAACATAGTATATTACTTACTCTTTGAACAAAGTTAAAAAGTGTACAGAATTCATAGAAAGTATCTTTTAATTATAAAGCAGTGTTTTCAAACAATGAGAAAATGGCAAATTTCTCCTTTAGATTGTCTTACATTATTTCTGTGCCTGTCAGTTGTTGCTTCTTTGTGGAGTGGATTTTATTAGAAATAATTAATAATTCAATATTGTTTTTTTAAATTTTGTATAGATATAAGAGCTGTTTTAAATGAGTTCTGTGAGTATAAACCATGGAAACACCACAGATTTCCACTAGCTTGCTGAAAATTCGTAAAGAAAACTCATGTTTTCTTAGTAACAGTGTAACCAACTACTATCAGAGAGATACCTTTTGAGAAAATAATTGTAAGAAAATGGATGGAAGAAAATGTTAACTATAATTGGATAAAATAAAAAATATAATTTCATTTGAAACATTAAAAGTTAATCAAAGCTTAAAATCAAAGAAGATGAGGAAGAGGAAGAAGGAGGAGGTGGGAGAGGGGGAGGGGAGGGGGAAGGGGTATGGCACATCCCAGAGTTGTGACACTCTCAATGTTCTAACATGAATGCAGTTATAATACCAAAGAAAGAACAGGACAGAAGAAATATTCAAAGTAATGAGGACTGAGAATTTTCCATATCTGTAGTAGATTACATACCATAGATCTCAAAAATTGGAGATCACCAAGTAGGATATATTTTAAAACTAAAACAACTGAAACTGACAAAACCAAATTACCTACTGAGAAATAAAGATAAAAATTATAGTAAACCTCATGTTCAAATCATGAAAGCAAGAATATAGGCTTTGTTCTTTAAATGCTGGAGAAAATATATACAAATAAAACTGTTACATTTTAATTTTATTCCTGGTAAAAGTATCCTTCAAAAGTGACCAAAAAAACCAAAGCCTTTTTCAGAGACATTTTTTTTTTTCCCCAGCAAAACTACTGTACAGAAAATGTTACAGGAAGACATTCAGGATGGGGAAATCTGAATATGGTATGTCACAAACTTGAACTTACACAAAAAAATGAAGTTTTAAAAAATGAATATATAAAGCACATATTATTTTTAAAAAATTGTAAGTGTTCTAGATATAACTGCTTAAAACAATAAGAGTAATAGTATATTACATTTTTATAACATGTAAAAGTGGAACGTTGGTTAACCACAATAAAAAGGACGAGAAGACTGGGTTGATAGTATTTAAGGCCTTGACAGGTGAGTGTGTAAAGCTTTCTAAATGTCAATACACATTAATTAAAAATATATGTTGTAAGCCATAATGTAATCCCAAAATATTAAGATGAAAGCCTAAATAATAGAGCAAGAAAAGATATAAAATAAAGTAACCTAATATGTTCAGTTAAATTCATAGAAGAAAGAAAAAAAATGGAAAAACAAAAAAAAGAACTACCAAAATGGTAGGTTTTTATTCATTGTATCAACAATATTTGTTAATGTAAATGTGTTTAATAAGCGAATTAGAAATCAGCTATCCAATTGGGCAAAAACCATAACCAAACTATATGCTATCTATAAGAAGTCATATTATTCATTATTTCTATTCATTATAAAAATAATAATAATAAACCAGGGATGGTGGTGCATGCCTGTAATCCCAGCAGCTCAGGAGGCTGAGACAGGAGGATGGCAGGTTCAAAGCCAGCCTCAACAAGTTATTTAGGTACTGAGTAACTCAGTGAGACCCTGTCTCCAGATGCAATGCTTAACAAGAAGGGCTGGGGATGTGGATCATTGGTTATGTACCCCTGGGTTCCATCCCCAGTACCAAAAATAATAATTATTGTTATTTATATTATTATAGGATTATATGTTATTATATTATTATTATTATATTAGTGTAATAACAGTAATAGTAATAATTAAATTACTGTAATAATTTAATAATTATTAAATTGTTGTAATAGTAATACTGATTACTATTACTGCTATTACACTAGGGGTTTAACCTGGAGGCCCTCTACTGTTAAACCATATCCCTAGTGTTGGTTTTTTTTTTTTTTTTCCTTGAAATAGGGTCACCTAAATTGCTCAAATGGGCCTCAAACTTGTGCTTCTCTAGCTTCAGTCTCCTTAGTCACTGGAAATACAGGAGTATGCCACCAGATCTAGTAAGAAATCACTTTAAGTATAAATATAATGGTAGTTTCCAAGTATAAAAATTGAGAAAAACATATCGTGCAAACCTTAATCAAAAGAAAGTCAGAAGAGTAACAAAATATATTATTGAACAAGAGAGGTAGAACTCTTGTTTAGCATGCACAAGGTTCTGGGTATGATCCCCCCCAGCACCTCCAAAAGATATATATATATATATATATATAAACAAATATATATGTATATTATCATACTCATGCTTAAATGAATACTACATGCTCAGATATGTTGTATTAGTAGATAATAGATCTACTCTCCTCTGTTTGGGAGAGTAATGATTTTCTTGTGGCTAAATTTCTTGGTGTATTACTTTATTTCTTATGGACATTTTAACTCCTGTCTAAAGAACAAACTAAAAAAATTATTGCTTTTAATTTAATTTCTTAATATTTCTCTGTGTTTATTAATAGATTCTTCATTGAAGATATTTCTTTGTCTTCTCAATAGATATTTCTCTGTTTTCCTCAATAGTTTTCTCATCTGTCAAAAGAAATATTTGAGAAAAAAATTGTAGTGGCAATTTCTAAAAAAAAATTTACATAAAGTCACATTATCTCCAATTGCCAGGTTCGTGAAAATATCTTGAAATTCATCTTTCTGAAGATGAACAGAAGAAGAATTCAGCATAAATAAGAGGTTTGGTTCATGCCATACATTCATATGCACATTTAATAACAATGAAAGTGTTTTGCTGTGCTTTTGTGCAATGGGATGACTATAGATTAGAGTAATTTAATCTATATTTTGAAAATCTAGAAGAAATTATTTTGAATGTTTTCACCATAAAGAAATGATAAATGTTTTAGGAGGTAGATATGCTTAAGCTGACTAAATATTATGTATCAAAACATAATTATGCCACTTCTATGTAAATATTTATTTTATTATTCATTTTAAAAATAAATTGTATAATAATTAAACAGATTTAATTAAAAAGGGATGAAAGGGGAAAATGTTACTTGACTAAAATTTTCAGATTACCAAAAAGACAAGTGGAAATTTTCAACTTGAGTTTAGCTTTACAGCATACTACTTATTATAAAGTCTCAACTCAAGTTCTCTAACAAAGGAATGGGAAGTTTGGAATTAAAAATATAGATATTTACTTTTCAACTGTCTTCACATCCATGTCTATATTAATATTTGACCTTCCATCTTTAAACTTGACTCCTCTAATCTATATTTAGAGAACAACTGGCCACTTATTTTCATGTCAGTAACCTCATGAAGTGTCTATGTTACTTCAAAAAAATGATAAATTTGTAAAAAGTAGTCTTAAGTTTATTTACCAGGTGGCAGCTGGACTGTTCAATAAATCAAAAATTTGGATAGGAAAAAATGAATAAGGATTTTGGGGTGGACAGTTTTCCAAAAACTGATGACAGGCTCACAAGCATTTAGTCTCAGATTTAATATGTTGTTTGTAGCCATCATTCTATAAAAGTTCTCATGCTGGGAAATCAAGAGTCTCATCCTAGAACATGCACATTTTCTAAGATTATGGCAGAGCTCTGGACTGTGTCAAATTCATCATTCTACCATCTGCTTAACATGGATTTATCACTAGTTACAGGCTTGGAGTAAGTAATCTTCAACTTTTCTATTCAGTCTGAACAGCGATCTGTGAAGTTTCATCCATAAAGCCTCTGCAGGACTTCCATGACTCAACCAGCTCCATGTCTAATACACATTCAAAGTAAAAACAAAATTAAAAAAATATATATTTATATCCAGCTGTGGCCAAATTGTAGTCCATTGCTTTATCTTGTCCTCCTGTAAATCCAATATTGAAAATAGAACAGCTGCTTGGGCAATGCTACACTTTCCTTACTAACCATGATCAGAAAAGTCTTCCAGAGAGGAGGTTTTAATTTTAAAGTGATGCCTAACTATAGCATTGAGGTCAATTTGCTTAAATTACAAATCATGCTTAAAGTATAAGATCCCTAGTAGTCTGATACTAAGATCTAAATTATTGTTGATACTCCCATATAGTATCATCCCTAATGGTCCAAAAGTTATGAAGTTCTAGGGTGCTGTAATTCAATTATATTCATAATATTTTCCCTTTATATTTTGCCTTATATGCACATGCATGAAACAACATACTTTGACTTGCCATAAAGTCTTTTATGTGTGTTAGCTTACTATAACTATAACAAAATACCTGTGGAAATCAACTCATAAGGAGGAATTGTTTATTTTGGTTCAAGGTTCCAGAGATTGTAATCAATGGTGACCTGATTCTACTATTTGGGGAACTATAGTGATGCAGATCATCATGGCAGGTATCAAGTGGCATAGAAAAACTACTCACCTCCTGGTGGTCAGAAAGCCAAGAGAGAAAGGAAGGGACCAGAGTCCCAAAAATCTCTTCAAAATCACATCCCCAATGACCAGACTAACTTCCACTAGACCACACTTCCTAACTAGGCACCACCTGGACACCATCTCCAATAGCACCATGGGCTGAATTTTGGGGGGAAGATTTAAGATCCAAAACATCACAGTTTGCCTGTATTTGTAGAGGCCTATGTCCTTCTTGTATTTTTTTTGTATTCAGTTGCCCATATGATCTCTGAGCATGTGAACTTGACTGTTTCTATATGAAATAGTATTGAAAACCAAAGCAAAAGTATCAAGTTAACAGAATTATAAGCACATTTGATGCTAGAAATTTAGTGAGACAGATGGAGCTGTAAAAACCAAAGATGGTTAAAGAGGCAAGAGGCATAGAAAAGTTTATGTTTGAGAAGAGGCATCATTAAATAGAACTCAAGAGTACAAAGGCAAAAGCTGAAGCAAGGCAGGCTTGAACGCCGGAATGAAAAGGTGTATTGCATAAGCGACTTCTAGGAAAATATAAAAAGGATAAACTTGGGACTTAATAAATGAAAGTGAAGGGCAAATAAAGTTAATGACTCCTTTGCAGGATGGAAAATAAAGTTGGATTCTGGAAAAGCTTTGGTATATTCATATACTTTAGATATATTTTGCAGTTTAAGAAAGATATGGTTATTCATGGGGAGGGTTAAACTTTTTTAGTTTGTTAAAAGTTTTAAGTTCCTTTAACTTCAGAAAATACCTTTGAATAATTACAAATTCCATATTCCATTGTTTGATCTACCAGTAGGTCAGCTAATGTACCCAGGTGAATTCAGTTTACAGTGTGTGCATTTAGAAGGACATTTCTATTTCTTAGTTAGGATTGGTTTTGTTGAATGCAGAGATAGCTTAAGTACATCAGGGAATTTCTTAGAAGCTGGCTTGTTTTTCTCAAGGACATGTTCTTCTAAGGAAAGGCCAGTACTTCTGCCAGATTTTAATAAACTCTGGAACAGGAGAATTGAAAGTTTTCAGGACATTTTTGTGATTCAAATATGTCTATACAGTTGAATTCAGTGGAGTTTCTGAGCTTAGGTCATTAATATAAGGCTGAATCAATTACCTGAAGAAATTTTTTGAAAAACCTCAGAAAAGAGTTTTAGTGTCCTAAATGGTGCTCAGTGGAAGATGGCACCTCCTATTCCCTAAATCCTGTCATACGTAAATTCTTCCTACTCCTTCTCTCCTCACCACTACTTCTTGAGAAGGTGCTACTCCTGTCTCCAGGATATATTTAATTCTGTCTATCTCTATTGGTCTCTGCTTACGATCACTTTAATCCAAATCACCCTTTTTCTTTTAGCCCTCCAGATTTAACTTCCTTCTTGCAAGTTCTTTCACAATTTTCCAATACATTCTTATCAGAACACTTGAAGTAGTACCATAAAACAACAAAAAAGAAAACTAAATATACGCTAAATATCTAGCTTTAACCCTAAAAATGTATTTGTGTCTTATCTTTAATAAAATCCCAACTCTTTATCATGATTTTTAACATTTGATTTATCTCTACCTTTCTCTCCAGTCTCATATGATACTGTTTGTCTTTCGACCTGTTAAACTCCTAAAACTGGGAGATTCTGTCCGAATATGCCAAGACCTTCTTGAGTTTAGGATATTTCCATACTGTTTCCTCTAATGATGTTATTCTTCTAGGTCTTTATAAAGTTGTATCATTTGGGTCACCAAATCTATTTTCGCCTAAAAATAAAAGAAAAAAAAGTTTTCTAAACTGACTTATAAAATAAAATTACCTCTTGACCTATATACTAAAAGTCCAGATGAAATGTGAACTGAATGGCATCACAACCATTTCTCTGTGATTATCTAAGGGTTACTGCTCTAGGATGGATTTGAACTCAGTGTTTGCTCATGGCTATAGTAATTTCAATCTGCATAGCTGTGTACCATATTATTATACATAAGAACGATTTTGGTTTCTGGAGTTTCTATGTTAAAATAAAGTTGTTTTTTTTTTAATTTTCTTAGAAAAGCAATGTTATTCTCAAAGCTAGAGTTCACAATTATTCCTGAATCTCTATCTGTAGAACAGATAATATTAGAAGGTAGTTTAATTAGTCCTGTAATATCTGTCTCATTTCTAGGTGCTGTAAGGTTTCCAAATGAGGGAGGGAGGAGGAAGGGAGGAAGAGAAAGAGGGAGAGGGAAATAGAGAGGTGAGAGAGAGAGAGAGAGAGAGAGAGAGAGAGAGAGAGAGAGAGAGAGAAATACCTTTCCATACCATCTGTGATCATTTCACCTAAAGCAGCTTCCTCCAAAATTCTTCTCCCATCATTATAGATTTTCTTCTCTGTATCTAATCAAAATCTGGAATTATATTGCATATTATTTTTTAACTTGTTGGTTGTGTTCATCAGAAACTGCTCCAGAAGGTGCATGAAGGTAAAGACTTTATGATGCTACTTTGGTTTACTTCCATAATTAGTTTAATGCTTGGTATACATTAAAGATTTTATAGAATATCACAGTGACATAAAACAACATCAATTTATTATCCTATAGTTCTAGAGGAAGAAATCCAAAATGTGTCTCACTGGACTAAAATCAGGCTGTCAACACCTAATACTGCTCCACTATTGAATCTTTTCTGGCAGCTTTAGGGGAGAATTTTTTCTTGCCTTTTATAGCTTTTAGAAGTTTCCTGCCTTCCTTCTATTATGGCCCCTACCATATTTAAATCCAAAATGGCCAACTGAGTTTTTATTTTCAAAGTTTCTCTCCTTGATTCTGATTCTATACCCTTCATATTAAACATATAAAGGACCCTTATGATTATAAAGGGCCTGATGCACATATAAATCCAGGATAGTTTCTTTTTAAATTTTATTTTAAGGTTATCTGATTAGCAATCTTTATTCCATCTACAACTTTAATTTCTTCTTACCAAAAGACATAGCATATTCACAGGTTCTAGGGATTTGTATGTGGACATCATTGAAAGGCCCATGTTCTACCTATCACACCTGCTAAATTAACATAGAAGATATCCAAAAGAAACAAAAATGGAAAAATACTGGTATAGTATGAAATATTGATGCAAATCAAATAAAAAGGTTATGACAAAAATGATGTACTTGTCACAATAATAGGATATTATTCTATTATACGTTCTGTAGTAGAATTCTATTTGAGGGATTGGAAAAGTAAGGAGACATTGGTAAAGGGTAATAATCAGTTATAAGGTGGATAATTTTTGGAGAGCAGATGTTTAGCACAGTAACAACAGTTAATAGTAATGTATTCTACACTTGAAGATTGCTGAGAAAGTTCATCTTAACTCTTTTCACCACACAAAGAAAGACATGCAGATGAGGTAATGAGTATGTTAGCATGCTTGACATGTATTCATTTCATAATGCATACCTATATCAAAACATTATGTCATGCACCTTAAATGCATACATTTTTTATTTATTTAACACTCTGTAACATAATTTGTGTGTGTATATATATATATATATATATATATATAACATAGTTGTCAATGAAATTGAATCATACAGTGCTATAAAGCAACTTATTATAAACAGGTAGAAAAACAGACTCACTAAATGATAATGGGAAATGAAAGTCTAATGATTTGGTCAAAAACAGCTGTAATCAAATTTGTTAGATTTAAATTGTGGATAATGGAGGTATCATGGATGCTTGGAGATGGATATTGACATGGAGATGATGCAGAAACAAAGATGCAGGTGGAGGAAAAGGCCATGATGATGAGGGGAAGGAGAAGGGAGCAGGTGGGGAAAGAGAGAAGAAGGAAGACTAGAAAAGGTCGCAGAGTCAGCATTATCGGAAGGAGGACTTTATCTGGTAACATCAAATCTAGAGAGGATGCATATATGTTTATGTTTTTATTGAACAATAGCCTGCACAAACTGGCAGGAAATGGAAGGAGAATAGTGAGAAAACTTCTTCTTCTAAGATAAAAGCTTGGGGTTGCGGAACTCCTATAAGAACAGGTTTGTTGGTAAGTTATGACAGATAACTTCTTCAGATTTTACATAGAAGATTTGTCTATGGATCAAAGATGAAGGAGCTACATGGACCAGGGGCAGTATGAGTTGAAAAAAGATGAATCATAATAAATAAAGAAACCTTGAGCAATTCCACAGGAATCTGTGACTTCTAAATGTCGTACGTTGTAAGATTTAGTATTGTTGAAATGTCAGTAATATTTAAAGCAATCTACAGATTTAATGTTATCTCTATCAAAATCACAATGATATTTTTATAGAAATAAAGCAAATAATTCTAAAATTTGTAAGGAACCATAAAAGGCCCTGAGTAGCCAAAGCAATTTTAAGAAAAAAGAACAAAACTGGAGACATCTCATTTCCTAATTTCAAAATATATTGAAAAGTTATGGTATCTAAAAAAAATTGTAACAATGGCATAATGATGAACATATAGTCAGTGGACTAGAATACAGAGTTTAAAAATCAATTCACAAATAGAGTGGCAACTGATCTTTGAAAAGAGGTTTAAGACTATACAATGAGGAGAGGATAATCTCTTCTTCAAATGGCATTGGGAAAACTGGTGCCCACACACAGAATAGAAGCTTGATATATAAAACTTTAAAAAAAGCATAGGAGAAAATTTTATGACATTGTTCTTGAAAATTATTTTTGAATATTACACCAAAAACATATATGCAAGCCAGTTATGTGCTAATGGGTTAAGACCCAAGATATACAGGGAGCTTCCACAACTCAATAGCATTTTTTTAAATTAAAAATTAAAAAAAAGCCAAAGAAATAAATTTAATAATAATCAGACTTGAAAAGACATTTCTTCAAAGAAGGGATACAAATGACCAACCAATATATAAATTATGTTCAGCATCAATACCCTAGTCATCAGGGAAATACCCACCATGAGATATTATCTCATACCTGTTAGAATGGGAATATTTTGTAAAAAAATGTAAATAATACTAAACATCGATGAGAATACACAAAAATTGAAACTCTTTTTCTTTCTTTCTTCTTTTTTTTTTTTTTTTTTTTTTGGTGTGTGTGATATTGGGGATTGAATTCAGGACTTCATTTATGCCAGGCAAGAACTGTACCACCCAACCCCAGAAATTGGAACTTATATATATGCTATTGATGGAAATGTAGAATGGTGCAGCTACTGTTGGAAACAGTATAGGACCTCCACAGGAAATAAAAATTAAAAACTAAGTTACTGCATAATCCAATAGTCCCACCTCTAAGTATTTATCCAAGATGGTTGAAATAAAGATCTTCCAGAGGTAGCTGCACCCCTTTATTCATTGAAACGTTATTCGAACTAGCCAAGATGTGTAAGCAATGTAAATGTCCAAAGACTGAATAAAGAAAATGTGGTATAGACATATCATGGAATAATATTTAGATTAATAAAAGAAGGAAATCTTGAATTTGGATAAATCTGTAGAATATTATGATGAGTCCATCACACAAAAATAAATACTGAATGATTTTAGTTGTAAAAGGCATCTAAAATACTCAAATTCATAGAAACAGAGTAGGATGCTAATTATTCAGGGTTGAGGAAAAGAAAAAATGGAGAGTTGTTGTTAAAGAGGTCTAAAGTTCCAGTTTCAGAACATATGAATGAGTTCTAGATGTGTGCTATAGGCAACCTTTCTCCTACAGTTAATATCCCTGTCTCCTATATTTGTGTTGAAAGAGAAGAATTCATGCTAAGTGCTCTTATTCTAATGTAAATAAATAAATAATCAATATGGTTCAGGGGAAAAGAAGAGGAAAAGCAGGTAGTTATAGATTATAGATTAATCACCAGTTCTTAATAATTATCACATATTAGGTTTTGTAATTTGGAACTAGGTCCTTTATTAAGTGAAATAGAATGATTTAGTGCCATTTATTCATGAAAATATTGGCTCTTAATTTCATGAGTTGTTTGACTATTCATGCAACAAATTTCTAAAGAAATAACTAAATTATTTTTGATAAAAATGTAACTCAGAAATATAAATTTTGAGTTTTGTATAAAAATATAGTAAAAAAATAAATGTATTGCCCCATGAAATAACCCAATATGACTATTGTTTAAACTGAATAAAAAGCTTACCTCTATTAAAAAAGAGAGAAAAAGCTAGTAGAAAACATATTGCTTTGATCTACACATATAACTCTGAGAAAAATATCCTGAGGAGTTCTTGTAGACATTAAGGAAATAAATGGAACATCTGTATAATTAGGAAAAAAGTTGTAACATTTTTTTTCCTAAAAAAATTTAATCTATTATCAAACCAAATGCATTGAAGTGATGCATTAAAATGATGAATTTTTAAAAATGGAGAAAAGCTTGAAAACCTATAATCACGTTGTTTAATAATGTTGTTTATCACAGTTGAAATCTTACAAGATTTGTAGGTATAATACCTGATACCATTCAATGTGAAACCTAAGGTAATTGCAAAGATGTAACAGATTACTAACAAACATTAAGATTATGCCTCAATTATCATTAATGCAGACATGCCCATATTTTGTATCATTCTATTTTGCATAGTCCAAATCCTCCCTAACACTTGTAAACTGTCACACGAGTAGTGGAAACTATGCCCAATAATTAACAATTGTGACAGCATCGATACAGCAGAAGTCGAAAAATAAATTATTTTAGCAGATGAAAAATGAGTTCCACTTTGGGAAAGTAATTGTCATGGTTTAGGACAATTTGTTGACGAAATATATAGGAATGGAAAGCAAGGCCCTGAAAACATTGAATAAAAGAAATAAATGGGTCAAAGGATTTATATAAATTGTTCTGCATAAGGAATTCACACTCAAATGAGGAATGAAAGAGCAAAGAAGGAATGTGGGGAAGGTTCAGGGGGTAAAGAAGCAACATTGGTATGAAAGTGAGACAGAGAACAACTTGAAAGAAGTGAATATCATTCCTAGTGATGATATGACCACAGGTATTATGAATTGAGGTGTCTCAGAGATTTTAACTTGCTACATTTTATATGCTATAAACTGCTTCATTTGAAATTCTAGTAAGAGTGAAATAATATAGACCCTAAAGAGAAAATCCAGTAAGAGGACTAGTGTAAATGTTTTGTGGTATTGTTCATTTGTTTTCGTTTTTGTTTTTGTATTTGTTTTATTCAGTCTTCTATTTCTGATGCCCATAATGACATAACATCTGCTAATCTAAAGGGAGAGTGAACCCAAAAGACTCTGCTTATGACTGTCACCAAGGTGAAGTTATCCACCATTGAGCTAAAGAATTACAACGAGGCTACAGATAGCTTGGAAATAATTCAGAACATTACATGGACCAGCCTCCTTTTTCAAATACATGAGAAGGAAGTGTGTTTGGAAAATAAAGATGACCACAGTGATGCAGACCTGTATTGCTAGTGATTAGGGAGGATATGGCAGAATGAACACAATTTCGAGACTATCCTCAGCAACTTTTTGAGACTCCCATATCAAAATAAAATATATAAAGGGCTAGAGATGTAGCTCAGTCATGAAGCACCCCTAAGTAAAAAGAAAGAAGAGAAATAGAGAGAAACCAACATCTGGACACCTGGATTACATTGATCTAAATAAACACTTATATGTAGTTTGACAATGATTTAATTATTTCTGGAATTCCTATCTACATTGACATGCAATTTTTTTAACAAATTAACAATTCTATTTAGAGTACTTTCATCAGAACTTTGTTCAAACAAGGGCCCTCATCAGTATATTATAATCAACATGATGTAACCATTTTACTGTACACCATAGTGGAGTAACTTCCTGGCTGCAAATAGTTTTGACTGAGAATGATGGGTAGATAGAGGACAGAAGGGAATGGAGATGATAATAATATGAACAGGAAAACTCTACATTTTGAGATTCAGGAAACAGCTAAGGATGAGCAGAGACATATTCATCTACATCTACATCATCCATCTGTGTGGATATTCTTTTTTAGCCACTTAAAGGCTGACAGGTTTAGGAACTCCACCATCTTTCATAAAAACCCCATCTGCAGTAAAACTAGACTACTTGACAAGGGTTTTCACAAGCTGAGGGTCTCTGAAGAACAGGCTGTGTTACCAAGCAGCATACAGGGAAAAAAAAATCTGTCTTATATGTATAGAGATATAAGCAGAAATAATTAAGAAAAATGAACTATACTGTTGTTGAAATCTGGCCAAGTAAATCAGAAACTTACTGCACTTAATAATGAAAAGAAATAAAAATAAAAGCAGTTTAATTAGGTTATGAATTGCAATAGCACAAAACACCATATTAGAATGAAACATAGTAGTTTAAGATAGTGGCAAGATAATGAGCATGAGACTTTAGTCAAGAATATATAAACTGATTTCTCTACTGCTCTATTGTGGTATCAAATGTCTTCATTAAGAAACGCCAGTGATTACCATCACATCCAAACTGTGCTACTACCAGAATATTATTTGTATTTTTTTGAATTTTGTTTCTCATTTAACCATAATGAGGAATCAATAAATTCTTAACACATTAATTTATTGTCTTTATACACTGTTTAAAACATATACATTTAGGTAACTTAGGAATATTTTAATGGACAGAATAAATTCAGTCTGAGATCTCTTTCCCTCATGAGCACAACACCCCTATTCAAGGATTATCACAATTTTGCCACCTTTTACATATACAAATAAGTTCTGGCAAGGTGTTAATAGAGGAAGGCATGGTTTCATCCTCTCTACATTTATTCTTGTGAATAAAAGTGCTCTTTTAGAGATTCTTCATTCATTCCAGAGACTGTGCTAGTCTGACTATATGCGGGAACATGGGCTCAAAGAGGAGGGATCTTTAACAACATCAGTTAAAGAAGGCATCTTAAAGGAAGTAACAATGAGATAAATATTTCTAAAAAAAATAAGGAATTGAGCAATAAACTAAAAGTTGTCCTTTTCAATGGCACTTTGCTGGAATGCCACATTGCTAGAACAATACGTTGATGACCCCCAATGAATCATACTATTCTTTATTTATAATCTTGTGCAGTTCCCATTTGTGCTAATCTGAGTTTAACTTCTACATGGTTTTAGCAAGTGTAATGGAAGCAGAGGTTTGATATATACTATTAGGCACTGAATATTTGTGCTTTCCAAAACTCATATGAATCCCTTATTCCCAGTGATGTTTTTGGAGATAAGGTCTCTACAGAAATAATTGCAGTAAATAAGGTCATAAAAGTGGATCCATGACTGATAGGAATAAGAAGAGATATCAGAGGCAGGCTTCTTTTCCTTCCTTCCTTCCTTTCTTCCTTCCTTCCATCCTTCCTTCCTTCCTTCCTTCCTTCCTTCCTTCCTTCCTTCCTTCCTTCTCTCCTTCCTTCCTTCTCTCCTTCCTTCCTTCCTTTCTCTCTCTCCCTCTCTTTCTCTCTCTCTCTCTCTCTCTCTCTCTCTCTCTCTCTCTGTAAGCACAAAGGAAAGGCCATTTGAGGACATAAAAGGTGGTCATCTGCAGACCAAGAAGAGAGCACCTACCATAAATTTAATTGCTTGAAACCTTGGTTTTGGATCTTGGCGCCTACAGCATTGTGATAAATGAATTTATGTATTCAAGACACTTAGTATGCAGTGTTTCATTATGGCAGCCCCAGCTAAAATAAGCATTTTTATGTGAGTCAGAATGCTCCTTCTATGTACCTACCAGACTATCTGCAGACCTGGGCTATGTCCTTTGTAAAGAAGCGACCTGGAGAAGGTCTGGAGTGTGAGACACAATATGAAAAGAGGATAAAAGGAAGTGAAATCAGCACGTGTTAGTCAGAATTTCAACCAAAAACATGAAGTCATAAGAGTGATCCAGACAACAAAACCAGCATAAGTCCTACCAAGTGTGCCCAAAAGAAGCATATCAAATATTTTAATATTATAATTTTAAGCCACTAAGTTGTGTGATGCTTTGTTTCCTCAACCATGGTTAAATGAAAGAGGCAAGTGGCTCTAAAAGAATTCTGTTTGGAAATGTGCTAATTGTTAGTAGTGTTTGAAAGTAAATTAAGAAATGTGAATTTATTGGGGATACTGTTAAGAAGACAATTTGTAATGTACTTCTAAAAATATTTGATATATAATATGCTCTTTATTATTTAACAACAAAACTGTTTGAATAGATATTTGGGTCAGCAAGTTCACTATATTACAATACAATTACAAACCAGATGTATATAGCTTCTGCTTTCAAGGATGCTTGTAGAAAATTTAGTTAAAAATAAAAAAGAAAGATGTGATTTCAGATGGTTTTAGCTTCCCCCATGTAGAAAGTTAGAAAGAACATCACCCTTATGTTAATGGAAAGAAGTTAGAAAATTTACATTATCATAAATTTTATGTGAACCTCTAGAGACCTGAATACAGAGGCCAACCAAGTCATAAGGCATTTTAGAGAAAGACATACCCTTCAGAGGAGAGAGAGATGAGAGAGCACTGGCTCTCCTAGAGCAACAGGAGGACAATTGTGGTCTCCATGCAGTAGAGGGAATCCGGCCTTAAAGTTTAACAAGTTGCTAAAGAACAATTGTGAGTTTTTGTATGAACTGCATATGTGCACACACATGGACAGATAGACTTTTCCTTGTGGACTCTGCCTGGCTCTCCAGAGAAGGTGCATGCTATTATTTTCTTCACATTGAATTACCTTATTTGAGCAATAAAGAGAGTTCCTAATAAGAGAGTAACTGCTAAGCTCAGTTTCTAAATATATAAAGCTGCAGTTTTATACAATGATGACCTCATCTATTCAGCATGTCTCTTTGATTCCAGTAAGGGTTGGTGTAATGAATAATAAGTAGAACGTGAAAGAAGATAAAATAAATTGTCCTTTCTGATGACTAGAAGCACATCTTCCTTTAAGTGGTTCAGCATGTGGCATCAGCCCAAGTACTTGGGTTTGAGGGGGACAACTGCAGCATCTATTTCATTTTCATCAGTTCTAGACTGCTGTCCACGTGATACCTGCAACAGAACAGGGGCTTGCTGGTACCACATTGGGCATGTGTGTTGACTGAGACAGAACTTTTATGCTCTGTTACTTGTGGATGTTTGAATATCTAATTCATGATCTGGGACATTCTTCTATAGAAGAGTAGGTATTTCTGACTGACCAAAGTAAAAGTAGTCTTTCTTTAATATCCCTTGAATGGGTTTAATGTTTTAACACAGACTGTGATGCTCATTGGCAGAAGAAGCTTTACATGTTTTCAAACTAAGCCTCCATTCCCTAAGTTATGAACTCAAGGATGGAGTACTTATGTAAGAAAGAAGTGACATCCTTTTATTATCAGCACAAAATTGTTATCTGAGTTAATGATTAAGACCTAAAGAAGAGAAAAAAAATATAAATAAATATTAAAAGAGAATTTTCAGATGGAAATGAAAATGGTATTTATCAAGAACTGAGTGCTCTGCTACTTCATTTAACATATTTCAAATAAAAGACTCTAGTGATAATAAAATAACTGTATCACATATCCCCATTTTTCTTTCTCATTGGCTATTGAAAAATATATTCTAAGACACAATCTTATAGTTAGATCAAAGGAATAAGTTGTGGTGTTCTGTGGCACAGTAGGGTGAATATGGTTAACAATAGCATGTTACATATCTCAAAATAGTTAGAAGAGAGGATTTTTAATGTATTCACCACAAAGAAATAATAGAAGTTTAAGGGATGGATGTGCTCATTACTCTAAGTTAATTATACCTGAACAAAACATCACATTGTACCTTATAAATCTGCACAAATCCTATGTGTCAATCAAAATAAATCCTTAGCTATATAAATAAATATATGAATATTTCTGAAAACACACCTAATGATTCATGACATGGCAATAGCTAAGTAATAAGATATATTCTATTATCAAAGTAAGAAAAATAACTTTGATTTTATAAGTTTAGAAAATAAACTATAATAATGTAAAATGTTCCAGTATAATCAATTAAAAACTGGAATTTAATCTTGGCATAACAGAGTATGTAAAACTGTTTAGATTTTCAGTGATCACATCAAATTTATTTATAAGGGGTATCTCAAAGTTTATTTCCCTCCTGATGTCTTCTGTTATCCATTCATCATATAATAGTGTATTATTTAATCTCCAGGTATTGGAGAAGTTTCTGTTTTTTATTCTGTCATTTATTTCTAATTTCAATCCATTATGATCTGATAGAGTACAAGGTAGTATCTCTATCTTCTTGTATTTGCTAACAGTAGCTTTGTGGCATAAAATATGGTCTATTTTAGAGAAGGATCCATGTGCTGCTGAGAAGAAAGTGTATTCGTTCTTTGTTGGATGGTATATTCTATATATGTCCGTTAAGTCTAAATTGTTGATTGTGTTGTTGAGATCTATAGTTTCTTTATTCAATTTTTGTTTGGACGATCTATCCAGTGGTGAGAGAGGTGTGTTAAAATCGCCTAGTATGATTGTGTTGTGGTCTATTTGATTTCTGGAATTGAGAAGGATTTGTTTGACGTACGTGGATGAGGCAATGTTCGGGGCATAGATATTTATGATTGTTAAGTCTTGCTGATTTATGCTTCCCTTAAGCAGCATGTAATGTCCTTCTTTATCCCTTCTGACTAGTTTTGGTTTGAAGTCCACATTATCTGAAATGAGGATGGATACTCCAGCTTTTTTGCTGTGTCCGTGTGCATGGTATGCTTTTCCCCATCCTTTCACCTTTAGTCTATGGGTGTCTCTTTCTATGAGATGAGTCTCTTGCAGGCAGCATATTGTTGGATTTTTCTTTTTAATCCAATCTGCCAGTCTGTGTCTTTTGATTGATGAATTCAGGCCATTGACATTCAGGGTTATTATTGTGATATGATTTGTATTCCCAGTCAATTGACTCATATTTGTTTTTGACATGATTTGGTTTCTCCTTTATTTGGCTATTCCTTTAGGCTAGCGCCTCCTGTTGCTGATTTGCATCGTTGTTTTTCATCTCTTCCTCATGGAATATTTTGCTGAGAATGTTCTGTAATGCTGGCTTTCTTTTTGTAAATTCCTTTAGCTTTTGTTTATCATGGAAGGATCTTATTTCATCATCAAATTTGAAGGTAAGTTTTGCTGGGTATAAGATTCTTGGTTGGCATCCGTTTTCTTTCAGGGCTTGGTATATGTTGTTCCAGGCCCTTCTAGCTTTTAGGGTCTGGATTGAAAAATCTGCTGATAATCTTATTGGTTTCCCTCTGAATGTAATTTGATTCTTTTCTCTCGCGGCCTTTAAAATTCTGTCTTTATTTTGTATGTTAGGTATTTTCATAATAATGTGCCTTGGTGTGGGTCTGTTGTAATTTTGTATGTTTGGAGTTCTATAAGCCTCTTGTACTTGGTTTTCCATTTCATTCTTCAGATTTGGGAAATTTTCTGATATTATTTCATTGAATAGATTGTTCATTCCTTTGGTTTGTTTCTCTAAGCCTTCCTCAATCCCAATAATTCTTAAATTTGGCCTTTTCATGATATCCCATAATTCTTGTAGATTCTGTTCATGATTTCTTACCATCTTTTCTGTTTGGCCAACTTTGCTTTCAAGATTAAATAATTTGTCTTCAATGTCTGAGATTCTGTCTTCCAGGTGTTCTATCCTATTGGTTATGCTTTCTATGGAGTTTTTAACTTGGTTTATTGTTTCCTTCATTTCAAGTATTTCAGTTTGTTTTTTTTTCAGTATCTCTAACTCTTTATTGAAATGATCTCTTGCTTTCCGTATTTGGTCTTTTAACTGTTGATTGGTGCGATCATTTAATGCCTGCATTTGCTCTTTCATCTCCTCCTTCAATGCCTGCATTTGCTCTTTCATCTCCTCATTAGCTTCCCTGATCGTTTTAATTACGTACATTCTGAACTCCCTTTCTGACATTTCTTCTGCTGTGCTGTCATTGGGTTTTATTGATGTAGTATCTAGGTTTGTTTGGGACATTTTCTTCCCTTGTTTTCTCATATTGGTCAGCTGTCAGTGGGACCCTGAGATATTGCAGTTTTCCGCTATTGGCTTATAGTGTCCTGGTAGATTTCCAGTGTATCACCTCCCAGCCTTCAGTAGCCTGATGTCTTGGAGGAATCTGATAAAGCAGCACATCCGAAGAAAACTGCCCCTAGCCCCCTACTGGTTCCACGGTTTGGAACTGGTTCTGTGCGGAAATGCTCTCACTGTGGGCCTGCACCGTGCAGCTGGCCGTGTGGGAGGAGCCCACTGCCGGAGTGTGGAAGGCTACCTTGGGAAGACTCTAGCTGCCCTGCCCGGCTCCAATAAGCCACCTCTATCTGGGCCTGCCACCCGGGCCGAGCTTTACCCAGTGGACAGACTCACCTGTGGCTCTATTTCAGTCCGAGTCTCTCAATGCCTCCCCTTCTTAACTCCTGGTTTCTGGAGCGACCGGGGGTGCTCTAGGCCGACCCTCTAGGCCGCCATCTTGGATCGCCCTGTGAAGAGAGCCTGCGACCGGAGTGGGCAGAGCTGCCTGAAGAGTTCTCTGGCTCCCCTGCCCTGATCCCAGAGGCTGCTTGCAGATTGAAGCTCTCCGTTGGTTCGGGGACTTGTGGCTGGTTCTATGTAGAAAGTCTCTCAGTGGGCGGTCTGAGAAGCTAGACTTGAAAGGCACCTCCCACCGCAGGGGTCCAGGCTACTTGGGGAGGTCTCTGGCTGCCCTATCCTGGTCCCTGAAGCTGCTTGTGTGCCGGAGTACGTTGCGCTTCACTGGCTCCGGGACTTGGAGCTTGTTGTGGTCAGAAAGGCTCTCACTAGCGGGCCAGTTCCGTTCCGAGAACCTGGAGAAGCTGGCTGTGTGGGCGGGGCCCACCGCCGGAGTGCCCAGGGCTGCCTGTGGATGACTCTACCTGCCCTGCCCGGCTCCGATAAGCCACCTCTATCTGGGCCTGCCACCCGGGCCGAGCTTTACCCAGTGGGCAGACTCACCTGTGGCTCTATTTCGGTCCGAGTCTCTCAATGCCTCCCCTTCTTAACTCCTGGGTTCTGGAGCGACTGGGGGTGCAGTCTCCCTCTAGGCTGCCATCTTGGATCGCCCCGTATCTCAAAGTTTAAATGCAAATATGCAGGTTCACTATTGTTCTATTTACCTTGTGTTTTGAAGAAAAAGATACCTACCATATAATTTTGACTAGAAATTATCCAAATACTAGATGATAAATAAGCCACCAATGTCTTCATTACAGTAATCATATCAAAAGGTTATCTACTTTTGTTTTGACATTCCAGTTCAAAATTTGATGCTTAATATGAGCATCTGGTAAATAACTCTGCTACCTGAGATGATTTTAAATTTAAAAAATAATAATACAAATTATCAAAAAATGTTGATGTTGAATATCTCAAGGCACAAATTACATCTGAGTAATGTATCAATTCATTTAAGAAAACTATAATAACCAACTCACTAAGTAACTCTATAATCTGGAGAAAGTATAAATTTAAAATAAAAATTGCCCAGGTTTGGATCCTAGCTTACTTAGCATTTTGTTGTCTGTTTTTTAGGATAGTTACTTAACTTCGTAAACCTGTGTACTTATCTAAAATAGGGGGTCATAAGGAGGACATGAAATAAGACAAGTGGTGTAGTTCACCTAGATCTTCCACTATTGTAAAGTTGATTTTTTATTTTCTTAACTTGTTATTATAAATGGTAAATGAATTTCCATTCCAGTGTGTTTTAATCAGTTTTTTTTTTTTTTTTTCCTCATGGGACCAAAGGCCTGACAAGATCAGTTTTAGAGAAGGAAAAGATTATTTGGGGGCTTGTAGTTTCAGAGGTCTTAGTCTATAGATAGTTGGCTCCATTCTTTGCAGGCCAAGGTTAGGCAGATCATCATGGGTAAGAATGTGGCACAGGAAATCGGCTCAAGATGTGGCATCAGGAAGTGATGAGAGAGAGGGGACTCTCCTCATCATGACACAAATATGAAACCCAAAGGTATACCCCTCAATTACTCACCTCCTCCAGCCATGTCCTCCCTGCCTACAGTTACCATTCTGTTAATCCTTATCAGGGGATCAATACACTGATTAAGTTAAAACTCTCATAACCCAATCATCTCAACTCTAAACCTTATTGCATTGTCTCATACATCTTTATTACTCATGAAGGCAATATTAGGTTTCATATTGATCTCTTTCTAGATTTCTGTCTCAATGTGTTTTTCATTCACTATATCGAAATATTTATTATTAATACACAAAAGACTGCACATATTGAATGTATAAAACTTGATATATTTGGAGAAAAATAAAACCATCACCATAATCAATGGTATAAACATCCATCCATCACCTTCAAATCTTTCCTCCTTCCCTCTTTATTATTTTTATAAGAACACAATAAAATTTCTTTTTTATCCAATTTTTTTGTATATAATGTAGTATTTACTATGACACTGTACTGTATAGTTGATCTCTAAGATTTATTCATCTTACATAACTTAAACTCTGTAACCTTTACCAGTAACTCCCTCTACTAGACCCTGACAGAACTGGACTACTTTAGATGCCTCATGTGAATGTATCAACTAAGTAGAATGACACTATCATAGAGGGATACTGATTAGTAAGTTCCATCAAAACCCAGTAAGTATCAACATACTACAGTGACACAACCAAATCAATGTTTATAGCAGCTCAATTCATAATAGGTAAACTATGGAACCAATCACCAATCTAGATACCCTTCAACAAATGAATGGATAAAGAAAATGTGGTATATTACTCAGCTTTAAAGAAGAATGAGATTCTGGCATTTGCTGGTAAATGTATGGAATTAGAGAGTATCATGCTAAGCTAAATAAGTCAAAACCCCAAACCAAAGCCTGTTTTCTCTGATATGTGGATGCTATTTCACAATGGGGGGTGCCAAGGAAGAATAGAGTTGGTTTATATTAGGTAGAGGGGAGTGAAGGGATGGGAAGGGGATGGGGGTAGAAAGGATAGGAGAGTGAAACAGACATTATTACCTCATGTACATATATGACTGTATTACTGATGTAATCCTACAATATGCACAATCAGAAAAATGAAAAATTATACTCCATGTATGTATGATCTATCAAAATGTATTAATGCATTCTCTACTGTCATGTACAACTAATTGGAACAAATAAAATTTTTAAAAATTAGAAAAAAAAATCCAGTAAGTATTATCTACCTCATGGAGCAATTTTTAGGGAAAAAAGATAACCCCTATAAATACAAATCATTGCATATACTAATCTTAGTTACTGTAATTGTTAATACTTTTCAAAAATTTTAAGCTTTCTCAGAAACTATTGCAACAGAAAATGAAAGAGAAAATAAAACAAAGGAGTTTTATTTCTTCCATATATCATTCTAACTAACAGTGTGTATGGATAGTTTTCCAAATCATTACATGTGTTAGAATGCATTCAAAATTATTTTGTTCTTGAAAGAGACTGTAGATGTAACATATAATCACCTTAAAATCATCTCAGTTAGTTACACTATACCAGAAAATGTCTTAGTAGAACATAAAACTTCAGAAGAGAACAGAAAATATGAGTGATATCAGTAATAAGATAAAGGCAATGATTCCATGTTTAATGTTGGAAAAAAACTTGTAGGTTGTAACAAGTGAAATCTTAAATCTCACTATATTTTGAATAAATATCCTAATAAACATTTTTATTCCCACATCATTTCTTATAAATGAAATATCTTAGGCTAATATAACATATTAAGAGACAAACCTAACATTTAGTTACTAAACAGGAACAAATGAGCAAGTTGCTTTGGGGAACAATTTTACAGCTCTTTTTATCACAAAATTAGACCTTAATAATAACCTTCAAACAACTTGACCAGGATTTAATAATGAGCTTCATATAAATTATACTAGGTCTTAAGTGTGTCCTAAATTAATAGAGCTTATTAGAATACATTAACAAAACAGATCTCAACATAGATTTTCAAAGCTACTCCTTCACTACCCTCACAAATACTGAAAGTTTCAATACCAGTCTCACTAGCAAAGCAGTGATATATTTAAACAACCATGAGAAAGCTTTGGTAGTATTTTTGATGTTTACATTTCCTACTGATGTCAAGAATATTATTAATTTTGCACTGATATGCTGAATCTTAGTTCATTATTATATTGTAGAAACCATGTGTAAATATTAGAAGCATTACATTGCTTTATTTTCATACCTTAACTAATAAATAAATATTATTATAATGTAAGTGCTTTTTTACCAACAATTCAGTTTTGTAAGCAAAAGTGTAAGAATTTGTTCTTTACTACCACCTTCATTCAGTTTCAAATTAATTAAAATATTTGAACAGATTTTAAATTGAAATATGCTTAATTGACAGATAAAAATTATGTCTAAGTGAAATAAGACAATCCTAAAAAACTAAAGGCCGAATGTTTTCCCTGATAAGTGGAGAATGATATATACTGGGGGTATGATATATACTTGTGGGGAGTGAGAGAGGAATGGGGGAACTGTAGAATATGTAGAAGGAAATGAGAGGGAGGGGGGTATGAAAAATGGTGGAATGATACAGACATCATTACCCTATGTACATGTATGATTACACGAATGATATGAATCTACATCGTTTACAACCATAGAAACAAAATGATGTACTCCATTTGTGTACAATGAATCAAAATGCAATCTGTAAAAAATTAAAAAATAGTTTAAAAAATTATGCACTTATGGTATATGCAAAATGATGTCTGAAATATGTACACATTATAATATGAATAAGTAAAGAGTTAAAACACATATTACCTCACATATGTAACAATAATTTTTAAGTATTCAATACATTATTATTTACTATAGTCACCATTAGTTATAATTTTAAGGCTTTTTGTGACATTACATCAAATGCTTAATACTGCTTAATATTGTTTATTGAATTATTACTGATTTTTCAAGGAACTCAAAATACTAGAATCACTGAACAAAAATAGGCTAACTAAATGAATAGGTATATAGTACAATAGGTATTTAAGAATAGAAAACATAGGTTATATTTCCTCATGCCAGATGTATTAGCACCCTGAGGCAAACTTTTGGAAATTGGTTCGTATTAAAATACATATTTCATATGTTTCACTTTCTGAACTCATGAGTGGTCTGTGGGAGTTCTGCTTTCTACTTAATCTTTTTTCTAAATCAAAAGTGACTCTAAAAGACATTTCAGACCAAATTGTCTGAAAGATAGTAGATTAAAAGACTGTACATTGCTATACCACTAAGGAATGTTAATTAATGGCATAAACACTGGATCTAAAAGAGTGTCACAATAAATATTCTCTGCTGACATTTAAACCTGTAATATTTTGTTTTAATTTGTGTATTCAAAGAATTACATAAAATTTTACCTTCATTCATTAAATTATTACATCATCAGTAGGAGCATTCAATATATATTTTATCTTTTAGAAATTCATTTAAATCCCTCATGGCTAAAAATAGGATCACTTAAGAACCATTACAGTAGTCATCACTCTAATTATACATTCAAAGAGGCAGGTCTTTATCTTAAAGAATTTGTATGTAAAAACTAGAATATGGAAATGGCCATGTCTTCCTTTAAACATGTTTTACATCCTAAGGTATTTTTTGATAAAAATATTAATCTTAAGAATATACTAATGAAAATACTTATATTCATGTTCATGCTTGTTTTTAAAACAAAAGCCTTGTTCAAAGCCACATCTATTTAGCAAATCTAAAAGACTTGATTAATTCAATTTGTTGTGATTTGTTAAACTAGTAACGAAGAGCAATGAACCTGAAATTTCTAAGAGATAATAACTTATGTGAGATGTGTCTTTACAGTTGAATCAAAATAATTTTGAATTCTAAGGCAAATTCCAGGGCAGCTTAATCTGTGATGCTATATTAAAAATTCCTCTTATAGAGGACTGAAGTAAATCTGAAGTAAAATACAGAAAGAGTTAATGTTACATTTGCCTAGCAAACCAGATTTAGTCTGTAATCTTTGGTTAATAGCTTCAATATATTCTTCATTGGGTTTCACATGCCATGTGTCTACTTTTCCAAATATGTCCTTGGAAGTCTATTGAACCATAATGTTTAGCAAATACTCTCATTCACATCTATAAAACAAAATTGTATCACTCATTCCTGCACCATAATAACATTATATCTTATTGTGAATCATATTATGAAGAGTTTCAGAAAGACTTTATGAATCTCTGAAGAAAACTTAAGGCATAGATTCACATTCATATATTTTATCGTATAAGATATGCAACCCTAAAAACGTCCCTGACACTTTAAATTAAAATATTAAAAAAACAAAATTTCAGATATTGGAAGAATCATAAATATAAGTCCAATCTGTACATGAAGAGAATGAAGAGAGTTCCCAAAACTGTTATATTCACAGAAATATTGCCTTCACCAAATAAAACAGGGGGAACAGTTGTCTACTGACAGTTGTGTTCATATGGTTCTACTCAGCAGGAATGTTATATGTCCCTGATGGTCTTGCAAATCATCAAAACATGTTTTCATTGAGAAAAGAGTGATTAGGGAGCTATTTTTATAAAATAAGTCATATCCTATGGGAAAGCATCATGAGTTAGAAAATTTTGAAATCTAGTTTATGATTTCTTTAAGTCAGAGATGAGCTGGGTTTATTCTGGCACTTAATGAGCATAAATCCTGAGAAGGTGCCTATCAAGAATGCTATATTATTTTCCATGGAACTCCACTATAAGACCTCAGTGTACCTAATTACAGAATACATTTAAAGGTCTAGGAATTTTTTTGTGTGATATTTTTCTGCCAAATCTCTCATGAGCTATGTGTTAGCTTCAACATCAGGCTAATCATTAAAGTGACTAAAGCGAAACAAGGCTTACCAAATCCAGAGGAAGAAGGCAGGCTGTGTTCTTGCAGAATCTGATATGATTAAGGCAATTACCCATCAAGTTTGCCCACATATTTTATCATTCAGAGTGGGATATGCCCATTGGTAAAATAATTGCTGACTGATCAGTGGGATTGCTCTGAGACCTGAAATAAGAAGGACTGGGATTTCAACTTTCCCTCCAAGATAAGGTGACAAAGGGGAGGCTTGGAGACACGAAAAGTTTTAGGTTCTATAAGAAAGAAGGAGAGGATGCTAATGCATAGATGCTTCTATTACATACTAAGAAATGAAGACAAACATTATTTACATTAACTGCTATAAAGCATCATTAAATGCATCTAAGTATATGTAGCAATACTGTTCATTAAAGCCAAAGTCAATTACTAAGTACTTGACTGACACTTAGGATCTGGGTATCTGTGATAAGCTCGTCATATGGGTTAAGGGGATAAACCATAGAAACATGGTGCTCTGTTTGTACAGCTTAGCCTTCTGGCACTCTTAATTGTTTTCAATGCATGAATCAAACAAAAACAATTATTTGTTTTCCAAAAATATCATTTGAATAGCTATGCCAATTAATCAGTAGATGATGAAGCATTCTTGCAAATAGGTATATTCTATGTGATATAATGATAAAGTATTTACAATATAAGAACATGAGTAATTCTGTCACTAAAAAATGCATTGAAATTATGTAGTGTCCAGAGATGAATTTTTTCCCCTAGTTAGTACTTATTTATATGTTTTTCTCTTTTTAAGTTGTTTTCAACCTCATTGTCCATCTGCCTTGTCTGCTTTTCTCTCTTATTTTATTCTTAACCATCCTTTTCCTATGTATGAAGCTGTCTCTTGCAGCTTTAGGGCTGTTGTCCTTACCAACAACACTTGAACCTAGAAGAAAGTACAGTTAAGATTCTTCTTTCTAGATTCACACCAATATCTAAAAATGGCTTTCATCAGCTAAACCACATGTCCATATCTTTAGCAAGAAGTTAAGACAAGTTGACATGTGACAGTGAAGGCTGTTTTCAAGAGAAAGGGAGGCTAAGCTAATAAAATCATATGTCTACTAAGGGATATTTAGTAACAAAAATGTTTAGTGACCGTTTAAGTACAATGGCTAAAGAACTGATCTTCTTCTGAATGTTAAATTTTATATTGTCATGGAAATGGGAATAACAGAAGAATCAATGGCAAAAACTAGAAGATATCTGATTGTTCTTTGGTAATCCTAAGTCATTTAATGACCTGACTATCAAATGGTTACAAACAGGACTTGAGTGAACGAGCGAGGGTATATATAAGTGAATAAAACTAAATTTGGAACATTTGATTGTAGTATTTGCAGTATGGTAAATCTTATATTATCAACTTTAGAAAATGCAAGGAGCCGGGCATGGTGGCACATGCTTGTAATCCCAGTGACTCAAAGGTTGAGCCAGGAAGATTGTGAGTTCAAGGTCAGCCTCAGCAAAAGCAAGGTGCTAAGCAATTCAATGAGACTCTGTGGGGGATGTGACTCAGTGGTCAAGTGCCCCTGAGTTCAATTTCTGGTATACCCACCACAAAAAAGAAGAGGCAATGAATAAAATACCCTTCAAGGATTTGAACTTTATTGGAATATATATATATATATATATATATATATATATATATATATATACACACATAGAGATACACAGCAAAGTAGTCTAGAAGTAGAAGGGTAGAAGGAAGAAGGTGTTGAACTTCAAGTAGTCTCTGAGTGTGGAAAAAGAATCAAGGATAGCTTTTTAAATGGAACCACTTGGGCTTTGATGATGGATCCGACATTCACTCTGTGTTTGTAAAGAGACAATATTCAAGAATAAAATATATTCCACATATAGCCTAATTTGATTTAGAGTAATCAACAATAATGGCCTTCTTTTAGGTAACAAACATTGAGACCCTACAATGTTAGGCACATGTTCTCAAACCAGGGTTACAGGAATGCATCAAACATAACTTTCTTATTTATTTTATATTTCAGTGGACAGGGTCAGCCAAATACACAGAGAAAGAAAATGAAAATATCAAAAAACATACAAATGTTATACTGTTCATTACCTATTATCCTGCAAAGATACAAACATAAGATTGAAATTCATATTTTCCTCTTCATGTGAGTAATCAGTATCATAAACAATGTTACAAAGAAATCTGAATAATGCAATAGTGCTTTATGATCATAACTGTAGTATTATGTGTCATGGAGCAAATCAAACTGGTCAAAGAAATTTAACTTGACAATTCATTTTTCCTCTGTAAATTATCATATTAAAAATCATGAAAGGAGAATTGACAGAAATAGTTCATAGTTTATAGATGTTTTATTCATACTTTTTTATTATACACATTATGGTTAATACAATTTAGGATTTCAAATAAATGATATCATTAAACTAAATACACTAAGTAAGGCTCTGTAGTGAACTGATAGTATGAATAATTACTAAATAATGTCACACATTTTGGGAAATTATATGATATTCTTTAAAGTTATATCTGTAGTTATACTTGTTACATTATATCTACTAATACACAAATTAAATATAAATAGGTTCTATTTATAATCATTATGCATCTCATCTGAACTATTATAATACTTCACTGATAAATTTAATGTGTCAACTAATCCTGTTAATTATTTAAAATAAATATATGAAAATTAAATCTCAGGACAGTTGGCAATTTTCAAAGTTGCCTTTTCCTCAATGTTATTATTGTTCTAAGTTTGTTCAAATAAATTCAGAGAGAGATTTATCAGAAACTAGCGAGGCTCCCTGGGCAATGCTCCACAGTGGTTTTGAGAAAACTCTTTTGGTGTTAATTGGCAGTCTGTTTTTCACAGGACAACTGTGGCTAATTGATGTCCCTGGAGCTGGAAGAAGGGGAGAAATGAGAGAGAAATGGTCCACTTCCCCACTCTAATTCCTTAATTCTAGAAAATTGCTGAAACAAATAAACAATATATAAAATTTCTAAACTTCATTGCCCTTTATTCCTACTTGATTTTATATTCAATTAGTAATCTGGATCTGCTCATGGAGCTTTATGCACAGTGAAAACAGCTTCTGAACAAATATTTTTCTCATTTAGAAAGAGGACACTGACATCCTGCTGTAATAGCCTGGAATAATTACCATACTATTGTGAAGGAAAGACATTGTTATATTAGGAAATCCAATATGTGCTTCTTCATTGCTACTGTTTCAATAGGAACACTGTTTCAGTCTAAATTTCCATATACACTTAAATTATCTAACATATATTTTATCTTTTGATTCACAAGATGGGTTTGATCTTGTAAGTTGGCTCTCCCATTCTTTCCACCTTAGCTAAATAGTTACTATGTAGAGGGAAATGGAGTGGGTATGAAAGATAGTGGAATGAGACAGACTCATTACCCTATGTACACATATGATTACACGAATGGTATGAATCTACATCATGTACAACCATAGAAACGAAATGATGCACCCCATTTGTGTACAGTGAATCAAAATGCAGTCTGTGAAAAATAAAAATAAATAAATAATCTCCTAAAGAAAATATTTGTTTATTCATATTTTAGTTACATCTTAGCACATCTTCTGGAAATATTGCTTTCTGTATAAGATGATTCTATTTTCTCTAGGGGAGAAAATATCTAGGCCAAATATAATAGCATTAATTGAAGATAGGAGATTGGATTTATTTTTTCATACTCAGCTTTTCATCCTATGAAGAGCTTGGGATAGGTAGATTACCTCAGTCAGCAATTTACCTCATATTCTAGTGAAGATACTAGGAAATGGAAAGCTGATTGTGAGATATATTATCTTGGTTCCTTCTCTGCAATGTCCTCGATGGTAGTTCGGCAACCAACACCCAAAGGCAGACTATCACTTGGCTCCCTCTTCTTTACAGTTTGATCCCTTTTTCCACCTCTTCTGCCACAAAAGGGCCAAATATGAACTGTGCATCCTAGCCACATAGGCGGCACTCTCTTAAGTTTCACTTCCCCTTTGTTAATTAGTGCTTTTTTATTCAATGTTCTCCAGAAGAATGTGCACCATGTTTTATCCAAGACACTGAGTAATCCAAAGAACACTTATTTTTTTCTACAATTGCTGTTCTTTGTCTTTTGATTAACTGTAGTGGTTTCATAAAATATCTGTTAATACTTATTAGAGTGTGACTTGTTGCACAGTAATATATGTATTTGCCTTCCATTTTAATAGATTATTAGTGTTTTGACAGCAAAGAGCTTAACCAATTTATTCTGCCCTCTACAGAATGCCTAACAGGGACTTACATTGTAAGAACTCAAGTCATATTTCCTAAAGGGTGAATTATTTATAAGCACATTAATTATAGGTGAATTTATTTGCTATTTCCTCTTTTCAAGCATAGGAAAGAGAATTCTCTTGAATATTTATGTTTATTTTTGTTTCTGTAGTTTAACTGAGTGAACAAGCAATTCATTGTTAAAATAATTTATCCATTTCTTGTTTGATTAATATGGCAAACAAGATCTGTGAGTGAACGCAATATAGTATGTTTTTGTACTTCTTTTACAAAGTTTTAATCAAAAGTAAATTGAACCTTGAAAGATTATACATAAAATGAGAATAAAAATATTTATGAATAATGATGCACATGTATACAGATTATTTAAACACACACAAATTTATGCCTATGTATACTTTTTTTATATTTACAGGAAGGTCTTTGCATAATATTTGGCAAATGTCAAGAACTCCAAAGAGCATTTATTCAGTGAGCCCTCCTTTAGTCCAATTATTTGTCACTACTCTTTACTCACACTGGATGTACTTGACATCTTGAATAAAAAATTTTTTTCCAAACCCTATGTCTACTTCATTTTATTAAGTTTATATGAGAGCTTGTAACTGTCATTAAAAGTCCATCAATGTCCCAAAATTATATTTAAAAACTTACTTCCATTTGTACTTCAAGAAATCCAAATATGCAATGAGGTATGATTAAGTAGTTTTTTATTTATTGTTTACATGCATTTTTATTTCTTTATTGTCTGGTGGGTGTGTACATATGTAAGAGATTCCTCATGATATCAAATAAGTTACTACATAAATACAGACTAACATTATCTATCCTTTTAAGATGTGCAGCTCTTTTTCAAGAATATGTTCCTCATTCATTTTATTTCTAACACTATTTTATACTTTATCTAATCTTCTTCCAGCTCACCAACTTGCATGCTGATGACCACCATATTACAACTTCAGCCTTCTCAGTTGTGAACTCCAAAAGTTATCAAAATAGCCCAAATAAAAAACACAAAAACATTGTAGTAGTTAATTTTGTGTCTCACTTAAATAGGGTAAGAGACACACAGAGAGCTGGTAAAGTATTATTTTAGGGTATATGTCTTTGAGGATGAATCTGGAAGAAATGAGCATTTGAATCAATACCCTGACCTGCTGGTACCTTACAGGTAAAGGCCTGGGAACTGCTAAACATCCTAAAATGCATTAGATAGCTCCATCAGAAAGTTTTGTCTGGACCAAAATATCAATAGTGCCAAGACTGAGAAAGTTGACTTAAATCTTGTGCCTAGGACAATTTAACAAAATTGATATTATTACCATAGCTATAGAATTAAATTGAAAATTACCACTGTGGTTACTCTTTACATTAGGAACTTGGAGTTCTAGTAATCATACTTTTTTCTGCAAAGCATTTCCTTTCCTAGTGGAAATGTAGACACAAGTTCTTCCAGAATTATATTGCTTTAGTAACCACTGCTGTTAGAATTTGCTCTTTCGCATTGATTATTCACACATATTAACAAAACACATTTATTTGTTGGACAAATTATTTTTAAGGCTATAGTTTTATTGTGGCCATCAAAATATTGAGATCCTTATAGTTTTGTTGATTATAAATTATAGCAATTTAGTAAATGATAATAGTATCTCAAGTGTTATCAATCAATTCATACTGTGTTAATTTGTAATTTATCTAGTATATCCAATTAAGTAATAAAATTGAATCATCCATCATACAACAATTCTTAATCTTGTTTGCTTAAGTCTAGAACTAGAAAATCAAAGAAATTAATATTAAAATGGCATTGTATAGCACAACATATTTGCCTCTCTAAGGTTTTCATATAAAAATTTCTCCAAAATTCTCTATTTTGTTTAATGTTTTAGGAGACCAATCTGTGAGTTTGCTATATTAAAAGTTTCACTTGCCCCCTGGTTTCCAATTGAGTTTAGGCAATGAGAAATTAAGGCAATTGGGAAAAGATGTGAGAATAAGTTCATATTATTTCCCACTGGCTTCCTTTCAGCTGTCTCACCTTGGGCTGACAGTGTTCCTCAACTGAAGGTCATGGATCCTGCAAAGTTTGCTTATCTACAAAGCTCTTTTGGGCTTGGTAACCTCTTCCTTCAACTCCACCTTTTCTGGCCTGAGGTTAGTAGTGACTTTGCCACTATTAGCATTGGCTTTTTAGTGTTTTTAAGCCATACCTTTTAAAAAATCCCCAACAACAACCACAACAAAAAACCCTTTTCCAAGTTATCCTGATTTAATGGTCTACGTTTCCTGTTGGAATGCTAAGGATAGAATGGGGGTACAACAAATATTTGACTAAATACGGGTGTAGTCTATGGAAAAAAAAATGTATTTTTTAGTGTCCAGTGTGGTTCTCAGCTTACTCAATCTCATTGACAAATTAATTCTCACTAATTTTTTTCTCAAGGCCAGCCTCTGGGAAAATAAAACCCAAGGAATGACATCTATCCTGAATTTTTCCATTTACTTCAATCCTCTAATTTTCTTTTTCTGCCAAAGCCACATTGTATCAATTATGATGATTAAAAATAAACCATGATATGTAGTGGAGGAAGATCAGCTAACTCTTTTGTCTTTCAAGATTTTGCTAGATATTCATGGCCCATTGCACTTCCATATAAATTTTGTGATCATTGTCTTTACTTACAGTGAACAGTTGCTAATATTTTAATGGCATAGTATTATATCATGAATTAATGTTGGATAATTTGTGATACAATTTTAAATTTTTTGAAATTTAGTTTTGAATTTTGACCTTTTGGATTTATTAAGGATATGGAATAACACTTCATTTATTTAATTTAGGTAGATAATATTTCATGATTTATTTGTTAGAGTTCTTACACATTTTATTATGTATTTATTAGGATTTATTATGTTATGTGACACTCTTTAAATTTTATTTTTGTCTGTTACTTATATGTGGAAAGACAATTGATATTTCCAAATTGGATACACAAAGTCCCTCATTAATTCTAATGGTTTATCTGTAGACTCACATGATATTGCAAGGGAAAACAGCAAAGGAATATCTCATTGATTCACCTGTAAAAATACACACATGCTTTTGTGAATTTTTTATTTGCTAGAAATGTGGTAATTATGTCTCTATTTTCTCCTGATACTATAAATACTCCAGTGGCAAACTTGTTACTATTGTTGTGCCCCAAGATGTATGTTGACCTGTTCTACCTGCCCATATACACTTCTTTAGGGCACCTACATCTTGGATTACTTCTGATTGTCTCTTCCATTTATTTTTGGATATGTGCCCTTCATAAATGTAGGCTCAGCCTTTCTCCGATGTAGTTCATCCACTTGGTTTTATCTGTATAGGTTAATCTCATAACTTCAATCAGACATTTATCCCGTCCTTCAGCAAATATTTACTGGGTGCCTACTTTGTGTCAGACACTTTTCTGGCAACTGGACTACAGGGGTGAACAAAAATCAGTCTGCTTTATGGAGCATAATCCTAGTGAACAAAGATTACAAACTAAGTCTCAAAATCTCATTGAATTATTAAAACTGACTCAACATATTTCATGCATTTTTAGGCTTTTGGCCAATGCCAATCTAGCTGTAATTAGAGTTCTAATTCTCTGGGTTGATTCAAGCTATGGCTGCCTATAGTTGGACAGTTAGGCATTGTGCTGTTCCATATATTTTTATGAAAGACTTGAGCTATTGAACTACTTAAATAACTGGTTTCTATATTTGTTTTTTCTAATAAACTGTGAAATGAGCTGGTTCATTGTTCATTTTTCACATATTCAAACATAAAATGAGAATGTATTCTTATGACAGCATTTGTTCATTTTTCTATATGGGAGAATGAACTGTTTCATTACTTATCATTAGCAGCCTATTTATATAATGGTATGCTGAAAAAATAATGTCATAGCCAATTGGACTTGTAGCAGAATTTGGGGTTTACAGAGTGCAATTAATCAAATTTGTGATGACACCATGGTAATAATCCTGCTTGATGAAATGTACCAAAGAATCTTTAAAGGGTCAGAGGTGTGGTTTTGTATTTCCTTCCAAAAAAGATGTGTCTATTTAGCAAAAATGAAGCTGAATGTCCAATTACTTAGTTGGAATAAAAGTTAACTCTTAAAGACAAACTCTTCATCAAAAACTTACAATCTTACCCATAATGCAGGCTAAAAATTATTTGAAATTATTAGCAGTAATCAAATAAATCTTTTGAACTCTAACTTGAGAAAATTTCCAAAGTTTAAAAAAATATCATTTTAGAAATTTTCCTTCATTTCATTTCCTGTATTTTCTCTAAATTATAAATAATTTACCTGTACTTTTACAATTTATAAGTTCTTGGGAAACTGCATCTGGTTTTTCAAATCAATTTTTTCAAATGTCAAGTTTAAAGATATAATAGAAACATGAGTTATGTGTTAGACTTGAATATTGCTTTGAGTTGATATTTTCTCTCTGATAGAGACATTAAAGAAAATTAGGTTCTTTGATTATCCACTGCTATTTATAGTGTTCTACACACATCATTATCTTCTTTAAGGCCACCGTGTTTTAAAAATAGCTTAACTCTCCATCTGGAAAGTTCTCTTAAAGCGTTTTCCTTTGCTTTACCTAAAGCAATTGAATAAGCTCTACTGAACCTACTGGTATAGTATCTAATGTTATGACTGAGACACTTACCTCTCATTTGTCTCAGGAAATAAAAAGATCCTTTTCCTTTGCATTAGAAAACATTGCTTTATTGGGGAATGGTTTTGTTCTGTGAGTCACTAAGATTGCAACTTAGAGTCTCTATAGTAAATCAAAAAGATGAGAGGCTTTCAAGTCTTAGGTATGATGATTAAAAAAAAGCTTAGAATTTACTCTGAAAACTAGACACCATTATTGATAAGATTAAAAGGGCAGCAGCAAATATAAGTGTTTCACATTTTTATCGAAGTATACCTGGCATTCAATAAAGTGCACAAATTTCAAGGAAAGAATTTAATGAATTTGCACATAATTATACACGAAATTGAAACTACTACCAAAATCAAGGTAATGAACATATTATTTATCCTAAAAAAGTTCTAATTTATTTGTGTAATTCTTTTCCTACATTCTCAACCTCAAATATTAAATTTGATGTGTTCTGTTGTTATATATAGTATGCTTTTGTACAATTTTATAAGGAGATGTACCTTGTACATACCCTCTCTTGTCTGGAAATTTTTCTCTTAGTCTAATTATTTTGGAATTCATTCAAGTTGTTGTATCGATCAATACTTCATGATTTCTTATTGCTTAGTAAAATTCCAGTGTATATAAGTACAATAATATGGTAATCCATTCACCTATGGATGGAAATTTGAATTATGTCCAGTTTGAGGATATTTCAAAAATCTTTCAAGAGCATCAACATATGAGTCTTTGTGTGATTGTTTTATTTCAACAAAATAACTACAACATTCTAAGTTTACATGCAATCGAAATTATATACAAAAAATCTACAATAACATTACAGATTTTTGCAGAACTAAAAGAAGTACACTCCTCATTAACACTCCTCATTAAACCATGAGAAAAGAAGGAGCAGTCAATAAGATATTGAAGATTTAAATAAGCTAACTAAAGTAATCTAGTATCTGGAGGAGAATACTATAATAAATAAATTGATTAATCTGAAACACTGTACCAAAGACTTCTCAAACTGAGACATAAACCTCAGGTTGACTGGATCACCTGATGACACAAACAAAAAAAAAATTGGGAAAGAAATTGAAGTGAAGGAGAATGGTCTGGAAGCAGAAGGAAGGAGGTGGTGGCAAAAAGAGCATCTGTCCTACCACACAATCTGTCCCAGTGATACCAACAGTGTGAGAGGAACCAGCCACCCTGAAGAGAGCCACAGGAAAAGATGCCTTCGGGAAAGAGTCTATGTGCCTTAGATCAAGGAAACAGGACAGCAGCAATGAATTTGAGAATAGAGGGATTTTTTAATGGAGGTCAGTGATATACAGTGGACAAGGTAGAAGAAGTCAAGTTCCTTGTGAACAATCAAGTACGAGGGTAAATCAGAACTGGTTCATGGTGGAGAAAAGATGATAACCTCTCAGTGGTTGACAGGCAATAGGAGTGGAGGTTTTGTCAGGAATATGCATAACCTCTAAGCCTTGTCTTAGGATGTTGCTCTTACTTATTTCTTACTACGGGTAAAGCAACCTCCCTATTTTGTGATGCTACCTTCATGAATGTTCATGAACAACCACCCCATAATCTTCATTGTTCTTTCCTCATTGTTCCATAGACTGTATGTACTTTGTAGAGGAAATATTCTCAAAACTGAGAAAATGCTGTCATCAGTAAATGGTGTGTAAGTGTGTGTGTGTGTGTGTGTGTGTGTGTGTGTGTGTGTATGACTTGCTCATAAGTCATTTAGTCATTTGCTTGTTTTCAGGTTGAACAAAGCATCAACTCTTTTAACAGAAGAGATCCTTAATGAACTGGGATCTGCATAGTTCTCAAGTCCCATCTATTCACTCAGAATGTTTAACCATACTGAATAACTTCTGTGTTTCTTTAACCTCTCATTGTTGACAATGTGTGACACCATCGCTCCAGTACTTCCCTTATATTTCCATCTTTGCCTCTAAAATGACCTTCAGTTAAAGACTCAGCTAACCTTGCCTTCACAATTCCTTCGCCTAGACGCCTTTCCAAAAGTGGTTCAGCTGATGAAACTTAAAGGCACCCATAGCAACTTGTTATTGTGGTTGTAAACTGTAATATGCACTGGAATCATTCACGATACACTCTGCTGTCTCCCTTCAGGAGATACTCAGGCATGGGTATTATTGATAAGGAAGGAAACCCAACATTTTGGGAATGGAAAATACAGATGCTGAGAATATGTTCTTAAAATTCCTATGAAGGGTTTTAATCAGGAACAACTTTGGTTTTCTTTTAAAATATTCTATATGTCATATTATTATAAATAAGAATATGAGTTAGGAAAACAATTCTGTAAGCAGACTGAGGCTAAATAGAGCTATTATTGCTTGTGACTATGAATATGAGGGACAACAAGATCACAATAAGAAAAATTACATGTAATATTCAGTCAAAACTAGGTGCAGGTATTCACATTAGCCTGTTTCAAAAATGCTGTTCATGATAAATGAAAAGAAAAAAAATAAAAAGCAGAAACAGGTGCAGGGCATCACATAATTAGTTAAATCATTCATTAAGAGGAGATTTCCATGGAGTTTGGAAGATGTTTATATGCAAATTAAACCTGCAGGTTATATGGAGGAAAAATGTTAAGTGGGACTGTGGGCTTAACCATGACTCTGCAACATTTATAAGTTTAAGTCTTAACCCTCTATATCTTAGAATGTAACTATATTTGGAAATAGGGTCTTGTAAAATAAGGTCATATAGGGTGGTCCTAAATTGACATGATGGGTGTTCTTATAAGAAGATTAAAACACCAAAGACCATATAAAGACAGCAGAGGATAATAGCCAACTAAAGTCAAGGAAGGATGATGCTTAGAAGAAACCAAACCTACCAAGATCTTGATCTTGGAACAGCCTCCAGGACTATGAGGAAACAAACTTTGTTTTTTAAACCCTTTGGTTGGTGGCAGTTTGTTATGGAAGCCCTAAAACACAAACTGAAACTATAACGTATATGACTAGCTTTCCCTGAAAAGAGCAACTTGGCAAAGATTCCTGGTAGTAATATTTGCTGTTGGTTGGGTTAGTGTGTTTACACTTATGGTTGATGAACTAAATGTTTATGAATCCTGGTTACATTTCCTATTCTAACTGGCAGAAACTATCCCCTTAGTGGCCTTTCTCAGTTAGTGTTAAGTAGATTATGGTGACTTGATGAATTAATTGTTTTCTTTTCCTCTAGCTGCTAATAAAGATCTTTGAGCCTACTCAAAGAATAAAGAGTTATAAAGTAGTAGTTTATTAGTCATCTTGCTTATGGCAATCTCCTGATGGTTTTAGTCTCAATGTTAATATGTGTATAGCTACATACAACTATAGATTCATTTTGTGTGTGTGTTTTGTTTTTGTTTGATTGATGGATTCAATGCTGTGGTGAATGCCAGAAAGACAAATCACTAGTTAAAAAAAGAAAAAAGTGTGTGTGTAGGGAATCAATTGTGAATGCATGAGGTTAAAAAAAACAACCCTAAGAAAAGGAATGACATATTCATACACAGACACCAAAAGGCAACTGTGCATGAAGAAAGACTGTGAAGTTAGATTAATGTATTTGGAAATACCATTTAGAATAGGGTAACATTTAAGACAAAATATTTCATTATTGGTTCAAAAAATTTAGTTTATGCCATTTATTCCAAAGTAGAAATGCATATTATAATGAGAAGAATTAAAATTAACTTAGCAGTGTTGAGAATAAGAATCTTTTAATTAATTTCATAAAGGATCTGTACTTAACATTGTTAATTGATCTAGTTAACTGATGGCATGTTTATAGTAATTTCAGAATCATTTGTGTGGGTAAGTTTAGCACATATTGAAGATTTCAATTAAAGAGCATCTTTAAAAAGCTTCAGTTTAGAAATAATAAAATTATGAAGGATGGCTACTAGATGTGGAACTTTGGGGAGATTTTTTTGTGAGCTGATTCACTCAGTGGTACTGTTAAAGTGAAGCATAGCTTGCATTCTTATTTTAGTGAAAATTAATAAATATGAAAAAAGTGTTTAAGGAAATTAAAAGTAAAACTAAATTAATATATTAGAAAAGACAGCTTGCAATTTTAAAAATTAATTACAAGTCCAGGTAATTCAAGTTTTATTTATAAATCAAAATATTTATTTTCTTCAATATTTAACCGGATATCTATGTGTCTCCTTTTGCTATGGGTATTGAAATATGAAGATATGAGGAAACAATCACCCCTTAAGCAGAAAAACTTTATAAATGAAAGCAGCAAAGGACATATATATTAGGACATCCACATAGTTTTAATATATTTCATCAATTTAACATCATGTATGTGCATATTTTAATAGAAGATGCAATAATTTAATGATATGGCTTTAAATATTTCTCATATGATGAGTATACTTTCCATTTTGTTAAATTGCAAATTGAATAGCCTCTCTGTACCTCCCTCTCTACATAATACAACTTATAATATATATAAAATTATATAATATTCCTTAATGTGTTTACAAATTTTTTAACACTGAAAATCTTAAAATTAGTTTTACTATTAACATCTCATTTTAGAGAGACAGTAACAGAGTTAAAGAGTGATTGTCTTAGTCTGTTTTGTGCTGCTATATCAGAACACTAGAAAATGTATAATTTATAATCAACAGAATGTATTGATTCACAGTTCTGGAGGTCAGGAAGTCCAATACCAAAGTGTCAGCATCTGAAAAGGGCCTTTTTACTGTGTCATCTCATGGCAGAAGGTGAATGGGTGAGACTACAATTGGGGGCCAGATACACTTTTATAATAGCATTAATTCCACCTGTGAGAGGCTTTTAGTCCTCATGGACTAATTACTTCATAAAGGTCCCGGCTCTTAGCACTGTTAACAATGACAATTAAATTTCAACATAAATTTTAGAGAAGACAAACATTCAAACCATAGCAGAGATTAATTAGGAAGATTAATTAATGCCTCCAAGGATATGTGTTTATATAGTTAGTAAGTAGCAGAGTCAGAAATTAAACCCAGGTACACTAAGTCTTGCTGTCATTTCATTGAGGAAAAAGAAATTTCATATAATAAAATTTATAAAACAAATTTAGCAAATAATTATTCAATATATGAAATATGCATTTTTATGAGGGATATTAACAGATAATTTCCATATTTCAGTACTTAAAAAATAATGCAATCACATAATTATATATGTATGTGTATATATTTGCTATGTCCACTGTACTTTCAAAAATGTTCTATTATAAATATATTTGTGATATCTATCTATATGTATATATACCTCTCATAATTTGTTTTCTTTTTTTAATCTGTGCACTTTTCTGACTGTAAATGTAAATAGGAAACCTTTCATGTTTAAATAAACAGTACTCCTACTACCATCCCCAGAACAATTTCACCTGCAGACACGAAAAAGAGGCTTAAGTAGACTTTTTAGTAGAATATTGGCTCAGCATTGTTATTATACTCATGACTATTTTTTGAGTCAGATTTTTTGCTGCTGTGACTAAAGGATCTGACCAGAACAATTGTAGAAGAGGAAAAGTTTATTTGTGGGCTCACGGTTTCAGAGGTCTTAGTCTATAGAAGGCCGGTCCATTCCCTGGGGCTGAACATCATGGTGGGAGTGTGGTGGAGAAAACTAGCTCACATCATGATCAGAAAGCAGAGAGATCTACACTTGTCAGATACAAATATATACCCAAAGTCACACCCCAATTCCCACCTCCTCCAGTCACACCCTATCACTTCAATTACAACTCAGCTAATCCCTATCAGGGGATTAAATCACTGATTGGGTTAAGACTCTTAATCATTTCTCCTCTGAACCTTCTTGCATTGTCTCACACGTGAGCTTTTGGGGGACACTTCACATTCAAACCTTAATGACTATGTTCCAGGGGTTATCTGGGCATTTGCATTTGACTGAACACCATCACATATTGCCACAAAGTTGAATCCTTGTATTTTTCCCTAAGTAGTATTCTGCCCTCAAAAATTAAAGCCTTATCTCTATTTCTCCATCCATAGAATTACTGAATCTATATTTTTATGATAAGTTTTATTAGACAAACTTTAGCCTACGTTGCCATTATCTAGGACTCTCAGGTTCTTCTTTGGACTTGACTTATTGACTATTAAACCTCCCTTGTATGGGCTGTTCATTGCCTGCATCACCTGTCTCATACTTGTTAAACCTTCACCAATGCAATGTTTGGAGCTGTCCTATAGACTGTTCAAAGCTCCCAATGCAGCATTATCAGGGCAGCTGTTACAAGATTGGCTGAGCTCCAGCTGACAGGTATATTTCCATTGTTGATTGAAATATTGCACATTGAATGGTTGAGTTTATGACCATCTTTGCTAATTTGATGATTATAAAGGGAAAACATGGGCTTTGGTTTCATTACCGTGGTCATACTACACACATTTTTATCAAGTAGGGACATATGAGTATGAAAATGAACCTGGTTTAAAATAATAAATTAAGTGAAATTAACCATGAAATATAAACTTTATGGAAATTTAAAACCCTTTAAAATGATTATAGTACTTAATTTAAGGCTCACTGAATATTGTTTTCTTCTGTGTGCAAATTAATTTTATTGGCCATAGCAACAACATGTTGTTTCATTTCCAGTCTCCTCAAATTTGTGGTTTTTTTAGGCATTTGGTATGGTCAATTTACTTACTTTTATATTCCTAATTAGGTAATTATAGCACAGTCAATAAAGAAATGATATCAACATAGCACTTTTGCAAGCAAAATTTGAAAACAAGTAAACTTTATTATTCTTGGAAAAATTTTATTAAATGCTCATCAAAAATCTTCCAACCCCCACCTCAATGTTTTGTGACTTGCACAAGCAGATTTTACTGAAGAGTTGGCTGTTTTTCTAGTTTATAGTATAAATGATGACAACAGGTCAACTGAGGACAAAACTAGTTTTATTTCATTATTTACTATTGTCTTGTAGCTTCATTTGGTTAATTGCCTTAGTACTACTGCTAACTTCAACATAGTCATATGCATGTGGTTCTTTTTTTAAAGAATAATGTGTAAGAACAAACAAAAATGATAAATAATGGACTTAATTCTCGTAAAAATAAGGGAAGAGAAAACCCATACACTTTTTACTTTTTAGAGCATCAACTTTAGGAAATTTGTGATTTTCATTCCTTTTTCTGTCTCTTTGAAATTGATGTATTTTGAAAGCTAATCAGAACTCTAACCAGCTTCAAGACCCAGGAATACTTTCTTCCAGAACCTGGGAAGTCTTTAGAAATGTAATCATGATGAAGATGGGGTCTCTGTCACCCCTTTTCTGCAGGAGGACTGGGGCCTGACTTCAGCAGATGCTTCCCTCTAAGTTATAAAAACACTTTTTGTCATATAGATATGAGGAGCTTATTTTTTCCTTTGTATAAAACCAATTAACTAACACAGATGGCCATTTTAATTGCCAAATAAATTTAAGGTAAATGGTCGAAACAAATGGGCCCTCAAGTCCTCTAACTTGTGAACTGGTTTTCATTTACGTGAAATATATTAAAGTGTCTGACCAAACCTACTCTTTCCCAGGTGACCCAGATGGCATGGTGGGCCTCCTTATCTCAGGAAATACAAGTAATAAATTTTTTCAGTTGCAAAAAAAAAAAAGAAAAGAAAAAAGTACATGATGGTTTGTATCTGCTTGGCTAAATAAGAGTGAGATTTCTTTGTACTCTTGCAATCTTTTAGCAAATTACCTGGAATGCACAACTATCGCGCTCCCTCTGCCCGCAGAGAGAGACACGACAAACGTCTGAAGCTTTGGAAGTTTATTATGCACAGTCCCTCTCCTACACTTCTCTTACTCCTAGCTTCCATGCACTCTCAGCTTCTCTTCTCTCGGCTTCTTCTTACTCCCAGCTTCCGCGCACTCCCAGCTTCCAGCTCAGCTTCAGCCTCCGCCTCCGTCGCTTCTTCCGCTTCTGCCTCTCTACTCTCCCACCCACCAGGCTTATATACACTTCAACCAATCAGGGGAGAGTACACGAGGTAAACGCGGACAGCTGCAAGCATAGGATAGGTACACGAGGGGGGCATGCTCTAGTCACATCGTTAACTAGCCAATCATTGGAATTCGCTGGTTGTTTACTGTATAGCTGGCCACTTTTGGCTCAGCGTCAGGCGCCATCTTGACCATGCCCAAGGCTGGGGGTCCTGGAAACCCCGACACACAACCCAACCTGGTTTAATGTTTCACTTAATAAAAAAGGGTATCTATCACTTTTATGAAGGTTTGGGTAAAGAGGAGATTGTTTTTAGTTCTATTTTCTGTAATAAATAGAACTGCTACTTAACATTTGTGATTGAAAAGAAATTAATGAGAACCTAATGAATAGGTAAGCTTCAAATTAGTCAATGAAATAAAATGTCAATAACTTTTTTAAATGATATTCTGTATTGCATCAATTCATAGGAACTACATATTTTATATTTTAATTACCAGGATCTCAAATAATCCTAAGTTGCAGAAATGTACCTTTTTTAAATAGGTAAGAATGACTTGTAAGGGTTTACTTTATTTCATTAACTACTCTGAATCTGGCATAACTTTTAGGTTTTATGTTATTTTTCCCAAAATACTAGGTTGCATTGATTTCAGAAATCAGTTGACCTTGAGTTCATAATTTGGATGACTTTCAATTTTAATTTGTTTGTTTTATAGTACAAAGCTTACATTTCCAAGGCATTGTTTTAGTGAGAATAGGGAGATGGAGAATTCTGACATGTTTTTAGCTTAGTGTTTGAATTTCTCATAAATTTACACTAGTATTTTGGAATTCAATTTTTAACAAACATTTGTATAATGTTAAGGAGGCAATTATGAGAAAGTTTTGTGTAAAATACATTTTATGAAATTCTTAAAGTATTAGATCTAGTCATTATCAGGCTTATATATTTGTGAAACTAATTTTGTAACAGCTGTGTATATAGGATACATGTATTTAGATATAATTGTGAAAGCTTTTATTGTTTAGCTAATATATATCAGACAAAGAAATATTTTCTCTGATTTATTCATTTATTTATTTGATTCATTGTACACAAATAGGGTACAACTTTTCATTTCTCTGGTTGTATATGATGTAGAGACGCACTATTTGTGTAATTATGCAAGTACATAGGGTAATGATGTTTGTGTTATTCCATTATCTTTCCTTCCCACACCCACTCCCCACCTTTCATTTCCCTCTACACAATCCAACTTCCTCCATTCTTCCCTTACCACTCCTCCCCCATGTTATGTATCATCATCCATTTATCAGAGAAAATATTTGGACTTTGGTTTTTGGGGGTTGGCTTATTTCACTTAGCATGATATTCTCCAGCTCTATCCATCTACCCACAAATACCATAATTTTATTCTTCTTTATGGCTGAGTAATATTCCATTGTGTACATATACCATAGTTTCTTTATCCATTCATCTGTTGAAGGGCATCTAGGTTGATTCCACAATCTAGCTATTGTGAACTGAGCTGCTATAAACATTGATGTGACTACATCATTGTACTATGCTGATTTTAAGTCCTTTGGTTCTAGGCCAAGGAGTGGGAGAGCTGGGTAAAATGTGGTTCCATTCCAAGTTTTCTAAGTAATCTCCATACTGCTTTTCAGAGTGGCTGCACCAATTTGCAATTCCACCAGCAATGTATGAGTGTACCTTTTTCCCACATCCTCACCAACACCTATTGTTGCTTGTATTCTTGATAAGAGCCATTCTAATTGGAGTGAGATGAAATCTTAGGGTAGTTTTGATTTGCATTTCCCTTATTACCAGAGATGTTGAACATTTTTTCATATATCTGTTGATCACATGTATATCTTCTTCTGTGAAGTGTCTGCTGAATTTTTAGCCCATTTATTGATTGGGTAATCTGTTTGTCTTTTTTTTTTTTTTTTTTTTTTTTGGTGTTTAGTTTTTTGAGATGTTTATATTCCTGGAGATGAGTGCTGTATCTGATGTGCATATGATAAAGATTTTCTCCCACTCTGAAGGCTCTCTCTTCACATTGTTGATTTTTTGTTGTTGTTTTTTTACTGAAAATAAGCTTTTTAATTTGAATCTATCCCAATTATTGATTCCTGCTTTTATTTCTTGTGCTTTAGGAGTCTTGTTAAGGAAGTCTGGTCCTAAGCCAACATGATGAAGATATGGACCTATTTTTTCTTCTGTTAGGTGCAGGGTCTCTAGTCTAATTCTAAGGTCCTTCATCCATTTTGAGTTTTGTGCAGGGTGAGAGATAGGGGTTTACTTTCATTTTGTTGCATATGGATTTTCAGTTTTCCCAGCACTATTTGTTGAAGAGGCTATCTGTCCTCCATTGTATGTTTTTGGCACCTTTGTCTAGTATGAGATTTCTGTATTTATGTGGGTTTGTCTCTGTGTCCTCTATTCTGTACCATTGGTCTACCAGTCAATTTTGGTGCCAATACCATGCTGTTTTTGTTACTATTGCTGTGTAGTATAGTTTAAGATCTGGTATTGTTATACCTTCTGCTTCAGTCTTCCTGCTAATGATTGCTTTTGCTTTCTGGGTCTCTTGTTCTTCCAAATAAATTTCATGATTGCTTTCTCTATTTCTATGAGATACATAAAATCATTGGGATTTTAATTGGAATTACATTGAATCTGTATATCACTTTTGGTAGTATGGCCATTTTGACAATATTAATTCTGCCTATCCAAGAACATTGGTGATCTTTCCATCTTCTAAGGTTTTCTTTAATTTCTTTCTTTAGTGTTCTGTAGTTTTCATTGTAAAGGTCTTTCATCTCTTTTGTTAGATTGATTCCCAAGAATTTTATTTTATTTTATTGAGGCTATTGTGAACATATTTAAAAGATAGTGCACCACCATCAAGTAGATTTCTTCCCAGGGATGCAAAGTTGGTTCTACATCCGGAAATCAATAAATGTAGTTCTTCACATCAATAGACTTAAAGTTAAGAACCATATGATTATTTTAATAGATGCAGAAAAAAAGAATTTGATAAAATACAGCACCCCTTCATGCTCAAAACACTAGAAAAAATAGGGATAGTAGGAACATACCTCAACATTGTAAAGGCTATCTATCTAAGCCCAAGGCCAACATCATTCTAAATGGAGAAAAACTGAAAGCAATCCCTCTAAAAACTGGAACAAGACAGGGATGCCCTCTTTCACCACTTCTGTTCAACATCATCTTTGCAACTCTAGCCAGAGCAATTAGACAGACCAAAGAAATTAAAGGGATACAAATAGGCAAAAAATAAATCAAACTATCACTATTTGAACTAATAAATGAATTTAGCAAAGTAACAGGCTATAAAATCTACTCTCATATATCTAATGCATTTCTATACATAAGTGATGAATCCTCTGAAAGAGAAATTAGGAAAATTACCCCACTCACAATATTCTCTGATTATTTTAATGCTATTTTCACTTAACACATGAAGAACATTTACTTATGTTAAAATATTCCTTTAAAAGTCATATTGATGATTGCCATTTATTTCTCTGCATCAGAATTTAATTCTTCTAATGTAAGCCATTTTGATTTGTTTCCAAATTATTTTTTCACTTACACTAGGACAAATAGACCTGAATATACATTATAGTGACAGGTACCAGAGAATTTCAAGATCAGTAGACTCACTTTTGTTTATTGAGTGTTCATTAGCTAGTTTTCTTTCTACTTTTGCCTCAACTTCCTCATAAATGAAATGGAAATAATATGAATGAGCTCATGTCTTCATTTGTAGCACTAAATGATATAATATTCATAATATAAAAGGTGCGACCCCTGTGAATTCAACCGTGCTAAATATCAGGTGCTTTACTTGTTACAGGAGCAAGTAGTAGAATCCGAGTTGAATACATCATAGTCTAAATATGCCCTTGGGATATCACATGCTGCATATGTATATGCAGAAGAGATTATATAACATATCCCTATATGAAACAATAGTAAAAGGCACAAATTAGTACCTGACAATGTGTAGAAGAGCTTCTATCAAACTAGAAGATTCACAGAAAGCTTTTAGATGTCAGTAGCATCTCTGAAAATTAAAAGATAAGCAAGTCTAAGAGGGAAATCTCAGGAGATAAGTAAAACACTGTTAGCATAAAGAAAGAAAAATAAGAAATTACATTTTTATGGAGAACTATTTGTGACACTAAGGGAAAAAATAAAAATTAGAGGTTGGTAGGATGTATCTAAATATCACAGAAACACAGAAACAAACCCAGGCCCAAGCTTCTCCATAACTATTCACCTAAGAACACCCAGCCTCCACTCCAGTGACAGTTAATTACTCCCTCCCTCAGCCATATCCTCAAGTTCTGCTGTTGCTGGTTGACCATTTGTCTAGATCTGTGAAGTTGCTCTATAGAAGTAGAAAAATATCGTGTATTTATGCAAGTTTACAATAAAAAAGAGCAAATTAATAATACTCTTAAATCTCAGAAATATCATACAAAGTGAAAGAAGCTGGACATAAAAAACGATGTATGATTCCATTTCTATGGTATTCTAGAGATGGCAAAATAATAGCAACAGAAAGCCAGTTAGTAGTTTCCCTGCTTGTGCACATTGAGTGGGGAAGCTGCAAAAGTTCACAGGGTGTACCTCAGGATGATGGAAATAGTCTAAAGTCTGTTGGTGATGGCATTTGTGAGACAGAGGAAAGCAGCCCCTGACATTCAGAAGCAAACTGGGTACTATCACCAGGGATTTTGTATTGCTAACATTTATTGTACTTTCACTGAATTTTTTAAAAAATTTATAAACCATGAACTTTTAATAAGCCTCTTTGTAATCACAAGGGATCAAAGCAGGAAGACACTCTATAATCATGTCTCACATATGTAAAATGTAAACATTGTCTAAGACTCAAAAATGACCAAACATCTCAGTATTCTTTCTATAAGGAGGGAGTGCTACATTATGAATTTAGCCTTAGTCCAGTCTTCCCTTCTATTTATGAGATTTAAGATAACCAAGACTTCAATTACCTCTGCTGCTTGATAGCATCCAATCCAGCACAGAGCCTATTTCCTCAAACCCTGCACAATGCCATCTAGTGCAGCCTGGATCCTGTAATTATTGCTTTCTAATAACCTATTACTAAGATATGTTGTGGTTCTCCATAGGGTATGAAATCTGACTTGTTTAACTACTGGTATATTCCTAGTGGTCTTTGTTTAGTGGCATTGATTGTTGCCCATCTATAAACATTAACCCAGACTCATCCAACTATAAATTTAAAAATGTTGACATTAAAAGTACGTTGTGTTCAATAAAACAATAAAAAAGCAAAGGAAGTCAAATCCTTTTATTAAATTAACCAAGGGATCCAAACATAAGGAACTATGTCAGTCAACTTCTCAAACTAGAGTCTAACTTAATTTTGGTTCTGTTTAAATTAGCCCATTATTAGAGGGTTCTTCCAATTTAATCCCATATCCCTCTCTGTCCCAGTGATAATAACCATCTAAAAGCATGTCAGTAATTATCTTGCACTTTCCAATCATTCTTCTTTATTCCTTTCCCTTTTATTCATTCTCCTCGCACATGGATTTGGTTTGTTGAAATCTATTACATCAAATATCACTAACACAACATGCTGATAAGAAAAAGTTCACTTATTGCTTACTTTGACAAGAGGGAAACTTCAAGAAGAATTTGTTGGCAATTAGAAGTTTAAAATTGTCTTTTATTTCAGGGGCTTAAGATGGGATAGCAATTATGATTAATGATTTACTATTTGTAGGCACAGAAAGGTGATGGTTTTGAGGCATGGAGTCAAAGGGCAGGTAATGTTAGCTGATATATGCTGTAGAAGTGTTGATATATCTTTTAGGAAGTTCCTGTAGTGAAGAGGCAAATTATCTGCTTGAGCAAGAGTCCTCTAAAATACTGCAGTTATACTACAGAAGACACTATAATGAACTCATATTAATAGAAGAAGGAAGGTATGTGTGGGGGAAAGTGGGATAGATAGTTTCAGTTATCCAAGTCTAAACTCTGTGTATTTTTTGGGGGGGAGTAAAGTATAAGACTGTGTTTTTAGGTAATAATCAGTATGTATTTTTTCTAACTTCAGTCTCTCTCTGCTCTAATCTCTGTGATTTCTGAAAACTAATGTTTCCTACAGTAAAATTTTTCTTTAGGACAAGAGCCTATAATGGCTCTCTGTTGCAATTTAAATTACCAAAGAAAATCCTTCTTCTTATTTCCAGTACATATCAGAGACCAATAATGATGTAGACACTATCAAAGCCTTATTCCTCAATGGCTATTTCTGCTAATTCCTTTTTCAATAGAGATGTTGTACTTTTGCTATATACCTGTTACATCTTAATGATTTTGTTCCTCACCTCTTATGTGTACGTAGTCTTTCTTCTTCAGTGTACTCATTTCCAATAATGAGTAAAGTTTTATATTCATGCTGGGGTAGGGGTGGGAAATTCTTATATACTTAATTTATATGAATATCTTATCCTAGCATACAGGTTTTCTCACATCTTCTTGGCAAGAAAAGCAGCCGTAACTAGTGTAAAAGTTACTTTCCTCTTGATTAACATTCCTCTCAAAACAGATTATATAATGCTTTTCTTTTTTTTTCATTTCAAAAAGTGCAGTCTAAGATTTTGTTACTCCAACCTTGTCCTTGGTGGAATATGACAACCAGAGTATTAGCCAAACCTGAGAATTTATTGGAAATACAGAATCCCAGGCTACACCTCAGGTCTATAGAATCAGAGTTCATATTTGAGCTAGTCTATCAGGTGATTTTTATGCACGTTAAAATTTAGGAAGCACTAGCTCAAGTGATTTGTGACATCTCTGAAGCTGTATGTCTAACTGCATTAATACTGAATTAGAATTAATGGCTCTTTATGAATTAGCAATTACTTCCAGGGACCACAGCATTTCTGCAAGTTTCTATCAGCTTCTTAAAATACAGTATCCACCCAGATTTTGTTTTTTTCAAGGTTAGCAAAGATCTTTTCCCCACTAAAGTAAATGTGGTATGGAAGGATGTTTAGGAAGCATCTCAACTCAGATGGGCCTCAACTTCAAGGTTATGTTCATTCTGTTAAAAAAAATTAATTTGACTGACATAGATTCATGAGAGTACTAGAAAATACTCTTAATTTTAATAAACATTGTAAAAAGTAAAGGATGGAATACAAATGAAACCTATATGAAGAGTTTCTGTCTGAAAAATCCCTCCTTCTAAAAAAGAAAATGTCAGTTGAGATCTAAAAGATGGTGAGAATTACCTAGATGAATGGCAGGCAAGAAACAGGAGAGGGACATATTAGGCTGGAGGAGAGGTAATGAATCCTCCTTAATATGTCCAGGAAACAAAATGTTTGGAACATGAATATTAGGAAGGACTTTAAGAAAAATTCAATAAATCTAATAAGATCTAATAATAATGTTTGTCTCTTAGATTCATATGAAATTATTTGTTCTTTAACATGAGAAGCACAATGTCTTTAATTAGAACATCATTGTGCCTGACTAGAGTTATACAATTTGTCTGGACTATTTGGATGGCAGATGGAATGCTGAGAACCTATTTAATTATAGAATTATTTAGAAAGTGGAATCATTAGGACTCATTGTTTGAATGGGAAATATAAAAGGAGAAGAAAAAAGGACGTTGTAATTTGCTGCTACATTTCTGACTTGAAATAAAAAGGATGAAGTTGTCTTTCCTCATCCAAACAACAGAGAAGAAAATAAATAGAAGGGACATGATGAGTTCTGGTTTAGATTTGTTATTTCTAAGGAACACTAGACATTCAGATGAAATATACTATATATTCATATACAATTCAGGGATTCCTGTTCTATGGGAAAAGATAGCTTAATTAGAATATTAATGGTGAAGAATTTTGCACTTTATAAAACTATCTCAGGGAATAGGATGCAGACAAAATATACAGCTGAGAAATCATAAGAAATAAGTCTATTTGAATTAATACACGATTACATTGAAGGTCTCATAATTTAATCATTTCAGGTCTGAACATTCTTGCATCATCTCACTCATGAACTTTTGTGGTACACCTCATATTCAAACCTTAACATTTAGAATTTGGAGATGGTAACCTGAAAAATCATTATCTGAGTGGAATGAGGAGAAGATAAGATTATTGATCATGAAAGGAGTACATAATCATGAGTAAGAAGGGCTAGGATCATGCCTGTGGTATAAAAGAAAGCCAACTGTAAGACCCATTTTTGGCACCTGAAGATATGTCTGTTTAGACTTTACCCTAAAATAAAGTGACCAAAAATCTGCAGGATTGTAGGGAGCACATTGGATAGATTGTCAAATCCTGTTCTCTATGATTTTGGCCCCAAATAACCCTTGAACTGTATCTGAAACTTTGAAGCAAAAAAAAAAAAAAAAAAAACAACAACTTTAATCTTTTGTCCATTTTGTTTCTTCCCTTTCTCCTTTATGTCTTAATTTATTTATTAACTATTCTCACATCCTCACTTTTTATTATTAACATTCAGGAATATAGAAAGCTTGAGTACCTTTTTCCAAAGAAAGGAATGTTCCTTCTCATCCAAATAGGAGTTGCACTCTTCTTTTTTTTTTTTTTTGTTTATTTTTTTCCCTTCCCCACCCCTCCCACCCCTCTTTTCCCTCTATACAGTCCTTCTTTCCTTCATTCTTACTGCTCTCCTTATCCCTAACCCTAAACCTAACCCTAAACCTAATGCTAACCCCTCCCACCCCCCATTATATGTCCTCATCCGCTTATCAGCGAGATCATTCATCCTTTAGTTTTTTGAGATTGGCTTATCTCACTTAGCATGATATTCTTTCATTCAAGTGGGTGGAAGTTTAAACTACAATCATTCTTCTCGTTTCAGGTTGCTACTCTTCACCACATTCCAGAAAATCTCCAAATTTCTATGGTTAATGACTTTCCCGAAGTTCATCAAATGTGGTCTAGTTGCTAAATTCACCTTCATTAAAACTATCTGCAATCTTCAGGACAAAATTTTTTTGTAGTACATACAGAACAGGCCTTAGAATTGTTGTACAAAAATATTTAAAAATGGAATTTAAGAGTTGATGAATATCAAGTTAGGTCTCTATCTTATTCTCCTATAAGTTATCCAAACAGAATACCCAGAAAGTTCCCAGAAATAGATGCAAGGTGAAGTGATTCTGCAACTTTATATTCCTAAACCTATTCCATGTGTTACTATAGGGAGACTATTCATCTTAAGAGGCCATATAATTTGATGGAAGGAAGGACCTTTGTAGACGTGTAGACCTTTGATGCAAACACACATCCATGTTTCTTTATGATTAGGGTTTTCTGAGCAAAGAAACTAACACCTGAGTAGAAACATAAGTCTCAGACACCAAACCTGAAAAGCAACCCAAAGACAGGAAGTTCCAGCAATATTTATACGATTTATCTCCTCTCGTAAGCAAGTGTTCATATTTTGAAAAGGGATAAATTTCAGAGGAATTCTTTCCAATTCCTCTTCTCTTCCCTGAGAGGATTTACTTATTTTAGAGAGATATTGTCTCCCTCCTTCTCTCAGGAGAGGAGAAGGAAATTTTCAGATTCCATGTGATTCCTGGATTCAGGAGTTTGGAGCTCCTCTTCTGTGGTATAGCAGTCTCCTTTCTGTATGCCTGGTCCATGTGGCTCTCATCTCATTGTTCTGGAGGGAGATTGGCACATAGGGAATGGAGGAGGTTATTTCTGTAATAAGTAATCACATTCTGTCTTTGATTCAGAAACCTGTATTTGCACTCAGGAAAAAAAGTAATAGTGCTAAAATTATTAAAATAATCTTAAAATTAATTTCAATAATCAGTTGACCCTTCATTATTCTTTATTGTCTTGGGACAATAAAGTAGACAGAATATCAGAACTATTACTAATTTTTGAGTTTACATTGACTGATAACTGGTGTTTCTCCAGGCCCTAGAGTAAGCTTTTGTGTCGCAAAAAGAATTCTAACTTCTTTGAAGAGTGAAGTGATCAGCATAGAAAATACAGGAAAAAGAAAATAAAAATGAAAAAATCAATCTTCTTGGTTTGTTAGATAATTCTTACACTCTAGGCAGGTAATTCTTTTCACTCTTATTTACTTAATTAAGTAAACAGTACTTTCTATTTCAAGTATTCTACAAACTCCCTGTTTCGTAATTGTAGTAGTTCTATTGGGTTGACATTATATTTTATTATTCTCCTTAATAGATGAGGAAACTTACTTTGGAATGACTTACTCTCTTGGACATGATTATAATATTTTTATAAGTAAGTGCAAAAAGTACCATTTGTAACCTGTTAAATGGTATCTACATAAAACTTAGTTAAGATTACATTCTATTCACATTCATTTGAAGATCCTAACTATTCATCTGAATTGACAAGCTGATTTTAAAACTTACATGACAATGAAAAAAAAAAAAAAAAACCTGAACAGCAGTTCAGTTTTGGAAATAACAGAACAGAGTTGGAAAACTTCTATTTTCAAAACATACAATAAAGTTACAATAAAAAATAATGTGTTTCCTTTATAAGTGTAGAAATTACGAATGGAAAAGAATAACAGAAATTGACCCACATATTATTATTTGATTTTTGAAAAAGGATATAGGGTAATTTAATAGAAAAAAGCTTTTTTCCACCAATGGGGTTGCAAAAATTAGGTATTTACAGTATACTTTGCAAGAAGCAGAATGCACTCTTGTCATGTACTTTTATCTAATATCAGTTTACATAGGAAATCTAAAAGAAAATCAGAAAACTATTTGACAAACACATAATGAGATCCCAAAAGTATTTACTTGTTCTTTAGAAATATTTTGCCAGTCTATTAAGGGTCATAATAAAAGAGACTTCCTTTCAAAAAGATTATTATTTAATTCATTTTTCAGTTTGTGCTAATTATTACTAGCAAGTAGAAGTTTTGTATATTCTATCAAAAACAATAATAACGTCAGCACTTACTAGTTACTTTATTGGATACCATATGGCAAGTATTTCTCTAAGGATCTTAACATTTCATTACAACCTCATAATTTAGACTCTTATTAATCAATTATATAGAATAGAGAAAATAGTCAAAGAGAATTTGGGCTTTTATTAAGAGTGGAAACATTATCTGGTGAAGTCATATTATTCAAATAGGTAGGGTGGCTCTGGATTGAGCTTTATACTGGGGATTGAACCTAAGCATGCTTTACCAATAATCTATATCCCAGTTCTTTTTATTTTTTTATTTTAGGACAGAGTTTTACTAAGTTGCTGAGACTGACCTTGAATTTGTGATCCTCCTGCTCAGTTTCCTGAGTTAATGGGATTACTGGTGCGCCCAGCCCTATCTATGTTGTCACTTTTAAGACAAATTTAATTTGATGTGATTTAATCACAACAGTCACTCTGGATGCATTTTTTGACTGAATAATGCAACCAGGTAAATGTATTTAAATTCAAATAAAAGCATAAATTCATTTGATTTGTTTTGTAATTCACTGATATATTCCCCATCTCAATTAGTTCCTACCCCAACCTCAATCTGGCAAGAGTTACCCATTCTTAAGGAATAAATTCCATTATCCTATCAGTGATTACATTGGGTTTTACCTGGGTTTGTCGTTCTCTTCTTGGCAATCTCAAGTGTTCTGGGAAGTCTAAAACCTTTGATGGATTTACAAAGTCTTCAGAACAAAACTTATTTGATATTGTCAATCAGGAAACTTCTTCATGTGGATCAACTAACTCATCTAAGCATTTTTTTGTTCCTACCAAGCCTTTCATTTATCCATGCTCTGTATAATGTACCTAAGCAGGCTGCTATAAAACACTAAGACAGATTAGGTGCCCCTTGTCTGAGTTTTCATAGCTCCTGAGAGTATCCTTTCCAAAATGTACAAATCCAAAGCATAACATCTGATGCTTTTTCATGGTGAGCATAGCCATTTAACCACACAATGCAGGACATTACCGCATCATAGCCATTTCTGTTACCCTCGCTTCCAACATTACCCACTTCTTGCCAAATGAATCATTTTCTAACCTATAACACTGATGTATCTACTGTTCCTGTTACTCCTTACAAATTAGTGTATTTACCTCTATCATTATGTTTAATAAATTTTAGTATAGAGTGAAGAGTATATAATTTTTCTTATTTTACTTGCTCCTGAAACTTGCATCATATCCAGTTGTTCTCAAAGAAAAGTTAGATCAGAAAAACCTCGATTGAAATAACAGGGTACCCTTCTTACTTTTTTTCAGTTTAACGTTATGTCTCACTTTGTTCTATTTTTATAATTATTGTTTTATAATTTCAACCCCCCCCAAATTAATGTAAGCAAAGCAAACCATTGTAATGGTAATTTTAGAATCTTTTTCTAATCTTTATTTTATGTTCATTTCTGGTTTTAATGAGGAAATTCAATGTATTTTCATCTTGAATATATAAACCACTTACTGATCTTCAAAACCCACAATCTCAATTTGTGCCCCCCTCATCCTCTGTCACCACCAATAGCTTCTTACATATAACTTTTAGCATCACTCGACCTAAAGCACTTATCCATTTTTTGTGTGTGCCAAAAAGGCTTCTTTTTAATTTTATGTATCTCACAGATCATCTCTGATATCTGAGATGAATTTCTTATAATGATTAAAAAACAATAATTTGCAGTTAAAGACCAGTAGGAAACGCAGTGCAGGAACCAGTCCCAAAAGCCCTAGGTCTGGCAGAAGACCTCTCACAGTTTTGAATGTTGTCGACCCAAATATGTAATACGTTCCTTTTCTGACACCAAGGCAGTGTGTTTTCTTGGAACGAAGCTGAAATCACACACACACACAAAAAATAATAATAATAATAATAATCCTTATCTTCCTTTGCAATGCATCTCCTCAGGAATAATATCAAAGTGGTATCCGATGAAAAGGACTAGTTCAGGGAACCAATGTGTAATAGCAAGGCCATCTTTTAGGGATGAATGGATCTTAATTCTAAACCTGACCTTTTATTCCTTCACCTCAGCACTACTTTCCTCATCCCCTGACTCAAAGACACAGGTGGGAATGAATTGCAAACTCAGAATTCCAGCCTTATCCTTCTCATTTGTGAGTTAATACAGAAAACCAAGCAAGCCTTTCGTTGCATTTTTTCATTCCTAGCCTTCACAGAAATGCCAGTAAGTACCCATAATTCCCTCCCTTCCTTGCCTATGCCTAATGGTACCCCGAAATACCAAATGTGTTTATGAAACTCATTCTACTTTCTTTACTATAGAATCTATAGGCCATTGTCACACCTCAACTAGTTTTAACAATAAAATAAACAGTTGATGTAAATTAATTATTGAATACCTGAATACATCAGAATCAGAACAAATTTTCCCTGGAGAGAAATTGTAAGCTTTTTATGTTACTATTTTTCCTCAAAGAGGTAGAATCAAACTCTCCATCCCTTGAGTACAGACTGCATATTGTTACTTTCCTCTAAAGGGGATATTATGGAATGGGAGAAGAGTATGTTTACAGTGGAGAAACCTGAGGATCATGTGATAAAGGCTAACTTTAACAATGACAAGTCAGTTTGCTAACATTCACCTTTGATAAAATAAAATTAAATGAACTGTTCCTCTGCAGTCTTCCTCTCAGAAATGTATTATTAAACCATATTATTTAGAAACTCATGAGACTCATCCCAATTGAGAAAATTTTGCAATATATCTGACTACTTAGTAGTCCAAACTACCTGATTTAATTGTCAAGGTCATCAAAAACAGAGACAATTCTCACAGCCAATGGAATTCAAAGGAGATATGACCGCTAAAAGCCTATTAAATGTCATGAGGTATCTTAAACGAATGACTGAAAGAAAAAAGGATATTTGAAACTAAGGAAATTTGAATAAGGTATGGAATTTAGTTGATAATTATAATGTGTTGATACTGATTCAACAATTCTAACAAATATGCCATTCTCATGGTAGATATTAATAATAGACAGAACTGATGTGAGATATGTCAAGTCCCTGTATTATTTTTCTAATTTTTCTATAAATTTAGAACTTCTCTAAAATAAAAGGGCTAAAACAGAAAAATACAGATAGATACAGATATGGTTAGGATCATAAAATTCCCCAAAGATTTTGGTTATTTCTCTAATTGGCTCATTACACCTTCCAACTCATTAATTTTCTTCAGAAATTTATTAAATTTCTTCTTTCTGAGGAATGACAATTCTACATTCCATAGAAAATTACAAATTTTGCAATGGTCACTTTGTTGAACATGACATATTATTGCTAACCATACATATTGGAAGATGGTTCAAACACTTAATCTCTTGATAATGTCTTGTTCTAATCTCTTTATTGAGCAGACCCTGTCAACAAGAAGAATGAGGAGGGCCAGGAGAGCTATTTGTGATTAGGCTGGCTAAGTAATCCTCAGTTCAAGTGAAGTTATACCATGAAAAGAACAATACATTGTGAGTTACCCAAGCATTAGTTTCTTTCACAAAGTTTTTCCAAGGAATATAGTACAAAAACCAGCACAGACATCTATATACCTTGTTTGTTAACAACACTAACATATTCAGATCAGTGGGAAATGCAATAAGCCAGCACAATTCAGAAGCTATTAGAAACAAAGACTCAGGAAGATATGTGTTAGTCATATTTCTGTTATGAGGACAAATATCTGAGTAATCAACCTATTAAGAGAAAAGGTTTATTTTGGCTCATATTCTTGCAGTTTCCAGTCCATAGTTAATTGACCCGTTACTTTTGGGTCTATAATGCAGTAGCATGTCCAAAAGGTAGGACAATGAACTAGGGATGTGGTCTTTGCCAGAATAACTCAGAATGGAGCAGTCCCAAGAAAAGCTTCACTCAGACAGACTCCAACTCAGCCTGAACAGATTTTGGATATGTGATATTTCCTTTCAAGTCTGAAGCATTCAGCTGTTTCACCCTTGCACTCCACTTCATCTCTATTTCTTTATACTCTTCCCCCATCATCAGAATCCAGAGTCAGAGTTATTTAACAATTTAACTATTTAACAATTGCCTACTTTCTTCTGAATGTTCCTCAATAGTCAGGAGAAACTGATCTATAAGGGATTCACATCATGGAGTTTTCAGACGTGAATTTTAAAGAAATTGTATTTAATATTTGAAGAATTAAAAGACAAAAATAAGAATTCTGTTGTAAACACACATAAATGCACACAAGTATATATGGAAATATATTTTCAACACATAACTGCTAGCCTTTTAATACTTCTACTAATAATAATAGGCAGAAAACCCAAGAGAAAAAAATAGCAAGGGACTTGAATAGAAATTTCACATAGTGTTGTAACCAAAAGTCACTAATTTGTGCAATAGTGTTCAACCTCATTAGTCATAGAGAAACACACATTTGAATAGTAATTATATACCTCTAAATTCATACAAGAATGTCAAAAATTGAGAGTGATAATGTCACATAATACTAGGAAGCAGAGCAATGTAAATTCTCTTGTAATGCTGATGGCAGTATATATGTTTTTATATACAACACATTTGACAAAAGTCATGGCATTATTTTTAACAGTTTGAAAATATGCATACAAATTATACCCAATGATCACACTTCAAAGTTTATAACAGAAACATACGTATGCACATGTACATATGTTCACAAGTAATGCATTTCTAAAAGCCCCAACCTGAAAATCAATCAGGCAATTATGGATAGTACAATGGAACAATAATTTGAGATTTTTCTTATTTGCCAAAAAGTAGTAAATATAAGAACTATAGCTCTAACTATCAAGTTGGATGTACCTTTCTGCAAAGAGAAATATCCCTACATTTCTACTTTCATATACATGTAAAATTGGATAAAGTTCCAATAAATTAATGGACCAAAATGATGTTAACTTGATAGATATTATCAATAAGTTGGTATAGTGATCCTTTCTGTTTCTCTGAATTAATAAGTAAAGGACATTACTATATGGCTGATATTATTGTATTTCATGGAATAGAAAGAACAGACTCAAAAGAGAAAAAGATTCTTCTTTGTGAAATGGCATCAAGAGCATGTAGTTCTACTTTTAATATACTACCTTTGCTAAGGCACTGCTGCAAAGAATGTCCCTTGTTGGAACAAATAGTTTTTAACTGTTAATTTCAGGAAGAGGGAATATATTGGTCAAGTTTGTTCCAGGAATTTTCAGCTAATTTTGTTGTTGTTTTATTGTTTTTATCAATGAGTTCTATCCAGGTGGGGTGGAATTCCTTTAGAATTCTTTGCACAGGACCCATGGTTAGATGCTCACTTCTGTGTGCCTTAGGACATTCCCCCACCAAAGCAAGAACAACAACAAAAATGCAAAAACCAACAACAACAACAACAAACAAACCCAGAACTGAACAGATAAGAGTGAACTTGGCTGCTTTTGCTGAGCAGAAGGTAAATAAACATTTAAATTTTCACTACTTTTACGTGTGATGAAATTCCTTTTACAATGTGACTCTTTAATTCTGGAAGTCTGAAGATTAGTCATATTAACTTTTCCTTTCTCTGAAATATCAAGTGTCCAATTTATTTGTTTCTATTTATTTACCTTTTTCTCTTTTGAGAAATATCTTTATATGTAAAAAAATTACAAAACTGTCTTTCCTGTAAGGATTTTATTTATTTGTTTGCTTGTTTATTTTTGGTACCAGAGATTGAACCCAGGGCACTTAACCACTGAGTTACAACCCCATCCCTTTTTATTTTGAGAAAGATTCTTGCTAAGTTGTTCAGGGCCTCACTAAGTTGTTGAGGCTGACTTTGAACTTGCCATTCTCCTGTCTTAGCTTCCCGAGACACTGGGATTATAGGCATGCACCACCTTGCCCGACTCAAGTACTGATTACATTTAAGTCATAGGGTGTTTTTTTTTTTTTTAAATGATGCTTCTTTGTTCAGGTAAACATCTGCATCTGCATTGCCTATATATAAATCAGTAGACTTTTTCCTTTTTGTTATTTGAATTTTACTGATCTAAAAAGGACTTCTCACCATAAGAATATACAAACATGTACTATTGGTATCAAGTACATTTTCTTTTCTTAAATGTAACAATTATGATTGTACGCCTCCAAATTACTTTCTCATTCTTTATCTGGTGAAAACCTCTTTACTCTTCAAGATTTAGAGTTTCATCTTCTAAGTTTTTGGTATACTTTGCTTGCTTCCCGACTCTTGCCACTTACACTTGCCTCTCTTGGCTATACCATCTTATTTATATATTTATTTTTTGGTCTGATTTCCCAGAAAGCCTCTGGCACATGCATACAGTACGTTTTGTAGGCACTAAATTGGTGGCTGGACAAAAACCTTGCTCTCAATGAACACAGCTCCATCAGCTACCAGTACTGTGAGTTTAAAAGTCTTCAAGTGTGTTGACAATGTAGCCCCAAAATCTTCCCCCAAAATCTCCATTAACATTAATCCTCATCTCTCTTTCAAATTTCCCTAGTACGTTATTTTTAACCATTTAACAAATTTTGACACTTAATGTGCACAACTAGTCTTTTCCTACTTTCTCTGTAAAAATTGCCTAAAACACCTTGACAATAAAAAAACTATTTGAAATTTCACAAATAATGTAAGTAGAAATATATTTAAAGTGTTGATGTTAGAAATATACTGTAAAACTTTCAACCCATGCTTTTCCAGCTTTCCATCCCACATAGTCTGATAAGGCTTCACGAGATATAACCAGTGTCTGATTCGTAAAGTTTTAATTTTCTTCTTCCCTTGCCCCTCTCTTTTCATTTGACTTAATGAGCCTAGTTGCTTTTCACCTGGAGAATTTAATTTCACCAATCTCACCATTCTCCATAATGCCACTTCTCAAATGCTAATAATCACAGACCAACCCCCATAACTCTCCTTCATCCTGCTGACAGCCTTAAAATGGCCTCAAGCACTTCCTTTCCACATCTTGTTTCTGTCAGGGAGGTGTCTGATTCATTTTAGGACATGCACATCTGGCAAACCTTGTCTGACAACCTGAGATATGTCTGCCAGAGCCCAGTGAATAGGTGATAGCCAGGTTGGAAACCAGAGCCTAAGACCAGGTTTTGCTAACTGCTTCTCATAGTTCTTCAACCTCAGGTGCCTGGATCAACTGTTGCTCTGCTGTTAGTCATATAAGCTGTTACTCTTTTATCTGAAGGGTAAGTAAAAATGGAACCAAACCAAGGGAAAATGTCTCCTTTTTCAAAGCCCCTTTTCAGGGGCTATACTGGATCAGATTGCATGTCTCTCTTTTCTTTTTCTGGTTTGATGCATTCCGGTGCTGGGGATTGAACCCAGGGCTTCACGCATGCTAGGCAAGTGGTCTACCATTAAGCTACAACCCCAGTCCTAGGTTGCACACATGAGTCATGCTTCTCAGTTTCAACCACTACTACACTGGAAGAAATAAATGGGTTAATTCTAGTCTTGTTTTTGTTTCCTCCTGTTTGGAACACTGAAACTTTGATACTCTTCTGGGTTCAGGGTCCAGGTTCAGGGTCAGTGTCTGCCCTGCCCTAATTATCAGCACATCTCTTTTCACACCAGCCAGTAGAGCAGCCTTCAGAGCCAGAGCCTCCTGTCTAACACAGTTGCTTACTCCACTCAGATGCTCATCACTTCCCTGAAAACCATTCCTGTAACCAGGGTATGCCCTGCAACACCCAAATGTGTTTTCTTCATTGCAGTCCTGAACTCTAGCTTCCCAGGCTTTTCTGGTTTCCCATACTACTGGAACTGAGCAGCTTCCTTAGATCTATTTTCCCTCACACTCTCCAGACTACACAACAGCACATCCATGCCTCCTGTTTCCTCTTTTGTCCCTTATCTACTGCCTCTCTCTTTAAGGACTTCACCATCTTTCCTCTAAATGTCTTCAAATCTCTTCATATTTAAAACATTCTAGTGATCTTGCATCTAACACAGTGCAAATATTTTTCTTACATTTTCTTCTATAAGTTGAGCAAATATGTAGTTACATTTCTTCACTCTTTGTGTTTACTGTTTAATGAGAAATCACTCAATAATAACCCAAAGCACAAGACATAATTCAGCTCTAATGAGTATTGAAATATTGCCATATTTGCTTCAGATCTTTTAAAAAGAAGTTAAAACTATATGTCACATCTTTTACCTACAACTCTGGGTAATCTAAATTCCTTCCCTTCTGTCCAAGAGATAAATATCATGAATACAGTAGGGTTTGTTTTTATTAGTGCATGTTTAATACAAGTGCATATTTATGCACTTGCAAATCATTTACAAGGATTTTTTTACTTTTTACTTTTTATTTTTTGTTATTTTTACAGACTGCATTTTGATTCATTTGTACACAAATTGGGTAAGATTTTTTGTTTCTATGGTTGTACACAATGTACAAAGAAGTTCTGTAGTTTTAAAAAATTGGATAAGTAGTATTACATTTATATTTCTTTCTGAGTCTTGCTATTTTTATCCAATATGATATTTTTAAAATTTATCAATATTAGTATATGTATATATAAAAATTTAATTATTTTAGGACATGAGTATATCATAATTTACAGGTCAGTTCTCTACCTAAAGAAGCTTAAATTGATTTCAGTATCATTTGTATTACAAAGAGTAGTTCATGTATCTGAAAAATTTGCTGAGGTATTTCCTTAAAACTGGGGTCAGAGTGCATAATCATTTTATAAACTTTTGTGTTGTCAAATAACTTTCTAAATATTCATAATAATTTACATCTCACTAGGATTGGATATGTCTTTGGGATAATGCATGGCATTACCAAGACTGAATTGTATTAGAATCTCCAGTATGTTCTGATATAATGAATGCAAAATGCATTTCTCTCATTTTTATGTGCCTTCTACAGATCACTGTGATAACTGAACATCCTTTGTGTTTTATAATCCATATGGTTTTCTTTTGTTAATTTCCCATTTCAAACTCTTTATCATTTTCTAATCATTATAACTGGTTCTTATTCATTTAGATACACCTTTTATCCTGATATGTTTTCTTCCTTCCTGGTTTATGATTACATTTATACATGAATTTTATTGTTAGGCAAAGACTTGGATCTAAATACAATTTTTCTTTTTCACTTTCTTCTTCTCTTCTATTTCTTGTCCCTGAATAACAGTTAAACCTTTCCAAATTTACTGTGATCAAGAATCTCTTCAGGTTTGATCTTAATTAAGCTCTGGAACCTAATCCAGACAAATAAATCTGTGCAAAGTAAAGGTGTAATAATGTAAGGCAGAAGACTTGGGAAGGAAAAAAGGAAAGATGTGGGGAAGATAAAGTCTCTGAAAAGTAGCAGGAAAGTAATTCTGGAGAATTATTTTGGTTGATGATCTAGGAAATGAGTCCTAAGTTTCCAAAAGAGGTTAAGTGTACATATGGACACTCAATCACAGTGGAAAATGTATCATAGGCTCGGCTTACTCATCATACCCTAATCCCAGGAAGATCTGAAATGGTGGTTTAAAAGGCTATATCAACAGATGCTGGTGTGCATGGTATTAGAAAAAAGACTCCTCTTCAATGGCTTTCTGAAATTATCAACCTAACCATGTAAGAGGATAATTGAAGATGGTCCATAATTAATAAATTCTCAATTCCAGTCAGTACTTAACATATCAGTGTTTGAATTGTATAAAACAAATAAAAAATAGGCTTTCATGTTTCAAATTTCAACAATGTTGATTAAAATTTAAGAGTAAAATAGTATTTGAAACAAAAATTTTATAATAACTTTTGATGTATATACTTTGTTTTGCTCCACAGAAAATATAAAAAATAAAGTTATAGAATATTGTCATTCATTGATTTATAATATTATGTTTAACAAAATCACCATTGTAAATTAACTCATGAAAAACGGTAAGCTTTTTTTTTATTGTGTGCAAGTATCCCATGAAAAAAATCCAAAAGTTAGAAACACACTTTAAAAAATGCACAAACACTATAAGTAAGAAATTTGCAACAGAAGAAAGTTCACCAATAAGAATGTACAGGGAAGTGCCAGGTCCTAATAATCAAAGAAATGAAAGTTAAAGCAGCAATGAGATTACATTAAAACAATCATATTGACCAAATTGAGAAGTGAAGTAATTGCCATACCAAAAGTATAGGAAACAGGAAACCAAAAGTCCCTCTGCACTGCTGAAGGAAGTACAAAACCAAAACATACATATCCAAATGTATTTTGCAAAAATAAGTATGTATATGTATATGTATAAATAAGTATATTTATCTCATGATAAATAAATGCTCCTCCAACTGTATGAAGCCTGAGAAATTCTTGCATTCTTTCTAAGGAAATTTGTGTAAGATTTTTCTTTGAAGGTTCCTAGGAGCCTAAAGCTGAAAGCAAATTGTGTATGTGTGACAGGAAAGATAAGTAAAATGTGGTCCATAGCATAGTCAAGACTGAGGCAGGAGAATCATGAGTTCAAAGCCAGCCTTAGTAAAAGCAAGGTGCTAAGCAATTCAGTGAGACCCTGTCTCTAAATAAAATACAAAATAGGGCTAGGGATATGGCTAAGTGGTCAAGTACCCCTGAGTTCTATCCCCAGTACCCCTGCAAAAAAAAAAAAACAACAACAACAAAAAAAAAACAACATCTGGGGAGTGTGGCCTACCCAAATTGATACATCAAATTAACTAACACAGGGATGTCATAGGAAAATGTTTGTGCTGCCCAACTATCATCAATCAATTCTGAGACTCCAAGAAGCAACTTCAAAAATCCTTATTTTTCAATGATATACACACCTGAATATTGACCTATAATCATGTGATTGTCAACCCTATCATTGCAAGTTTAAAAAAGTAGAGAACTAATCAGCATTCACAATTTGAGTTCCACTACAAATGTGTCAACATGCATTATTTTGAAACTTACATACCTATAATATTTGACAATCCATAGGCTCTCTTTTATTCTCCCTCCAAGTGTTTTCTCTCCACTTGATTACTAAACCTCAATTTTTCTAATTCTACATCTTTTTGTATGTTATTTCTTTTACTTTATTATTTCTGTCTTTATACTATTCTCACTGATAAAAATAATTTCTAAAATTCTTCATTCCAAGTATAACCCTGGATCATTCCACATCACCTACTCAGTTTGACTTTCTATTTTCCTTCTCAAATACCAGAAATATAATCTATACCCTTTGTGTCATGACTGCCCGTCTATCCTCACCTTCCTGTATGATTTGGCTGCTATCTTAATTCCTCCCTCCATTGAATTATCTCCCACTAAATTCATCAAAATATTTAGGTTACCAGACATAATGTGTTCCACTGGAGCCATTTACATTGTACCTAACTAAAATAATATCTTTGTGTCAGAAATAGAAATGACTTCAGAGGCCATCACAAGGACTTTCATGCTGTAAAGTGAATTCTCAAAGATATTCAGATCTAGACATCATGAATTTCATTTTCATGACTCATTAAATCTGAAGAGCTTGATGCTGGAGTGAAGGAATATCACAGATTTAGTTTAAGTTCCCCAAAGTAATGATTACATTTTAGCCAGGGAAAAAAAGAAATCCAGCAAAGGATCAGAGTAAATCAGATGCAGCAGCACAGAGGCGAAAGTACACTAAATTATTTCTACTTTCTTTGACCTCCTGTATTCAACTCTATCTCACTTATTGATCAGCATCCTTCAAGGGACTCCTAGGTAAGTATAGAACGAGAGAAGAAAGCAGAATGCTTGAGGTAAACTGAATTGGTTATGTTTTATAAATTTCACTGCATTTTTATGGAGGATGAATTATTTGAACCTATACTTATATGTCTTTTCACAATTTTAACATTTTAATTTGCATATTTTATCTTGCAAGAGAGAATTCAGATTTAAAAGATGTTTTAGTGTTTCTTATTTTTTTTTTGCTATTGTGGCACAATATTTTTTCTTTCCACTTCATATATTCTATTTCATCATTTTTTAGTTGTGTTCCCAAATGACAAGAATCTCTTAAAAGACTGTTATTCCTAACTGTTCCAGAAAGTGAACAATTTTGAAATATGAAGTTTTGATGGTTTTAAAATTCATCCTAAAGAATCAAACTATACACCATCATATTTAAAATTATAGAAATCCTAAATTGAGGAATTCAATTATTTTAAAAGAGGATTTTCTCAAAATTGTATTCACAGAACTACTTATTTTAAAAAACATTAGTGTATATTTTAGAGATACTAGTATTTATCCACAAAATGTTTAAAATGCTCTACTGTTTTTAATTGAAACAGTCTTCTATGTGCTTGATTCTCATGTATTTTATTAATGTTAAGCATTTTACATTTTTTTCAGTCAAGATTTTCAAGTTTTTTATTATCTACACTTATAGAAAATGTTATCACATCCTATCAAATATTCATTCTTGTATTATGTTATATAAAGGGTGCTGCATTGGTCTAGACTTTTAACAGAATAATACCATACATTAGGGATAATAATCAACTCTTATTGATCTAGATGTCATTTCCTCAAATGTATTGTGAAATATTATGTGAAGAGTATGTGGAAATTTTTTTAGTGTGAAAGTATTTTAATATTTTGGAACTTAAATAAAATGGCATAGTTATGGGACCTGCCAAATTTATGGGAAATATCTTTTTTCTAGGCCAGAGCACATTATATCTGATAATTCTACTCCCCATGAGATAAACATTTTATGATGGTAAGAGATACTGATCAACTTTTGCAGAAAACATTTTTATCTTTTTAAAAGTAATGCCCAATATACATGAAGGTGGAAACAACCAAAAGGCACGTCAGCCTGAGCTCACATTTGGCATTTCATGTTCACTTTGAAGGTGCATGAAAGAGTTGTCAGTTCATCCGCTCCAGCAGCTGAAGAGAGCATGGACGTGCTGGTGGTTTTCATAGAAGAGAGGCTGAGAAGGCAGAGGTTACATTTCATGAGGATATATAATTTTCATCTTCTGGGGAAACATCAAAATCTTTCCCAGTTTATACTTAAAGAAAAGGGTAAAATACTCTCAAATCAATTTTTAAAAAGGGGGAGAAGAAATAAATTTTAAAAACAGCAATTTAAATACATTCATAATTTTTTGATTCAAATAACAAATGTCATTTTGAAACATATCCTGATGTTTATTATATAAAGTTATTAATATGGTCTTTTCTACATTAAAAAATTAACCTGAAGATCAATAATACGAGTTTCAATTCCAGAATGCCTATTGCCTATTCTGAAAATTTCCTAAATCGGTTACTTTTTTTTTTTTCTTGTTTTTTTGGTTTTGGCACCAGAGATTTAACCCAGCGGCACTTAACTACTGTGCCACTTCTCCAGCCTCTTTTATTTTTTGTTCTGAGGTAGGGTCTCACAACTGCCAAGTTGCTGGGATTACAGGTGTGCACCACCACACCCAACTTACATTTCTTTTTAAGTCATTCCCAAAACTGATTCTTCTTTAGAACATATTTTCTTGCTTAAAAATATTTTTCTGTTATCTATGTATTTCCAATATTGCTACATTTCAAAGTTGAGACTTAATGAAGGAATTTATCAAATCCAATAAAAATTTTGCGATCAAAGACCTTCAGAGAGATAATTGTAGTTACACAAAATTATATCTCTTAATGTGACAAGGGAAGATGCCCATCGGCAACCCTGGGGCATCCAACAGGGTTGATAGGGACTTTAAAGTTGCTTTGTATTTGATCTATGTAGTGTAGGTTTCAAGAATTTGTCCTGATTGGCTATTATCAAACAGTGGGACAACTGGGAATTAAGAACCTTAATAAAACTTGTTTATTAAGGGTTTAGAGTCGTCACTTGTAACGAAGTAGTGGTCACTCTTGTTGACTAGACTATGGAGAGATGCTTGGTTGTTTTTGGGTGTAGTGGTATGGTTTCCATGTTTTGTTGTGTATACACAACATTATAGATCATCTTGTTTTTGTCTTGTTCCAGCATGTCAACTGGGACAAAATCATCCCAAAAGGGCAAAACATGCTTGTAGGAGAAAATCTTTCATATTAACAATAGTCTGTATCTATCTAATACATAAATAGATATACAATTTATATGTATTATTAAAATTTTAAAATTTTATGGAGAGGAGGGAGGGACAATTATGGAAAAATGTATGAAAATTCCCTTGGTAAAGAAAGTTGAGAAAAAGTGGCCTTTGACATTAATTGTTAACATCCAAATCTGTTATTCTTTCTTCTCTCCTCTCTCCCTCTCTCTCTCTCTCTCTCTCTCTCTCTCTCTTTCTTTTTCTCTAACCACAAATAGTATTCTCTGATCAATATTGAGGCTTGAAGATGCTCCCCATTGCTTAGTATTTTTAGGGTTTAGGACTCACATCTAACTATCTATAACTCAGAAATGTGTCCCACTCATTGATAAACTCCCCCCACATTCCCATTCCACAGTCATTTGGGATAGATATTATGAAGTGTCCTGAAAGGACATTTCATTTGCAGTATGAAACATTCAAATGTGCATACATGGTCCTTTGACTTCCACCTTTGATAAAAAAGAATTGTGCATCCCTGAAATTTCCAATTTCTTGAGAAAACAGATGATTCTAGGAAATGAGCTGCACTCAATTACGAGAGAAGAAGAAGCATTCACCTATAGTGCTAAGAGCTAGAGTCACCTAACTCAGGCATAGCTGTATGAAAATAGCTGATATCTTTACCTAGTGTTAATAAGATTGCACAGCATTTGCTGATTTCTCAATAGGGAAATCTAACAATTTTGAGCTCTACCTCTGTTCTGTTCCTCTAGTAAGGCAATATACAAAATATCAGGACACATTAAGGGATTTGCATACACTTTTAACCTTTATGACCAATGACACAACATTTAATGTATGTCAAGATGGATTAATATTACCAACATGAAAAGTTACTTAAAGAATTAGAAAAAACATATGTCATTGGTCTTTATTTCTCCAGAGTTTACTTCAGTTCCCATAACCTGGAAGATGTTTACCAGTGTAACTGCTGGTTTGTCTTTCTTTGCTGTAAAACATACTCCTGCTTCCTGTACTTTATTTATTAAGAACCCTATTTGTATTTATATACAAATTGTGATGTTTCTCCTACCTAACACTGAAAACGTGACTAATGAAATTGTTAAAATGTCTCTCCTTCTAAAATACATCCTCTATAAAGGCCAAACCCATATATGTCTCCTATGTGTTGTCTCTCCAAAGAGCATAAGGATGTCACACATACATGTTAGGTGACTAAATACAGATCCCAGAACTTGCTTTGTAGTACTTACAAATATTATAGGGGTTGATAAAAGAAAATGTAACATGGACTTTGACAGAAACACACAGTTGTGTTTTGAATTCTGGAGAAGATGACCTAGGGAATTCAAGCTATGGATAAGATCTTCAATAATGAGGCATATTTAGCAAGGAAATAAAAGATTGAGAAGTTGTTAGAGGTTCAAAGCCTGGATAGAGGGATACATTTATATAAAGGCCAGGCTTAAGAATCTGACTTTGTCTTTTAGACACTGGAAATCCACTGAAAGTGTTTCAGCAGTTCAGACACTCAACTGTCTGAAAGCAAATGTTCAGAGTTAATAGATTCCCTGGACTTATTTAAGGATCATTTCCATAGTACTTAAGGATAAACAGAAATTTGCTAGATGAACATTTTGGATGTGGGTATGATAAGAAAGAACTTCATACAGTGAATGAGAACCAATGGACATAAATTAGTGAATGTCACTATGACTAAAATTCATTATAAATGATATTGTAATAAATGCATTTTAAGTCTTTTGAAAAATAAGATATTTAAAGATAGAAGATAGTGTTCCCTATGCTTTATATTCAAAAGGCAAAAAATATTCTATACTTTTACACATAATTGTCTACCATTCAATCAGAGAAAATGAGTCTCTGGAAAATACACTGTTTATAAGAAGGGATAATTTATTAGACTTTCCAAAAAATTAATTGAACATTCTTAATGACCTTGGGATCCACCGTATCACATTCCACCCCTATCAAGTAATCTTCTAATTGCTACTCCAGATCCCCAGGGCACTCTTCACCAGGATCAAGTTGGCTTTAAAGCATAAGCCCTTGACATCATGTTTGCTGGGACAGAATCTCCCTTAGAGTCTTCAGCAGCAGGCAGAGTTTTCTGGGAAGGGTGGACTTCTCTTACAAGTTCTATTCACCTTACATGCATTTTTGTAGTTTCTTCCAGTGAATGTATTTCTTCTCCTTATAGCATCACAATACTGTTATCCTTGTCCTACGTATGGAACCAGGCAAAGTTATAGAAGGAAAAAGATCTCTCTAAGCCCACAGACTAGGTGAAGTGCTGATTCTCATATCTAGTCTTTTAATCCAAGTCCTATGATTTGAAATCTACAGCTTTGCCCTACCACATACTGCCTAAACATGTACAGCCAACAAGATTCTCATTGGTGATCCATTTATTAACAATATGCCGTATGTAAACATAGATTTGTGTGTGTATGATCACATATTCACATATTTATACATACTCATATATTAGAGAAATACTTATCCATTTAAAAATACAAATATACAAAACCTGCATACATGTCTTTCCTATTAATAAAAATTTCACTTTTCATATTATAAACTTTTGTATTATCTGTATATAGACAAGCTATTTTTATAACTGAGATAATTTTAATACTTTTTGTAACTTTCTTTTTTCACAAAATATTGTAGAGTTCCATTTTGTAACCTTAGATTGAGATTTCATTCAATCTCAGATAATTGAATGTTTCATTTGATTATATACATAACCATAATTTAATTAGTCTTTGGATAAACAATTTGTTTCTTATACTTTAACTATTGCAAATAATTGGTATATAGTTAGCACTGTATATATCTACTTATACTATTTAATGAGTTTATCTGAGGAATATTTTTCCAGAAATAGAATTATGGGATTCAAAACATATTCAATTTCAATACATGTAGTCAAATTTAGGAAGGGAAATCTTTCAGCAATTTATGCACTTTATTTTATGTATCTGTTTTCCAATACTCCTGCCAACATGGAGTATATCAGTTAGCATTCATTGTTTAGCACGTTACTCCAAACTAGAATGGCTTTTGTTTTTGTTTTTTTGTTACTTGACCAAAAGACTTGGCAAGAAGAATTTTAAGGAGGAAAAGTTGATTTGGAGGTTCATGGTTTCAGAGGTCTCAGGAGATAGATGGCAAATTCCATTCTTTGCACCCCAAGGCAGAACATGATGGCAGAAGAGAACAGCAGAAGAAAGCAGCTGGAAAGATGGCACCAGGAAAGGGAGAGAGACAGAGAGAAAGAGAAAGAGAGAGAGAGAGAAACAAAATATATACCCGAGGCACACCCCTCAGTAACCCACCTCCTCCAGCAACACCCTGTCTGTCAACAGTTACCACCCAGTTAATACCTATCATGGAACTGATGTACTGATCAGGTTGAGCTGTCATACCAAATCATTTCACCTCTAAAGTTCCTTGCATTGTCTCACATATGAGCTTTTAGGGACAACATATCTAAACCATAATACCTTTTAAAAAATTCCATTCAGTTTCATAGGTTAAAACACTGAATCTGCCTTATCTGGGCAGCTTTCTGGCAAGTCACAACAGTGAATTCATCTGCTGATAGTTGAATAGACTACTAGGAGGTTGTGAAAAACTGAAGGCAGGTGGGTCATCATTGGGGGAATTAGGTCAATGGGGATATGTCCTTGGCAAGTATGTTTTGTCCCTGTCCTACCTCTCTCTTCTCTCTCTCTCTCTCTCTCTCTCTCTCTCTCTCTCTCTCTCAAAACTCTCCTCTTCTCTCCTCTCCTCTCTCCTGTCTCTATCTCTCCCTCTTCTCTCTCTCTCCCTCCCTCCCGCCCCTCTTCCTGCTTCCTACCCATGAGCTAAGCAGCTTTCTCCTGCCACACCCTTCTGTCATGACGTTGTGCCTCAGTCAGGTTCAAAGCAAAGGAGTCAGTTCAGGTGACCATGAATTAAAACCTCTGAAACAGTGAGTCAAAATACAGTTTTATTCCTTTAAGTGGTTTGTAAGGTTTTTTGGTCACATGGACCAAAAGCTGACTAACACAACATCACAAATGGATATATAGACAAGAATGGGATGCTTCTGTATCCATTTTTGCTAACCATTACACAATATATACTCATAAATAGATAATGCTTTTAGAGTCGTTATCTAAGGACTTTGCATTTTATCTTTACAATAATACTATGAGGGAATGATAGAGGAATATCTGAGGAGGAATATCTGAGGCAGATAGATAATAAATAACCTTTGTAAATTAAATTACTTTGCCCATAGTTACTTAACCTCTTGAAAAGAGACCCTCATTCCTACACACTTAATCTTGTTATTCTATGGCATCTTAGTTTAAGGTTTTTGTTTTGCATATATTTTAAACCACACATACAAACCAAATATTTTTTCCACCTAAATATTTTGTTTTATATTTTTAAATTTTTTTTCAAATATTTCAACCTTCATCACTATCTTCAAAACTTCTGGAATCTATTAACTTTTTTCATACTCCAAAAATCATATTAATTTTCAAATTTTCTCAAAATCTAACCTGACTTCCTTTACTCCACTATCATCATGTTTTATCTCTTCCTTAAATTTATATATGTGTTCTTACATTAGTCTTTTCATGGTTGCAAATTGTATTTTTGTTCATTTGTTCTCTATTATACTGTTACTCCCTTGAAGACTTTCCTAGGATTAAGGACTCAATAAGCTCTAAATTCTTTTTTGTTTTATTTTGTGGTTTAATGAAATAAACCATTTGCCTTTGAAGGCTCATGAACTATTTATGATAACAAATATGCAAACATTTATCCATGTGAATCTATTAAAATTCTACCTTTTTTCCCAAGCTCCAAAACTTCCTTATTAATTTTTCTGGGCCTTCTCTTAGATTCCATTCAGAATTCTCTAACATCTCACTTCCTTCCTAATCAGACCCGTCTCTTAGATTAATTTGTTCTTCCCGGTATTCCCACAGGATATTATTAAGACACTTGTCACAACACTGAACTACCTTTGAACATCTCACTGAACCTTAATTTTTAACACATAGTAGACTACAAAAAAGAAGAAATAACCCAGCTATCTTCTTTTGCCACAAAGTTTTCAGTCTTTCCTTAAGTTATGATCTTTTTATTACTAAAAGGAGTTCTATATGCTTTTAATATTATAGAAAGTCTTGAAATAAATAAAATAGTGCAAATGGTGCTCATTCTTTATATCAAGCCCTTCTATAAATAGTCATTAGGAAAATCACTCATATCCTTCTTTTTTCTTATCTATCAGCTTGCAACATTTCTCACTTTCTTGGCCATTTCCCAGTCATAACTATATTTCACATGTTGATTCCAACTGCTAAGGATATTTTTTTGGTTCCAAGGATTGAACCACCCCATGGACTCTTATCCACTGAGCCACATCCCCAACCCCTTTTATGTCTCATTTTTTGTTGCTTTGTTTTGTTTTGAGACAGGGTCTTGATAAGTTAAGTTGTTTAGGTTCTCACTAAGTTTCTGAGGTTGACTTTGAACCTTGTGATCCTCCTGTCTCAACCTTCTGAGCTGCTGGAATTACAGGTCTGGGCCATCACATCTGGTAGGATTCTTTTTTATTACCATTTGTAATACAGTAACTTTACACTCTGTATGGGGCACAGTGTGACATTTCAGGTTATGTATACAATGTATAATGATGGGATTAGGGTAATTGGCAAGGCCAGCCTTCAGACACTTTAAGGATTCTTTAATAGATGTCTTTGTCTGCTTATTGTTTATTAAGGACAGATTTCTTCTCTGAAAACTTGAAGACAAGTACCTTATACCTCTGAGGATATTTTAAAACTAGGCTCAGTAGGAAAGGCAACATGGTTTCTGAAATACCAATCTTCTGACAGCTGTTCAATGTTGCAGGTCTACAGCATGATCTTTCCTTCTAGCTGTCTTCTGTTTCTTTGTAAATGAGCTAAGATCTAAAGATAGAGAAAACAGTCACATCATCTCACAGGAACCCAAGTTTCCTGATTTTCCCCTAGATATATCAGAAAGATAAAATAAAGCAAATGGACCTGAAAGACCTTTTGAGGTGGTAACTCTGAGTCTATCTGGACTTGCTGGGGTCAGGTCCAGGAGGTAGATGGTCTGTCTAGATTCCATGACTCACCCACATTTGTGTCTCTGAAGTTGCCATCTTTTTTCCCCAGGACTTTCTGTCCTTCCTCTTTGCTCTGAGTACTTGGTAAACATTGGCTGCAATACAAACTCTATCTTCAGAAAATTGATTTTGGGGAACTGAAGCACTGTTTGGTTTCTGTGTTCTAATAAATAGGCAAAACTTTTTGAGATGCTTTGGGGCTTTGTGTCAGGTGCTGATCCAACTACATGGCCTGAGTACAACCATTATGAAGCTAGTGGAATTGCCTTATCTGACAATTACCAACAAAATCACAAGCAAAAAAAAAAAAAAGGAAAAAGAAAATATAAAAACAGAAAAGCAAATGTGACTAAAATACAGAAGAGTCTCAATTTAAAGAAAATTAACTATAACAATTATTTAAGAAGCTAGTTATAAAATATAGTCATTATGGTTCAGGGATTCTAACTTCATTAGGGCAAACATTTTATGGATCAATATATAGCTTCAATATTTTAAGAAACTTCACACTTTCAGAAGTTTTAAGTTCAAGGTAGAATGTGTGGCATATTGAGAAAGAAAAAGGTTTGGGCCACAAAGTTTAAGAAAAGATGTATTAATTGGGATTTATATACCATGGAGGAGACAGATCTGATTAGGAAGGAAGTGAGATGTTAGCGAATTCTGGATGGAACCTTTTATGTAGCAATCTGATCATTTCTGACTTTCCCTGAAACCACTATATATTTAAGAAGATTCTTGAAGGTTTGAGGGGATATTTTTACATGGAAAAAAACACCCACAGTTATTTTTCTATTGATTAATGCTCAATTTGTTAAATTTATGTCTTATTGAAAAGCACTTTGAAAGTCAATTTTTCTTGAGCATTTAAATGCCGAGAACCAATTTAATTAATTAGATCCCTTCAAATATTTAAAACTGCAGTTATAAATTAAAATACCTAACAAGATAGTGAATGGCAATTTGCATAGTGTCTAAAAATTGTAGTGAAAGGCTTATGGCTAAAAATAATGAATAATCAACCCTCCCTTATACTAAAGAAAACTATTCCCAGCAGATATCACCTCAGTGATAAGATGTGGCTGCACACTGCTACCATTAATTATTCACCCTAAGTTCCCACAAAGAAAAGTGAGAGTTTAAGGAGAAGTCATAGAAACAGTGAATCATCATTCTGCTGAGAGACTGTTTAGATTTTTTTCCTTTATTTCCTAAGGGATGAGAGATGCAGGCTAACAGCTTCTTCCTACTACCCTAAATGTTAAGCAAGAAGGTAGCTTTGAAGTAATCATCCTTGCTAAGTTTGGACAACTGAAAGATAGGAGACGCCTTAGTTCATTTGAGGTACTATAATAAAGTATGTTAGGTTGGATAATTTATAAAAAACATAAATTTAATTCTTATAATTCTGGAGGCTGGAAGGCCAAGGTCAAGATGCCAGTAGTATCATGGTCTAGTGAGGTTGCTCTCTCCTTCCAAGATTGTACTGTTGCTGTATCCTCTGGAGAAGAGTGATGCTGTGTTCATACATAGAAAAAGAAGAAGGATAAAGAGTGCTTCCTTCAATCTCAAGCTCTTTCACTAGGGTACTAATCCCATCAATAGAAGCCTTATAATTTGATCAAGTTCCAAAGGCTATGCCTCTTAACATTGTTGCATTGAGAATTAAGTTTCAAAGTGAATTTTGGAGGGGACAACCATCATTTAAACCATAGAAGCAAAAATCGATAATGCCTTTTTAATAATCTTGTTGACTATCCTTTGTGCAAATTTGAGTCAGGGATAAAAGGATTTATATGGCAATGGCAGGGGTAAGATACTGGACAACAGGGACACTGCAAGCTCTTGCATGATATGACTTAAGTCAATATTTTGAGATGTATCTAGGATCAAGTTCACTTTTTGATGCCCTTAAGAAAGTAAGGATTTTTAACCCAGCTGTAAGAATCTATGTAGTATGCCTTGGGTAGCAAGAGCTGAGAGACAATTGGAGATCAGATTGGAACATACCTCACTTACCAGGCAATAGTGAAGCAGGGAAATGATGGAAAGGTACAAGAAAGGCCAGTACTCACAGGGGAGTTGGATGCACAAACAACATTTAGGAAACTCCTCATAATCAATTTAGTGACACAAAAAAATAACTTTAAGATAATTTGATATATATTCAAATGAAATCAAGCATAGGTTGGGTAGGTCTGTTTATACAACTGTGTATCTTCCTTAATGATTCAGAATCTGAGGTTAGATTCTACCATGATTTAGATTTAGCATGGGAAGAATGGGAGAAAGAGAGTAGCAAAGTAATGCTCAGAGCAGTTAGCTGTAGTATTATTACACGTCTTGAAATCCAATACTTAGTGTCTGCATACATACTAACGACTAGAACATTTTGTAAAGAGCTGTGATCTGTTGAGATAGAGCCTCCAAACAAAGAATTAATGTATTTATTGGGAGGCAAAGGAGGGAAAGTTCATCCACACTTACTTAAGTTCAAAATGAGATGTTGGATTTCAGTTTTTAAAAATAGGTCCTGGGAGCTGGGTGAGGCAGGACACACCTGTAATATCAGGAACTTTGGAAGCTGAGTCAGGAGGATCACGAGTTCAATGCTGGTCTCAGCAAAAGCAAGGTGCTAAGCGAGATCCTGTCTCTAAATAAAATACAAAATAAGGCTGGGGATGTGGCTCAGTGGTTAATATCCACCCCACAAAAAAAATAGGTTCTGGGGATCTGAATTAGAACAAATTATATTCTGTGCTTGTATAATTATCCACAATGGATTACACTGTCATGCATAACTAAAAAGAATCAATTTAAAAAAAAAAGAATGAATAGGAATTTTCCAGATTGGGAATGCCAGATGATGAGGTTCTGAGTAGAAAACAGACTATAAAAATTCAAGAAAAGGAAAATCAAAGTTACCAAATAAACTAATTGCTGTCCCTATATTACATCAAGATTGCATTATTTTCAAGGTTAAATATCATGACTCAAAGTCAAAACACAAGAAAAATTGTGTTTTCCTTTTGAAAGAATTATAACCTAGCATTCAGATATTGGGAAATATTATTCCTCATTTAGAGATTATATAACATTCCATCCAACTAAGGACCATTAAAAAATTTCTATAATCTATACCCTCTTTAGTCTTATAATTATCTTAATTCATTCAAGTCTTCATCTGTTGAACTACCTCAATAGCATTGTAATTATTATTCCAATTTCTTTGTTTCCTTTAACTTAGATTTTCCTGTCTCATATGGTTAGGGAGGGTCTTAAAATGCAAGTTTTCTTCTTAACTAAAGAATCTGGATTAGTAGTCTGTTTTTTAATTAAATCACCAAATCCCCCACCTTAATTCAAACTCCATCCCATAAACATGTGGGCATACTCCAACTAGGAGGCACCCTTCTTTTCTTTCATCTTCATACATAGTCACCAAGCCTCTACCTTCATCTGTTACAATTTGTCATAACTTTAGAGTAGCTGAACCATCTTCAACCTCTATCCACATTGGTAATGACTTTGACATCTTACAACCCTGAACAGTTTTGAACCAGCATCCGCATCATTTTTATAACCATCAAATCTTGAAGTTTCCTTAGATTTGCTGTTGTTTGATTGGTTTTGTTATTTGTTGTATTCTGTTTATTTTAACCTGATGTCATTTTTGATTGGGTGGAACTCTCTTTGTCCAGAAAGTGGGTTGAAGATAGACCTGTTGAGAAACAAAATTTTGTCCAAGTGTGCATACCCTTAAATGTTTCCGGGAAGTCTTTTAGCAAGTCAATGCTCCTGAGCCCAGAAAGGGAATTTTTATTTTTTCAATTAGTGGAGTTTCCTTCTCCTTGAAGAGAAGTTGAGGATTGGACCTCCAGTGAAAACGGTCACAAAAAAGTTTAATGGGCAAAACATTCCAATTTCTGTAGATTTCACTTTATCATCCATCTCCATTCTTTCTTTAACCTACTTCTATTAACTTCCTTATCTGTGCTTATAAATATGCTAAAGTATTGTCCCTAATATATTTCCTCCTTGCATCTTTTTTCAGCTATTAACCTGTTTGATTTCTACCTTACCTAAGCTGCACAAATGATTTCATCCCCACCATACTTACACCGTGTACATTTGTTTCCTTTGCTATTACTCATTCCACCATATATGACCCATCAATGCTACCATTAATTTTCATCAATTTGTTTATATCCATTTTGTATAATAATCACATTTTATTGCTTTCTTGAAAATATTAGCTAAACTCAAGTGTGGCTGGAACTCTTGATTTCCCTCTTAAGTACCATTCAACAGTACCATGATATTAAATAGCTTTTAATTGTTATCTTTATGAGGTAGAAATGCATGTAACAGTGAGTCTCACAATAATTATTGGACCTAAATACTCATCTTCCAGAGAAAAATTCATCTTGAAATTTACCATAGGGCTTTAAATGAGTACCCAGCAAGCAATTTGGATTGTAATCTATGCATTGAAAAATAACTTCCCCTTTAAAATGTGGAATACATTTCATATTTTTGCCCATTCTAAGCTAATTATATATTTAAGTTAGATTTAGATAATTGTCTGGTAAAGACTAATGCCAACTATTTGAAATAATTAGACTATTAAGAATAATTACAAAGCAAGAGCTCTTTCCTGGGGCCTTTTACTGTTGTTGTGATCAGATATTTTAAAGTAAATAGAGTTATTTAATTCCAAGTGAGAAAACTCTTGAAATATGCAAATAGAAAGAAATCATCATAGGACAGAATGAGACTAGTAATGGCAAGGTTTTACATCCTTAAAACATAGTATTAAAAATTGTCACAAATATTCTTGCATTTGATTATCCTATCTTTAGAATTATAAAACAGTGTGTTCATTTTGTAAATGAATGGATTAAGCTTTCAAAATATAATTTTTCTGGTTCTCATAATTAAAAAGGAACTGAGCTAGTTCTAAAGGCAAGGATCTTAGTCTTATTTTATTTAATTCTATATATATTTTAAAAGTTTTATTTAATTTTAATTAACATTATAATTATACACATTTATGGGGTATATTGGTGGTTCAATAGATGTGTACAACATGTAGTCATTTGTGGTGAAATGCCCTCTTTAGTTATTTTGAAATGTACACACATTATTATTAAATGTAGTGAACCTACTATACAATAGAACACCAGAATTTATTACTTAGATCAAATTATTCCTTTGTGCCCATTGACCAAACTTACCTCATACTCTTCTTCCTCTTCCTTGCCTCTCCTAAAGTAACTGTTATTTGTGCTTGTGTGTGTGTGTGTGTGTGTGTGTGTGTGTGTGTTTGCATGGTGCTGGGCTTTCAACTCAGTGCCTTGCTCATGCTAAGCAAACATTCCACCACTGAGCTACATCTTAAGCCTCAAAAATAATTAGCTCTACTTTTATGAAATCAATGTTTTTAGATGAATGAGATCCTGCAAAATTTTCCTGGTTTATTTCACCTAACACATGTCCTCCAGCTTTATCCATGTTGTTTCAAATGACAGGATTTTATCTTTTTTTTATGACTGAAGAGAATTCCATTGTGTATACATATAGTATGTTCTTTATGCCTGCATCTGTTGATTTACACTTAACTTGAAACCATACCTTGGTTTTTGTGAATAATGTTACAATAAATATAAGACTGTAGGAATCTCTTCCACATATCATTCATTTATTTGGGGTTTATACCTAGCAGGGAGATTTCTGGGTCATATGTTAGCTCTATGTTTAATTTTCTGAAAAACTTTCATAGTGTTTTCCATAAAAGACTTTTCTTAAAATAAATGTTACAATTAGGAAATAAACAGGATGTATAAAGTGAAATAGATATGATCATAGATGGGGTTATACAGAATTGTTCTAAAAAGAGATGTAATTTCAGCTAAAAAAAATCTCAGTAAAGTGAAGAGGTGATGCATGTAGAATTTGGGCCTAGAATTTTTCAGGAAGAGGGGATGAGAAAGGCGAATTCTTTAAAGAGATGTAATACGTGAAATGTAGTATGTGGAATATGGAGTCAATGACAATGAGACCAATGCTATGGGAATAGAAAGGAGCCAGGTATGGTAGTCAAGCCTGCAATCCCAGCATCTCTGGAGGCTGAGGCAAGAGAATGATGACTTCAAAGTCAGCCTCATCAACTTCATGAGGCCCTAGTGAGACTCTGTCTCCAAATAAAAAACTCAAAAGGCTGGGATATGGCTCGGTGGTGAAGCACCTCTGGGTTCAATCCCTGAATCATGTTAAGGAGTTAGATCTTATGTGTTAAGAGAAGTCATTGAGGAACTTTGAAAAGAAGAATAACATCAATAAATTTATGTCCTATAAAATCACTTGGACCATCATATGGAAAATAGACTCTGGAAAACTGGTAGCAAGGAAATCCTTAAGGGACAATGTTTATGCTATCAAGGAATACAATGTTTACATTGAACCACTGTGATGAGTGTAGCAATGATGAACATCTGAATTTGGGATTTATTGGGAAGATGGCATGATTATGAATTATTGATAAAGTATAAATTAATAATAATGGTAAAAGAGAAACAAGGATGAATGCAGGAATTTGACTTGAATAACTGTTAAGAATATACTCTCATTAACTGAGATGAAACTACTGACTAGAAGAGGACTGAAGGAAACAAATCATTTATTTGATTTCTGAAGCTTCTCTAGAAAAGACTGTCAATTCAAGCCTACCACTTTTCCTCCAGGCAGTAGGCTATATATTCTCTCAAGATGATCCTGCAATATTAATTTGAAAGTCAGTTGGAAATAACTGTTTTTTAAACTGTATATTAGATGATAGCATCAAGCAAATAACTTTGACAATGTTAATAAAGAAAAAGGTCCAATCATTACTGATCCTCAAAAAAAAAATTTAGAGGTTGCAGAGTTGAAGAAATTTCACTAAGGAACTGAGACTATGTAAATAAATATAGGAAAAGGTGAAAGAGACTGACATTTCCAAAGACAAGTAAATGAAATATTTTAAGGAGAAAGAAGTCATCAACTATGTCAAATTCTGTTGATAACAGTAAAATGTGTCATTGGATTTGGCAACTGGGAATTGTTGATTACCTTGGAAAGGATTGTTTCAGGGAAATGGTATGAGTGAAATCCTGAGAAAGTGAAGACTAAGCTCAGGGAAAATGAGAAATCAGAGACTCTGCATATAGGCATTTCTTTTGAGAAATTTTCCTGTATAGGGAAGAAGAGAATTGGAGGGGCAACTGGACTGGAGCCAAAGAAGAGATTTTTTGGGTTATTGGAGTTTTTGTTTGTTTGTTTCCAGGAGGTAAGAATGTTTTAGTCTTTGTTTGTTTTCTCATGTTTGTTTGCTGATCAGAATGATTTAGTTAGAGAAAACCTGATGGATGAGAAGAGAGAGGGTACATAAATCTATAAGAGTTGAAGAGAATTGTAATTGAATTATTATGGATCACAAATCCCTACCCCTCTCCATCATTATACTCTTTGTGTTTTAGTTTCTTCCACTAAAGGCAGAGAGAATATTTCCCTGTGTCTTGAATTTGTGTTTCACCATATGACTCGGTTTAATCTGTAAAATGAGAAAAAAGTAACAGTTAAATTGCCTGGTTCAAGAGACTTCTGTGTCCCTACTTGCTTTGATGAGAGTTCTGATGTCATCAAGAGAAGAAACACCCCTGGGTAGGCTGAAGAGTCGGCCTCAACATCAGTATTAACCCCAAGTGGAGCCACCCTGAGCCAAATCTCAGCAAAGGACTAAGCCCAGATGGATTTAAGGCAAAGCCTAGATCAGCCAAACGAGAGCTTGTGTATGAATGCCTGAGTGATAATAATAGCATTACTCTTTTCAGCCATCAAATTTTAAGGAATTTATTACATGAGAAAAGATAAATCTATCATACAAGCAGAGACACTGGCTTCAGGAAGGAGTGTGAATACTGACCCATTGTAACAGAAAGTAAGACAGACTGTATGGGTATAGACTGCTGAAGACAGTCTGGAAGTTAGTTGAGAAGAATTTATAAAAACTGTCTTCTGAAAGCACATATCTTCCTGGTGATGCAAAAGCAAGAAACAGAAAACTGTCATTTGAAGATATATGAGAAATCATGAAATATTACTGAGGAATTATTACCCAGTGAATTGACTAACGGTATGTACTCACGTTTTCAAGAAGTACTTAAAGTTTATGGCCATCAATTTAAAATAAGCATAGTTGAGTGTTTTTCTACATTTACCCCTGCTGCTCTGATAGTGCAGAGGGGAACCAGGTCTTTCAGTTTATCATTTTACATAGAGGGAAAAATGGGTTGAGGGCACATGCAAGGGCAAAATTATGACAGACTATGGAGTCTGCACCAAGCAATCAGATAATTGTAGACAATAAAGTGATGATGGATAGTGACAAAGGGTATATTTAGTCTTGTGAAGTTTGTTGGTCATACATTATTTGACATCAAAATACTGAGAAAGGAAAAGCAGTGTAAAGGCTTAAAAATGAAATTTTGGAGATGTTGTAGTTAAAACTAACAACAAGGTATTGAGTAAGACCAAGGGAGTTGATAGCAGAGGAATATAGTAGATGGACACTAAATGTACAAATGAAGAAAGAATTTACATATTATTCAAAAAATAAAAAAGGAGTGCAGTGAATCAAGTGTCAAAACACTTCCATGAATATGAGAAGCAACCAGGTTTATAAGTGACTGTGAAAAGTTGATTGTAAAACTAAAAACTATACTTCAGAGCAGTTGGAGTTTAGAGGATGGGGAAAGAATGATGGGTTGGTAGCAGCCATGAGGAGCAAGAAATTCACCTATACTCCCTTTAAATTTCCAGGAGTGTATGGGGTGTCACCATGTTAGAGACTACAGTGAAACTATCATACTCATGACATATTTGAATTTTACATAACAGGAGAAGCCAAAGGAAAGTCAGAACCACAAACTGTAGAAATCTTGCTAATGACAAAAAGAAAATTCCAAAGATCATTTAAAGTGCTGGGTGTATAGGGATGGGTCTATGGATGGATGAGAGATTAAATCAGGTAAGGACATACTCAGAACTGAACAGAGATAAGATGCCAGGAAAAGGGTACTTAGAGCTACTTTTAGAAGATATAGAAAATAGGGCAATGGGAAAGATAGGTTAGTTATAAATGATATTAAACAATTACTTTCCAGTATTGTTTTAGTCATCTGGCATCACTGTGACCAAAATACCTGAGAAGAACAACTAAGAGGAGAAAACATTTATCTTGGCTCACAGTTTCAGAGATTTAGTCCATGATGGGTGGGCCAACTCCATTTTTCTGGGTGCACAGTCAGAAAACACATCATGATGGAACAACATGGTGAAGGAACACTGCTCTGTTCATGGCTGGTCGGGAAGCAGAGAGAGGGGCTGAAGGGAAGGTAAACGCCTATAGGGTATGCCCCCAGTGACTCACCTTCTCCATCCATGTTCCACCTCTCTGGAGTCATCACCTAGTCATTCTACTCAAACTAGGATAGACAGATTATTTTACAGCTCTCCCATTCTAATCATTGCACCTCCAAACATTCCTGCATTAAGGCAAGAGCTTTTGGGGGACAGCTCATTTCCAAACTATAACAGATATTCGACCTGCATATAGGTGTTGCCAAAAACACGCACTTCAGGTTTTTATTAATATGACCAATTCCTTGACTCAGGAGTGAATGAAAGATGAAAGGAAAGAAATATTCATTCCAATATATATTCTGTTTTACAGAAGTAGAAAGTTCCCTTTCTAATATGATTTGATAACAAGAAATAAGCTTTCTATCCTAGCAATGACCAAAGTGAATTTTTTTGCCTTCCACAAAACTTAAGGTAATATTCACAAGAGAATAAAAGCAGCAACTTTCAGAATAAAGTATCAACAAACATTTTTGCATTAGTAAATTGTGTTTAAAAAGATGGCCCTGAATCTCTCAATTTTAGTAGATTTGGATTTGCTAAATCAGCCCATAAAAGACTTACACTAACCTAAATAGTTAAATAAATTATGTTACTACAGACTTTACAGTTCTGATTAAACAGTTCTGCTTCATGGCCATTTGCAATGTGCCCACCATGCTGTTCATGATAAAAACAATAATAAAGGATCATAGAGCATTAATGGGGTAGAAATTATTTTTGAAGGAAATTATTTTATTAATATGACTAAGAGGGCATTTAATCACTATTTATAATACTCTGAATATAACACAGAAAGAACAATGTACATTATTTGTTTAGAATGCCAAATAATATGCTTTCAAAAAAGAAAAATCATTATGGAAATAAATGTTGTCAATCTTCCGATATAATTTGGATAGTATTCTGAGGATGATTTTACTATTGAGAATATCTAAGTAAATGAAATTCAACAAAATAAATGAGTAATAAACAATCTGAGCATTTTTAGTGGCAATTAGCAAAGCTTAAAATGAGATATGTAATACTCCTATAAATTTATTGCTTTATTTTCTCTCCTCTGAATCAATAAATGCAAACAAATAATGAACTATAAAAATAAGAAATAAAATAATCACATTTTAGAAGGTCAGTTTATTTAAAAACTCACAATTTAAATACCATCTCTTCATTAGGAACAGAATCTTTGAAAGTCTACTTTAGATACCTACATTTATTTGCATCTATTATCAAAATCAATTAGTCATCTGATCTCATAAAGGCAAGTATCCTCAACATTGAGGAAATAGATAGAATGGCAAAATCTTGATTCATATCTAATAATTTTACAATATTTCTTAGGTTAGATAGTCTATAAATGTTTTCTAATCAATTTAATGAAGTGTTGAATTAAAATCTCCTTAAGGCATAAAAATTTAATTAGTTGATCCTTTAAAAATGTTAGACTGATCAGAAATTGAATGGTATAAAAAAATTTGTGATAGGACAGATTTTGGCTCAAATCCTAGTTACCTTACTTGCAAACATTTTGATTTTCAGCAGATTACTTCATTATACACATTTTCTTCATCATAAAGGAACAGACTCTCTTGCAGTATTGCAGTGAACCTGATAGAAAATATTTTTGATGCAAGTACCTCTGATTGTGGAACCCAGAGTTCAGTCAGTAATTAACAACAATTGAGCACATGTTAGTTTGCTGATCAGGGAAATGTTTGTGGAGGAAGTACACTAAATAATAGGAGGGATAGTATATTAGGGTTCTTCAGAGATACAGAAAAATAAGATATGTATGTTATAGAAAAAGATTTATTATAAAAAATGACTCATGTTCTTACAAAGTCCAGCAAGTTCAGTATGTCATATGAACTAGTGGTTTTGAGATCCAGGAGAGCTGATAGTGAAATTGCAGTTCAAAGACCAACAACTCAGATGTCCACACAGCTTAGATGTCCAGGGAGCTTGAATGTCCTCCACCAGGAGGACGAATGGTGCAGTTGAAGTACAAATGAAGTCTGTTGGAATTTTTTTCTATTATTCAGGGGAGTGATGATCATTTTGTTCTATTCAGGCCTCCAACTGATTAGATAAGGCCCATCACATTATAGGAAGCAATCTGTTTTACTTATTAATTACAATGGTAATTTCATCAAAAATGCCTCAAATCAACATTTAGAATAATGTTTCACCAAATATACGGGCTCCCTGTAGTTCAGTCAAGTTGACACAAAATTAAACATCACAGATGGTGTGGATCATATTAAAATATTGGTAAGCCATGTTTTCTTCACTGTAAGTAGGCAGAAAGTCAAATAGGGACAGATAAAGAGGCTAGGTCTTGGGGCGGCAAGACATGGTTCAGAATTCAGTGACCATTCCATTCTTTAACCTCTGTTGTGCACACACACACACACACACACACACAAATTATTCTGGAGTTGATTGAAAAACTCAATGGAAATTTATGATTAAAACAAATGTTCAGTGAGTCTTCACTAAATACAAACTACAGTTTTAGGTAACTGGCATACAATACTGAGTATTCCAGAAAATATCCCTCATATCTCTTATATCATAAATGGGAGAAGAAAGTAAAGAAATGAACACATATATGTGTGATATACAAAGGCCAAATAGGCAAATGAGATCAAAATTAATAGAAACTACCGCTTGATAGAAACTACTGCAGATCAAAATACACAGAACAGTGAAAGTTATATTATAGAGGAGCAGAATGGCCACCCCTCACAACATTTTTCATGTTAGGGGCAAAGGAGAAAGAAACACAAGAAGGACTGAGGTGACGAGCATTGCTAGTAGTGTAAAGCTGAAGTTGATGGCAATAACTCATGTCGATGATGTGAAGATAAAGGATATTGTATTCATTGCTATAGGAGGGAAAGTTACAATTTCAAAAGAAAGAAAATATGAAGCCTACTTTTATGTCATATGATAAAATTAATGCAATGTCACTTAGCCTTTGTAGAGTTTTGGAGTAAGGAATAATTGTTATTTAGTTTTATGAGTGGTTTTTAAAGACTTCATCCCAATAACTTTATTATTTGGTATCAAAGGAAAAAAAACTTCATCCCAATAATTTTATTATTTGGTATCAAATTCACTGATATAATATAGAAAGTTTAAGTATTTTTATTTTACTTCTCATAACAGTACAACTTTTATAAAATGCTATGTAGAAATTTCTAACTTTCTACTATCCCTAAAATTGTGAAATATGAAAAATCATCTGTTCCTTTACTGCAGACTTGTCTTATCTGCTTTACTATTAATTTTAGGTCTCTGTGTCACAACTAAACTTGTATATAAATGTATTTAGATGAATTAATTAGTCGAAACTTGAATTTCTTAAATTTTAGTAATTAAAGTGTTTTTTCATCTTGGAGAGTGTTGGTAACTTATTTATGATACACCTGGGATTTAATGACTCTACTCACTGGGGAAGATAGTCTATTTTACATTCTAGTCTTACTTTATTCATGACAGTTTAGTTGGTCAATGGCATTTTATTCATCTGGGCATTAGCTGCTAAGAATTCTTTTCTAAGTCATAAAATATAAGAAAATAAAATGTAAAAAGTGGAAATAAAAGTCATAAGGTAAACTACCTTATATTTTGACTTTGGCTTTGTTCGTTTTTACTTTTCTGTTGATGAACATTGGAGAAGAAAATTCAGTCTCGTTTTCAATATATAATGGTAATTCCTACTTGTCTGGTCAGGTTTCTTAAGTGTATCTCTGTTGAATTGAAACAAGGATGTGAACTTTTCTATGTAAGCTAATTGTACTGACATTATTACTAAAATTATTTTTGTTTTTTGAATGTTTAGAAATATGCAAAATATCAGAGAACATAATTGAACTTCTGGTACCATATAATCATAAGTCTTTTGACATATAATACCTCCTTAATATCTGGAATCTTTTTAACAATCTGGTATCATATAATCATAAGTCTTTTGACATATAATACCTCCTTAATACCTAGAATCTTTTTATACCATTTTAACAATAAAAATGGTATAAATATTTATATTAAGATCATTAAATGTATGAAAAAATTAATGTGTCATTATGTATAACACTAACCTATTTGATTTATAGTCAGTGAGCACAATTATAACAAAGTAGTTTTTTTTGCAAACAAGAGAGTTTTTAAATCAGGTGCTATCATCATAAATACAATAATCTATTTAAAAAATATAAATTGTTGAGTTGGAGTCAGAAACATTGAATGCTTTTTTACGTGTAATAAAATAATTTCCATTTTCCATTTTCAGTTAAATAACTGAAGAAAAATAAGACTGATATACATAAAATTCTATATATTAGACATCATATCAAATAGAGAATTCTATGAATTGAATGGTTTCTAGACTCCTATAAAATGCTTATTATAACATTTTAAAAGGAGTATAGCTATATAATTAAAAGTATATGATCATAAACAATTTACTTCATTAAAATAAAGAAATTGTTGGTACAAAAACATTTAACTGAGTTAAGGAGAATGAATTAAAATTAGCATAATGCTGATTACAATTACTTTTGATATGATAAACTAAATACAAACACAACCTACCAAGAATATATTCCAGCATCACATAATAAGAATATTTATCATTTGAAGATAGTTCATGAACTACAGTAAATAATAATACATGAAGGACTTGATTTTAGTATATAATAAAGCCCATATGATTTTCTCACTACTCAATATGATTTTTAAAAAAGAAGAGAGAGTGAGATTTTTTGATCCGAAGAAAAGTATTATAAAAAAATCTAGGTTTAAATTTTTTAAATGTTAGAGTCAATCAAAGTTATTACAAAGGATAAAAAAACGAGGACATTAGGACACTCTCTTAAAATAGGATTGTGCGTTACACCCACCTTTCTGCCTCCTGATTTTTAAATGAATGTAATCCTACCATTTCCATTATTGCCTCTGAATCTGCATGCTCTCTGACAGATCTGAAACCTAGAATTTCAAAAACTTATGCTAAAGTGAGATTCTTTTCACAAATCCTCTAATTTTGCATTGTATGTCCCTTCAAGTAATCCCTGTTCCTTTTTAAAATAAACAACTTGCAAAGTTGGTAGCCAGCAAAGAAGATTGTCTTAATGACAACAAGGACAAATTCAAACAACACTATTTGCATCACCAGTTTCACTTAACTATTCACTTTTTAAATGATAGCTAACTTAATTAAAACTGACTTCATGAAGGTTTCTAAAGTTGGCAGAGTTAAAACAATGTTGAGGTCAACTGACCAGTGTGTTCAGCCTTGGTTTTTTTCCTCAAGAAAAAGGTCTAATTCCTTTCTTGCAAGATTGATGTGATCAATAGATAATATGGTACACATTGAACAACAAATATAATACCTGGCATATAGTTGAGCGTCAGCACATGGTATTTTTTCTAAAGCCACATCATCTTCACCACTAGAGAACAGAACACAATAACTGTTAGCTAGTGTGATGTCTCCTAAATTACATGGAGTATCTGTTATGTTCAGAAAAATAAGTTGCATCTAAAAAAATTGGCATGTAACTTAAAGCCCACTCATTTATTATAAATAATTTTGTACAAAATATGGTTGGAACATTTGACAGTGTAGGAAAAGTGTTAACAAAACCCTTTCCCATGCTGCATGAGAAAATGAACTTTGTTCCTGTTCCCTTGGAAACCAAACATAAGTAAAAATGCAAACTAAATTGCTATGATTTAAAAAATGACCTCTGTTTTGTGCTACATCTGGCCTGGGAAAACTGGAAAAACTTGATATATACCAACTATTTTATTCATCCCTGAGTGCAGTGACTGTCATAACTTTCCACGTCTCTTGCAAATACCTTGAATGCTATGCCTATAGAGACTTTGCAAGAAACATACACATAGGATGCTGTTTTGATCTATTTCAAGAACCCCCAAAAATGAAGAATTGCTAACATTGTCCTACTGACAAAGGATGTTCATTTCCCAAATCTGATTAAACTGATGTAAAGCAAAGCCTTGTCTTACTGTTGAGTCTACATATTTAGCAAAGTCTTAAAAAAAAAATTCTTGGCGAGCATTACAGATAACAATTGCAAAGAACTCCCAAAATACTACTTTTAGACTTCAATTGGTTAAAAAAAAAATTTAAGGGTACATTTTTTTTTTAAATCCTTGTTTATCTTACTTAAGATGATCCTATTCTTTCCTTTTTTGTTTTTTTTTTGTGCAAAATATTCCACTTACTTTTACATCACTAGAATGATGTAAAGTCATTATGTTAAAATATGAGAATCAATCTAGCTCTGGATTTTTTCACTGAGCAATGCTTAAAAGGAGCAAAAGAAGTATTTCTAATCTTATACCTGAAGTAGCATTAACTTCATTATCTATATATTAAATATTTAAGGAGAAAACTAGCTTATAAATTTATCAATTTCAAAAACAATATTAAAATGTAAATGTGGATTTTATTATAACTTTCATGACATATTCTTTTTTATATTCTCTTCTCAGAAAACAGAAGATCAGTAAAGTCCAACATACTGTGCAAAGGGCTAATAAAATTAAAAAAGATAGACGTTGTTCAATATTAAGGTAGTGGTATTCCACAAAGTTGCACTTAATATGTCCTAAGTTAATATATCCTAAAAACATATGTTATATGATTTATAAAACATTATATACATATAACATGCTATTTTATATTTACATATATATCAAATCACCATTTTCAATATGTCATTAGAGAACACTAAAAGAAAGCACATATGTAATTACAACAAATTTAAAATTCAGCTGAGGTAGATTTGAAAAGTCCCTAGTATTCAACCTTTCTTCTGTTTCCTTCCACTTTGACTTTAACCTTAATGGTGATTGTTTTGCCAATGGATCATCAGCAAAGTGGTACATGCAGAGACTTAATAAATCCTTTCACACTGGGGCTTACCCTGTTAGAACTCTGCTGCCACCATGTGATAAAATCAGTTCCAACATCTTTCAAAATGAAACTATACAGGGAGAGGTCTTTGGGAATGTGCTGCTTCAGGTCTACTCCTGTCTCTATAAAGAAACAGCAGGGCATCTGGTCTGTAGTCACTCACTGCAAGCCAAGATGGTCAGCAGCCATGACTAACTGGATGCAGAGTATAGGAGAGTAATGAAATCCATCAGGCACCTGGGAGTCTGTTCATTGCCACATTGTTTGAGTAATGACCTTCAGAGAGTAATGATCAGCTTCGTGTCCACATTCCAGCTCTTGTATACATTTCTTCTCTAATACAAAAGCATCCCAAGCATGGTGGAAAGCATATTCCATGACTTTATCATACTATCCAACCAGTTGTGTGCCAGAGTTAACCTAAACTGGCATCCATATGCACCTACTTAAACCATAATTAACTTCCACATGAAGTTACAGTAACCATGTTACCACCTTTTCTCACACAACTTCTATACTGAACACACATTAACACTATCTCCAAAAGTGAATACACAAAGTCCTTACTCTGTCTTGGAGTAATATACAGTTCACACTACACTTCTGATAGCTGAAAGTGAAATACAGATATATCAAATTAACCACAATTAGAATATTTCTATAGGAAAATGAAAGAATGTAAAAAGGAGAATTTATATTCATACCAATATATAAAATATTGAACTAATATTTTCAGTTTAATGATTTCATAGAACTGCAAAATTGCTCATAACTATTATAATCTCCACTTAGGTTCAGTCATGGGTACATGGTATAACATTCTATCATATAAATTATATCCTCCATAATTATTGGGGTAGCTGAGAAAAATCAGATGAAAAAAGAATCTCCAACCAGTCACTCAGAGAATACAAGTCTTCCAATTTGCATAGAGAGAATAAGAAATAGGATTTTATAGCCTGGTCATTATATAGCTTGTTGTTTCTTTGTGGGTGTGCACAAAGCAACTGGCAATGTGCCATAGGTTTCTACAGTCCAAAGAGATACAAAAATTGGCACGAATTCAAGAATTATGAGGACAGGGCTGGGGAGATAGCTCAGTTGGTAGAGTGCTTGCCTCGCAAGCACAAGGCCCTGGGTTCAATTCCAGCACCGCAAAAAAAAAAAAAGAATTGTGAGAACATACTGGGACTCATTTAATATCGCTTCATATGCTGGAATATTTCTCTTTAGTGGAAACCACATGCATTACTCAGATCCCCCTTCTGGACATACATCTCTGAATGTAAGTAGTACTCTTCACAGAGAGATCTCAGTTGTCAGTCATTTCTGGAAATTTCCCCAAACTGAAGAGGGTCATTTTGTCAAAAATCATACTCTGATTCTAGGGACGACTTTCATTCAATGACCTGTCTGTATAAAACTATAGGTCTATAATTCCTTCATTCAAACCTAGAATGACTCCGAAAGGTTTAGCTTCAAATGTCTTGAGAAGTTGACTGAGTATCACAATCCACTTTCTCCCTTTGTCTAGTCTTGCTTCCTTCTATGCATGCTCACCTCCATCTTAGGGCCTGGTTCCAGGGGTTTTAATTAGTCACAGATCAGGACTCCAAATAAGTAGTACTAAATGAGCGTTTGGAGGTGGATATCTCCTAACATTTTGATAATTTTAGAAATCATTAATAAGAGACATGGGAGCCATAGCATGCCAGGGGATCTATTAAAATTTCCGCATATCATGAACTGGTTTGATGAACCAAAAGAAATGCATGCCTTGATACAGGAGTTAGAAAACTATTAGCCCACCACCAGTTGTTAAAAAATAAATAAATAAATAAATAAATAAATAAACTTCTACTGAGACACAGTTGCAGCTTGTCCATACCTGCTAACATGCTACAATGGTATACTGTACTATATACTGTACATATACAATGGTATACTGTACTATATACTGTATATACTGTTTGTTACAGAAACTGTGCTTGCAGATATCTAAATTATTCACTGTTCAGTTCTTCACAGCAAAACTTTCTGGTACCATGCACTAGTGAGTGAAATTTAGCGGGTCATTTGAGAAATATGCCAGAAAAAAAATTGTAAGGTTAATAAAATTGGATAGGTTTTGCTGGGCTTAATTGATGATTAAGAAAGAGATAATCCAAATCTAATCAATTAAAAGCTATATATGAAAATCAGAGGAATTTTTTGGCAGTATACAAAGAAAGTCAATCCTTTGTTGGTGGAGAACTTAGTAGGCTCAGGAGACATCAAAATCAAATTATAAAGAGTAGTAGAATGCTAGAAAGCATTTTTATTCTTACTCTAAGGAGATCTTCTTTACCAAGATGAAGTCTCCAAATGGAAAAATAATGAAGGCATCAGAATGGGATGGAAACATTTAGGTTGACACACTTTTAAAAATCTTGAATTTTTTGTGTGCTGCAAACCCTCTGCAAGGCTACAGAAGGGTTTCTTCTTCCTTGTAAGGCACCTTAAGAGGATGCAGTCATCTTCATTGTGCAAAATAGCACACCCCATTCTACCAGATCTGCTCTCACCTTCCTTTCTGACTTCTACATTAGTAATTAAAATTAAATCACAGAAATAGCTAGTAGAGAAAACACATGACCTATAAAGAAGATAAAGAGTAATTATTACTCCCAAAGAAACTGCAGCATCTAATCAACTTATGCCAGAAGGAGTCAGGATATTACATACAGAACTATATTCTGAGTGTGCGAAAGATATGGAACATAAAGTTATAAAGAGAAGAGCTTATAGTCATGGCAGTGTTCGCCTAAGATGCAGGATCCAATATTCTGGCAAGGACCCTGGGAATTGTACAAAGACACCGAAAAGATTTCTCCCAGACGCAGGAAGAAAACGAGACTTTGTTAAATTAAATAGAAATTCCAGAGAGTTTGGCATGCTAGAGTGACTCTCCTATATAAGCCTAGAAATCCAAGAAATGACTATTTCTGTGGAAATGCTATCAGATGCTATACATTCTCTCAAAAATCAGAATAAAGGTAGAGAAAAAAGAAAGAAATTTGCCCTTGAGTAGCAGATTACTTTGAATCTTAATGTTGACTCTTTTTGCTCCCAGCTGACAGTAAGAAAACATCTGAATTACTGAAAGCAATGGAATAATAAGATTCCAAATTAATGGCTGGGCATGGTGGCACAAACCTTTAATACCAGTAACTAAAAAGGCCGAAGCAGGAGGATCTCAAGGTCTAGGTCAGCCTCAGCAACTTAGTGAAACTTTAAGTAACTTAGCAATGGGCTGGGGATGGAGTTTAGTGGTAAATGAACCTGTGTTGAATTCCAAGTACCCAAAAAAAAAAAAAAAAAAAAAAAAAAAATCCAAAATAATGGGGACAGGTGGTAGTGATCAAATATCAGAAGAAATGAGACACAATAATCTTATGCATTTCAGGGTCAAAGTGACAGCTGGTCTGCAAAGCACTTTGAAGATGATCAATGAAACCATCTTCCCCCATGGAACCTATGGAAATTTATTTGAATGCACATAGGAAAAAGTAAGAGGAATCTCCAAATATATCCAAGGACCAATGAATACAGAGACCAAACTGGTTTGAATTGAGGATCCAAAAGTTAATCCTGGGGTACATATTGATGAATGTTCTGCTCTCTGGAAGACAGAACCTGAGAAGAGACTACACAATCTCTAGAAGGTGTCGTTGGGAAGAGAATTCTATAATCGCAGTAACCAGAGAATAGTGCCAAGTAGGAACATCGTCTTCCTGTGTTAGTCAGCCTTTTATCACTGTAACCAAAATATCTGCCATAAACAATTTAAAGGAGCAAAAGTTGATTTTGACTCACAGTTTCAGTCCATAGTCAGATGACTCCATTTCTTTGGACCTGAGATGAAGCAGAAAAACATCATGGTAGCAGGGCATGGAAAAGCAAATCTATTCACCTCATGGCAGCTATGAAGGAGACAGAGAGGGGTGGTGAGGGTGTTTGGGAACAAGATATGTTCTCTAAGGGTGCATCCCCAAGGACTCCCTCCATCCAAATATGTTCCCCAGCCTACAGTTTTCATCCTTTCCCAATAGTCCATTCAGATTATGAAATCATCTATGGATTAATCCACTGATGAGATTAGTGCCTTCATGATCCAATCACTTTGCCCAAATCTCACCTCTGAACATTGCTGCATTGGAAACCAAGCTTAACACCCAAGCCTTTGCTGAATATTACAGATCCAAGCCATACATTCCACCCTTTCATCTCAAAGGCTCATTTCCTTCTCTTAAGGCAAAAATGCACTTAGTCTGTCTACAAGAGTTCCTGAAATTTCAATAGCTATAGCATTCATCAAAAGTCCAAGTCTGAAGTGTCCTCTGAAACTCAAGGCAAATTAGCCGTGATGCTCTGTCAAAATAAAAATGCAAATTACATGACAAACTTATAGTCATAGCAGGGTAAATATGTAGCTCCATGTCCAGCATCTGGGAAATGTGGTGATGAGATGTGAGCTTCAAGGGACTTGGCCAGTCCCACCTCTGTCACCTTGCTGGTTGCAGCCCATGTGGTCTCCTTCTTGGACTGTCTCTCTTCACTGCCTGCAGCTTTCCTTGGCATATATTTCATATTTCTGAGAGCTCTAACTGCCTAGGCTCTCCACTGAAGCTTCAACTTCACTGTCACAGCTCCATACATTTCCCTCTCAAACACCACCCACGGTGACTTTGATCCTGATGCTTCCCAGTGGCATATTTCCTTAAAAGGGCATAGGAAAAGGAAGGATTTACAGGATCTTCAGAGCCGAGGTCAAAGGCAGAACTTCTGTTGCCCTTCTCTAGTGATAACAATGATGGAGAAGAGAAACACTAACTTTGAAATAACTTTATACCTTCCCTGTCTCCATTGGTTCTGGGAAGATAAAAAGTATCTTCTTCACTATTTATCACTGACATACATGTTTCAATTAGGTGATATATTTTGCTATACCATAAAAACATCTCTAAAAACTTTGCCAATTGGATTTTAGAAACTATATATAAATTTCCAATAATACTTTGAATTTTGACTAGACTTGCATTTAATTTATAGATTAACTCTGCCAAAAATGCATTATTGAGATAGTAAAACTCTCCCATGAACATAATTTCTATCGCCAGTTGTTAATTTAAGTAAAAAATCAGACCCCTTATATACTGCTGAGGGAAATGTGAATTGGTACTGGTGTTAAGCAGAGCAACTTGACAATATCAAGAATATTTAAGTTATTTCAAATACTTCAGAGAAACAGATAATAGAATGGCATTTATGAGGTTCTAGAGGCAGGCAAGACAGTGAGTATCAGTTCAATGGGTATAAAGTTTCAGTTAGGGAAGATGAATAAATTCTAGAGATATACTGTACAAGATAATGCCTATAGTTAATATTGTAGTGTGCACTTACTAATTTGTTAAGAGTGGGGTATGATGGTGCACACATATAATCCCAGCAGCTTGGGAGACTGAGGCAAGAAGATCACAAGTCCAAAGCCAGTTTCAGTAAGTTAGTGAGACCCTAAGCAACCTAATGAAACCCTGTCTCAAAATAAAATATAAAAAGAGTTGGGGATGTGGCTCAGTGAGTAAGTGCCCCTGGGTTCAATCCCCAGTACTAAAAAAAATTAAATTGTTCAGAGGGTAAATCTATGTTAACTTTTCTTACTACATTAAGTTAATTAATTGATGTAATAATTGATAATTTGTAGATGTTCAGAGACAGATTTGCTGAGAGTGAGGATGAACAATGCCTACCCTGCCTAACCTTACCCAGTGCGCTTACTCAGGCATTAGAGATCGAGCTCTGAAGGCACAGATCTAATTTAATTTAGTTTGCACAGGACATATATAGGCACATTATCCAATGAGGATAACATGCTCGTTAAAGTATAACAGAGTCAGCCTGTAGGTGAACTATATATCCAGGGTCCAGGTAGTGTAAACAAACCAAGCATGCCTAAGCAATTCTACCCAGCAACAGGTCTGAGACAAAGGACTGGGGGAAGGGCAAGCTTCAGCACACAGCATGAGGCAAGGAAAGTTTGGGAGAGCTCACATCACAGCTTTCTGTGATGCATGACAGAAAGAGGCCTCCCCTTAGCTCAAACTCAGCCTCAGCAACTGCAAAGACCTTCATTCCATGGCGAGTCTTTACCATTACCTCAGTTTCTCTGTTCAGACAGTTTGGCTTACTAAGATGAAGGTGTCAGCGACTACTGTCAGATAAACTTGAGGAATCTTCCCTACGATAATTAATTTTAAAAAGTTGAAGATGTGAAAATACCACCTAGGATATCTAGCATATCTGCACAAGAGACAGGTAAGAGGATTTTCAATGCAAAAGACTTTATTTTTTTACTTGACACCCATCCTATTTAAACTGTAGCATATTTCTCAATAATTGAATAGTTTTTCTAAACAACATTCTTTCATTTAAAAAAATTTATTTGCATTTTTCAAAGTTTTGATGCTTTCCAATATCTCCAATACTTCTGGCAAATATAAATTCCAGTTTGCACAAAAGTCCTAATTTACACCTGTTGTTCCAGCATCCCATCTGGTTCATCATTTATCTCGAAAATAAGTGTCTCAGTTTGGACAATATATTATATAGTAAACTTATGTATAATAGGAAAGTATTTCACAGGGAATTTTTAAACATCATTCACACAAGAATTTTTAGCTTTGTAATAAAGGGCTGTAATTTAAACTCTCCCAAAACTTCAGTTTCTACTCCACATAATTCACTTTGGCAAGAAAATTAAATATTATATCAAGTAAAATATTTGTATCAGACATAGTGTTATGCAAATGTTAAGTGCTGTATGAAACTTATATGAAGCCTATAGTCTAGAACTTTAAATCTTGAGATTTCTGAAGATTATTGTCAATCATTTTTGTAAGGTTTGCACACTGGTAATGAAATCAAGTTATAAATTTAGGATTAAATAATAAATTTAAACAGTGTAAAAAGTTACAGCCAAGAAAATACTACTGTGCATTCACTTGAAGAATGTACCAAAGGCTTCCTAGAGTATGTAGTTTTTAAGTTACCTACACAAAAAGAAGTGCCCCCCATACTTGCTAAATGAGAACCATAGCCTCTTATCTAATGCAAAACAACATAAATATCAGAATTCTACATCAGAAGTCAATTCAAATATTCCTAATGACTCTACAAAGCATCTCCCAATGACTCTAATTAGTTCCTAACCCCTGTGTCCCAATAAATTTCATGTGTTAATCAGGACCCTCCAGGGAAATGAAATCAATAGGAGATAGATAGATAGATAGATGTATGATTTTTTATGAATATTGGCCCATCTAAATATGGAGGCTGAGAAGCCCCACAATCTATCGTGTGACTAGGAAACCAAGAGACCTGGTGATTTAATTCAGTACAAATGTGAAGGTCAGGGAATCTAGAGGCCAGTTATATAAGTCCCAATCTGATTTTGAAGATCAAGAGCTAAGAGTTCCAATACAATGAAAAGAAGAAGATGGATATCCCATCTCCAGTTGGAAAATAGGTATTTTCCTTCCCTTTGCCCTTTTGTTTTATTCAGGCCCTCAATAGCTTAGCTGAGGCCTACCCACATTAGGAGAGTCCTCTACTTCACTCATTTGACCAATTCAAATGCTCATCTCCTCTAGAAACAATCTCACAAGTAAAACAAGAAGTAATGTTTTATCAGCAATTTGGCATCCCTTGGTACAGTCAACCTGACACATTAAATTACACTGAGTAAAGTGAATTGTCCTTTATAATGTAGATGAGACACACTTAATCAGTTGAAGGCCTGAATAGAAAGAAAAAAAACTTTTAATTTTATTTTTCCTAACCTAAGTAAGAGAGAATTCTACATCCCAAGAGACTTTGAACTTGAACCTAGACTGTCTCCTGGTTCCGTGCAATTTCTACCCTTCAGATTCAAACTGGGATGGCTCTCATGATTTTAGACTTGTTAGCCTGTATACTCAGATGAGACAATTCTTTACAAGAATAATAATTCTAACTGCATATATGCACATACTTATATATAGTACATATAACATACAATATTATATTATAATTGGTTTTGTTTCTCTGTAGAACAGAGGCTGATACAGCATTTGGTACTAAGAATATTCGAGAGGAACAGAATCTTAACAAATTTTCTAAATTGCTTCTTTGGTTTATAGTTAGATTTATAGACATTAATGACTATTTCCAATAGTCAAGAAAGAACTGAGAGTCCATGCCCTAATATAATCTGACAATAAAAATACATAAAATAACCAAACACTTATAAGAAGCCAGTATCTGGGTGACCATGTATGTAATAACATTTTCAAACATTATCGTCAAAAGAGTGACTGTAGTAAGAATGAACAGTTGTTGCTAATGTTTCTGGATGAAACATGAAAAGAATGAGCAGGGGGATTCAAATTCCCAGCTCAAATAACATAAAAATTATGAGGAAGCTTCTGTAAGTCTTAAAAGGAACTAAGATCACCTGCAACCATAGGACTGAGATTGTTGAAAAACAAATCCAGGATCTCATCATGTCAATGAATTACAATGCAAATTAAATCCCCAGCCTTGCAAAGTTTCTGTTGTTAAGGTGAGGACACTGCTTGGGAGGGAATGGGATCCTGGAAGTTAGAATGGAGACATCTGGGAAGACACTGATAGACCTGGTAATACAAATTCTGCTGGGTTTTTGCCACATAAACAATGTCTCCACCACCATCTGAGAGGATTAACTTCACATGACTTGAGATAATTGTAATGATCTCTCCTAAGTCAATTGCCTTACAGCGTCAATAACTCCCAGGTCCCACCTTTCTCCAACCTTCTTGGAGAGTGGCATCTTGGATCTTGCATCTTGCCTCATAACTAGACTTTAGGTCTAACAGGCCCCTAAGGTTAGGTGAAAAGTGTGATAAATGAAGAAGTGTGCTATACTCCACAAGAACTATATGTTTACATATTTTTATAGACAGAAATCATGGGAATGGGTAAGGATACATGATAATGATATGTGGGAATGGGTAGGGATACAGGATAATGATGAAACAGCCACAAAGTGGAATGAGATAAAGTTTATTGACATGAGTTCACTAAACATAGACTCTGCATTTAATGTTGCAGCTCAGGGATTTATAAGATATATCAGTTTGGTTGGTTGGCTGAAACATGGACCAAAAGGTGCTTCACAGGGACTGACCTATAAATATCAGGCTTGCTTTGGTTTCAAATAGAGGAATAGCTTAAAAGAAATTGGAATATTATAGTGGATTTCATTTAGGACCTACCCAACCACACTAGCAGAGTTCAAAAGACACATCTTCACTAATACTATGAGAAACAAATTTGTGAGGGATTTCAGCATCCTTACAAAGCTCTGTGACCACTCCTTGTTGTAAACCAGACCTTGAAATGAGAACTGTAGTCACTGAATCAGTGGTAGAGACCAAGTAATGACACATAACTGTCAAAGGCAAAGTAGGTTTAATTGCTGTAATAACGGAGTCAAAGTAGCAACCAGAATACTCTTCCTGTGCAGATATATGAAATCGGCTAGTTGATTATGGTGTTCCTAGAAGTGAAATAAAGAAGATGTCTATTAAATTTTTACTTATCTGTAAAAGTTTTAGGTCAAGTGAATAAAAATCTAACTTGAATCATAAAAACTGATAGTCATGGTTCACGAATCAATTTCCAGACTCTATCCAGTTTATATAGACTTTTAACCTCTTGAATGAAGGGGAGGCTGGGTCCCTTTGAAGAAGAATCCTGGTGGGTTGCCAAAATCTTATACTGTTAATCTTTCACCTAGGTTTCCCAATAGGAATTGATAGTCTTTTATCAGGATAGTCTTAGACACTGGTGAAGAAATATTAGTTCAGGAAATTTAATATATTGCTGTGGGTTCCTGAACCCATTCTGTGGTTATTTCCCAAATTCTGGAATACATAATTAGAGTAGACATACTCAACAGCTGACAGAATGCCCACATTTTTTCCTCAAGCTGCAGACTGAGGATCGTTATGGTGGGAAAAAAACCAAGTGGAACACAGGGGAACTACCTCTACTACTACTGAGGAATGCTGTTTTATCCCCTTTTATCTCCTGTTCACAAACATAAGATGTATCGATTTCATATCACACTTTTAATGTATGGTTAATCTTATAAAATAGCATTTAAGTCATGGGATTTCAAGAAGAGTAAATATCACTCAAATACTTCCTCTTCTAGTGAAGTTTATAGTGTATTTTCAGTTGTAACCTGGATAGTTGAATCATGTCAGGTGGGATTATGACTTTCTTATTGTCTTCATTTAAAGTTTAAATATGGTTTAAGGTGATGTATATGGGATGGGTGCCAAGTTTGACAAAGAATGGACTTGTAATGGAATCCACAGTGCTGCCCATATACAATGACAGATATTATTCTGAATGTTTCTGCAAGGGTGTTTTTAGATGAGATTAACATTTCAATACACAGACTGAATAAATCAGATTGCCCTCCATAATGTAGGTGGGTCTCATCCAATCAGATGAAGGACAGAAAAGAACAGGCCCAGCATTACCCAAGAAGTACTGGAGAGGGATATTGACCGTATTACATTGTTATACTCTGTGCATGTACTAATATGTAAACACAAATTCCACCATTAGGTACAGCTCTAATGCACCAATAAAAGTGGGGGGGGGGAAGACAATTCTACTTGACAGCTTTTAATCTGAAGTGTCAGCTGTTCCTGCCTGAGGGCATTCACTGGTTATCACCTCTTTCTTGTTGTGTGACAGTTTATGATATTTGGACTCATTGACTTTGCAAATTTTGGAGTTCTCAACTTCAAAAATTTTAAAAATCTCTTTAGATAGACGATAGATCGATCGATAAATTGATAGATTGGTAGATGATAGAATACATGTCCCTGAAGAACCTGCACAGATATATCACCACTCTACATTTTCATTACAGATCAAACATTTTCTAGGCTTCCCTCCTGGTGACTCTCATTATGAAAAATGTACCATTTTTATTCAGTATGGCAAATAAGATTTAAAAATTCATTTTCAGCCAATTAAGTTAATATTAGTGATTCAATGTATAGAATAAAGCCGAAACTACTTAAAGAAAAGCAGAAATAAAATCAAGTATTATAAGTATTATAACATGCTGCCAAAAACGAGATATTAGAAAAATAAAACATTATCCTATTTGCTTTTATACCATTTTGGTTTTATTTTTCTAATGAGTCATTTTTAGCAACATTTTATGTCATTTATTATTATTTTTACTTTTCTATGTTTGAAATATTTCATATTTAAAATATTAATTTTAATGTAAAATCAACAAACCCAGAATAACTATACGCTGCCTTAGAACAATGTTGAAAATAAAAGCATTTTTAATATATATAGATTGAATCACTGTGTATGTAAATAGATAACAGAATCTGATGCCTATTGAAACTATAATAAACAAATTACTGTTCATCTATCAAAATTGTGTAAACTAAAAATAGTTATAATGACTAATGCAGGAAATGATGTGGACAATAATTCTTGTTACTGCGGGGAGTGGAAATAGCACAGCAATGTAGGAAAACAGTGAGAGTTTTTTATAAAATCAGTCTCTACTAATTCTTCCTATAGACTCTTTCACCGTGCAAAATTTTTTTATTTTGATGAGGTCTAATTTTATCATTGTTTTTTCTTTAAGTCTTCCTTTTGATATCAAGAGTAAGAATGCTTTGCTAATCTTTGGTCCCTAAGATTTTTTCTAACTATATTTTTACTTTTAAGTCTTAAATCCATGTATCATAAATTCTAATATGGTATGAACTTTAGTTTAAGATTGAATTTTTGCCTATCACTATCTTATGGTTGTTCCATCTTCACCATTTAGGAAGTCCACAATTTCTTCTTTGGTTCTGTGAATGGATTTTCAACCATGATCCCTCCATGTTACTATCTTTCTACTGATACCTCACTGCTTTGACTCATGAGCTATATGTTTTACCTTAAAGTCAGATCCAGTATTTTTTTCTTACAGCAGTCTTCCTTTTCAATAAAATTTGAACTATTTTAAATCTTTGCCTTCCCATATAAATTTTAGAATAATCTTGACTCTACAAAATCTCCCTGGGATTTTGATACTAATTTCACAAATCCTATAGATCAATTGGGGGAAAACTGATATCTTTACTATATTGAATTTTCAAATCTGAAGTCATAATATGTCCCTCTATTTAGATCTTCTTCGGTTTCTTTCAGAAGGATTTTATAATATTTGCCATACAAATCCTGTACATTTTTGTTAGGTTCTAGATAAGTATTTTATACCAAGCCATTGTAAATTTCATGGTAATTTTAAATTTCATTCTCCATATTTTCTTTAATGTATAGTTTATTTTTAAACATAATTTTAGTAAAAAAAAAAAAAAAGAAAAAGAAAAACCCAGACCACACAAATTTCTTCCATAGTCTACAAATTTGCCAAGTTTGCTTTAGGCAGTGAAATTGACAGAAACACGGTGGTGAAGATATTACCCCATTTAGTGAAGACAAGTAGGCTGTAAGGGTAGTAAATGGACATAGCTGAATAGTTCCTGGGTACCGAAATCAATGAGCTTGGAGTTTATTTTAAAACTCTTATTCTAGTGAAGAACTTGCATACTTAGTACAACTAGGAACTAAGGCATAAACAGTGTGGAAGACAGGTCCTCAGAACAATATTCAAGAATGCCACATACTAGATAAAAATAACACTCAGATATCTTACATAAAGTTGAGGATGCTTATTTGGGCTATGTTGATTAGAATTACCTCAGAATTTTGTAGGGAAGTTTTTATATACTGAATAAAACTCAACACTTTCAATGCTGTGAGGGTAGAAGGAGGGCTGGTAAACTGTTCTTCTCATACACTATAGGAGAAATTAAATCCTATTGTTTTCCCAAAGTTACCTCTTTCTGCAAGTAACAAACTCTAAATGACTGGAATATTTGCTCATAAGAAACAAGAAAGTAGCTGGGCATGGTGGTGCACAACTGTAATCCCAGCAGCTCAGGAGACTGAGGCAGGAGAATCTTGAGTTCAAAGCCAGCTTCAGCAACAACAAGGCACTAAGCAATTCAATGAGACCCTACCTATAAATAAAATACAAAAAAAAAGGGCTAGGGATGTGGCTCAGTGGTTGAGTGTCCCTGAGTTCAACACCCAGTATCCACCCCCCAAAGAAGAAATAAAAAAAGAAAGCAGTCAATGCAGACAAGATATATATGGGATGGAAGATTGAAAATGTGGCCACCATATTTCATTGCTCCAACAAGAGGAGGACCCTATTTCTCCACACCTTAAGCTATGCCTATCTTATGATCTATGTTGCCTAATAAATGTGGAAGTACTTAATTGAAGCATTATGTCCTGCAGTTTTGAAGCTACTGTTGCTGTTCTCTGGAATAATATTGGGTCTACAAAGCAAAGAAGATTGGTCTAATCTAGAGACCACAGGAACCAAGCATCCCTGGCTGACAGCCACATGAACTACTGTGAATAGAGACATCTGGACCTTCCTGAGTATGTCTTCATGAGTGAGACCAGGGAAAACCATTACCCACACAACACAATGAATTGTGAGAAATAATAAATCAATATTGTTTTAAACCAATGAATTGTGGACTGATTTGTTATATAACAATCAATATCTAGTACACCATATTTATTATTAGTTGAAATATTCAAAAATAAGATTCAAGGATGCTTGAAAAATCTTAAAAAGTCAGATTGAGAGTGTAGAAGCTGATAGCAATAATGTTTAAACTGTTCAGTTTTAGGATCCTTTGACTTTGGAATACTTCTTTTGCAACCCTGAGATCTTGAAAGTTGAGCAGTTATGTAATGTCAAAAAGTAGGACAGAAGCCTTTTTTCTTTTTTATTGTTTCCTAATAAATACCGTACAAGTCTTATTCAGCAAAGTAGCTATTATTAATATTGCAATGCTATAACAAACAAAATTAAAGGTAATAAAATATTTGTATTTTAATAAAACATAATGTCACAGTCAGACTAGCAACTGAAATAAAATTACTTGACTTACTGCATTAATATTTATTTTCAGTGTGAAAAGTTTAGCACTTTAATGATATGGGTTTCAATGTATATTAAACACAGAAACCCCCCATATGGATATCATATGGCTATTAAACACGTAACAGTTTTATGGGCAATCTTTTTTTTACAAATTATGGTGCCTGTAAAATTAAATTAATTAAGAGAAAACTAATAAAAGGCACCATGTTTTTTTGTTTTAATATGAATATGGATGCAAATATGTGGGAAGTCAGATTTACACTCATTAAATTAATTGGGGAGATGTTTAAAATCAAGGTAATTTGAGCTTATTTTAAATTTCATCAACATGATAGTTTTATGGGGAAATAAAGTTGTGATAATCTTACAAAAAAATCATTGATTTATGCCAGAAAGGTAAATGCAACACAGCACTTAGGAACTCCTTTTTCTTTCTTTTTCTTCTGTCCGGTGGATACAAAAATTACTCCTGGGTTTTCATTCAGTCAAATTCTAAAGCAGGTCCAAGTTCCTTTCAGACTTCACAAACTCATTACACTGTCATGACTGTACCTTGAGTTTGAGTCAGAAAGGGAAAGAAGGCTTATTGCTGAGTTTGGAATACAAAATTGCTATTTTTACTTTCATTTCAGGACTCTCAACTCATGATAGATTCTGAGAGGAACTGAGATTGCACAGGAAAAAATAATACAACCCTAAAAATTACTGCCATAGAAATGCAGAGCATTGGACTAGCTTTCAGCATGCGGGGCCATCATGTGTATCCTCCTTTCAGCTCACTACTTTTATTATGGATAGAAAGTGAAACCCCCACATGCTCAACTTGCATTCACACATTTGTTCATAGGCCAAAAGAACAAAAGTATGGGTTAAGCCATCTCAAGGCATACTTTTCTATTATTTTAAGAGGCTAAAAGCAAAATGAATCACTCCAAGGCTCTGTTACAGAAAATTTCTCATGCAGGTGACTAAAAATAATCAGGCTGACAAAATGTTGGAAATGGACTGTTGCAGTTTTTGCTACAAAACCAATCACAATCTTTAGACAAGAAATGTCAAATTCATATTTATTCTCATTTCTGTACTGGGTAATAATAATGTTTTGTGCTCACTTAAAATTCTACCAAAAGGTTTCTGGCCTTCAAACTTCAGTCATTGTGATAAAAATACTTTGAGTTAAAAAGGACAAGTATTCACAAAATAGATCCAAAAGATAATTCAAATCAATATCCTATCTACTACAAAATACTTCACCAAAAAAAAAAAAAAAAAAGAAAGAAAGAGAGAGAAAAAGAAAGAAAGACTACTTGTATGGTACAGTCTGAAATGGATAACTTAAGATTGCATTCAGAGGCCATTTTAATGACCAAGGGTCACAACAAGATATTGTGAAGGCTGAATGAGAAAATATAACATAAAGGAGGTAATGAAGGGAAAGTACTGCAGTGATCTTTTATCATTTTTATCATTATCCTAACTGTAGATGTTCAGAGATGGGTTTGCTGAGGGTGAGGACGAACGACGCCTACCCTACCTAGCCTTACCCAGTGTGCTTACTCAGGCATCGGAGATCAAGCTCTGAAAGCACAGATCTAATTTTATTTAGGATTGCACAGGACATATATAGTCACATTATCCAATCAGGTTAACATGCTTGTTAAAGTATAACAGAGTCAGCCTGTAGGTGAACTATACATCCAGGGTCCAGGTAGTGTAAACAAACCAAGCATTCCTAAACAATTCTGCCCAGCAACAGGTCTGAGACAAAGGACTGGGGGAAGGGCAAGCTCCAGCACACAGCATGAGGCAAGGAAAGTTTGGGAGAGCTCACATCACAGCTTTTTGTGATGCATGACAGAAAGAGGCCTCCCCTTAGCTCAAACTCAGCCTCAGCAACTGCAAAGACCTTCATTCCATGGCGAGTCTTTACCATTACCTCAGTTTCTCTGTTCAGATTGTTTGGCTTACTTAGACCATGGTGTCAGTGACTGCTGTCACATAAGCTTGAGGAATGTTCCCTACACTAAATCAGTGTTTTCTGAAAGAAGGCCTTGTAGTATTAACAACCTTCACGTCTTACAGTCTGATCTTGTCATTATCTGCTTTCTACCTGTGCCCTAGCATGTCAAATGTTAAAAAAGACACCTATGGAGTACTTGTTGTATTACATGATTAGGACAAAATTGAGACATACCTAAGTATTAAAAATATTAGAAGTTAAATGTTGTTAACTTTTTAAGGTAATTCCAAAATACACAAAGAATAACAATATAAGCATGATCGGGAGTAAAACATACACATAGATTCAAGGCTGAATTTCTAAGAAATGCTATTAAAACTTATAACAAAGCATTAAAAATGAGTACTAATGTCTACACATTAGAACATTAGAATGCATTTCTGATACTTGAATAAATTTTACTACATTGCTATACTTCGTCTTTATCACAAGGTAATAAAGTATTACCACTGCATGGTGATGAAGCAGTAACATTTTTTAAAATGAAAATAAAGATGAGGTGAAAGTTTAGGACAAATAAAATAACTATACTCAATCTAAGCAAAGCTTTTATATAGAATTTTATACACAATATAAATGATGTGAATATATAGCACAAATATTACTAGATATCTATTCTTTGCTAGAGATTGTTAGCTTCTTCATATATACTTTTATTAAATAGATACAATACTGATGTAGTTATTAATATCATTTTTCAAATGCAAAATATTGAACTTCAGAAGAATTGAGAAACATGTCTAGTTGTATCTAGAGCGAGTTTTGAATTTAGGGTTTAAACCTATTCCTTACCCATTTTTAAAAATTTTATTTCTTATTTCTCCATAGCTTCTGCATAAGAGAGAAAATATTTGACTCTTTACTTTCTGAACCTAGTGTATTTCACTGAGCATGATTTTCTACATTTTCATCCATTTACCTGCAAATGATGTAATTTCATTCTTCTCTATGGCCAAGTCAAAGTCTTCTTTTTCTTTATTCATTTACCTGCTGACATGCACCTTTGCTGGTTGCCTAATTTAGCTATTGTGAATTGCACTGCTATAAACATTAGAATGCATGTATTGCTATAGTGTACTGAGTTAGGTTCTTTTGGATAAATACCAAGGAGGGGATCAAATGGTGGTTTTGTTGTTAGTGTTCTGAGGAATCTCCATACTGCTTCCAGAGTGGTTGTACTATTTGTAGTCCTAGCAACAACACATAAGTGTCCTGTTTTCCCTACATTCCCACAAGCCATTATTGTTACCTGTATTCTTGATAATTGCAACTCTAACTGAAGTGAGATCTGAAGTGAGATTAAATCTCAGTGCAGTTTTGATTTGCATATTCCTGATTGCTAAGGCTATTAAACATCTTTTTCATGTATATGTTTGGTAATTTTTATTTCTTCTCCTGAGAAATGTCTGTTCAGATTAGTTGCCCACTCGTTGATTGGATTTTTTTTTTTTTTGGTGTTAAGTTTTTTGAGTTCTTTATATATGTTAATCCCCTGTTAGAAGAGTAGCTGACACAGATTTTAACTCCATTCTCAAGGCTCTTTCTTCACATTTTTAATTGTTTCCTTTGCTCTACAAAAACTTTTTAATTTAAGGCCATTCTACTTACTGGGTTGACAGTCAAATACCTTCTTGAACTTGGAAAAAGAGTAAATGAAAAAACATGAAACAGACACGCAAGTTGTATTATCTTTGAAGAAATATGGCCTTGGTAATAATACAGTTTGTGAATACTTTCTGTTTTTCATAGGAGATGATTTCTGCATGTTTGAAGGAGAATTAAAGAATCCTACTGTCAGTTACCATCTTTTTATCATAAGTACCAGTTGGGATATGCTTTAGAGTAGAGATTGGTTAATGAGAGAAGGATTTCCAAGTTATCTTAAGTACTGGAGGTTTTTATGACATAGTGCCACCTAAATATTTATCATATATTTTAGACTTAAAAATTTTCCTAGTAAACTACAAAAGACCTTATATAATTTTCAGTTTCAATACATTCAGGATACATTTGGCAATAGGCTAAGAACAAAGTAAATGTGAAAAGAGTTTTCAGCTATCTGGAGGATGTAGTTGTGACAGGAGCCAGCTAAGTATTTTCCTATTTCTGAGTATATTAGTTACTGAAGAAGTTACAGAAGATAAGTACTGCCTAAACTGCCAGCAATGATAGACTCCAAGACCTGTTTGATGTCCTTGATTAAGCTGGGGAACCTCAACACTGAACATGCTGATGCCTTCTAAAGCAGGCTGAATAATGGTCCCCTGTTCCTACAGTCCTTTATGGAAAAGGAGAAGATGTGATTAAATTAAGAACCTTGAGAAAGGGAGATTATCCTGTATTACCTGGATGGGCCCCAAGTAAAATCACAAGTGTCCTCATAAGAGAGAGACAGAAGAATAAGAGACACAGGCACAAGTGAAGTAAAAGATGTAACCATGAAAACAGAGACTAAGTTGATGCAATCATTAGCCAAGGAACACTGTCGACCACCTGTAACTAGAAGAGGCAAGGAAAACAAAATTTCTCCTTAAGCCCCCAGAGGGAGCATGAACCCTGCTAAGACCTTGATCTCATCCCAGTGATAGTGATTTTTAACTTCTGAACTCCATTATTGTGAGGAAGGATTTTTCTGTTGTTAAGCCACCAAGTCTGTGGTAATTTTTTACAGTCACCACAGGAAATGAATTCACCATGTTACTTAATCAGTTTCAGCTGTTATAACAGAATGCCATAGACTGAAGGATTTTAGAAAACAACAATTTATTTCTCACATTCTTGGAGAACAGCAAGTCTAAGGTCAAGGCACTAGCGGATTCCCTATCTGGCAAGTGCCTGCTTCCTGGTATGTAGCTGGCTGTCTTCTAATCACATCATCACACAGTAGAAGGGATGTGGGAGCTGTCCAGAATCACTTTTAAAACAGAAACTCTCATATCATTCATGAGGGTTCCATTTCCATGACTTAATCACATCCCCAAAGCCTCATCTCAAAATACCATCATATTGGGGATTAGGTTTCAACATATTTTGTCAACACTAACATTTCAGTTTATAGCATTATGTTTAACATTCATATGAATGTTTTAGATAAATAAAGCATGCCTAGCAACTTCAAACTCTAACTTTTGAACATATAGTCTTAAGGGTTTGCTGAGATAAGATATTGCTGAAATTTATGAGAATTCCTAAATAAGGGGCATGTATTCCTGATGTCATCCAAAAGGAGGACTGAGGCATATATGATCCTAGGGACTAATTCAGGGTGAAATACATGGTACAGTCATAATTACAATGATACTGAAATTTCTATGGGACACACGAAATGTATTGGTTACATTTCTGACCTAAAAACCCATTTGTTTTTCTCTTATTCAGCAAATTTGGCTTATATGGTAAAACTGATAATGATCACTAGAGAGTATTATACTGAAAATGTAGTTGCTATGAAAGTGATAGTACTTATTTTCCCTACAGAAACAAAATAGGAAATTTAGAGACTTTTGGAGCTTTCAACTTTGACAAGCAGTCTTACTTATAAGGAAGTTACCAGGCCCAATGCACTGATATATCAGGCTGTGCTGTTCATAGGTGAGGAGTTACCACACTTTCAGTTCTGAAGATATCTCCTGGTAGTTGTTATTAGAGAATACTCTTCCTGTTTCCTTCCGATGAAGGACAAATAATTCTAGTGGGAAGAGCATGCTTCTCTCTGTGTGTTTGATGGTGAAATGACTTACCTGATTGATAAACTTGGGAAGCATAGCTACAGGCAAACTTATATCACAAGGTCTTCCCTGTTTAGCTTCTCACTGGAGCAAGTTGCTTGAGAAAGCAAATGTTCTCTATCCAGTGTTGTTCGTGCAAGTCTGATGCATTCTGGCATTAACCACATGGCCCATTTGAGTTTTACACTAAACTCCATATTCCAGCTTCATGGGTATTTTAGGTGGCATGTTGCTCTCCAAGTTTCCTTTTCTGTTTTACTTCACAGCTTTTTCATTATTCATTTGTCAAATTGATGAGGGTGATGTTTTTGAAGGCTATCAGGGTCCCAAATGATACATTATCAAGCATGAGAATCCAATTGCACGGGAATTGGGATGGAGCATAAACAGGTACACTTAATTGGCCCAATGAAATCATTCATTGGTTAATTTTTTTTAATGAAGTCTACTGTGAATGTTAAGGTATACAAGCTGATGTTATGGGATATATATACATAGTGAAATGGTTACTATAAAATTGTTGGAATTTCAACTAAACAAAGTGACTTATTTCTCAGTCTGATCTCAAAAAATCTGACATTGGGGTCTTCAAATAATCAGGAAACCACTTATTGTAACATCACCATAAATTGTACAAGTATCGTGGGATGATTCCAGTAATTTTTAGAATCGGAACTGCTGGCTCTGGGTTTAAATGTATCTCCAATATGAACCTGGCAATGTGACTGAAATCCTGACTCCTGAGAGGGAAGTTGCTGAGTGTGCATTCAGCAGCTCTCCTTCTGCCTCTGTTAAGTATAACGTTACCTGTCACAAACTGGATTTGAAAACCCATGTCTTGAGGTCATAATTTTATATTGCCACTGTGAAAGGCATACAGTGATTCCACTGTAACAGCAAGGATATATTGTTTAGAATGCCCCAGGAGCCTGGGGGCTGTTGACACACAGGAGTCAGAAGGAAGGGCAGCTCAGGAGGTGCAAGCTCTGTGCAGGACAGGTTGAGATCCTGTCTCCTCAACAGTTCTGTGCATGACATCAAAATCCAGGGAATCTATACATGAGGAAGGGATACATGATTAAGCAGAGGCATTTCAGGGACTTGCAAGAGATTGTCAATGTTCTGTTTGTAAACCTGAGTGACAGACATAATAAAGTTATATAATAATTATTTCTTAAATTATATTCATTCTTTTTTGAAGTTCAGGTAATATGCCCTGCTATTAAGTATGCAATGCATTGAGGTTTGACAAATATGTATACCAATGTAATCAACATAGCAACTGAGATTGAGGTACATTTTACTCAAGTCCCATTTCAGCAAATTCCTATCCCTTTTCAGTCACCACTGCACTGATTGCTATAATTCTAAATTATTTTTCATGTTTTTCAATTTCATTTAGAATTTGCTTTTGTGTTTTTCATTTGTTGTTGAAATTCATCCATATTGTTGAAGGTATAGTTACTCTATTTCTACTTTAAATGAAATTAACTAAGCTAATTTATACACAAATAAAATATCAATTTTTACCTCTACTTTCCGGTGGATTTTGGGAAATATGTGTAATTGTGTAACCACTGCACAATCAAGAGGAATTCTTTATTTTCAAACTCAGTAAAATAAAGGTAGTCTAAGACGATAACAAAATGATTCCTAAAAAGGAAACAAAACAAAAAAATTTTTTACCCATACAGTGATTTTGTTAACTATAAATAGTGAATATTTTTCCAAGCACTGATGGTTCTCAACTAGTAAGTTGATTACATTCAGATTTTAGAATCAAATGTTCAAACAAAAAACAAGAATATGCAAATTGCTTGTATTTTTGTTTTAATTTTTAAATCATAGCTTTTAAATCTATAATAATGTTGGCAGGAGAGGGAGAAGAGGAAAAAAACTTAACCACACTGAGTTAAATTACAACATTTGGAGTCAAGAGGTATCAGCAATTATTTGAAAGAAAACTTTTATTTGAAAAGATATAGGAATAAGGAGTTTTTAAAGAATAGGTTCAGACCCCTAAATTGTGTTATTCAGGGTCAGCACAGGAAGCCCAAATTAATTGAGAGTAATTTTGTTTCATGATGTCTGTTCATAGAACACCTATATTGTGCTTAAGAAATCAACACAAACACTATCCAAATGATATGGAGGACATATTATAATAAAGTAATTTTATTTACTTAAAATTGCTATATTGCAATATGTCCTTTCCCCTGTCCCCCACCTCTGCTTTTATTTCAGAAAGAAATTAGAAAACACAGAAACAACAAATCTAGGGAGCTGACTTATATTCTCCACAAACTTTGCATTAATTTATTTTTGTTTTTATAGGTCACATAAGTGTGTGGAATGGGAGAGTCATGTTCTTGGATGAGAACAAGTCACCACCACACAGACAGCAATTCTATTTTTTTATTTGACAATCAATATGCACATTTACTGTCTCTATCATGGTGGAAGAACAAAATGTCCTGCAGACTACCATACATCAATAGAAATAGAGTTTCAGTATTGCTGGAATGTAGGAATAACCTTTACTCAGCAATTTTCATTTTTTTTTTTTTTACTACTTTATAACGGTTTTATAAATAGTCTAAAGATTTTTTAAAATATTGAGAAAAATGTCTAAAAGACATTAGTTAAGCCAACATATCAGCAAATACTAAAAACAGAAAAAGGGTAGGGGAAAGCAGTGAGACAGCAGCTAGCAGGGCTTCTCCTAGGTAGGGCTGAACGAGAATGGCATGAGTCAGCATTTTCCTACCGATTGGAAACAAGTTGGATAATTCTTTGTTACCCACCCACAAGAAATATCCTCAAGGAAACTGCTAGATGTTAAATTGCCTCATGCTTCAGTGAAGTTAATAAACCTTTAACTTTCCTGAACTTTTTAAAGAAAAACAAAAACTCTTAAGAGAAAAAAGGAAGGAGAGGGGGAAGGCAGAAAGAAAGGAAAGACAGAAAGCTTCTTAAGTAATTTGCCTAAAGGCCTTTGACATCAGCCAAGCTCCATTTTTTAGCTTACCGTTTCCAGACTAAATTGCACTATTTTTATAGCTTTATTTCTGGATTTATTTAGCAGAAAAGCAGAGGTGGCAGAGGATTCAGTAGGAGACTTACTCTCCAGGGCATATCTGCCAGTGTTTTCCTTCCCCAATACATCTTATTTCAATCTACCGCAGCAGTAAGAGTCAAAGCCCTATTGTGCAAAAAGAAGAGTCTTTCAACATGCTCCTTTGCCACAGCGTCTGCCCAACAGCAGAATATAATCCCCTGGCCTAAAGAACATAGTGGTGATTCAGGAAGCCTAACTTAATTTTTCCTGTTTTCCTGGTAAAAAGAATAAAAGCACTGGTGAAACCAAACTGTTACTGAAAACAAAATCTTCTCCCAACTCAATAATCCTCTCCACAGCACAACAACAAACTTTTAATGTTGAATAAGCATCAAACCAAATGCCTATCAGGGAGATGCAGGCAATCCTACTAAAAGATGGCCAAGACAAAAAATCTCACCCTTTTATACAGACAATGATTCATTGCATACAAGTTCTCCATGTTCTCATAATAAACAATAATGATTGCTTTAGGAATAAGATGCAGCAACACTGGTCACACATAGTTCTTCCTCATACCCAGACACACCTGGTAATTGCAGATATCTCTATGTTAGCTAACTGTCTTTACCCAGAGAAAAACCAAAGTTCCCCTACCCTTTTTGACAAGAAGTAGTTTCATAGTTTGAAACAAGTTAGTCTCCTACCTACCAAAAGTAGGACTTTATCAACCTTACTATTTATATTTTTAAAAGATGGGCCACAAGTTCTCATGAACACACACACACACACACACACACACACACACACACACACTGAGTCACCAAAGCAGAGTAGAGGATAGAGAACTCAGGTCAAAGTGTCCTACTGTAAATCTATGAAATTAAGCATGAACTTATTTTTTTACAACTATCTCCCCTAAATGTTTCAGAGTTTCAGGTAAAACAATGTTTCAATCTTACAGAAAATCTAGTTTTTAATAAAGATAGAAGACAACCCCAGAGGCAAACATATTTATAGTTCTTTTATATGTTTGAGCATCTACATGCTACTATGGTTAATCAAATAACAATATAAAACAATTTTATTTTGTATAACCAACAAAACGCATTCTCAACCCAACCAGAATAGAAACAAACACTATACTAAAAATGTTTTCTATAATAATATATAAAATAAATAGTATAACTCCAAACCTGTTTAAATGTGTGTACAATTTTAAGTATTTAATTCTAAGTAACTTCTTGAACCATCAAAAGTAAAATTCTCTTAACAGAATAGGAACATTTTTCTGTACTAAAATAGTTCTCATTTAGGGATTCCCACCCGTTTTCCTCCAGGGGACATTTAGCAATACCTGGAGTGTTTTTGATTGTCACAACTGAAGTCGGGGAGAGTGCGGTATTATTGACATTTAATAGATGAGAATAGGGATGCTGCTCAGTATCCTACAATGCATAGGACAGCCCTCACCACAAAAACACATCCAGTCTAAAATGACAATAGTGCTGGGGTAAAAAATATCTGATGAATTGTAGTAAACATTGTCACAGTAGCTAATTAGCAAAATTCACACACTCCTGCATTGAGATATCTAATACGGTACTGATCTACTGATCCTAAATAGGACTAGAGTTGATGCTGATACTCACAGAAGAAAGCACAGAACTTGTATAAATAGATTATTATTCTAAGCCATAAGAAGTTTAACAAGTATCTTCATTATTGAATACCCTGACACAAAATAAATGGAAGTTGACAAGATAATAAAATAACAGGTAAAAGTTAGCCCTGAGATCTTCTATCCCAACAGATAGAAAATATTTAGTATCTAAAAAGAAAAATCAACAAAGTTTATGGGTTTCCAAAGTTTGGCAGACTACATCTGACATGGACAGTGTTTCAAGTTTCCAGCAAAACAATATGTGCACATTAATCACAGTATAACTCCACTAACAGCTCGAAACAATGGAAAATGATAAATCTTTAGAGAAAATAAATGTTCTAAAATAATAACATGAAAAAATAAAAGCTTAAATAATGTTTAAAGATAAAAATGTGAGACTTTCCTTAAAGCACTTTCTGGAAAAAAATGAAGAATTGTGTTTTAGACGATGAAGGTTTATATTACATAAAATAGGAACTTGTTACCAATACATACTTTATAAAAACTCTGCTTCTTAAAACACAAGAGACAGCTTTAAAGGTTAATTAGGAATTAGTTTCATTGATCCAAATGTATGTCCAAAACATAGGACTCATTACCAGTAACAGAATGGAATTCACATACTTTCTTCTACAATTAAAACAAAAAGGCTCTACAACCATGGTTTGAATGGTAAAGGTATAAATTTCTAATCAATATAATTGTTCTATAGTAATTTATGGAGGATATTCAAAATATCATCTATTTATTTAACATTCTTCATTTGTGCTTAAAACTTTTAATTTTAACAAAATAGGTAAGACTATTCATAAAATTACTTCATGCCCAGGGACCCGAAAGTCCCCTTGCTGTGATTACATTGTTTCAAAATCCATTACTTCTCAACACCTTCTCTGAAACAATTTTACTATGATTGCATTGTATCAAAAGCTGTATGTCTTATTCACCAAATAATAGAATTTTTTTGTTTTACTTTCTTGGCACTAGACAGAAGAAGCACCTTTACTTTGATTATACTTGAACAAGTCTGAATAGTCTGCTTCTCTTTCAGAGAAGTTTCCCTTTGTGTTTGCCATTTCCAGGGTTCAGGGCTATTTGCAAACCACTTAAAGTCCTATTCTGAATAAATAAACAGAAATTCTCATTATAAGGGAGACTTCCAAATCATAACAAATAGAACGAAAAGAAAAACCCTTTGAAATATACTTCAGGTTTTGTGCCTATTGTATTAAAAATATTTTAAAATATGAAGTCATGTTTTAAGACAAAACAGAAAATGGAAAATTTAATTTAAATAGAACAAATATCTGTATCTATATCTATATCTACATCTATGTCTATAGGCTGTCCCGGAAATAAGTTAGGAAAAAATATCTACTTAATGTCTCATAACTAAAATAGACTTTATAGGAAATTTAAGATAACACACCCATGTCTTTCTGTAAGGGTAAAACCAGAAAATAAATGCTTGTAATTTCATCAACGTAAGAGTAGACTTTGAATTAGAGTAAAGCATTTCAGAAAACTTTAAAAACCACTAACTTAACTAAATACATATAGAAGCATTCTTTTTCTCCATCCCTCATTATCTGCCTTGTTTTATTCCCTATCTGACTCCTTTCACTAAATCAGAGAACTTACAAATAAATGTTTTTGCTCAATGATATTGATAATATATACTTCTGCTAATTTTCTTTTGCTCAGTAACAAATTTCCACAACCTTAATAGTTTAAAACAGCACATGCTTGTTATCTCAGAATTTTAGGGGTCGGAAGTGTTGGCATGACATGACTGGACTCCTTGCTCAGTGTATCTCATGAGACTGTAATCAGGTGTTGGTGAAAGCCGTGATACAGTCTAAATATTAGACTGAGGCAGGATCTGATTTCTAGTTCACTCCTGTGGTTTTAGAAGCATTAATTTTCTTTCTGGCTGCTGGACAAAGGGTTCAGTACCTTTTGGATTTGGAGCCAGAGTCTGCTCTTAGTTTTTTGGCATGTGGTCTTTGCCATGGGCCAATTCCCAGTGTGGACTCTGGCTTCATCAAGTTCTCAAGGTAAAGAGTACTAGAAAAGGCAGAGCTCCAACATCATGCAACATAACCATGGACACAACTTTCCATCACCACTGTACCCTAAAAGAAGCAGACAACAGGTTCTTTCACATGAAAAACAGGGTATTACAGAGGACATAAACATGAGAAGAGATATACAAGGTACCACTTTAGAGTCTATTCAACAATCTCTAAAATATATTGACCACTTAAGGTTCCAGAAACTTCTGGTTGTCCCCAATTGTTTTTTTCTAGCTGTAGCACTAAAACTAATGAATCTTGTCTAAGCATGTAACTCCTGGGAATAATTGTTAGATTTTTGCCTCCTTTACAGCTAAATATAATCAAGTGGGTCAATGGGAAGTTACATTGTTATGGGGCACAACTTAAGAACAGACCGATCACCACTGAGAAGTCCAAATTTGAGAGTCTTTATTAGCCGGTTCACTGACTGTCTCACACGACGCCCCAAAAATGGCCATTGGGAGAACAGCCCTGACCATAGGGTTGTAGGGGTTTTTATACCACAAGTCAGTACAACTATCATAAGTGTCTGTTGCTAAGATTTAAAATTACAAACTAATATCATGAGATCTAAAGTCAGTAGCAGAAGGGGAAGTGGGTCAAAATGACCTTACATACAAATTAAAGAATGGTTACTAACATCTAGACAATCACTGTAGACATGGTATGTTGTTTAGGAAAATGGGAATCACAAAAAGAACAATTTTTCATTATACAAGAATTACCATTTTATGTTACCAAACATGTCATGCTCAGCAACCGATGATGGGTACAGAGGAGGGGTGTTCCCATGGGAGAAGTATTTCCAACATAACATGGAGTTTCAAAGTGGAGTCTATTTAGTCACTGACCATAGAGCCTGGCCTATAACATTTCCGTGGAGTCAAATATGTCAAACCATCACAACATGTCCTTCTTTCTTTCCACTTTCTGAAGTTAGATATGCTAGTGATCTATATTTGGTGATAAATGTTTTACATAAATTAACATGTTTAATAATTATATCCTTTTAAAGGGTGTGAAAACTAGTTACTCTTATTACAGGTAAGGAAAATGAGGCAAAAAAGTAAAATGTTTCCTCCAGAGTCAAATAATATGTGCTACTATCATAATGTGAACATAAGGAGAATAAATTCAGAATTTACAGTTTTCATTGCATCATTAGTTTTCATCTTCACAACTTCACAATTGGCCTTAGTCATCTAACTAAACAAAAACATGTTTAAATCCACACAAAATTGTTATCACAGCAAAGAAAAATCATCTACAGATCATGTGAAGGTTTTCCAAATACTCCTTTTATTTCATCAGAGGGAATTCCCAATTTTACAATCATCCAAAAAAATAATGTCAGGTAAACAAGCTGAAAATGTTTTGCAGTTTTATAAATGTACTTAAAATGTATCATCTAGAGATAAGGAAGAGTTGTCTGAATAGTTCTTCACTGGAAGAACAATCTATCTATAAGAGGAAAGGTGTAAAATTAAAATGTTTATATATGAAAATAAATACCTTATGTTGAATTTTTGTAGCACTTTATATTATTAATTAAAATAAATGAGGTTGAATAAATTAAATCATTATACTAATTCCATTACCTAAAATGTAACCCCTAAGCCTAAATATCTTTGTTTCTTTCTCTATCTCTTTTATGTGGTAGTTTACCCTTTGGATATTACCCTTTGGATATCTCAGAATGGGGTTTGAGTCTTATTTGGCTGATCCAGAGCTGGAACTTCTTACCCTATGCCACCTGGCTCCCTTCTATCTTCATTTTCTGATAATCGTATGAAAGAGCTGAAACAAGAAAACAAAATTTCCCTTTATTTGACCTTAGATGGGAGCATGCAGGTGTCTATCAACTCAAATTCTTTGCCAATCTACCACATCTCCACATGACATGAAAACATAGCAAGTATTGATTTGTGGGGATACAAATGCATTTTTTTGAGTAGACATGTTACCAAATACAAAATTCATAAATGATGACAATTAAGCTATTTATCAATTTAGGGAAATAATTGCAAAATTCTTTCTCACTACTAATTGCAAAAGTCACACTATTCTTCCATCTGTAACAATGACTCTCTGAGGCAATGACATTTTTAAAAAGACTACACAACTCCATGTAAATTTTTATTTCTTTAGACAAGAATAGAAGAAAATGTTCAGAGTTTCCCTTCAAATTATTAAAAATTATATTTAAAAACTAATAAAATAAATTGGTAAAGTGGGATGATGTGGTTATGTTTACAACATATAACCTCAAAACTATTACATACAATAATTTTCTAAATATCAGAAAGGATGAGAGACAAAACCAAGTTGTTTGCTTAGAACATGAACTTTTTGATATATTTTATCATTAATCAAGTTCCCCATATTATTTAAAATGACCTCTATTTTCAGGCTAAGTACAATTTTTAATCTATATTTTCCCCATTGCCATGTTGAGTGCTTTCTTAATTAAATTGTTTTGTGTATCCATCTAAATGAAAGAAAGGAAGAAAGAAAGAAAGAGAAAGAAAGAAAGAAAGAAAGAAAGAAAGAAAGAAAGAAAGAAAGAAAGAAAGAAAGAAAGAAAAAAGAAAAGGAAGGAAGAAAGGAAGGGGAAGGGGAGGGAAGGGAAGGGAAAAAACATTGTTCATTGGAATTCACACAACAACAGTTTACACTGTTGTTGAATTTACCTCTTCCCTCTGGTAGTCTTTTATGGTAGGTTGAATAATGTCCCCCAAAAAAGCCTCTACTCTAATATGGGTTGCCTATTAATAGGTTAGGCAACAAGAGGCACTTCACAATTTGATTTAGATTAAAGTTGTCTAGATGGTGAGATTATCCTGGATTATATCACACAGGTCCTAAAAGTGAATGAAGAAAAGAAGAAGAAATAGGAAACATGGGAGGAACGTGACTCACCATTGCTGGCTTTGGGGATGAAGGAAAGAAACCAAGAAAAGAGGGCTGCCTTTACAAATTTGAAAAGGCCTTCAGTTACCACCCAGCATGGAAATAGAAACTTCATTCCCATGACTGGAAATCACTGAATCCTACCAACAGTCTGACTGAGTAAGGAAACAGACGCCCCTCTAATACTTCTAAAAAGGATCACTGCCAGACTGACACCTTAATTTTAAGCTGTTCAGAGGCAGGTTGGACTTCTCATCTACAAAACTGTAGGACCATAACTTTTTGCTATTTAAGCAGCTAATTTTTTGATACTTTATTATGGCAGCAAATGGAAACTAAAACAATAGTTGATATGACAAGGAAAGTGTCTCAAAAGTTAAAAAGGACAGTGGTATTGCTGATAAAGATCATCTTTACAAAAACACGTCCACATTTCTCTTAAATAGAAGTGTAGATTTATAGGCTACAGCATGTTTTGATAATTCACTTCAAGCATATCCTTTACCAAGAAATCCCCAAGTAATTCCTCCAGTATTCTGTGCTTCCAGTGTGTGCCATGGATACTACTCTGAGAGATCGTGTGATGCTGCATTTAAATTCATGTTTATATGTCTTCTTTCCCATTACAAGTTAATTTTGTTAGGATCATATTATGATTGTTATTGTTGGAATTTCCCTTCTCTCATGCTGTCTGACCCAAAGCAATTTCTAAACATGTATGTATTTCTAAAAATGTATATAATTGTTAAATAAAGAAATAAAAATTAACTGTGCTTTCCTAACCAAAAATTAGAGAAGTAAAAACAATTCTTTATGTTTTATCTTTTTATAATGCGTATCTTTTTTTTTTTTTCTAATTTTGCTTGCAAACAATAATCCTAACTATACAGAAATTATCTCTTCTGTCCAGTTAGTTATACCTATCTGGAATAACTAACCAGATATATGATGAGACATAGTGAAAAGGACTTTCAAAGAATTTGAACTTAATAAGTTACAATCCTTAGCAATGAAACTGTGATGCAAACAGTTATAAAAAGAAAAAAAAAATAAAAACTGAGCAAAACCTGCCATTTAAACTTTGGGAAAAAGAGAACACTATGGGTAGCACATCAGTCTTTCAGGAAAAAAAAAAAATTATGACAAAAGGTTAACTGTGATTTTTCAAATTCTCAGTTGTACATAATACTAGTTTGTATTCAATTACACTAAGCAATGAGCCCTATCTTGTACTTGTTTTGTTTCACCTTTAACATGGGGACAGAGCTTGATAGTTTTGCTTCAGTGAAGATTCGAACATCATTTAGAGTGTTCTAATTCGATGACCAACTATTTCAAACTTTGTATATTTCAAGATTCTGAATCATTTTAGAATTTGAATTCTAATGGAATATAATTCACTTGAGTTCCTTTCTGCTTTCCACACCAGGGAGACACTATTCCCATGTATTTCTTATGCTTACACGTGTATGTACATCTCCAGGACATGACCATTTCCAAATGTAGTCAGAATAGATAAATAAATTTTAAAGTGCCAAAACCTAAAATTCCTTCTAAATCATCTGATGAGTAGTCATCCTCACTTACTGGTACTGGGTATAGGATCCTTCATGTTTTCAGGGCTTCGTTTAGCACTCACTTAACTGATGTCAACAGATTAACCTTAAGAAATAATGAAGAAACAATTGGGAAATTCTTAAAATTTATTCTTTGTTTTCTGGTTCTTGAGTCATAATGCAGAAGTTAAGTCTTTCTTCTGTTTCTGTTCTGTAATATCTTTCTGCCTTTTCCTTTCCCCTTCAAACATAATGAGTAGGGATATTTCATTTACATATGTTTTTTGAGGGACTACATTTATATAAAAATATGTTAGGCAGTCATACTTACCCATTAGAACCACAAACGCACATTATTTGACTTTATTTTAAGAATAAAATAATTTTGATTCAATTATGAAATAAGTTTCAAGTATTTAAAGGTAAGCATAAAGTGAGCTGAGGAAAATCAAGTCATACTCAAAATTTCATCTAGGGATATACAAAAATTTCTCTGATCACATTGTCTTAACTTTTTCTTCTTTGTCATAATCGTTGTCTTCTCTCTCTCTCTCTCTCTCTCTCTCTCTCTCTCTCTCTCTCTCTCTCTTTTTCTCTAGTATTGGAGATTTGAGGATTTAAGCTAGGGTCTCACACATGCTAGGCAAGGCAAGTGATCTTCAACCCTTTTATTTTATTTTGGGACAGAGTCTCACTAAGATGCCCAGGCTGTCCTTGAACTTGCAATCCTCCTTCTTTAGCCTCCTATACAGGATAATAGGCATGTGGCATCATGTCCATCTGTCTTAAATTTCTGAGGAAACTGAAAATAAATTTCAAATATTGACAAGCCACCAAAAAGTGACTTGAAGAAAATAAAGAAGTACTCAAAAATCTATCTTGAGTTATACATAATTAACTCTATGATCACATTTGCTTAAACATGGAGAATAGGTAATGGTTAGACAACTGGACAATAAGACTCAGTGTCTTTCCTTTTTAGAGATATCAAATTTTTTCATACAATTGATATAGTAGCTGGTGTCATATCTTATCAATACACTAGTATTATACATTTTGAGTATTAGCATTCTCATTTGTATTAAGAATCCTTTTTGACTTTTTATTTCCATATCTTTTCTATTATGATTCCTGTTACAATATCATGATTTAAAATTTTTCTATTGTCTTAAGGACAATATCTATACATTCTCTAACTGCAGAAATTTATTCTATACCCTGTCCATTTATCTTTAGTTCTGAATATAAGAACTAGAATAAGATAGCATTAATAACTTTGTTGTATGAATAATGTATAGATCTAGGACCCCTTCTAGGACTATTGTCTAGAAAGGAAACAAATCCATACATGTTAAGAAAATACTTTAGGACAAAAAATGGAATATGATGGAACTCTTACTCACAATGAAGTTGCAGCTTTATGAGATTGCATATAGAAAAAAAAAGCATTTTTTTTTTCATTAGGAAGATAAAAACCATGCCGTCCCCCTTGGCCATGAGTTCTGGACAATCCCCAGAAACAGACTGACTCCCTCAGTCCCAATTTCAAGCCTATTCTAGTATTAAGCCAGACTCCAGAACTATAATTATCAGGCTAGCCTCCATGGGTATACACTCTAGGCCTTCCCAACTCATAGCCAACCCCTGTGGCTCCAGATTCTAAGCCCACCCAGGTTCCAGACAGACAAGACACAGGTTGTTTCACATAGCCCCAGACTTAAGGCCTATGTTACCAGAAAACTAGCATATTTAGCCTCAATTACAAGGCAGGCACCTAGAACACTGATTCCAGACCTGCTTAGTATCAAGAGAGTCCCTGTTACTCTATCTGATACACCTCCATCTGAGATCCCAGAATTCAGACCAATTCTTACAGATTTAGCCTCTAAGACAGGGCCATGTACTTATTCCTTATGCCAGCCATTATGGACCAAACTTCAGGTCAACCACTCTGACCCCAGTAGCAGGCCAGAACCTGGAATACCAGGGTTTAAACTAGCCCCTTCAAACACAAATTCTATGCCTGCACATCACTAAGACCAGTTTCCAGAGACCAGTGGCCTCAGAAACCAGTGCCAGGGTCTAGGCCTATTGCAGCAAGCACAATGTTCAAGTTTTACCCCTGAACTACAAGTACTAGGCCAGTCCCTGCAAACCGAGACTGTAGGAATATCCCAACTCCAGATCAGACCCTGTGGACCCAGGACCAGGGCTTACACTCACAGTTTAATCTTTCTTAGAGGACATAGGGTTCAGACCCATCCAAGTGCCTGGTGGTCCTCCTAATATTTAGTATCAAAGTCCCAGCATCAATCCAGCTACTTTTGGTCCTAGGCATCAGATTAAGGATACAGGATACAAGTCACCCCAGAAGATGGAATCAACAGGATTACCATAGTGAAATCAGTTCCCGGGACCACCTACTTGTTGCCCTAGGCAACAAACCAGCCAACTCAAAGACTCCAGCAGCAAGCCCACCTAAGGACTATGGTAGATAGCCTGCCCAGAATTTTTAAAAGAGATGATTGGTAAGGAGCTTTCTCAAACAAAAAGCCAATTTTTTCAAGGCTGTTATAATAAGTACTTACTTCTTCAAATCTAAAAAAAAATGTAAGGTCATAATGATTGAGAACAATATGGAAAGCAGTCCATCGCCTGCCTTTCACCTATCCATCACCCAACGCACGAGGTTCACCTCCCGATCGTCCAACAACAGTCAGCAAACTGATCGCCGACCGTCAGTGGAGCACCAGCAACCTGCTCTTGCCTGGAAGTTCACTATGACAGTACTTGCAGGTCTGATTACACGTGGCTGCTGCCATTTTGAGACAACAGCCAGGCCCCGTAGGACCCCTGGCCTAGACTGACCGAGCCCCCATCTCCAGGATCCCTCAGCCCAACCGATCACTCCCTGCCTCTGGGGCCCTCAGATCGACTACTCCCTGCCGCCAGGACCCCCAGACCAACTGACTGCGCCCGGGACCCCAGACCAACTGATTGCACCCGGCCTCCAGGATCCCACAACCACACCAAACACACATGACCTCCAGGACCCCTGCCTGACCAACTGCACCCCGCCTCCAGGACCTCCAGCCGACCATGTCCACACCTTGAGCTGCAGCTCCCCATTTGCCAACACATTTCGAAACCAGAGTGGCCATCTTGGATAATCCTGGAAACCGTAGCTCCGGATCTTAAGTGGGGCAAATCCCATCCTGAGACGCCTGCTGGAGGCTTGAAGCTCATTGTCAGGTACCTCTCATGCATCAGGCTACTGAACTCTGGGAGGTTTCATTACTATATGACTATTATACTGTAGATTTTCTTTTTTTCTCCTTATTGAAAAAGTTTAAGGTTTTATTTCTTTACTTTTCTTGTTATCATTTCCTGTTGTTTACCTGTTCCCTCAGAGTCTCTTTCTCCCTTTTTTGCATGCTAACATCCAATTTTTTTATTACACTCTCACCCTTTCTATTATCTAGAACTTCTGTATATACTTTTCTTATCCCATTAACAGCTACATTCTACATCCCTCTGCATCCTCTTTGTCCTCCATTAGAAACTGCAGACCTTATTGCAAATCTGTTTGTTTTACTGAAGATAATATTTGAACTCATTCTGTTTATTATGACAATTTCATTATTGTCCTCACAGGGGCTATTTGGTCTGGGATAGCATAGTGTCTGAATTGGGCACTGCTAATATTGATCTCCCCTTAAAGAAAGGGTTTTGGAAACCTATAGGGCCACTATAAGCCTATGGGGGAAATCTGCAATACCCCAGATCTGCACTGCTAGAGGGGAAGATACATGAACAACATGAAAAAACAAGGGAAGAAAATGATCCAAACAAATCTAGATTATATATTAGTAGAACCCAATGACAGTATGTTAGAAGAAATGTCAGAAAAGAACTTCAGATTATTCATGATTAAGATGATTCATGAAGCAAAGGATGAGATAAGAGAGCAAATGCAGGCAATGAATGATAATACCAATAAGCTGAAAGAACAAGTGCAGGAAGCTTAAGATCATTTCAACAAAGAGATAGAGATTCTCAAAACAAAACAAAACAAAACAAATGGAAATCCTTGAAATGAAGGGAACAATAAACCAAATAAAAAACTCAATGGAAAGCATCACCAAAAGACTAGACCACTTGGAAGACAGAACCTCAGACAATGAGACAAAATATTTAATCTTGAAAATAAAGTTGCCCAAACAGAGAAGATGGTAAGAAATCATGAACAGAATCTCCAAGAACTATGGGACATCATGAAAAGACCAAATTTAAGAATTATTGGGATTGAGGAAGGCAAAGAGATACAAACCAAAGGAATGAACAACCTTTTCAATGAAATAATATCAGAAAATTTCCCAAACCTGAAGAATTAAATGTAAAATCAAATACAAGAGGCTTACAGAACACCAAATGCAGAAAATCACAACAGGTTCACACCAAGGCACATTATAATGAAAATGCCTAACATTCAAAATAAAGATAGGATTTTGAAGGCCACGAGAGAAAAGCATCAGATTACATATAGGGGGAGACCAATACGGATAGCAGCCGACTTCTCAACCCAGACTCTAAAAGCTAGAAGGGCCTGGAACAATATATATCAAGCTCTGAAAGAACATGGTTGCCAACCAAGAATCCTATACCCAGCAAAACTAACCTTCAGATTTGAAGATGAAATAAAATCCTTCCATGATAAACAGAAGTTAAAAGAATTTACAAATAGAAAGCCTGTGCTACAGAATGATCTCAACAAAATATTCCATGAGGAGGAAATGAAAAACAACAATGTAGGTCAGTAAAGGGAGGAACTACCTTAGAGAAAAACCACTCTAAGGAGAAACCAAGCTAACTTAAAAACCAAAAATAAGCAAAGTGACTGGGAATACAAATCATATCTCCATAATAACCCTGAACGTTAATGGCCTAAACCCATCAATCAAAAGACATAGACTGGCAGATGGATTAAAAAAGAAGACCCAACAATATGCTGCCTACAAGAGACTCATCTCATAGAAAAAGATGTCCACAGACTAAAGGTGAAAGGATGGGAAAAAACCTACAAAGCATATGGACTCTGTAAAAAAGCGGGGGTTTCCATTCTTGTATCAGATAAAGTGGACTTCAAGCCAAAGTTAGTCAGAAGGGATAAAGAAGGACATTTCATACTGCTTAAAGGAGCCATAAATCATGAAGACATAACGATAGTACATATTTATGCCCCAAACAATGGTGCATCCCTGTACATCGAACAAATCCTTCTCAATTTCAGGAATCACATAGACCACACACAATAATTCTGGGTGACTTTAACACACTGCTGTCACCACTAGATAGATCTTCCAAACAAAAACCAACCAAAGAAACCATAGAGCTCATAACACATCAATAACCTACACTTAATAGACATATATAGAATATTCCATCCATCAATGAGCAGATTCACTTTCTTCTCAGCAGCACATGGAACCTTCTCGAAAATAGACCACATGTTATGCCACAAAGCAGCCCTTAGGAAATGCAAAAAAATAAAGATACTGCCTTGTGTTCTATCATATCATAATGGACTGAGAGTAGAAATCAATGACAAAATAAAAAACAGAAATTACTCCAACACCTGGAGACTAAATAATATGCTATTGAATAAAACATGGATAACAGAAAACATCAGGGAGGAGATAAAAAAATTCTTAGATGTCAATGAGAACAATGATACAACATATCAAAATCTCTGGGACACTATGAAAGTGGTACTAAGAGGAAAATTCATTGCATGGAGTGCATTCCAGAAAAGAATGAAAAGTCAACAACAAAATGACCTAACATTACAGCTCAAAGCCCTAGAAAAAGAAGAACAGAATAAAGCAAAAGTTGTAGAAGACAGAAAATAATTAAAATCAGAGCTGAAATCAAGAAAATTGAAACAAAAGAAACAATTCAAAAATTGACAAAACAAAAGTTGGTTCTTTGAGAAAGTTAAAAAAAATAGACAAATCCTTAGCCACACTAACAAAGAGAAGGAGAGAGAAAAACTCAAATTACTAAAATTCGTGATGAAAAGAAAATATCAAGACAGACACCACTGAGATTCATAACATAATGAGAAGCTACTTTGAAAATCTGTATTCCAACAAAATAGAAACTACTGAAGACATTGAAAAATTTCTAGAGACATATGCATCTCCCAAACTGAACCAGGAGGACATACACAATTTAAACAAATCAATATCAAGCAATGAAATAGCAGAAGCCATTAAAAACCTACCATCAAAGAAAAGTCCAGGACCAGACGGATTCTCAGCCAAGTTCTACAAGACCTTCACAGAAGAACTCATTCCAATACTTCTCAAAGTATTCCAGCAAATAGAAAAGGAGGGTACCCTACCAAACTCATTCTATGAAGTTAATATCACCCTTATACCCAAACCAGGCAAAGACACATCAAGGAAAGAAAATTTAGACCAATATCCTTGATGAATATAGATGCAAAGATCCTTAACAAATATTGGCAAACCGTATCCAAAAACATATTAAGAAAATCGTGCACCACGATCAACTGGGTTCATCCCTGGAATGCAAGGATGGTTAACATCCGTAAAACAATAAATGTAATCCATCTTGTCAATAGACTTAAGGATAAGAATCATATGGTTATATCAATTGACGCAGAAAAAGCGTTCGACAAAATACAACACCCCTTCATGCTCAAAACACTAGAAAAAATAGGGATAGTAGGAACATACCTGAACATTGTAAAGGCTATTTATGCTAAACCCATGGCCAACATCATTCTTAATGGAGAAAAACTGAAACCATTCCCTTTTAAAACGGGAACAAGACAGGGGTGTCCTCTTTCATCACTTCTATTCAACATTGTCCTCTAAACTCTAGCCAGAGCAATTAGACAGACTAAAGAAATTAAAGGGATACAAATAGGAAAAGAGGAACTTAAGCTGTCACTATTTGCTAATGACATCATTCTCTATTTAGAGGATCCAAAAGACTCCTCCCGAAAACTTCTAGACCTCATTAATGAACTCAGCAAAATAGCATGCTGTAAAATCAACACGCGTAAATCTAAAGCATTTTTATACGCAAGCAACAAAATAGTTGAAAGGGAAATGAGGAAAACAACTCCATTTGCAATAGTCTCAAAAAAAAAATAAAATACTTGGGAATCAATCTAATCAATGAGGTAAAAGAGCTCTACAATGAAAACTACAAAACATTGAAGAAAGAAATTGAGGAAGACCTTAGAAGATGGACAGATCTCCCATGTTCTTGGATAGGCAGAATTAATATTGTCAAAATGGCCATACTACCAAAAGTGCTATACAGATTCAATGCAATTCAATTAAAATCCCAAATGACATACCTCAGAGATATAGAGCAAGCATCATGAAATTCATCTGGAAGAATAAGAAACCCAGAACAGCTAAAGCAATACTTAGCAGGAAGAATGAAATAGGGGGGTATTGCAATACCAGAACTTCAACTATACTACAAAGCAATAGTAACAAAAACAGCATGGTATTGGCACCAAAATAGACAGGAAGATCAATGATACAGAATAGAGGACACAGACACAAACCCAAATAAATACAATTTTCTCATACTAGACAAAGGTGCCAAAAATATGCAATGGAGAAAAGATAGCCTCTTCAACAAATGGTGCTGGGAAAACTGGAAATCCATATGAACAGAATGAAACTAACCCCTATCTCTCACCCTGCACAAAAATCAACTCACAGTGGATCAAGGACCTTGAAATCAGACCAGAGACCCTGCATCTTATACAAGAAAAATTAGGTCCAAATCTTCAACTTGTTGGCTTAGGATCAGACTTCCTTAATAGGACTCCCATAGCACAAGAAATAAAAGCAAGAATCAATAACTGGGATAGATTCAAACTAAATAGCTTTCTCTCAGCAAAGGAAACTATCAGCAATGTGAAGAGAGAGCCTACAGAGTGGAAGAATATCTTTGCCACTCATACTTCAGATATAGCACTAATTGCCATAATATATAAAGAACTCAAAAAACTCTACACCAAGATACAAATAACCCAATCAACAAATGGACTAAGGATATGAACAGACACTTCACAGAAGAAGATCTACAAGCAATCAACAAACATATGAAAAAATGTTCACCATCTTTATTAATAAGAGAAATGCAAATCAAAACTACACTAAGATTCCATCTCACCCCAATTAGAATGGCGATTATCAAGAATGCAAGCACAACAGGTGTTGGCTAGGATGTGGGGAAAAAGGTAAACTCATACATTGCTGGTGGGGTTGCAAATTAGTGCAGCCACTCTGCAAAGCAGTGTGGAGATTCCTTAGAAAACTTGGAATGGACTCACCATTTGACCCAGCTATCCCACTCCTTGGCCTATACCGAAAGGACTTAAAATCAGCATACTACAGAGATATAGCAACGTCAATGTTCATAGCTGCTCAATTCACAATTTCCAGACTGTGGAACCAACCTAGATGTCCTTCAATTGATGAATGGATAAAGAAACTGTGGTATATATATATATATACAATGGAATATTACTCAGCTATAAAGAATGATAAAATTATGGCATTTGCAGGCAAATGGATGAAATTGGAGAATATCATGCTAAGTGAAATAAGCCAATCTTAAAAAAGCAAAGGACAAATGATCTCACTGATAAGGGGATGATAACACTTAATGGGGGTGGTAGGAGGGCAAGAATGGAGGAAGGAGGGACTGTATAGAGGGAAAAGAGGGGTGGGAGGGGTGGGGGGGATGTAAAAAATAACAGAATGAATCAAACATTATTACCCTATGTAAATGTATGATTACGCAAATGGTATGCCTTTACTCCATGTACAAACAGAAACAACATGTATCCCATTTGTTTACAATTAAAATAAATTAAAATTAGAAAAAAATATGGAAAGCATGAACTCACCAGAGGAAAATCAGATTATCACCCTAAAAAAAAAAAACTCATACTTGCATGAAATTCCTGTTTTAATACCTTAGTGAACTTCTAGAAAGTACAAATAAACTATTCAAAGAAGTCAGGAAAATAATAAATGATCAAAAGTAGAAATTCAGGGAAGAGACTGAAATTTGTTTTAAAGTCAACAGAAATCTGAGGTCTTTAAAATTCAGTTTTCGTTACTATAGAAAATACCTAAAGCTGAGTAACTTTATAAAGAAAAGAGGTTCATTTTCCTCACAGTCCTGGAGACTAGGCTAGTTGCCAGTGATGTCTTGGTTCTGGTGAGAGCCTCATGTAGATGGCATTACAATGGCAGACATACCTGGGGGAGGAAGATCACAACTTGACTCAGAAAACCAGAAAGATGATGGAGTCACACAATCCCTTCTGAGTATATGCCTCCCTTGATCTCAGGACCTCTCACTAGACCTTTCTCCTCCTATAGATTCCCCCACCACTCTTACATCAAGACTTCAACACAAGAATCTTTGAGAGACAAAACATTTCCAACCATAACAGTCACAAATATACTTTTTATTAAAATAAATTTTATTTTTACAGACTGAATTTGATTCATTGTATACAAATGGGGTACAACTTTTCACTTCTATGGTTGTACACAATGTAGATTCATACAATTCATGTAATCATACATATATGTGGAATAATACTGGCTGTTTCATTCTACTATCTTTCTGTCCCCCAACCCTCCCACCCATTTTCCTCTACACCATTCAAAGTTCCTTCATTCTTCTCTCCCGCCATCCCCACCTTGTCATATATCATTATTCACTTATCAGAGAAAAACATTCAGCCTTGGTTTTTGGGCTTGGCCTATTTCACTTAGAATGATATTTTCCACATCCATTTACCAGCAAATGCCACAAAATTCTGACAAATATATTTTTGCTTTATGTGATAATCATGATACTGTGAGGGATATACTTCTGTATCTGTTCTGTATGTCTATATCATTAAAGTTTCCTCATATCTAATGAAGGCTCTTTCTCCATCTTTTGTTGCTCTCATTATCCTACAAACATTACAATTGCTACATGATGAGTTACTGGGAATCTCCTTTTCATTCCATTATAAACCTATGGGACCACAGTTGGGTATGTGGTCTGTTCTTGACTGAACTATTACTATGTAGTAGATAACACTGTGTGTGTGTGTGTGTGTGTGTGTACATGTGTCGACCTTTTTCCAAAATTTTTCATGCAGCCTATCCATATTGCATCAATTTATCCCATTATTCCTACTCCATAATATGATATCACCAAAGAAAATTATTTGGGGATTATAATTAATATAAGTCAAAATAAAAGTCACTCTAGATGATAACATTGATGAGAATATTAGCACAGCCAAGACAATGACACTGATTAACTTATTCAAAATCAAATCAAATTCAATCTGTTGGCATTTCCATTATTTGATGTTTGTATATGTACCTGGTGTATACTCTTCCCTTTGGGTCTTGATGGCCTTTCTTTTTCTTTTTTCAACTTTATCAACTTTCATGTGGAGTAGCAGCAACTTGATTTTACTTTCTTCATTATGTAATTGATGATTGAACATAACAATCTATTTGATCTCAAATTCCACCATTGAAAATATTATTCTATTTATAGAATGATGACTTTGCTTTAGTTCCCTTAGAATTTCATAATCTTTAAATTTTGAAGAAGGAAGTTAGCTTAGACCTATTCCTTGTGTCTTTGAAGAGTTGTAATTATCCTAATTATCTGCTCCAGTGCAATGTTAAAATGTTTTAATACTCCACTTTATCTCCTGAGGAATGTACTTAGTTTCTAAGAAGTTGCCATCTGTTTTTTATTTGAACACTCACCATAGGTTAAAAATCCACTTGTGTGTTCAGTGCTATCAACATCATCCATCAAGAACTTCCTATTTCAAGCAAGACACTCTGCAAATATCCGTAGGAGGCATAACAGCAAGAGTCCCAGTGCAGAGAAGAATCAAGATTCATAACATTTCCTCTCTTCCTGTTTTGACAGACTCTTTTCATTCTTCTTTTTTAACTCTGTCCTTCTCTTTTGACAATTAATGCTTTAAAAATACTCATCAGTACCAGAATTATCTTTGCAAGTCTCCTTAACTCCCTCCAGATCTCATTGTCAAGATACGTATTTTCACAAAGGATTACAGAAAGGGTTGGAATTTCAGAAACGTTTGAAAGTGAATGAAAAAGAGATTGAATATCAAATGACATCTGATTAGATTAGTAGAACTTTAACCTAGATGGAATGTTGTGTTTTGTACATGAGCTGTCCTCCAAAAACTCATGTAAGAGACAATGCAAACATGTTCAGAGGTTGAGAGGATTAGATTATAAGAGGTGTGGACTAATAAGTGGATTAATTGACTGATATGGATTAACTGGGTGGTAACTGTAGGCTGGTAGGATGGCCTGGAGGAAGTAGGTCACTGGGGGTGTGACTTTGGGGTTCATATTATTTCCCTGGTGAGTGGGGTTCTCTCTCTGTTTCCTGTTGCCATATCCTAAGCTGCTTTCCTCTGCCATGCCTTCTGCCATGATGTTCTGTCCCATTTGGACAATGGACTGAACCACTGAGCCAAAATCAAATTTCCTTTTTCATGTTGTTCTTGTCAGGTCTTTTGATCACAGCCAAGTAAAGCTAACTAAAACAGTATCATGTTTGGATTCACTTGAAACAGAATCAAAGACATCTAAATTCGCTTTTAAAAATAAGTTATACAGATAACATCAATTGTAAGTACTGATTTATGACCTTTATAGTATTGTAAACTTTCAATCCTACTTGGATAGATATTAAAAAGGGAAATAATTGGTTTTGAAAAAAAAATTGTAAATTTGTAGTCTGTAAGCATTATTCCCCTGTATCAAAAATTCATTTGAGAATCAAATGGGCTTTGAGGTCTGTTCTCATAGGTAGAAATTAATCTTCACCCAATATTTTATTCTTAACTTTAGGAAATAAATGGGCTGCCTGAAATGTAGTGCCATCGTGACCTGTCATCCAAACTTGTGTTTTAATAGAAGTACAAAATTAAGAAGCAGCAAATAAATTTTTGAACAGCAGATAAAACTTAGTTAAGACTATAAGACTGTTTAATTTTATATACAATAAATGTACTCCTTGCTGCTAACACAAGAAAAACACACATTATCCTCTACACAGTCAAGGCTAGTGATTGCTCAAAATGAATTTTTTTGGAACTATACTCCTGGAGTGTCTAATACTGGATTCCAATTTGTATCTCAGGAATCTGAGTTAATTAGAGAGAATAGGTAAATCTACTAAAATAGGTACTAGAATTTTTAGAATGATAATAATGTTCTATTCCCTACATGTTTCATCTCACATTAAAATAAATAGAAAACAAAATATAAAATTTGAATTGCTAAATTAAGAAAAGTAATTATGGTAGGAACATAGAGGCATTTGCATAAAATATTTTTTTAACTTTTTAAGAAATCAGATTTATTGAGGTATAATCCATATATGTTTTAAAATGCCCTTTGAAGCATATAGTTCTCTGATTTTTTATTTTTAAAGATCTCCATGGGCTTTTTTGGGGGGGAGGGGGTTCTGTGTGATATTTTCACATACATCCATATAATGTACTTTGATCGTATCCATCCTCCCTCCTACCCTCTTTTATGATCCCCAATGGTGTTTCTCTTATCAGTAGAAAAGATTTAAGATTTTCTTTTATTTGGGCAAGAATTCACTTTGGAAGATTTTTTTCAATGTCTGCAGTATTCTTTAATCTCGAAATGCATCTTCAGCATTTTAATAACCCTCTGCATTTTGAGATTGAAGAATTCAAATCAAGTCCTTTGGGTATAAACCGAGGAGTGGGATAACAGTGTCAAAAGGTGGTTCATTTCGAGTTTCTAAGGAATCTCCATACTGCTTTCCAGAGTGGCTGTACCAATTTGCAACTCCACCAGCAATGTAAAAGTGTGCCTTTTCCCGCCACATCCACGCCAACATCTATCATTGTCTGTGTTCTTGATAATAGCCATTCTAATTGGAGTAAGATGAAATCTTAGAGTTACTTTAATTTGCATTTCTCTAATTACTAGAGATGTTGAACACTTTTCATATATTTATTAATTGCCTGTATATGTTTTTCTTAAAAAGTGTCTGTCCAGTTCCTTGGCCAATTTACTGATTGGGTTCTTTGTATTTTTGGGTGTAAAGTTTTGTAAATTCTTTATAAATTTTGGAGATTAGTGCTCTATCTGAAGTGCATGTGGAAAAGATTTTCTCCCACTCCGTGGGTTCCCTTTTCACATTATTGATTATATCCTTTGCTGAGAAAAAGCTTTTTAGTTTGAATCCATCCCAATTAACATACTACAGTAATGCAACCACATCAATGTTTACAGCAGCTCAATTCACAATAGCTAGATTGTGGAACCAACCTAGATGTATGAATGGATAAAGAAACTATGGTATATATACACAATGGAATTATTCGTCATAAAGAAGAAAAATATTATAGCATTTGCAGATAAATGGATGGAATTGGAGTATATCATGCTAAGTGAAATAAGCCAATACCAAAAAACCAGAAGCTGAATGTTTTCCCTAATAAGTGGATGATGATATATAATGGGAGTCAGAGGGGTGGGGGTGAAAGAAGAATGGAGGAACTTTAGATTATGTAGAAGGAAATGAGAGGGAGGTGTGTTATGAAAAATGGTGGAATGAGACAGACATCATTACCCCTTTATGTATGATTACATGAATGGTATGAATCTACATCATGTACAACAATAGAAATGAAAAGATGTACCCCATTTGTGTGCAATAAATCAAAATGCAGTCTGTAAAAATAAAAAAAAATAATTAAAAAAATATTTTGATAAGTTATAGGAAGAAAAGAGATGAGGCAGAGTTGAAACCTAGAGAATAACTGCAGTATAGGTGAATGTTGAAGTATATATATGTATATAGATGAGACTATTCTAATGAAACATGATTATATGTTAGCAAAAAAAATAAAATAAGAATTTAAAATCATAAAGATGGTGGTACCAGCAGCACAGACAGCCTGTTAAGCCCACTGTACTCTGCTGTGTTGTCCTGCTGGTTCTGTCCAGGTCCCGCTCAGGCAGCTCCACAGAGTGAAGATGTTATCTAATACATTCATTTTTATAATCTCTTAGTCTGCAGATGCAGATGCATGCAGATAGTCTCCTACCACATTTGGTGTAGAAAATATATACTTGATATATGCAATATTGGAGTTCAAAATAGATATTGATTATTTCAGTATCATCTACCACACATCAGGCACAAATCTAAATGCTGAAAGTCCACCACTCTATAAAAGGATAAAAATAAATAAATAAAAGAATCCCAATCCTGAAGAGCTTATAATACAGATGTAACAGATGGTAGCAATAAGTCCTCTCGGAAAAACTAAATGGAAAAAATCACCTAGTTTGAACTTGTCCTTCTTAATTGTATCATCTCAGACATGTAATTCTATTAAGAAACATTAAAGGTGTTTGTGTGAGTTTATAAATTGATTATTTTATTTTTGAAGTATCTTTTTGTCATTTCAATCTGTTTGATAATTTATGTATGTGCTCTTTTTCTTAGTTTATTTGTGCTACTATAACAGAAAATCAAAGACTGGGTATTTTATAAACAATGGAAATAAATTTATCTCAGTGGGTGCAAAAGGCTGGGAAGGTCAAGGTCAAAGTGGCAACAGATCTGGCATTTGGGCTGGGGCCAGTCTCCACCTTCAAGATGACTCCTTGTTGTTGCATTCTCTCTAGGTGACAGGTGCTGTGTCCTTATGTGGTGAAAGAGCAAAAGATTAGAGTAGAGGACTAAGTTAATAGCCCGCAGGTTTTATAAGCCACTAATCTGTAAATGAATGTGTAACCTTATGTCTTCATCATTTCCCTGGAAGCTGTATTTAATACCACACAACACAATGGGGATCTAATTTCAACACAGGAATTTGGGGGGTCAGGGGTTTCAGGGACACACTCAAGCATAACACTGACAATAAACTTACTGGGTCAAAAGGGGCTAAAAATCACAACAAAAATAACCACAAAACAATATCAAGAATGAAATATCTTATTTTAACGCAAACATCACAAAATATCTCAATACATTTAAAGTTAAATGGGTATATTTCATTTTGGAACTAATTGTACTTACCACTAAGTGTTACACCATTTAATTTACTTCAGTAGAGTTTCATCCACCTTCAATATAAATTAGGAATTTCCTGCCCTGCCACCTTTCTCCTGTCTTACTGTCCTACAGTTCATCCAGTTCACATAAGTCTTATTCTTTGGAACAAAGCAATAAATCTATTTACGTCACCCAGGAGTCGTTGATGTTTGTATTTTCTGCCTCACTACAGGCATTTGGTACACTGTACAAAAGAACTTATTTAACTATTTTCATAATCATGCTCGAGAATAAACCATGGCATTCATCAATACAGACTTAAAAAACCAGTTGCATTGAGGCATAATTGGCATATAAGAAAGTACACATATTTATTCATTTTACAAGTGTAAAGTGCACATATTTAAAGGAGTACAATTTTGGTAAGTTTTCATACACACACACACACACACACACACACACACCACACTCATGAAACCATTACACTCATCATAATAAGATGAAATTTGCCCCCTCAAGTTTCCTTGGAAATTACTCCCAATGATTCTCTATCACCATATCCCCATTATGTTTGTCACAATATATTAATTTGTATTTCTATAATTTTTAAACAATAGAATAGTAAATCATGCCCCCTCACTTGTCTGACTTCTTTTACACAGTATATCTTAAGATCCATCTGTGTTATTGAGATTTATCCATGAACATCTAGAACATCTATGTTCATTAATAATTTTATTGCTTAGTAGTATTTAAGTACACTACTAATTACACTGTTTTAATGGATGCTTAGTTACTTCCAGTATCAGGTTATTTCGAATAGTGCTGCTTTGAACATTTGTGAACAAATCTTTGTATGAACACATGCTTTCAATTCTTTTGGGTATACCTATTGTTGTAATGATTAGGTCATATGATAAGTTGTTTTTAAACTTTTAAGAAAATATCAAATTATTTCTCTAAAGTGATTGTTCATTTTAATTCTGACCTCTATTCCATAAAGGATGTAGTCACTCCAATCTTTGACTATATTTAATATTGAATTTACCATTAATATATGTGTATAATAAATCAAATTACTGTTTAATTGCATATTCCCACTAATATGACATCTTTTCATGCATCTATTTGCAAATTTATTTTTTATGTGGCCTATTTGCCTATTTTCTTTGATAAAGTACGTTCTGCCCATATTTTGACTCTTTTATGATCAAATTTTGAGAGTGACTTATACATTCTTGAAACAAGTGTTTTCTCAGATATATGATTTGCAAATATTTTCCTCCACCATATGGCTTATCGTTTTATTATTTTAACAAGGTCTTTTGAAAAGCAGTTTTTAGTTTGATAAGGTCTAATTTATCGATATTTCTTACACAGATTATGCTTTTGATTTTTTGTCTAAAGACACATTTGCTAATTCAAGTAGCCTAATGTTCTCTCACATTTCCTTCTATAAGTTTTATAGATTTAGGTTTTTTATAAAGTATTTGGTTCACTTTCAGCTAATTTTATGTACATAAACCTTTATTTAATAAGTATTTAAGTCTATTCTTCAATCATATCTCCTATCAATAATGTTTCTGATTTGATTAATATAGAGTCTATAGTTTTCAATAGAGATCAAATGGATAAAGACAGCAGCAATACAACTAAACACATTATGTTTACTATAAACTCTTAAGGAAACTAAGAACCATAGATGTCTTAGTAAATCTATAACTACTGTCACTAGTAGACTTGGTAAATTTATAAAACCAATCATTGACTATTGATTGTTCTGTATTCCTGCCTGGGGATGTGAATCAGTGGTCAAGTGCCCATTAGTTCAATCCCTAGTATGAAAAAAAAAAAGTTCTATGTTTTTACAGTGGTGAGAGATTAGGAAGTAACACAGGAGCTAAGGATATGCCATTTGGAACCAACTGTGTCAAGAAAGTCTCTTCAAATATCACCAAACGTTTCTGAAGAGGAGAAAATCAACTTAATAGATCACCACAATAATTCATTATATATTTGAAACTACAGGTTTAAGATAAGAATAGACTGTGAGGACAGCATGTAACTAGATAATATTTTTCAAAGAGAAGTTAAAACAATGTATTTTACAATGTCTTCAAGTGGATCCAAATATTGTTCTCTTGAAATTGGAAAATTATTTCAGAAGTGGAGCTGTGGTTTTCTTTCTCCAATTGCATGGGTTAGAATTTGGGGATGAGAAATAAAAGCCAGGGAAATTACTGTGGCAGAAAAAATTTAAATGCACCCATCATGTTACCAGGTTTTCATTTGGCCCTCTACAAATATGTTATTCAGATTTGAAAATAACATGTCAAATGGTTCTGGTTTTGGCAAGGTAACTAAGCAATCTCCATCCTGTCCTCTTTCACTGAATGTAACTGTGGACTTGACAGAACTCAGAAGGAGCTACATGAGGATTCTTAGAAACCAGTGTTTGTTGAAGGCTTAGGGTATCACACAAGAATTTAATGCAACATCAAATCTTTCAGAAATCTCCTACGTTTCCCATCTATACCAGTTGGTATCTCCAGGTCTAAACTCAATGAGCCAGAAACCTAGATATTCATGCTGGGTGGGAAAAGAAATAGCTTCCAGTAAAATCCTCACTTTGTGGTCTCAGAATTAGTAAAGGGTCAGAGATAGTGGTAGAAGCCACTTTTTGTTTGTTTGTTTGCTTCGTTTATGCTTTTCTTAGCCTTAAGGCAATCACAGTGACAAAGGTACCACAGTGATAACAAGAGCAGTTTAAAAGGGAAAAAGCCTAGCATTCTCAGGAAGGGGCATCATTTTTTCTAACCAGAAAAAATATCTACCAGAATTTTGGTCAAATCCCCATTGTCTGTGTCTTCTCTGTGTCTTCCCATTACTTATCTTCAAGAGCAAATCTGATCACAGGAAGTATCAATAGAGTAGCAATAAAACTAAAGTTTCAGTTTTCTCAATAGAAAACCATTCAAAGGAAGGGCCAGAGAACTGCATGACTGAGCAAGAATGCCATGATCTGAAGTAATGAATGAAATTCTAGCTACCTCCAGGTTGCATATTTGTGGATCTGACAGAAAACCTTATGTTCTAAACTGAAAACTCCACTCCACAGTAGTATGAGTGGAGCCACAAATATTAAATAAATGGTCACTCTTGGTGTTAATAAAACTTTATTTACATGAATAGAAAGTGGACCAATTACAATCATTGGACTTCGCTTGTGAAAATTTGAGCTAGGTAACTGCCTAGGTCAAAGTACAAATGTATCAGTACATTACTTTCATATAACTGCAGAAAAGGATAAGAATTCATTCTTCATTTACCATACTTCCACATTTCTAAAGTTTGGCCTAGATTAAATTTCATACTCAAATTTTTATTGAATAAATCAACTCCAAATCACTCAATATTAATCAATACTAATTCTATTAATATCCCATTCCTGAAGTTACTAGTGTCCTGTAAGCGGTCAAATACTTACTGATTTATCTTCCAAATAACCTAGTTGGCTCATTACATGTTCTTGTGAACCCATGGAAGAACAGTAAGATCTTGTCCTAGAATAAAGACTGTCAATGAAATAATGGAAGCCTTTCACTCCAGTGAAGTTTCTTACAGGGAATACAGAAAAGAAAAACATCTTTTCTACTGTACAAAGAAACAAAAGTGATACTTAGCTAAAAATTGCATTTTTATACTTGCCTCTGGAGAGTCTCATTTATGTTATCAGTTTTTGTCCTATTTTAACTTCGTTTCTCTAGATAAATATTTCTTATTTACTCAAGATGATATAAATTTTTTCTTTCCAAGTTAAACCACTAATGCAGAGTTAAAAATCAATTTGTATATTATGATCTATGTCCTAAGAGGAAAATATTTCCCTTGAGAAAACAGTGCATTCAATCTCAAACAATATACTGAAGGAAAAATATTTTTAACAATTAAAAGACATGGACTTTTATATAATTAAGTATGACTTAAAATTCCAGTTAAAGTTTAATATGTATTGATTAAGGTGTCTGACATCAAGGTTCTGGAGAATCTGCATCCTACATAATCATGTAATATAATTTTAATAAGGTGGTTTATACACTTTAAATAAACACATAAAGAAAGTGAAAATTCATTTTATTTGGATAAAAGGGAATCCTATACACTGTTGATAGGATGTAAATTAATGAAGCCATTATAACAAACTGTACGGAGTTTACTCAAAAAATAGAGATGCCATATGATCTAGCAATTCCATGTCCGGGTATTTAACCAAAAGATTTGAAATCAGTTTGTTGAACAAAGAGATACTTGCCTATCCATATCTATTACAGCATTATTAAAAACAGCCAAATCATGAAAATAACCTAAGTTTCCAACAATAGATGAAAGGATAAAGAAAATTTGGTATACTTGATGGAATATACATATTATCAAATCCTATTCAGCTTTACAAAAGAAGGAAATTCTCTAATTTGCAACAACACGGATGGAATTGGAGGATATTGTGCTAAGTGAAATAGACCAGGTACGGAAAGATAAATACAGCATGTTCTTACTTATGTAAGAAGTCTAAAACATTAAAAATCACAAAAACAGAGAGTAGAATGGTAAGTACAGAGACACATCAAGGGAAATAGAGATGATAGCCAAGTGCTATAAAACCGATTAGGAGGAAATTTTTGGGGGGAGGAGCACAAAGGATTGAACCCAAAGGCACTTAACCACTGAGCCACATCCCCAGCCCTTTTTTATATTTTATTTATAGACAGTGTCTCTCTGAGTTACTTAAGGACTTGCTAAATGGCTAAGGCTGGCTTTGAATTCAAGATCCTCCTGCCTCAGCCTCCTAAGCCACTGGGATGACAGGTGTGCTTCCTGGCAGGAAGAAGTTTTTGAGGTCTATAACACAACATGGTAAATATAGTTAATAATAGTGTATTGCATATTTCAAAAATTCTAATAGATCAATTAAAAATGTTAATTAGCTTAATTTAGTTAATCCATATTATATTCATAAATCATAATATCAATTTATACCCTACAAGTTTATATAATGGGAAACTGTCAACCTACAATAAAGTGAAAATTATAAAACATTTATGTTAGCCAACAAATTGCATGGGTTAAGTCTTGCTCTTTCATAGAAGGCATAGGAATATTCTTCCCAAACTAAAATAGAAAAATCAAGACAATATCATAACATAAAATTTTTTCATTGTAAATGCTCTTGGAAAATATGACTAATGGCATGTTACTACTGTGAACTTTAGTGTTAAGATATGAGACTTTTCTTGCACTGGAAAACTAGAAGAGACCAAAAGGAAAGCCTTAGATGGGTTAAAGAAATGAGAAGTCAGGGCAAGGTTGTAACTCAGTGGTAGAGCACTTACCTAGCATGTAAGGCCCTGGGGTCTCTCACCAGTACCTCAAAAAAGAAAAAAAGTTGGTTTTAGTTGTTAGGAAATGAATGCCTTAGGGAACTAAATTCTACGTAATTCTCATCAAAAAGTTTTGAGCATTGTAGGTCCAAGCTATTGAAAAGGACTTTACCTTTTAGTGGTCTTCTCTCTCTCTCTCTCTCTCTCTCTTTTAAAAAAAAATATGATCATGTCCGTTGAAGCAAGGAGGAGTGAGGTAGGATAGCACCTGTCATGGGAAGTCTATACTTTAATGGAATTGAGAGGAAAGAAGAGAAAATTGATGGATTAACAATTAGTGTCCCTAACTAGAAGGCTCATTATATAAATTGGTAGAATGCCAATGTTGATTGCTACCCTTAAAATTAAATTCAGCATGTGATCACTTTAGCTCCCTTATTGCAATCACTTTGCCAAGACGTCACTCTCTAAGATTATTACAATAAATTTTAAGTAAACCACTTCTCTTTCACTTCCTCACTTACCCTATGCATTCAGAAGTTGTCTAGACTAATACTCTTAAAAAACAAAAGTGAGATCACGTTACTCCTCTGAGAAGCAACTTCTGCCTTGCCACCTGACACAGAATGAAGGACAAACCCTGATGTGATTTACCTGGCTCCTGCAATCTGGCAGCCCCTACCTATATAGTTTCATGTACTCTTCTCATCACTGTTCACTTAGCTCCAACATCACAAAACAGTTCTTGGCTTATGGTAGGAACTCAATAAATAATTACTGAGTTACTGAAGACTTTACAGGCTTTTTTTTTAAAGGTGTAACAAATTGGTTTCTTTACAACTTCGATCAGCAAGAATGTAATTGCCAGGAAAACAGCTGAATCAGGAGAAAAGTGATTGACCTCCCTTAAGAAATCTAAATACATGATAATTCTAGACTTCTTTTATTTCATGATGTACCAATGGCTTTGAGAACCTAAACTTTTCCTGTTGTTCCACTCTGCCATCATTTGCTTTTTGATGTTTTTCTCTTAGCCTTGCTCTAATCCTGATCCTGATATTGTTGCTTTGACAACAAATCTCTAGGGGCTTCACATGAACTATTTGTTCTTACAATTAATTAATTAATTAATTTCTTCTTCTTTTTGTTTATTTATTTAGTTAGTTATTTTACAAAAATAAGAAAACCTTTCCCTGAAGTCTGACAAGTGGATTTTATTCTCACCTTTCATTGGCTAAAAATTGGTCAAGTGTCTTTCTCTCCCTAAACCAATCACTGGCAAAACATTTCTGCAATAACTCAATTTAATCATACCTGCATTTCAGAATCACATGGTAGTTTTTTTCAGCTACAGATTCTTGTGACCAAGCTTAAAATTATAACATCATGCAAGAGCTCAAGCATTATTAATTTTTAAAACCTCTCAAGCCCACCGAGGTCATTACAATTTGTGCTCAGGCTTGGAAAACAATGATCTATCTCTAAACTCTGAGGGATGGGCATAAAGGAAATTGTCACAGATTATAGGCAAACATCCAATAATATGTAGGTTCTGCTGGAATGAGAGTACTGGGGCAGAGGAAGGATGAAATGAATAAGTAATTGAAATGTCTGCTACAGAGTAAAAAATTTTGTCCTTATAAAATTTTACTATAATATAAAAATTAAAAGTAGAGTTTTATTTTTTTTTTACTACTAATAAGTTGGGAATTTTGCATGATCCAAATCAACAATTTTATTGCATCTTGCAATATTAACAGATACTGCAGTTGCCAAAGTTATCAAAGAGACAGACTTCTGGTCTTCAGAAAACTTTCCAAACAGCTTTTGAAGCTCCAGGACATTCTTTGCACACTGAGAGCTATCCTGCTCCATTACACTTTGACACTTTGGTACCAATGATAACCAATTATCTTAGCTTTCATTGTTTACCTACTGTGTGACTGACCTTTAGAAAGCCCAGGGAAGTAGTTAACCTCACCACACCTCTCATGGATGAAGGCTTCCTTTAATCTTACTTTCAATAGACTTTTTGTTACAGACTCTTTAGGCAGCAGGTTCATTACTGAGGTTCCTAAAGGCAGTTGGTCTAAATTGAAAACATAATTTTATTTCTGAGTGATGTAGATGAATACCAATTATAAAATATATCCCAAGCAGTGCTCCCAAGAAGTTCTGGGGAAATTTTAAGAGGGACATTGATAATATTTCTTAACTATTAGCCATCCATTGCTCCAGTTAGACTCACTACTTATTGCAGCTTGAGGACTTCGATTACAAAGACAGCAAAAAAGAATCCTACAATGTGGAAAATAATTAAAATGCAAATCAGATCAGTGGTTAAACTAATATTTAATAGTTAAGTATTTGAAATTTAGGGTTGTCATTAGCATCAATACCATGACTGATCCATGCTCCTTAAAATTTCCAGTATTTAATAAGTCCAAGCAACTGCAAATTTCAGTTCCTACCAGTGTTCTCCCTAAAGCATCAGTAACTGACATATCTGGGAGTTCTGTTACAAATACAATAGCCTATGAAAAACTTACTTGATTCTGTAGTTGCCTAACTTCCTTCTCAGGTGACATTTAAAATTTAAACAGTAATGGAGATACATTTGCTTTTATATTCTATACCCTGAGTACAGAATATTTTTCAAAATTAAATTTTATGGCCACAGGAAAGTAAGTGAACTTCCTAGGACACTAAGGATGAGTATCTAAGTCCAGAGGTCACTCTCAGGAACCTCGATGGCCAAAAAGCTCAGACACACTCTTCAGCAGTCTTTTGCAGGTGTGTTGTTTTGTTTTCCCCAGAAAAATAAAGAAAGGAGCAAATAAAGGCAGAGAGAAAGAAGAAAAGAGGGAAGAGGGAAAAAATACTGTATGAGACCTGATAATTTCCCTTAAAGAAAAAAAAAAAAAAGAGTGAATTCAGGTTAACATATCCTACATCCTGTGAATTATGTACACATCAGAGGAAAAGGTTGATAGAATTTGTAACAGATACAGGAATGGAGTTTTGCAAAATTAAAGAAAATATTGAAAGGAATGACTATGACAACAATAATTTACATATAAATTACACATACACACATATGCATATATATGTAAATTTATAAAGAAAGGCATTTTGATTAAATGGGTGTATATATATGTTCAAAGATGGACAAACACATACATGTACGATTTCATACAAGTTAAATATACAAGTTATATATGCACATATAAAATTTTTAGGGTGCCTGTGTGTGTATTCAATTAAAGAAGGATAAAAAACATTTTTAGGTAGGAAAACTTGAAATAAATATTATGAATTAAAGAATTATACAAGGTGGACAGTATCTTACACAATATTTATCTTGCAAAAATTTTTCAATTGTTTGGAAAACTGTCATAGTACAAAAAAAAAATTGTGATCATACTTTAGCAACTCTAAGGATAAACTTTATAGACCTGAGTTTGAATCTTTAACTCTGAAGAAGTTATAGGACCCTGGATGATTTATCTTATTGCCCCTATGATTTTTCCTGTATAAAATCATTTTGCCGTATGTTTCCTAATTGTGAATAATTATCTAGCACAGTACTGAAACACCTCATAGTCAGTGAATACTGTTTTTTGAGTTTATTGGTAGAAATATAAAACTAATATCAAGAGAGTATATGACAAAATAATCATCCTAACCAAACAAAAAATATCCTACTATCACCTTTATGAAGGAAGCAAACCTCTGATATGAACATGCTAAAGAAAGCATCTTTGGAAGAGATGGGGGTGGAGTTGAGATTTGAACAATGTTGTTTGGGAATGGAAGAGGTAGGAAGGACAGACTAACTGCACAGTGGGTGCACATATGTATTCTTTGTTTAATACACAAAACCATCCTATGATTCCAGCACTGTCAATCCAGTTTTATAGATGGATAGTTTCAAAGCTCAGTCATTAAATTGCTCATCTTTTTAAGAATGGGTAAAAGTAGTGTGGCTTGGAATTTGGTTAAGCATGTGAAATCCCAAAACACCTGCTCTTTTCACTGTTGCATCGTAATCCTTCTAAACCAATCAGTAGAAAAAAGCATTCCGGAAGATGAGTGGATGCAAATACGACTAGCAAGAGAGATTTGGGTGCCATTTACAGATGACTTATTGAGAAATCCAGACTGTTGGCTGTGTTGGAAGAATTTGAAATGTTCTCCGAAGGACAGATAAAATTTAAATGGGAAGACTAAATATTGAACAAACATGCAGGCACAGGAATGTACATTTCTTTTTTACAAGAAGCAAAAGTTATATATGTACTGAAAGAGAAAAAAATAGCTGGAAATAAATCCGGAGCCAGAATTCTGCAGGACTTGAATGCCAAACAAAGGAGTTTGTATTGTAGCCAATAGATTAGAAAAAGCTATGAAATCCTGTGGAACAGAATGGCAAGAAGAAAGTGATAATTTGGAAGATTTATTTGAAAATGTAGCAGCACAATTTGGAAAATAAAGCACAAGTAGATTGTTTCCTTTGCTGTGCAGAAGCTTTTTAGTTTGATGAAATCCAATTTGTCTGTTTTTGCCTTTGTTGCCTGTACTTTTGAGGTAAGATCTAAAAAATTCATTTCCCAGACCAGTGCCATTTAGCACTCCCCTGTTTTTCTTCTGTTAGCTTCACAGGTTCTTGTCTTGCATTTAAGTCTTTCATCTATTTTAAGTTGATTTTTATGTATAGTGAGAAAGGGCCTTAAATTCCATCTGCCTGTGTATATCCAGTTTTCCCACCATCATTTATTCAAGAGACTGCCTTTCCCCATTGTGTGTTCTTGGCATATTTGTTTTTAAAAAATTGGTTGTAAATGCATAGTTTTACTTATGGGTTCTCAATTCTGCTTCATCCTTCCCTGTGTCCTTTTTTAGGCCAATGCCTTGCCGTATTAATTATAATGGTTTCATAGTATATTTTGAGTCAGGTAATGTACTTCAAGCTTTGTTTTTTTGCTCAAGATTACTTTGTCTATTTGATATTTTGTGTGTTATATAGAGAGTCTAGGATTTTTTTTCCTAGTTCTGTGAAAAATGAAATTGGTAGTTTGACAGGGACATTGTTTTTAATCTGAAAACTGGGAAGGAGATAATATGAGCATATTAACAATATTGATTCTTCCAATCCATGAATGGGAGAAAATATTCACAAAATTATATTTAACAGAGTTAATTTCCAGAATTTATAAGAAACTCAACTCGATAGAAACACACACATGCTAAAACATAATCTAAGAAATAGGTATTTCTCAAAAGAAACAAACAAATTTTCTATAAATATGTGTGTGTGTGTGTGTGTGTGTGTGTAATGTTTAATATCACTAATCATGAAGGACTTGAAAATCAAAAACACAGTGAGGTATTATCTCACCCCAGTTAGAATGTTTATTACTTTTCACTTCTATTAGTGCATTATAGTTGTACAGAATAGTTAAGGTTCATTTTGACATAATCATACATGCATGGAATGTAATTTACTCCATTTCATTCTCTCATGCCTCTCCTTTCCCTTACCTCCTCTCTCCATCTGTTCCCCTTCTACTTTACTTCTCTATCTTCCACATATTTATATATTTTGACTGATGCTTTATTGATACACATAATGATAGAATTCACTGTGATATATCTATATATGTATATGACATAATTTTGTCAAATTCATTCTGCATTTCCTCCCCTTTCCTTTCCTCCATCCTCCCATCAATCTCCTACTCCCCTGATCTTCCCTCTGTTTTTATGATACCCAACCCCTCATCTTCATTTCCCCTTTCTTTGCTACAGCTTCCACTTGAGAGATTATTCAACCCTTAATTTTCTGAGTATGACTTATTTCACTTAGCAGGATGGTCTCCAGTTTCATTTACTAACCAATGCTTTAATTTCATTCTCCTTTCTGGCTGAGTATAACTCCACTATAGATATATAACACTTTCTTAATTCACTCGTCTATATATGGGTACCTGGGCTGGTTCAATATCTTGGCCCTTTCGGGATGCGTGCTATGAATGTTGATGTGGTTGTATTACTATAGTAAGCTGCTTTTAGATCTTTTGGGTAAATATCAAGGAATGGGATTGCTGGGTCACATGAGGATTCCATTCCTAGTCTTTGAGGAAATTGCATACTACTTTCCAGAGTGAATGTACTAACTGCAGTCCCACCAACAATGTATGAGTATACCTTTTCCCCCACATCCTCGCCCACATTCATTATTATTTGTCTTCTTGATAATTTCCATTCTGGCAGGTGAGGGATGAAATCTCATTGTACTTTTGATTTGCATTTCCATGATTGTTAGGGATGTTGAATTTCTTTTCATATATTTATTGTCCATTTATATTCTTTTGAGAAACGTGTTTAACTCTTTTGTACATCATTGATCAAATTATTTGTATTTTCGTGTCAAGAGTTTTTTTAATATATTCTGGACATTACTTTGCTATCAAAGGAGTAGTTGGAAAATATTTTCTCCCATTCTGTAGGCTCTCTCTTCACACTCTATCATTTTCCTTGATGTGCAGAAACTTTTCAATTTGAAGTCATTCCACTTACTGATTCTTGGTTTTATTTCTTGCACTTTCAGGGTCTTCTTAAGGAAGTCAATGCCAGTATTAATATGTTGAAGTGTTGGCCTTATGTTTTCTCCTAGCAGGATGAGAGATAGGGATCTATTTTCATTTTCCTACATGTGGATATCAAGTTTTGGCACATGTGGATACCCAGTTTTCCAGTACCATAAAATGGTTATTATGAAGGCACAAAATAATAAATATTAAGACAATGTTGAGAAAAGGGAAACTCACACATTGTCATTGTGAATGTAAATTAGTATAGCCATTATAAAAAATAGAATGAATATTCCTCAAAAAACTAAAAATAGAAATATCATATCACCCAACAATCTTCCTACTAGAAGTATATTAAAAAATATATAAAGAAACATCTGCACTTCCATGTTTAATGCAGCACTTTTCACAACAGCTAATATATGAAATCAACATAAATGTTCATTAATGGATGAAGAAGAAAAGAAATGTTATTCAGTCATAAAAAATGACAAAATCTTTCCATTTGTGGCAATATGAATGGAACTTAAGGACATTATGATAGGTGAAATAAGCTGTATATAGAAGGATAAATATCTCATTATCTCACTTGTATATGAAATATTAAAAAAAGTTATTTTCCTAAAAGTTGACAGTAGAATAGTGGTTTCCAGAGGTTGACAAGAATAGAGGATGGGGAAAATTGGGATAGGTTGATCAAATAGATATAATATTACAGTATGATAGGAGGAATAATTTCTAGTGTTTGCACAGAAAGATAAATATAGTTAACAGTAATTCATTGTGGATTCCAAAATAGCTATAATAGAGGATTTTGGATGTCCTCATTACAAAGAAATAATAAATATTTAAGGTGATGCATATGCTAATTATCCTAATTTGATCTTTGCACAATGTGCACATGAATCAGCACATCACACTGTATCTCATAAATATGTACAATTGCTGTTTTCAACCTTCATTAAGAAAACAGTAGAAGCAATTCAATTATATACTTTAACAGTGGCTTAATATGGGTTAAGGTCCTGAAACAAGGACACTAGGTAAAGAAGAAAAATATAGTAGTTATTAGCTAGGAATGGTTCATTGAACATTTTTGTTTGTTGGTCATGGGTTGGAATTGAAGGAACGCCAACAAAGAAAAACTGCAGGTAGTTATATTTAGAGGAAATGATATAAATACATGAAATTAAGTGACAGTTGAGAATAACTAATTGTGTTAGCAAAAAGTAATTAATTCAACAAACTTAAAAACATGGATTTTTCAAGTTAATATATTATACTTTTGAAATAATACAAAACAATATAAAATGATAATGAAAGAAGTATGTATTCTTTCATTTAGTCAATAAGTATTTTACTAAGTTTCACCCATGTGCAAAAGCAAAATGGTAACTGATAAAGTGGCGAATGATTTTTTTGGTTTTGTTATTGTGACTTGGTTCTTAACACCATCTATCTTTTCAAGGGACTTGTATTTGGGTCAGAAATAGACAATAAAATGGTGTGAATTACTAAATTGAAATGTTATTGAGGAATTAAATGGAATGATAGGATAGAGAATTATTTAGGATTAAGAGGGTTTTTCAGTATAGTCTGGAAAGTTTTCTTCAAAGATGTCATATTGGATATGATTGCCAAGGATGAGAAAGAATCACCATTCCCACTGGTGAAAGAGAAGTCCCAAGTGATGGCAAGCAAGAAGATCCTAAGTCTGTATACAAGTTCTATGAAGTTAGAGCATAAAACTCAGTGGGGAGAGAAGTTAAGTGGAGACTAAATCCCACAGGGTCCTACAGACCAGCTATAGAGTCTACATGTTATTTTATGTGCAAGGAATTCATTGGAGAAATGTGAGTGGGTCATGATCTTATCACAGATCATGCTGCCTTCTGTGTATGCAGAAGTGGAAGTAGAGACCTAGAGTGGAGGATACCGCCTTTAGTGTAGAGAAGCAATAGCTTTGGCTTGGACTGAGATGTTGAAAATTGAGGTGGAGAAAAATAAAGGGTGTTACAATGTATTTTGAGGGACAGATGGTAGAAGGAACCAATCAGATCACTTTGGATGATTGTAAAATTTGGGGATTTAAGATAATGTCTACCTTTTTGTTCATGTTTGTTTCTTTGCCTTAGCAGTTGGATGGTGATTTCATTCACTGACATGAGGAAGGCTGGCAATAGAATTCTAAGTAGTATGTGTGTGTATGTGTGTGTGTGTGTGTGTGTATGTGTGAGAGAGAGAGAGAGAAATGTAATAATTAATCACTTTGACACCACTCAGTAGAAATCAAATGTCAAGTAAATAAATCCCTAAGTTTATATCATCATATTTATGTTAATTCTAAAGACATTAAAGCAAGTTGTTTTGTTTGAACTTGATTTCTAATAATTTGATGATTATTGTCTTCCTTTTATAAATTAGTATGAAATGAAATTAGGACTGAGATCAATAAGTAGAAGGGAAATTTAAGTTAAAACATCGAGTTGTTTAGTGAGATTCACTCTCTTCCATTTCCCAGGGAGAGAATGAAATGAATTCTGCCTGAGTAGCAGAATATAGTATGTGTCACACCAGGTGTCCACTGGGTCTCACAGCACTTCACAAAGAAGTAAACCCAGAAAATATCATTCTACAAGATCCAGATGCAATGCTGGATTTTTAAAAATGCACCATTCATAAGTATTGATAGATAATAGATAGATGCTCTAATGACTTAGATATTAAAACACGACTTACTGAGAATTAAAATGTTCCATTAGATTTAGTGTTGATAAAACTAAAATTAAGAAAATTAAAATTATAAGGTTTGTTTTCCTGTTGGAGAATTTGGTAGAGTACTAACCCAGATCAAGCTAGTGTCATCATCTATTGACAAATAGAAAACATTTTCAAATGTGGTATGTTTGAAAAGTTAATATTTTTGCACAACTATCAAGGGATATCTTTCTTTGGTAACAATATTTATTTTCTTTATCATTTTACACATAAATAACTACAGTTATTTTACAAGTAATATTCAGTAATTTTGCAATATTATCATGTATGTGCTGATTGTATATTGCAGGGTTATTTATTAAAGATTACCACTGTATAATTACTTATCTGCACACAGAAAGGGGATAATTATGGTCACACATTGAAAATACTTCTGAATCATATATTAATGGATTACTATGGTAGCAAATCAGCTAAGAAAATTTATTTCCATGTATAATAACCTAACCTATATTTCTCAATTCAAAAGTTCATTCAATTTTGATTGACCCAAATGCTTAATCATATATCCTATGGGCCCTGACATTCTTTACATTAAAAATGAAAACCAATCATGTTCTTCTTAATTTGGTGATTAACTCCCTTCACTTTTTAAATTGCTCCACTGAATATAGATATTTTCTCTCTCATAGATTTAAGCACATTTTATTTCAGCATGAATAATTTGTTTCATTTAGTCATATGTCAAAAGATTATTACACAAAAAGCAGAGGAATGCAATGGATCAATTTTATTTCAATCACGCTTTTCCAGCCTCTCCTCATATAAGGAAAAAGAGAAGCCTTTTAAGACTCATCTGTATTTTCTATTAACAAAGTGATAATAGCAATCACACAAGAGCCCAGTGATGACAGTGGTCCATCAAGTGCTAACAATCTTATTTAATAAATTTAAGCTGGCCAGAAAATGAAACTTATTGTAAAACATGTAGCTGCATATTTTTGCTAGATTTATGTAGGGTATTTTAAAAATAGATACCAACAGTGGAACTCAGTGAATATACATGAAACACTGTCCTTTATTTTCCAAATATTAAAAAAGATTCCACCATGTTTGAATACAAAGGAAGGATTAGAAAACAGGCAATATCCACCTGTTACATGGAAGTTACTTAATATTATTTAATTATCATCACAATCCTCTAGGCTATAATTGTTTTTTTTTCCATTTTGCTGCAAAAATAAATAATAAAGTATAGCACAACACAGCTGGTATCTGGCATCTCAGTTTTAAAACAAAGCATTTCTGATAACATGGTCTCTGCCTTGTTCTATGGCCAGTTATCCTTCTACAATTTTAGTTTGCCTGTCATTTAGTGGTATTAGCAGCTTATCTTCTTCTTTACTTCTTCTTCTTCTTCTTCTTTTTATAGGAGGTTGTTTAGAATTCTAATCTCTCTCCTGTAGGAGACTCATTTCTTAACCACAACTCTGGTGATTCCTGTGTAAGAACTTACTCTTACTATCATCTATCCTGCTACTTTGTTATGTATTTCCCAGTTCCAGTTGTTGATCTACATAGCAAATGAATATTATTAAATGGCTTGAATTTTATACTTGATGAAGAGACTAAAAGACTGCAGAATAAGCATGAGATTTAGCAAAAAATGGACTAGAATTATATCAATAAAGGCAAATAATAGGAAATATGGAAAGGGCAAAGAAAGAGGGATGCCTGCTGCCAATCTTGTAGAGACTATGAATGTTGTCGTTATAAAAGAATACTTTACTCTTGACCTAGGTTATAAGGCATCCTCAATTTCTCCTGACATCAAAGAAGGAGGCTCCAAGACAAGATCTTCTTGACCCATAAATATGGAAAGAAGGGGGAGAAAGTGTTAGTGCTGTTCCTAGTACATCGTTCAAAAACTGACCTACTAAGCAGCAGCTATGGGCCACTACTTCTTCATTAATTAGTAGCCCTATGATTTTGTTTCACTTTTTTTGTAAATAAATACAATACAGGATCCAAGATGGCAGACTAGAGGGTGACTGCATCTCCAGTCGCTCCAGAAACCCAGGACTCAAGAAAGGGAGGCATTGAGAGTCTCGGACTAAAATTGAGCCATGGGGTGAGTCCTTCCCCACCATGTGAAGCTCGGCCTGGGTGGCAGGCCCTAATAGAGGTGGCTTATCGGAGCAGGGCAGGACAGCTAGAGTCTTCCTCAGGCAGCCCTGCGCACTCTGGCGGTGGGCCCCTCCCACACGGCCAGCTTCTCCAGCTTCTTGGAGCAGGCCCCCCAGTGAGAGCCTTTGTGCTCAGAACCAGCTCCAAGTCCTGGAGCCAGAGCGGCGTGCTCCGACCCGCAAGCGGCTTCAGGGACCAGGACAGGGCAGTCAGGGACTTCCCCAAGCTGCCCGGCCCACTGCGGTGGGAGGTGCCTTTCAAGGCTAGCTTCTCGGAGCAGACCGCCCAGTGAGAGCCTTTCTACACAGAGCCAGCCAAAGTCCCCAAACCAAAGGAGAGCTTTGACCCGCAAGCAGCCTCTGGGATCAGGGCAGGACAGCCAGAGACTTCTCCAAGCAGCCCTGCCCCCTCTGGCCACAGGGTCTTTCCACGGGGCGGTCCAGATGGCGGACTAGAGGGTGACTGCATCTCCAGTCACTCCAGAACCCAGGACTCAAGAAGGGGAGGCATTGAGAGTCTCGGACTAAAATAGAGCAACGGGGTGAGTCTCCCCCATTGGGTGAAGCTCGGCCTGGGCGGCAGGCACAGAGGGGCGGCTTATCAGAGCAGGGCAGGGCAGCTAGAGTCTTCCCCAGGTAGCCTTGCACACTCCGGCGGTGGGCTCCTCCCACATGGCCAGCTGCGCAGTGCAGACCCCCCCAGTGAGAGTCATTCCGCACAGAGCCAGCTCCAAGCCCTGGAACCAGCAGGGGGCGAGGGGCAGCTTTCTTTGGAAGCACTGCATTATCAAGTTCCTCCAAGACTTCAGGCTACTGAAGGCTGGGAAGTGATATACTGGAAATCTACAGGGACACTATAAGCCTATAGAGGAAATCTGCAATATCTCAGGGTCCCACTGACATCTGACCAATATGAGAAAACAAGGGAAGAAAATGTCCCAAACAAACCTAGATTCTATATCAATAAAACCCAATGACAGCACAGCAGAAGAAATGTCAGAAAGGGAGTTCAGAATGTACATAATTAAAACAATCAGAGGAGCAAATGAGGAGATGAAAGAGCAAATGCAGGCATTGAAGGAGGAGATGAAAGAGCAAATGTAGGCATTAAATGATCACACCAATCAACAGTTAAAAGACCAAATACGGGAAGCAAGAGATCATTTCAATAAAGATTTAGAGATATTGAAAAAAAAAAAACAAACAGAAATCCTTGAAATGAAGGAAACAATAAATGAAATTAAAAACTCCATAGAAAGCATAACCAATAGGATAGAACACCTGAAGAGAGAACCTCAGACATTGAAGACAAAATATTTAATCTTGAAAACAAAATTGGCCAAACAGAGAAGATGGTAAGAAATCATGAACAGAATGTACAATAATTATGGGATATCATGAAAAGGTTAAATTTAAGAATTATTGGGATTGAGGAAGGCTTAGAGAAACAACCAAAGGAATGAACAATCTATTCAATGAAATAATATCAGAAAATTTCACAAATCTGAAGAACGAAATGGAAAACCAAGTACAAGAGGCTTATAGGACTCCAATATACAAATTACAACAGACCCACACCAAGGCACATTATTATGAAAATACCTAACATACAAAATAAGGACAGAATTTTAAAGGCCGCGAGAGAAAAGAATCAAATTACATTCAGAGGGAAACCAATAAGAATATCAGCAGATTTTTCAATCCAGACCCTAAAAGCTAGAAGGGCCTGGAACAACATTTACCAAGCCCTGAAAAAAAATGGATGCCAACCAAGAATCTTATACCCAGCAAACCTTACTTTCAGATTTGACAATGAAATAAGATCCTTCCATGATAAACAAAAGCTAAAGGAATTTACAAAAAGAAAGCCGGCATTACAGAACATTCTCAGCAAAATATTCCATGAGGAAGAGATGAAAAACACGATGCAAATCAGCAATGGGAGGAACTAGCCTAAAGGAATAGCCAAATAAAGGACAAACCAAATCATGTCAAAAAACAAATATGAGTCAAATGACTGGGAATACAAATCATATCACAATAATAACCCTGAATGTTAATGGCCTGAACTCATCAATCAAAAGACATAGACTGGCAGATTGGATTAAAAAGAAAAATCCAACAATATGCTGCCTGCAAGAGACTCATCTCATTAGAAAGAGATACCCATAGACTAAAGGTGAAAGGATAGGGAAAAATATACCATGCACACGGACACAGCAAAAAAGCTGGAGTATCCATCCTCATTTCAGATAATGTGGACTTCAAGCCAAAACTAGTCAGAAGGGATAAGAAGGACATTACATGCTGCTTAAGGGAAGCATAAATCAGCAAGTCATAACATCATATATATCTATACCCTGAACATTGGCTCACCCATGTACGTCAACAAATCCTTCTCAATTCCAGAAATCAAATAGACCACAACACAATAATATTAGGTGATTTTAACACACCTCTCTCACCACTGGATAGATCTTCCAAACAAAAATTGAATAAAGAAACCATAGATCTCAATAACACAATCAACATTTAGACTTAACCGACATATATAGACTATACTATACAACAAAGAATGAATACATTTTCTTCTCAGCAGTACATGGATTCTTCTCTCAAATAGACCATATTTTATGCCACAAAGCTACTGTTAGCAAATACAAGAAGAAGAGATACTACCTTGTACTCTATCAGATCATAATGGATTGAAATTAGAAATGAATGACAGAATAAAAAACAGAAACTCTCCATACCTGGAGATTAAATAATACACTATTATATGATGAATGGATAACAGAAGACATCAGGAGGGAAATAAAAAAAATTCTTAGAAGTAAACTAGAAACAAAGATACATCATATCAAAATCTCTGGGACACTATGAAAGCAGTACTTAGAGGAAGATTTATTTCATGGGGCACATTCAACAAAAGAAGTAGAAATCAACAAATAAACGACTTAACACTACAGTTCAAAGCCCTAGAAAAAGAAGAGCAGACCAACACCAAAAGTAGTAGAAGACAGGAAATAGTTAAAATCAGAGCCAAAATCAACGAAATTGAAACAAAAGAAACAATCGAAAAAATTAACAAAATAATAGTTGGTTCTTTGAAAAATAAACAAAATTGATAAACCTTTAGCCACACTAACAAAGAGAAAGAGGGAGAAAACACAATTACTAAAATTCAGAATGAGCAAGGAAATATCAAAACACACATGCATGAATACAAAACATAATTAGAAGCTATTTTGGAAATCTATACTCCAACAAAACAGAAAACCTTGAAGATATCAACAAGTTTCTAGAGACATATGAATTGCCTAAACTGAATGAGGAGGACATAAACAACTTAAATAAATCAATCTCAAGCAATGAAATAGAAGAGGTCATCAAAAGCCTACCAACAAAGAAAAGTCCAGGACCAGACGGTTCTCAGCCGAGTTCTACAAAACCTTTAAAGAAAAGCTCATTCCAATACTTCTCAAAGTATTCCATGAAATAGAAGAGGAGGGAACCCTCCCAACTCGTTCTATGAAGCCAATATCACCCTGATACCTAAACCAGACAGAGACACATCGAGGAAAGAAAATTCAGACCAATATCCTTAATGAACATTGACCCAAAAATTCTCAACAAAATTTTAGCAAATCGCATACAAAATATATTAAAAAGATAGTGCACCACGATCAAGTGGGTTTATCCCAGGGATGCAAGGTTGGTTCAACATCTGGAAATCAATAAATGTCATTCACCATATCAACAGACTTAAGTTAAGAATCACATGATTATTTCAATAGATGCAGAAGAAGCATTTGATAAAATACACCATCCCTTCATGCTCAAAACACTAGAAAAAAATTGGGGTAGTGGGAACATTCCTTAACATTATAAAGGCCATCTACGCTAAGCCCATGGCCAATATCATTCTAAATGGTGAAAAACTGAAAGCATTCCCCCTAAAAACTGGAACAAGGCAGGGATGCCCTCTTTCACCACTTCTATTCAACATCGTCCTTGAGACTCTAACCAGAGCAATTAGACAAACCAAAGAAATTAAAGGGATATGAATTGGAAAAGAAGAACTCAAACTATCCCTGTTCGCTGATGACATGATTATATATTTAGAGGAACCTGGAAATTCCACCAGAAAATTTTAGAACTCATAAGTGAATTCAGTAAAGTAGCAGGTTACAAGATCAATGCTCATAAATCCAATGCATTTTTATACATAAGTGATGAATCTTCAGAAGAGAAATTAGGAAAACTACCCCATTCACAATAGCATCGAAAAAAATAAAATACTTGGGAATCAATCCCACAAAAGAGGTGAAAGTCCTCTACAATGAGAACTTCAGAACACTAAAGAAAGAAATTAAAGAAAACCTTAGAGGATGGAAAGATCTTCCATATTCTTGGATAGGAAGAATTAATATTGTCAAAATGGCCATACTACCTAAAGTGCTATACAGATTCAATGCAATTCCAATTAAAATCCCAGTTATGTACCTTGCAGAAATAAAGCAAGCAGTTATGAAATTCATCTGGAAGAATAAAAAAAACCCAGAATAGCTAAAGCAATCCTCAGTAGAAAGAGCAAAGCAGGGGGTATTGCAATACCAGATCTTCAACTCTACTACAAAGTAATAGTAACAAAAACGGCATGGTATTGGTACCAAAATAGACAGGTAGATCATGGTACAGAATAGAGGACATGGACGCAAACCCAAATAAATACAATTTTCTCATACTAGACAAAGTTTCCAAAAATATGCAATGGAGAAAAGATAGCCTCTTCAACAAATGGTGCTGGGAAAACTGGAAAACCATATGCAACAGAATGAAATTAACCCCTATCTCTCACCCTGCACAAAACTCAACTCATAATGGATTAAGGACCTCGGAATCAGACCAGAGACCCTGCATCTTAGAGAAGAAAAAGTAGGTCCAAACCTTCACCTTGTTGGCTTAGGATCAGACTTCCTTAACAGGACTCCCATAGCACAAGGAATAAAAGCAAGAATAAACAACTGGGATAGATTAAAACTAAAAAGCTTTCTCAGCAAAGGAAACTCTCAGTAATGTGAAGAGAGAGCCTACAGAGTGGGAGAATATCTTTGCCACTCATACTTCAGATAGAGCATGAATTTCCAGAATCTATAAAGAACTCAAAAAACTCACCAAGAATACAAATAATCCAATCAACAAATGGGCTAAGGAAATGAACAGACATTTCACAGAAGATGTACAAGAAATCAACAGATATATAAAAAAAATGCTCAATATCTCTAGTAATAAGAGAAATGCAAATGAAAACTACCCTAAGATTTCATCTCACCCCAATTAGAATGGCGATTATCAAGAACACAAGCCACAATAGGTGTTGGCGAGGATGTGGGGAAAAACGTACACTCATACATTGCTGGTACGGTTGCAAATTAGTGCAGCCAATCTGGAAAGCAGTATGGAGATTCCTCAGAAAGCTTGGAATGGAAACACCATTTGACCCAGCTATCCCACTCCTTGGCCTATACCCAAATTACTTAAAATCAGCATACTACAGAGATACAGTCACATCGATGTTCATTGCTGCTCAATTCACCATAGCCAGATTGTGGAACCAACCTAGATGCCCTTCAGTTGATGAATGGATAAAGAAACTGTGGCATATATATACAATGGAATATTACTCCGCATGAAGAATGATAAAATTATGGCATTTGCAGGCCAATGGATGAAATTGAGAATATCATGCTAAGTGAGATAAGCCAATCTCAAAAAACTAAAGGATGAATGATCTCGCTGATAAGCGGATGAGGGCATACAATAGGGGGTGGGAGGGGTTACGGTTAGGGTTAGGGTTAGGTTTAGGTTTAGGAATAAGGAGGGTGGTAAAATGGAGGAAAGAAGGACTGTATAAAGGGAAAAGAGGGGTGGGAGGGGTGGGGGGAAGGGAAAAAAATAATGAATCAACATTATTGCCCTATGTAAACGTATGATTACACAAATGGTATGCCTTGACTCATGTACAATAGAGAAACAACATGTATCCCATTTGTATACAATAATAATAAAAAAATACAATACAAATAATTATGAAGTACAAATCATGTGAATTAAACCCAATTAAATATATTTGCATCTATATTTTAAAAGACAACATCAACAGTATTATTATCTAATTTTTAAAAAACTGAACTAAAGATGGCATACAACTAATCAACAAGCACATGAAAAGATGCTCAACTTCATTAATCACTGGAAAAACGACACTAACAACAATAAAAAAAAAAAAAAAACACAATGAAGTATCACCTTATATCTGGTAAGATAGATATCAGGGAGAAAAGGGAACTCTCCTTTGTAAGTTGTTGGTGGGAATCAAACCAGTATAAACATTAGAGAAAACAGTATGGAGATTCCTAAAAAAAACTAAGAGTAGAATTGCCACATAATCTAATAATCTCACTATAGGATATATATTCAAGAAATGAAAACAGTATGTCAAGGAGATATTTGTAATCCCAGGTTTATTGCAGCTCTATTTACAATAATCAAGAAATGAAAATGAACTATAAAAGTCCATCCACTGATGATCGGATTTATAAAACACACATACACACAAAAATATACACCCAACAGAATTTTATTCAGCCTTAAAGAAAGGGGAGAAATTTTGCCACTTGTGACAACTTGGGTAGAAATGGAGGAATGTATGCTAAGTAAAACATCAGGCACAGAAAGATGGATTTTGCATGATCAATATATACTTGGAATAAAAAATATTGAATGCAAAGTAGCAGAGTATAATGGTGTTTACCAGAAACTAGGAAGTGGTGTAAAGGGAAGATATGGGCAAAGGATTAAAACATTCAGTTAAAAGACAAGTCCTGGATATACATGTACAGAATGGTGACCAAATTTAATATGAAGAATGTATCAAATGCTTGAAATTTGCTGAAAGTAGATTTCAGTATTCTCACTATCAAAAAAAGCCACAATGTAAAGTGTTGAATATATTAATACAATGGATATTTCTTGTTTGATTTTGTGAACAAAATAAACACAAGTGTTTGTTTTCATCAGTTATGAATTACTTGAAATGAACCAATGAAACACCGAATAAAGTCCCAAATTAATTCATTGACAACAAATGTTCCTAATGTTTCATGGAATTTGTACAGACATCAGGGATATGAGCAAGGAAATACACAAAATCTCCATTCATCGAAGAGGCAATCAACAAACAGATGCACACATTTTATAAGTATCATTGGGGTAAATGAAGCAGGATATGAAAAATAGTTTGTGTCAAGGGGCGCAGTACTGTGGAAATGGGGACTACTAATTCATCCAGGCTGCTCAGGAAAGGCTTCTGTGATAAGGCGTCCTTCCAAAAGAAACATAGGGATTGAGAGACGTGAACCACATGGACATCGGAAGATGAGTGCTACAGGCTCATTCTGTTAGGACACAGGGTGTCGGTGTTGAGGTGGGAGTACAGCTAGAGTCCAGAATGACAGGAAATCAGATATGAAAAGAAAGCCCTGAATATGAGACAGACTGGGAAACAAGGTGTGAAAGGTAAGGGATGGAACTTGAGGGGGTTGGCACTTAATTGGAGGAACTTGGGAAGCCTTCTGAAAAGGATCACTCTGGCTGCTGGAAGATAAACCACTACTATTATACAAATTCTATCACACAGATTTGCTCATTGATTTATTACACACTTTACAATTTTGCATTTTAACTGAGATATGCTCAATATCATTAAGCACCATCAAATGAAAGTCATCTAAATTCTACTGAGAAAAACAGAATTATTTTTCAGCAGCACCACTATTAGAAATATTTTAATGACTTAAAAAAATTTTCAGACAAGAAAATATATGCAGACAGCAGAAGAATGACATGTGCTATTGAGTGAGCTCTCATCATTTCTAAGTACTATTTCCCTTCACCACAGGAATGTCCTTTGCCTTTGAAGTCATTATCAAAGCCTGACTTCATTTTGGGGTGTGGGTAAAGAAAGTAACTCTTCACTGAGATGTACAAACTTTTATAAAACATTTCTACAATTCAAACAAGACCATGTTAACTCAATTCTTAGTGATTAAATGAAGTTCATCGGAAGAGGGCTTTTATTGACCATAACCTTTAAAAATTAATCTTGACTTTTAATCCATGGATAAATGTCTTGACATTTCCCCTAAGCTGGGTTGTACTGAATCATTGTAGTGAATCGTTTTTGAGCAAATTCCATAAAATTGTTAAATGGGTTAATATCTGCTTCAGAGAATACTTGGTGCATAATATACATACTAATATTGAAGTATTCAGCTTCACTATTTTTAAACATAAAATAAATGATCAATACCTTCCTTGTCTTAGCCCAAGTCCTCTGAACATGCATTTTCATGCAGATCGCTTTGCTAGTGTTACTTCTTCACTCTTAGAGTCTCTTTAGGAGACTATTAATGTTTCTTTCTTCTGAATCCTCCTGCAAGCCTCATTATAAGTAGTGTCTCATAGAAGTCACAGCTAAAGAAGTAATCTTATGTAGTTTCCTGTCCTTTGTACAATGCAATTCTTCCCCTTCACACATACCCTCCCCCATCATTTAATGGCATTTGTACTCATTTAAAAAAAATTTTTTTTAGTATTTTAAAACTCCTCTTCCCATTATACACTCTATTCATGTGTACTTTGTCTATTATGCAATTCCTAGCATTTAGTGGGTGCTCAACATGTGAATGAAAGAGTTAATGATTATTCAAATCTCCATTGATACTATTATTATTGATAATAATATTGATTGTAACTCAAAACACAGAACTGTACTAAAAAATATATATACACATCAGTTTGATGTTTCTTCTACAAGAAGAAAAACAGCAAAAGCCGACCTATCTCCTCCAAGAGAATTATGTAGAAATATTTTCCAAATTTTGAAGGTTGTCTAAAATTGCTGGTTGTCTAAAATAGAAGGTTGTCTGGCAAATAACTGTTTACTGCTATAATGGTACTTTATGGGAACCTAGCCCTCTACACATTTATAATATATTTGTGAATATTAGGGAAATATTTAATAGCATAACCCTGGATGAAGGAACTAGATGGAAACAGGATATCTCCATAGTCAAAGTCATTTTCACAACAGTGCAAATTACCTCTTCACTTAATCTTGTTATGACAAAATCTATTATAATGATGGATAGGCCCAAGGACATTATTAATACTGAGACAAAATTTAAAGAAACTAGTTGTTTCCAGTTTGTCTCACTTATTTTCCTTAGTATGATTATGGATAATAAGAAAAGTAGAATTTACATGAAGATAAAGATTTTGCTTAAGAAAACTGTAGATTACAATTATGATTAATGAGTATGACTATTTTAATGAAAAAACAATTTGCTGAGGAAAATGATTAATAGTAAAGTACTTATGTTAATTATAATCCAGCCTTGACATTGATGGACTATAAAAGGGCTTCTTTGCATAAGGAACTGGGAAAGCAGAAGGTGAGGGCAAAATACTTGCAGGTTATGGGTCTACTTGCTCATACAATTGATTTGGTTGATTTGTATTATCTTTGGTGCATCCATAGTCATCGTGTTTAAGTGACATCGTGTATAAGATTTTTTAATATTTTGACATTATCAAAAAATTCTAGTGGTTTTATATGACATTATCAAAAAATTCTAGTGGTTTTACTTTAAAAACATGAGAAACTGAATTGTTAATTGAAAATGATAAGATACAATATTCTGATTTTATTTCTTTTTTATAATTTATTAATTTTTTTAATTTTCACAGACTGCATTTTGATTTGTTGTACACAAATGGGGTACGACTCTTTGTTTCTATGGTTGTGCACAATGTAGATTCACACCATTCATGTAATCATACATGTACATAGGGTAATGATGTCTGTCTCATTCCACCATCTTTCATATCCCCCGCCCCCTCCCCCTTTCATTTCCCTTGGCAGTTATCAAAATTGGTATATGGTTAATGAATTAATTATATTATTTGTATAAGAAATGAATATTAGAAGAACTTGTAGACCTGAGTCTCAATAAACTAAAATATGATTATAAATAGTACTTATTTTCCAAAAATAAGTCTATTTTTATTGAAAGTTTTGTTTATTTAGCTAAAGAGTACCTTTCCCTCTTGAACTCAGGGATATTTCTTAAATGAGTAAAATATGCAAAATAATAGCTATCATTACATCATGCATTTAAGTAATACAAAGTATCGTAGTCCAAGTTTTGTCTTTTTTTTTTTTTAATTTCAGACAACAAATGTGTTTTGTTTAAATATGGGCTTGAATACATTACATAACATTAAAACTGGAAAGGAAAAAGAAAACCAGAAATCTTTGTTTTACTCCCCATGGTACCGGGCAGTTGCTGCTAGTGAGTTGCAAGCTCTGTTGTTAGCTATAGGATTGATAAACATCAGTTTGGGATTTGCTTCCTTGTCAAAATTTTAACTGATATTAGGCTGGCCTCACATTCTGTAGTTTTGCACAAACCTTAGGTAGAATATGTGTTCTCAGAAAGAAGACCTTGGTGACAAGCCAGATATCACATCACCTCACTGGAGGGAAGGTCGCCTCTGAGTTCTGCCCATCTGGTTAGGTTAGAGACACCAGGGGCCTTTTTACTACCAAAGGCTCCATGGAGTATTGCTCTGCCACTGCTGCTGCCATTCTGTCTTACCCCATCCTCTCCTGATTGTTCAGGTCATGACACTCTCTTAGGGTAGGGGATTCTGCAGTGGGAGAGCAGAAGAGCTTCTGGCCAGACAGAACCATCTGTGATCTTAGGGTCTGAGCTTCACTGAAGCATCACATTATTGCTTTGTTTCCGGGTGGACGCTGTCAGGTGCCTACTGCTTGTCCTTTTTTTAAATGAGTGACTTCAAGACTAGACAGCATGGCTCTTTTCAGTTTATTGCATGAAGGAGTTACACTAGTCCAAGTTAAAAGTAAACCCCAAAATGGTTACATCATAAAGCTGTGAGGTTTTTAAATTTGTGACAAGGGACAGAAGAGAAATTCTATTAATTGCCGGGAAATCGTCACTTAAGCTGCAATGAGATATGAGCACTTAAAACCCATAAACCTTCAGCTGATCATCTTTGGTCAGTACAGTCTACCAGAAACTGGTGTATGTTTTTGCACTGGTCACCTGTTGCTAAATTACTTCTAGATATTCTGGATGCTCAATTAGAGTACCATTTCAGGAAAATTTCTTCTTAAATGTCTTCACTGGTTTCTTTTCTTATTGTAATCATCAGTGATCCCTTGGACAGTAGTAAGACTATTCCTGCTATTTTTCTGTGGAATTCTGATGCGATATAATCCTCAGTGCTAGCAGGAAACAGGCCATTAACTTACTTGCATCAGCAAAGGGGTGGAAAGGGTGGAGGTTCTGGATAGTAGACATAAGATGTGATTCCTTCCCCTCAGTGGAAACTGTGTGCAGAAGGTAGCTGGGCAGTAGGGAGACAGAACCACAGGAAAAGAGGGGCTAAAGGGGAAGGCAGCTAAGTCCTTGGCAGTGGCTCAGGGACTGGGCCGAGTTTTAATTTTTTTTCCAAAGAGTGATTCAGTTTTTCCAGGACTATATGCTTCTTTCCAACTCTATGACAATTGTACATGTATTTCTTCATCCTATGAAGAGTTCCCAACCCTCTTCATGACTGCCCATCCTTAAAATTCAGTCTATAACACTCCTCTAGTGGCAAAGCTGATCATCAAAACACAACTCAGTTATATTACATCTCTCTCTACAGCGCTTGATTTTAGATCTGTTTTTTTCTGTAAATAATTTGTTCTTGTGTATTTCCTTCCTATGAATAAAATTTGTTCTTATGTATTATTATATCCCCAGTAATAGTTTGCTGGAGAAAATATTTTCTTTTATTATATGTGCTTGAGATTAATTCAATCGAAAAGATAAATGAGGTCTAAAATTCAAATAATAAAGCCATTATGTAGTCATTGGAAATAAATAAATATAAGAAATACGTCAACTTGAATTGGCTCATGAAAAAATTAAATAAAAGGATGTATTATATTTTTTCTCATGATTGAGGAATTTGGGTGAATATTTATCATCACGTCCCTTGGCTTTGGTTTATGTACACTACATCCATATAGTGAGATACACTGCCATCTCCATCACTGTTTTAAGCCCCAGCAGATCCAGAACTAAATTTATTTAAACTCCATGCATACATGACGATCCCAGAAAAAAAGACTGCACCAACTTAAATATCTCCTCCTGTATTCTTGTTTTGCACAAGGGAAAAGTTATTTTGAATGACCACCCTAGATCATTCTTTGAGTGGAGTGGCTTTCAACTTTCAACCCCATTAATGTCATATAGATTTAGATAGGTAAGAGAAAGGTTTGACAATGATGAAATTAACATTGAACAGAAAAACTATGTAAGTCATCTTATAAATCAGGTGACCCTCCATCTAAATGTACTTAGGTACATTGTGCTTCAGTTTCACTTTATAAGACAGATTAGGAACAGTAGCCAGGAAACATGGTTACTTTCAGATGATGGGTTAAGGAATAATGAGGATAATGTAGCTGAAGCACTTAGAACAATAGTTCATAAATAATAATCACTTAAAATATTTGCTATGGGACTGGGGGGATATCTCAGTTGGTAGAGTGCTTGCTTTGCAAGCACAAGGTCCTGGGTTCAATCCCCGGCACAGCAAAAAAAAAAAAAAAATATTTGCTATGGTGACAATAGCATAATTATCAATCTTAAATACTCAGTCTGGTCCTTTTATCCCTGAATATTTTTGTATTGATACATTGATTACACTAAGTATTTTTTTTAAATATTGATTTTTAGTGTTCTGGGCCTACAACTGTCTGGGAGAAGGAAGAGGAAGAAAAAAAAAATCTCTTCTGAAATTGTAGCCCAACTTTTATAAGATTCACATGTTGTGCCTTCAAGAAAGATTTTCTTTGAAGACAGAATTCCACAGCTACAGTATATTTTGTAACTCACTGCTGTTCTAAGATATCATCTTTATAGGTCTACGTAAATCATAAATGGAACACCTACAATAAAACAAAAATACAGCTAGTGTATTGTGCTTGTTACAAGAGGGCTGAGCAAAGAGCATAGGTGAGTAATGTCAGACATCCCCTTGCTCCAGGAGAGCAATTCTTAGTCACCACTCTACTGAGCATATTTCAGTAGTGTCATTTTTATAGAGAGAAGACAACATTGTTATATTATAATGCTACTAGGCATATCAAATATCATATGTTTAAAGAACCAAAGATGTATATCTGCTTTTTCACCTAAAAGCATCTTCTTCTTTATTTCTTTCTCAAGTGAAGTCAGTGCATTGACAGATAATATAGCAATTTATGAACTGTGAACAAAAATGAGAGCATAAAAGCACAATCATATTAGGATTCCAGCTATGCTTACCTCATTATCTCAGTCAGAGCAGAAGACATTTTAAGACATTTATGTACAGAGAATGTTAACTGTTTCCAAAAGATCATTTTCAAATATTTTAAGATGAGCATTTCTTAAAACTTTGTGGGGAACACAGGTATGGTTCTGGCAAAAGCTTTGGTATTTTCTCAAACATTTATAAGAATACAACCAGAGAAACAACATGTATGCCATTTGTTTACAATAAAAAAGGAATATAGTTAAGCTTAAATACATAGCATGTTTTTTTGTTTTTCTCAATTGCTAAATTGTTGAAATAAAATTCAGTTTTTCTTATCATCTTCTTTAGAAATTGATAGTTAATGCTTGCAAGAGAAGATGCAGCATCTGAAAGTGCCAGATCCTATGGTGAATGACAGGAGCACTTTCACAAAACTTAGAAAATAATTATTTGTTCATTTTGATTATAGGTATCTGAATAGTGGTATTTCCACAGAGATTGGGAATTTTGGATGTTTTTTTCTCCTTGCTTTTTTTTTTAAGTCAAAACTAGTATTTAATTGAATATCTTTCTTGTAATTTTACTGTATCATCTTTAACAGCTCTAAGGAAAAAATAAAAAGACCCTTTTGAAATGCTTATGAAAACATTATATTTTCTATTATTTACTGTTTAGATCATTGATTTTGATTTCTGGATATGTGTGTGGAGATATATATATATATATATGTGTGTGTGTGTGTGTGTGTGTGTGTATTTTTTTTTTCTTTTGTACTGGGGATTGAACTCAGGGTCTTAATCACTGAGCTATATCCCCAGTCCTTGTTATTTTTTTCTATTTTGAAACAGAGTCTTACTAAGTTTCTCAGGGGCTCCTAAGTTGCTGATGCTGACTTTGAACTTACAATCCTCCTGCCTCTACCTCCAAAGTCACTGGGATTACAGGCATGTACCACCACACCTGGCTAGTGTCAATAATTCTTTAGTTAAAGGCAAAGGCGAAGCACCCAATCAAACGCAGAAATAATAAGAAAATTTTATACACTTTATTGTCTTCCCTGAAGAGGGAAAACTTTTTTATTTGAGGAAAGGTGACAGAACTGTCAAAAGAACATGAACATAGCTAAGTATATTGTGAATGATGTCATTATTAGTTATTATATGATATAATAAAATCTTAAATTGTATACAAATATTACCTTTATCACATTCACTTGCTCTGTGAAACTCTACACTAATCTTTCAAGCTGTACCTATGTGAGTTCTATTTACAAAATAAAGTACATCTGTGCCAACAGAGAGAAACCTAAGAGGGAACTAATTATAAATTAGAAATTTATTTTAATTTCTAATTAAATTTATTTTATTCTAATTATAAATTGGAAATTTATTTAAATATGTTGAGTATATATACACATACATACATAACATATATGTCTTAAAAAGGTTCAAATGTAATTTGAGGGAGAAATGAAGACCATAAAGGCACTCTAAATGTGGTTTTAGCATAGGTATGAAATCTATTCTCTCAGGCAAATAGAAAAACAGAAGGAAGATGTTTATATATCATATATTATGGTTGCTATTTCAAGTAGAAGGAAAGTGATATTGATCTTGAGATAACTATATGTTCAAATTAGCAAATAAGGATTTTGAAGGAGTATTACAATTATGCTGTAGTATATAAGGAAAGCTACGGATTGTAGAGCCAAAAAATTCTATGTTTGGTTACAATATCTACATTTTGGGAAATAGATAACTTCCTGCAGAATGTGGATTGATAGACAACCTTTATAGCACTACATAAATGAATATGTCATTTATGTCACTAGTGAATTAAAAACTGATTTAAAACACATAAAATGTGGTATCTACTGCTTATCCTGTGCATGCCAAGGATTAGATATTGTACTCTGCAAAATACTTTCGTGAACATTTTCATGCTTATCTAGACTGTGATTCTATGAAGTAAAGGATGGTAGGTATAGATTTACAAGTTTAATATGAAAAGAAGCCTATAATCTCTTACATACCATGTCCCTTACTTCCTTCAAGTCTTCTCCAGGAAAATCATATTTCTTATTAAAAAAAAAAAAGTGTCAAAGGCAATCTATGCTTTTACTTTTCTTGTTCCTTAGTATTTTTCAACCTGTGCACATTATCCACTTCCAAGAAGTAATTAAGTGGAATTCATTATCAATTTGTTTAGTTCCTTATAAGGAAAAGGAGACAATTCCTAAGGAAGATCAAAGTTTGAACAGCTCTTGTACTTGAACTGCAGCATCAATCCTTTCCTGGATCTTCAACCTGTCAGGCTACCCTGCTGAATTTGGGCTTGCCACCCTCCACAATTGTGTGAGCCGATCTCTGTCTACCTCCATGCCTCCCCACCACCACCCCCCTCTCCTTTTCTCCTCTCTCTCTCTCTCTCTCTCTCTCTCTCTCTCTCTCTTTCCTATTCTCTGGAGAATCCTAATACAGAAGACATAACAGATTAAAGAAAAAGAAAAGGTAATCATCTCAATAAATGAAACATAAACATTCAATAAAAGTCAACATCAATCGATTATAAAATCATATTATACATTAGAAATAAAAGAATTTCTCTTTCTTGAATACACAATTTAAATATAATTAAAAGGAACTTTATAAGCTTGCAAAAAATGGTAACACTCTGGATGACAAAAGAAAAATACCAGAATATAGAAATTCTAAAAATAAATTAGAAAGTTAAAACTTACATAAAAGTGGTTAAAAGACATGAAGAGGCATTTAATAAAAGAAACAAATACAACCTAAAACATCAAGAGTCTGCTCTACCTCAGAGTAATGAGGGAAACAGGCAACTACGATGAGATACATTTTAAAACCTATCAGTCTGGTTAAAAAAAAAGATACCCAAAGACATCTGACAATACAGAAAAGTTTAAAGACTACAATATTTTAAAAATTTTTATGCAATATTGATATTAATTGAAATTGATAGAAGTTCTTCAGAAGACAATTTGCCTTTGCTCAATATATATCTATACTCTGGAGCCATCAATTATATTTTGAGTTATGTAATAAATGAAATTTTGCACATGTGTACAAGAACACATGTTGAAGAATATATAAAATGGACTTTTATACTTTATTATTATTATTTACAGCAAAACACAGTGAAGATAGCCCCAATATTCATTGATAAGTGAATGCAAATACACTGTGATACAATGGAATCCTACAGTTGCCTTTATCAGCATGAATGAATATCAGAAAAACTGTTGTACATAAATGATAAGGCACAGAAAACACAAGTGCATAAGAAAATAACAAAAATGTAATATATTCCCTTAGGATTTTATATAATTCATGAAAGCATAACCAGAAATAATAAAGCTAGTGTTTTATGCAGCTTTTTCTGCAAAACTTCTTAATCATGAATTCTATGTCTAATAATAAAAAATTTAGAATTAATATTTCATGAAGCCTCAGAATGATATCAAACTTTGATTCTAAGTTTTAGTGATATTGTTAGTACATTACTAGGGGGCAGAATTGATACTGTTATCCTTTGAAATCTGCAGGGGATTGGTTTTAGGACCCCTGTGGATTCCATAATCTGAGGATGTTCAAATCCCTTGTACAGTGCAATATTTGCATTTAACAAATGCACATCTTCCCAAATACTTTAAATCATCTCTAGATTATTTATAAGTTCTAGCACAATGTAAATGAAGCCTATACATGTTTAGTTTAGGTGCAACTTTTTAAAATAAAATACTGGCTCCATTAAAAATAAAACTACTCAATAACAATTTATACTATTTAGATTCTGTGGATTTAATATAAATTGTGCAATTACCATGCTTGGTAAAGTATCTAAATCATGAATTTGAATATAGTCTTTAGAATTAGACATATATTCTTATAAAGAAAAGAAAGTTACTGTTTCAAAATAAATATATAAAAATTAATATTCCCTAATTTATTTCAGGTAGAAATTTAAAAAATGACTTTGTAAGTAAAAATTATGAATAGATATTAAAAATTTTTGAGAGTTTTATTCTTAGGTAGGAATGAAAAATTATATTTAGTGTCAAAATATTAAAAATATATATTCATATTAGGGAATTTACCCAAAGTTTGCATTGAATTAAACCCACTTTAAACAATATCACAAGGCATAGTATCCCACAAAATAAATTGTATAATAGCATTCTTACAAAACTAATAACAGAGCAGTGTGAACAGTTTTTCTGAGAGATGGATTCTGTACAGTATTGTACAGTATATATTGTACAAACCTCTAAGGTGATTTGTTTACCTACAAAGTGAAGAATTTGTATAAAATCAAAGAATTTCAATTTATCTTTAACCAAAGAACTCAAATAACTTAACACCAAAAGAATAAATAACACACTTAATAAATGGGTAAATGAACTGAACAGACATTGCTCAAAAGAATAAAAAGAACCAAAAAATAAATGTATGAAAAAAATGTTCAACATCATCAGCAACTAGGGAAATGCCAATCAAAACTACATTCAAAAGTAGCGGGATATAAGATCAATGCACATAAATCTAAGGCATTTTTATACATAAGTGATGAATCTTCAGAAAGAGAAATTAGGAAAACTACCCCATTCACAATAGCATCGAAAAAAATAAAATACTTGGGAATCAATCTCACAAAGAGGTGAAATACATCTACAGTGAGAACTACAGAACACTAAAGAAAGAAATTAAAGAAAACCTCAGAAGATGGAAAGATCTCCCATGTTCTTGGATAGGAAGAATTAATATTGTCAAAATGGCCATACTACCTAAAGTGCTATACAGATTCAATGCAATTCCAATTAAAATCCCAATGATGTACCTTACAGAAATAGAGCAAGAAATTATGAAATTCATCTGGAAGAATAAAAAACCCAGAATAGCTAAAGCAATCCTCAGTAGAAAGAGTGAAGCAGGGGGTATCGCAATATCAGATCTTCAACGCTACTACAAAGCAATAGTAACAAAAACGGCATGGTATTGGTACCAAAATAGAAAGGTGGATCAATGGTACAGAATAGAGGACATGGATGCAAACCCAAATAAATACAATTTTCTCATACTAGACAAAGGGTCCAAAAATATGCAATGGAGAAAAGATAGCCTCTTCAACAAATGGTGCTGGGAGAATTGGAAATCCATATGCAACAGAATGAAACTAAACCCATATCTCTCACCATGCATAAAACTAAACTCATAATGGATTAAGGACCTCGAAATCAGACCAGAGATCCTGCATCTTATAGAAGAAAAAGTAGGTCCAGAGCTTCAACATGTCGGCTTAGGACGAGACTTCCTCAACAGGACTCCCATAGCACAAGAAATAAAAGCAAGAATCAATAACTGGGATAGACTCAAACTAAAAAGCTTTCTCTCAGCAAAGGAAACTATCAGCAATGCAAAGAAAGAGCCTACAGAGTGGGAGAAAATCTTTGCCAATCATACTTCAGATAGAGCACTAATCTCCAGAATCTATAAAGAACTAAAAAAACTCTACAAGAATGCAAATAATCCAATCGACAAATGGGCTAAGGAAATGAATAGACACTTCACAGAAGATGTACAAGCAATCAACAAACATATGGAAAAATGTTCAACATCTCTAGTAATAAGAGAAATGCAAATCAAAACCGCCCTAAGATTCCATCTCACCCCAATTAGAATGGTGATTATCAAGAATACAAGCAACAACAGGTGTTGGCGAGGATGTGGGGAGAAAGGTACACTCATACATTGATGGTGGGGCTGTAAACTAGTGCAGCCACTCTGGAAAGCAGTGTGGAGACTCCTTAGAAAACTTGGAATGGAACCACCATTTGACCCAGCTATCCCACTTCTTGGCCTATACCCAAAGGACTTAAAATCAGCATATTACAGAGATACAGCCACATCAATGTTCATAGCTGCTCAGTTCACAATAGCCAGATTGTGAAACCAACCTAGATGTCCTTCAATTGATGAATGGATAAAGAAACTGTGGTATGTATATACAATGGAATATTACTCAGCCATAAAGAATGATAAAATTATGGCATTTGCAGGCAAATGGATGAAATTGGAGAATATCATGCTAAGTGAGATAAGCCAATCTCACAAAAACAAAGGAAGAATGATATCGCTAATAAGTGGATGATGACACATAATGGGGGGTGGGAGGGGTTAGTGTTAGGGTTAGAGTTAGGGTTAGGGAGGGGGGCAAGAATGGAGGAAGGAAGGACTGTACAGAGGGAAAAGAGGGGTGGGAGGGGTGGGGTGGAAGGGAAAAAATAACAGAATGAATCAACCAGCATTACCCTATGTAAATTTATGATTACACAAATGGTATGCCTTTACGCCATGTACAAACAGAGAAACAACATGTATCCCATTTGTTTACAATTAAAAAAAAAAAAACTACATTCAGATTTCATCTCACTCCAGTTTAGAATGGCAGCCACCAAGAATACAAACAATAATAAATGCTGGGAGAGGATATGGAAAAAAGCAACACTTTTACACTGTTGATTTCTCTTCTCTTCACTTCTCTTCTCTCTTCTCTTCTCTTCTCTTCTCTTCTCTTCTCTTCTCTTCTCCTCTCTTTTCTTCTCCTCTTCTCTTCTCTTCTCTTCTCTTCTCTTTTCTTCTCTTCCTTTTGGACTGGGGAGTGAACCCAAGGACACTTAACCACTCAGCAGCATTCCCAGCCCTTTGTATTTTTTATTTTGAGACAGTGTTTCACTAAGTTGCTTAGGGCCTCTGCTAAATTGCTGAGGCTGGCTTTTAATTTGCAATCTGTCCTGCCTCAGGTTCCTGAGCAAGGATTACAGATGAATGCCACCATGGTATCCTTCCTTTCTTTCTTTCTTTCTTTTTTTCTTTCTTTCTTCCTTCCTTCCTTCCTTCCTTCCTTCCTTCCTTCCTTCCTTCCTTCCTTCCTTCCTTCCTTCCTTCCTTCCTTTTAAATATATCTTTAGATGTTGATAGGCTATTTTATTCACTTATTTATCTGTACCTCACACACGCTAGGCAAGTGCTGTACACAGAGCTACAAGCTCAACCCCGGTATCCTTTCTTAAAGAGACATTTTGTGTGTGTGTAAAAAATAAAATATATGTATTATATTAAAGAAGAGTTTATCTTAATAAAGTGTGAACAGAGATGGGAGAGTCATTCCTGACCTATGTCCATTTCCTATCCCCACTATATCACTGAATAACCTTAATGAGAGGTAAATGACATTCCCAGAAAAATCTAAGCATCATTAGACTACAGGGATTTGCTTAGCTCTTTGCAAATCAACAGTCACTGATTTAGTAAAAGACTACTCCTGCATCAAATGAATTTGCAGCCATGAAATAAACTGTACCTCCAAAGCCCAGTCTCTTTTCATCACACTCCATAAAGGACAATAAATGGAGGACACAATAGGGTTCTCATTACCTTAAATCTCTTTCTTAACAGCCATTCATTGATGAGTGAATTTTCAGTTCTAAAATTTCATTCATTCATTTGTTTATTTGGCTAATAGCCCTATTCCTTTGATAAAAGTCAAATATCTTCTGAAAGAGAACACATTCTATCTCTCCTTCATACTTCAGTATTAATCAGTTGATAAGAATACTTTTGAGTTAGCATTGGATGACTTCTACAAAGAATGGAATATCTGGATCCATGTGAAAGAGCAACCTAAGCACAAAATATTCCTGGAGTCAGTTTCCTGTTGTGCTTACAAATGAAGACCTGGAGTCACAGAGACCTGGTGTTCATTTTCCTGACACCACTGCTTCCTGTGTGACTTCAGGAAAATCACTTAAACTTTCCTTCATCTATGAAAACAAGTAAGTAATTGTACTCATTTCCCAGGCTTTTATTAGAATTAAAGATGGAAAAAACACTAATCGCAATTGATACCAAGTATATTTATACACAGTAAATACTTAATAAATATGTAGTAACTATTAATATTAATGTTATGATATCACCAGGGAAGGAAGAAAAGAACGTGAAGATATCAAAGACAAGGGAAGCACAAACTTAATTCCATCAGGGGGCATGAGATGCAGCTTCATTAATAGTTTTCTGTGAACCATTGGTAACTCATTTGCAGAATGAGGGGTAATACAGTGGGAGGATAATGATCTCAAAAAATGTCCTTTCATTTCAAATTTCCAGTGATTTTCATAATTGTGTCCAGAACTATCCATGACTTCAACAACCTGGAAACACCTTTTTCTACACAGTGAATTTCAATGCCTAAAATGTAACTTTCTTTAGAAGTTATTTTTATCTTATTTAAAAGTTGATAGGCTGGGTGATAGGCTATAGAGCAAGCAGGTGTTACAGAATCTAGGTTATCACTCTAGTAAATGTAGGGAAAATCAATATCATTATTGCCCCCCCCCCCTTTTTTTTTTCTTTTGGTTCTTATGCTAGAGCCCTTTAAATCATAAGGGGGAAAACTTATTTTGAAAATATTTTTTAAGTCCTCAATCAGATAAACAATAATTTTTTGTTCAGTCTAATTGGAGGAAGTAGTCTGAATAAAGCAAAAAGAGAAGAAGCAAAAGCCCTTCCTAGAGGTGTGCACTGCCTTAGAATTACAGCAAAATCTTATTAAGCAGTAATAGAAATGGCAATTACTTGCTCTTGAAAACCTGATGGTATTCTTGTTAGGTCATTTGCATACTGTTCAATGATTGGATTACCGGCCAGGCTGAGAAGTCTCCGAACAGTGCTCTCATCTACTAGGAGCAGAAAGCATTTTGTAAACTTTGCAATATGATCCTCATGGAAGCATACGAACCTTTTTTTGCTTTTAGATGAGTATGAGAAGTATAAACTCTTCTGATGTTAATCCAAAACCGCATTTTTTTTTTAAAGCTTAAAATATACTTCCTCTGGAGGTTGAGACTGGAACATTCCAAGTTTATCTAGGCAATTTAACAAGACCCTGTAACATTTTTCAAAGGAGATGGGGATGTAGCTCCGTGCTTGCTTAACATGTGCAAAACCCTGTGTTGAATCCCCAGTTCTGTGTATGTGTGTGTGTGTGTCTGTGTGTGTACTTCCTTATGTTATACTATGGAATGTTAATAACTTTCTTAACAGTTGCAAATGTGTGAGCCAATACTTACTTTTTTTACAATTACAGCTGGTGTGGTATGAAAAAGAAAATAAAAACCAGAAATACCAAAACAGTTTCTGATTAATACAGAGCACCACCTTTTTCTTCCCCACTTTCTATTGTAGTTTTTCTTGTATTATTTGAGGATGCGTAATTCAATCCCAGTGTTAAGTTACTATGAAAGTAAAGCAAATGTTTTCGTGTCTCCTCCAGGAACTAGCATCTTAGGTACATTGCTCATAGAAGACTGTAAACAATAGAAACAGAAATAATCTATGTTTATTTCTAACACTCAAACACTGCCTATGATCTATCTTTATATACATAAAAGTATATAGCTTAAAAAAGTAAAAAACACATTGAATTTAATTTTTACAGTTAACTCCCATCCTTCTAAAGTTGACATCAATTTAAATTTTTTTGTCAGTGCCACTTAATTCTTTAGACTTGTTTTATTCACCCATAGTGAGGAAATATGAATGATAGCCACACACAAATAGTAACCATAACCAGTATTTAAAATAAGAAAGATCAGACATTGTATTCACAAAATGTTGAAATTTCAGTTTTTATCTGTGGTAGTTTTTCAGAAAAGTCCAGAATTCTGTGATTGTATTTTTGAAATATTCAAGCAATTTTTCTTATTTTTTAAATGCAATTTTCTCCTTCTTACCAATTCAATTGTTAACTTAAGCTTTTTATTATGAAATTTTAAACTTGGAATTGAATCATTTAGAACCATAATAATATTAATAGAGATATAGGTAACATTCTATCTATCAGGTTAGGACTGAGGTGTTATTGAGCAGTCAGAGGTCAACCTCCTGATATTCAGAACAATCTAATACTAAGGTCTGAAATTCTTAGGATAGAGGACAGAATTGAGCACAAGGTGAGAATTTCATATTTCCTAATAAATCTATTAGATAACTAAAATAAAGATATTGTCTCAATATGAAACTACATGAAGACTCTCATAAAAGACATATTGACTATTAAGAACACCTAGTTTCTTAAGAGGTTCAATATACAGTTGAAGAAAATGGGCCTTAATTGAATGACCCCAGTTATATTCCATTTGAAAATTTTATTCTCAGAATAATTTTAATTCTAATCAGAATAAAAATAGTCACTGATTCCCAGAGTTCTAATTTGTAAACATAGTAAATATACAAATTATAGGGTTCATATAAAATTTAATTGCATAAATTCTGTGAAATATGGTAACTTAACAATGAATATAGTAATCTTATTAATTTTGTTGTTTTAGAAAAACATAGTTTTATAAAAATATAAATTAACCTTATTAGAAAAAAAAAATCAAAGGTTTCAAACGTACATACCATTAAAAAATTCATATCCAAAGTGCTGTTTTCTCCCTGAGAAATTACTAGAACTAAGTTTTTTAAAAGTTTCATCCCTTAACAAAATAAATATATATACATACACATATATATATATACACATATACACATACATACTCATTATGTATATATAGTGAGTATGTAATAATGTTTCTATTTGCTTTTAGAGAATAGTTATAATAAAAGCTAAGCTGCTGTAATGAAGAAATCCCCAAAACAGTGTGGTCCAAAGCACACAGGCACTGATGGCATTAGCTTTCACAGATTCAGGTTCCCTCCATTCTGTTGTTCTATCATTCCCTCCACATTGTCCTAATTCACAGTTAAAGCTGACTTAGCTCCAGGTAGTTTCTTTAAGAAACTACTCTATTAAGTGTAAAATAATCATTTTTCCATATAACTAATGTAAAGAATAGCAGCTATCATTGGCTCATCTGTGTTACTATGGCTATAACATAATACCTTAGACTGCATATTTTATAAACATAAATTTATTTCTCACAGTTCTGGAGGCTAAGAAGTCCGAGGAGTCAGCATTTGGTGAGGGCTAGCTCTTTCCTTTTCTGGCTATGATAAAAGGGATAAATGCTATGACAAACACCTCCCAAAGGCCCTATCTTCTAATACAATTACCTTGGGATTTACATTCCAGTTTATGAATTTTGGAGGGAAAAATACATTAAACCATAGCAGTCTTTAGAAAGGGAAACTGAAATGCAAACAGGTTAATTAGCTCCCCCAAAGTCACATAACTACTGACTGGCAGAAGTTAGTATTTATAACCACTCAACTGTTCACTTTCATTCTTCTTCAAAGTGAATTTATATAAGGTATTTTTTTTTCTGTGACTAAACAACACATATTTCTACTGGACACATTTCTACAAGTAGAATAGCTCTTCAACTTTGGCAGAATCTGACACAATTCTCCAAATAGCTTCTCCCATTGTATACTCAGAGTATGAGAATGGAAGTGTCCTAAATTCTAAAACTAGATTATCAATTTAAAAACATACTAAAGTATTTAAGTGTTTTGTATCATTAGTGTGTTACACTGAAATGCCTTATTTATTTCTGCTGCTTCATGACAATTTGTGTGTACATTGTGTATTTTTTTGTTTTGTAATAACTCCTTGCCTCCCACCCACAATTATCTATCAAATTATCTTTTTTTAGCAAATGAGGATTAAAAAAATGTTACATATAATTCTATACTACAAAGACTAATTCGATAAACAGCAGGCACTAAAATGAGAAAAAAAAATGTTTCTAAGAATCTACTGCACACACACAAAAGACAAAGTTGAAGATAAGAAGGGTACCTTTTAAAGAAAAAACATAAAATATACATTTCTGCAGCTCTCTATTATCCACACAATGATTTTTGCAATTTAGTGACAATATATTTCCAGTTTATTATCTATTTTTAAGTTTCTCTATGACTTACAGAAATTTGTAATGGCTTTATATGTTTATGCTTTTCTGTCCATTGACTTCGAATTTTTCCTTTGGGTAAACTACTGCCATTTTATATATTTAATGCTTATATTAGCTATTTAATATTTTGTCTTGTTCCTTTATCCAAGTTTAACTACAGTCTTATATTCTTTTCTAGTTCAGTTATATATATTTTTTCAATAATCCAAGTCTTTATTCATTTATAATATGATTTATGTGGGCATGTGTATATAGTTTCTAGATTCTCTACTTTGTGGCATTGTTTTACATTTTTTTCTTGGTATAAAACTCTTTAAGTACATATTTATGGGTTTCTTATCAAGTGTGTCAAGAATGTTTCAATTTTTTGCTTCAAAAATCTCTTGGTATTTTGCACAATAATTTTTAAGAATCAGCTTTAGATTGATTTACAATTATTAACAAATGCTTTGTTAACCTTAATATTTTCACCTTGATATTTCTATGGATATAATCACTATTATGTAGTGTCTTTTATTGGAACAGATGTTCATTGTAGCCCCCAAAACGAAATTCCTAGGTTGTAAAATAGAGCTTATTTCTCCTATCAATAGGATCAAATAATTCCTGGAGATTATAAATCTTTATCTCAGTACTTACATTTTCATGCAGGAATTCAGGAGACTTGATCAGGCAGGAGGGAAGAAAAATACGTTGTTTCAAAAGGGCATAAAAAGTATGACATGATTGTATGATTATTTTAGGATTTTCTACTGTGAAATAATTACCCTATTTTTTATAACATACATTTTATGGTCCATAGCCACAGTTGTATACTTTTAATGACTTTTTATCCTTGTTATAAAGTCATTTTGGTAAATGCAGAAAAAAGTACTGTTCTGACAAGGGTTTTATGAGTAAGTCATTCCAATAAATAACTTTTATGCTTTTATTTCTTCCTTGATGCTGATGTTATAAGAGAGCTAATTTACTCTTTCTAAAAGCTTTAAGTAATCAGTAGATGGAACATTCTTAAAAGCAAAACATCATCTCTAAAAGTCTGAAATTCTCTGATCCTGGAATTCCAAAGCCTTGTATATAAGATTTTTTAAATCTCTGACCTAATTCTCCCAGTGACCTCTTGTATCGTGATGCTGTGAAACAATTTCATGCACACATAAACACACACACACACACACACACACACAATTTTATGCTTAATTACAGGAACCCAAGTTCAGCCATTGCCTGTTCTCCTGTGCCTCTTTGCTTTATTCATTTTTGTTACCTGTTCGAGCTCGTCTACATGAAATATAGGCCTCTATTCTACTACAATACAAGTATAATGACAATATTATAGATAATTAAATTAGCAGAGATAAGAGATCAGTGGATCTATAATTGAATTTTAATGTAAATATGGCCTTTTATTTATTTTTTAAATTTATTTATTTTGATTCATTGTACACAAATGGGGTACAACTATTGTTTCTCTGGTTGTACACAAAGTAAAGTCACACCTTTTGTGTGATCATTTTGTTGTTTGTTCTATTCAGCTATACATGACAGCAGAATGCATTTTGATTCATTGTACACAAAAGGCCTAATAATTCTAATGAGTTATTTTTTATAAATTATCATTAGGAATGTAAAAATACATGATAAATATTTCTTTCATAGAAAATCACCTTTCTGTTGAAAAAATAAATACAAACCAACAAATCCACAAACAAACTATTAATATGTGGAGTTCCTACATAGTCATTCATTCTTACTTTCTAATAAAGTGACTTACTTTTTAAATTTTTTGCACTAAGGAAGTAAATTAAAATTTTAACCATTACAAATGACAAAAATATCTAATAACAAAACTCAGCAAAATTTCACAAATATTACACTTGAAATAATAAGGAAGAATGATAAATAATATGTTTTTAAATTGCCAACTGAATAGAAAATTTATAGTAAACACACCTATGGGAAAAAATAATTTTTTAAAAGTATTGATTATTTTTACTTCTATATAACATTAGGATACATTTTGTCATAATCATAAAAGCATGGAATGTAATTTGCTCTATTGTGTTCCCAGAACTTCCCCACTGCCCTGATCCCCTTCTTCTGCTCTACCGATCTTTCTATAATTTATTTATAGATTTTTTTTTTTAATTAGTGTCTTGTGGATAGACTTGATGTTGAGATTCCCTGTGGTATATTCAGTGTGCACTGAAAAAAAATTCCCTCTTTTGCTGAGGGAAGTTCCTGGGGAAAATATATTTTATGTAAAAATTACATGTTCAATGACATATCCTGTCTTTTACAAAATAATTATTTAGAATTGCAAACTTAAATAAAATTTTCTTTTTTCACATAAAAAATCTCCAGATGGCAATAGTACAGATTTCTTATGGATATTTTGCGTTATCTAAATCTCATGATTTATTCTGCTCTCTGGAGCTGCAGATGGTGGTTTAGTAATGTTTTAACTGGAACCCCCAGCTACTTGTTAACCTCAACCCAAATCTGAAAATTCTGTGGCACAAAATGGACTATGAATTCTATAACCTCAACTCCATTAATTTCAAAGTACCTCTTTGAATATTCTCTTTTAAATATTTTTGTACTGTTCTCATGAATATTGCAAGTCAAATTAAGACAATTTTATCATGTGAAGTTTATAAAACTAGGCTCAGACCAAAGACAAAACTATAAAAATGTTGACAGCAGTGTTATATTTCATAGGTATTAGTATTACACCCCAGCCTAAACAATTTTAATTATATGTTTAAATTTTAAATTGATACATCATAATCCTACATATTTTCCAGGTACAGTACGATATTTCAATAAACGTATATAATTTGTAACAATCAGAACAGGGTAACTGGCATATCCATCAACTCGAACATTCATTACTTCTTTGAAAATTTCAAAATCCTTTGATATACCTGTTTTAAAATATGTAATTAATTGTTGCTACCTATAGTTACCCCACTGGTTTATAGAATAGTACAAGGTTTTCCTCTTGATCCAACTGTGTTCCTGCCCGTTAACCAACCTCTCTGTCCTCTCACCTTTTCTTCTCAGGCTCTGGTAACCAATATTCTACTCTTTATTTCTGTAAGATCAGCATTTCTAGCTTCCATATATAAATGTGAACCAGCAATATTGTCTTTCTCTTGTTTAACTTAATTCACTTAATGTAATGTCCTTCAGGTCATCCATATTGCCACAAATGAAATGATTTAATTCTTTTTATGGTTGAACCATATTATACTGTGTGTATTATATTTTTTTAAATTTATTCACTTACCAATGAACACCTACATCCATTCCATATATTAACTATTGTAAATAGTGCTTCCATAAATATGGGAGTATAGATATTGTTTCAACATAGTATTTCTTATCTTCTGGATATATAACCAGTGATGGGATTGTTGGATTAGTCACTAATTCTATTTCTAATTGATTTTTCTTTTCTTGAGCAATCTATATACTGCTTTTCATAATGCCTCAAGAAATTTACATTTCCATCAACACTGTGAACATTCACCTTTTTCTTCATCTTTGTAAGAATTTTTTTGTCTTTTTAATAATAACCATAGATGATATCTTTTTTGGTTTTGATATGCATTTTCTGATAATTAGTGATGTCGGGCATGTTCTTTTTTGATTCTTGATTGTCATTTGTATATCTTCTTTTGAAAAATTGTCTATTCAGGTCAATTACACATTTAAAAACTCAAATTATTCTTGTTTGCTGTTGAGTTGAGTTTCTAATATTTTGGGTATTAATCCTTTATTGGTTTAATATTTTGCAAATATTAACTCCCATTTCCTAGACTGTCTCAACTGTCTGCTGGCTATGTGTATATAAAATCTTTACCCATCCAAATGATTGAAACATTTATCACACATTTAGTTTGTAATTTTAGGTCTAATATTTAAGTCATTAAACAATTTTGAGTTGATTTGGGTAACTTCTGAGAAACAGAGGTCTAGTTTCAATCTTCTCCATGTGGATACCAGTTTTCCCAGAATCATTTGATGAACAGATTATCTTCTCTAGTGAATGTTTTTTTGGTACCTTTATCAAAAAGTAGTTGACTATAAATACATAGACAGATCTCTGAGTTATTAAAAATACTTGGATCTATGACTGGGTTCTTTATTCAGTTACATTGGTCTGTGCATCAAAGACAATGATGTTTCGGTTACTAAAGCTGTGCAGCATGTTTTGAAATTGGGTAATGTGATGCTTTTAGCTCAAGATATATTTTTATTTGGGATCTATTGTGGTTTCATATAAATTTTAGTAGTGTTCTTTGTATTTTTCTGAAGAATATAATTATAATTTTGATAGGGATTACACTGAATCTTTAGATTGCTTTGGGTAGCTTGAACATTTTAAGAATATAAATTCCTTCAATCTATAAAACAAGAATGTCTTTTCATTTTTGACTGTCCTGTTAAATTATTTTCAACAGTGTTTTAGAGAGTACACTCACTTTTTAATAAAGTGAAAAAATTCTATTGAGTTATTTCAACTCTTTGGTTTCATTTATTCCTAGGTATTTTCTTTCTTTTTGTAACTATGGTAAATGGTATTGTTTTCTTGATTTATTTTCCATCCTATTTCTTTTTTATTTCTTTTCAGTTTGTTATTGGTGTATAGAAACACTATTGATTTTTTTATGTACTGTGGGTCAACTGACTTTGCAATGGGCTCATGAAGGGAGATGGCCTGGGTGTGTGTGGGGCCAATTGGATCTGTGCTAGGCTCTCCACCACATACATTTTTTATCAGCATATTTGTTCTATTCCGATGGTTTCTTTGTCTTTGGTGTTCACTACTATAACCATACCCATCTTGCCTTTGATAGTTGAACACCACCATTTGACTACTAGTGCCGCCATATTCAATTATTCCCATTTTATGTTAATTTTCCACCTGGTTGACTGCAATTCCCACTCTAAGATTTAGTCCACAGGTAACAGCTTTTCAAGAATGCTGGGGCTCTCTTCATAAACCTATTTATCAAAGTACATTATAAGTATTCAATAAAAATTAAGTATTGTCAGTAATATTAGCATAGGTATTTCATGAATAATTGTTTCATGAGTATTCCTTCTCACTCATGCCTCAGCACAAAGGTGAAAATTCTTTGGGTTGGATATTCTGACACTAGCCACCATGATAGATCATGGAGAATTTTAGTGTTAGGAATTCTAGTATAGAGAAACCATTAGAAGAAACATTTTCACATGTTCAAGAGAGTGATAAAAATTGCTCATTCTTGATGGAACATTTGTCTACATTGGTTATATGTATTTTGAAAAAAATAAGAACTCATGTTTTCAAAGACCGGATAGTAGCATGTAATTCAAACTGTAAACATCACTGGATTCATTTATGTAGTGCTAATATCCTTCAGGTAATTTTCATGATTTCTCACTGCTTTCAATCTCCTGCCACTGTGATATTGATCTTTCACAAATTACTTCTGTTAATGATAAAGAAAAGTATATTATTTCAACGTAAGATAAAGCAATTCCAAAGTCTTCTGTTCCTTTACTATTTTCTGACTGTGACCATCTTAGCCAAGTTAAGTTTTAGTATCCATGACTCCTTTATTTGAAGGATGATTAATTGACTTTGATTTTGAGATACCTGCAATAACATATCATATCAAGCAATATATAGTGGAAATTGTAAATTACTTCATGAAAATGTTGCTTTCATGGAACCATTGTGTTTGTTTTAGTCTATTTTCTGCATGTACCTAAGATTGACTGACCTGTTAAGACTTTCTGTTCATCCTAAAATAGTTGAAATTTCCAGATAATTTCATTTATTTTTTTTTCTTTTTAAAAATTATTTTAAAATAGTCTTCCTTATTTCTTGAAGATGCAAACTCATGAGCAATGGACTGGCTCAGGAAAACTAATAATAGTTTTTTCAATCTTAAATGAATCAATAAAGTAATAACTCTGTAAAGAAACAAGATATTTTCTTTGAAACAATAGTAATGATCCTCAAATTTCTACAATCAAAAGTTTTATTTTACCACCAACAAACTTTCAACCCATTCTTTCTGGCTTTGGTAATTTTCTCCATTCTTTTTAGTCTACTGTAATCCTTGTTATTATAGTTCATTAATTCTAATACATGAGAAAATTTTAATAATTTTCATCTAAATCATATTTTTGTGTAAACCATACTTCTAACTCTTTTATGCTTTAGTTCTAAAATCTGGTTTTTAGTCTCCTTAGTGACTCTAAATCGATAAAATGAAAGGATATATTCCTTATGTGACCAGAATATGTCTGCACCTTTTACTCAGTAATTGATAAAACTTGGGTTTTAGAAGCAGCAAAAAGGTCTTCCTCCCCAAACATTGTAGAACAAGATCTATCAACCTTGGAATATGTATTTATAATAAAGATGCACAATTTCCAATGTCCCCTGTGGAAATGCTGAGTTTGTCAGTTCATGCTCTGACTTTATGCCTTAATTTGATACAACTCTCTTGAAAATTCAAAGAAACAAGTTGTTTTGTTTGTTTTGGGTATGCTCTTAGAACTTTCTACTTTGCAATTTATATCTTTGTCTTTGCTATCCCTTTCTCTAAGCATGTTTCTTACTTTATTTTATTGAAATCATATACATCTACGTTCTCTCTGCACAAATGCCATCTCTTTAGCTAAACTGTCTCCTCTTTCCAGGCACTTAAAGTCTATAAAGTGAAGTCACTTATCAGTCAGTACCTTTCTTAAATGGCTTAGAATAAAATCTCATTGAAGGCAGATATATTTAATCACTTCTTCTAACCCTCTACTTACTGTATAACATGCTAGAAAAGTGCTTGCTAAAATGAAGTTAAAAGCTATTAAAGTCAAGGCTATATTTCAGTTATATGCCTATTTGGCATCATTTGCAAACTATTAGTTCTCTATTTTATATTTACAGTCAGTCTCAAGTTAATAGAAGAGAAAGAAGATTTTTTTAAATAGCATAACTGCATTATTGATATTTTTAAGATTACTATGTCTTGTATGATCTACAACAGGTGTTTTCTTTTGCTGTGTGAATTATTTAGAGTTAAGTATAATATAGTTACAATAACAGAATTATGCTTCTTAGTGGACTTCCCTGATGTGATTTGTAAATGCCTTAACAATTAACAAAAACGTAAAATATGTATCATGCAATTTAGTTTTGTGTATAATGCATTCTGCTACCTTTGGCCATTCTATTCATGATCATAGCATTTCCAGTCAAGAAGGTGCTATTTAGACATCCCTTTAAGAGAAGACTCACACTGGGTATGGTTGCACATGTCTTTAATTCCAGTGATTTGGGAGGTCAAGACAGGAGGATGGCAAGTCTGAGGCTAGCCTCAGCTGTTTAGCAAGGACCTAAGCAACTCAACAAGACCCTGTCTCAAAATAAAAAATAAAGAAAAGTTCTGGATGCATCTCAGGGATAAAGTGCCCCTGAGTTCATTTCCCAGTACTGAAAGGGAAGGAAGGAAGGAAGGAAGGAAGGAAGGAAGGAAGGAAGGAAGGAAGGAAGGAAGGAAGGAAGGAAGAGGGAGGGAGGGGAGGAGAAGAGAGGGGAGGGAGGAGAGAGGAGAGAGAAAAAACTTGCTAATTAGCTTTAAGGAGTGGTTGACTGATGCCGCTAGAGGTAATTTCTTATGTTCTACAGCACAGTGGGGTAGCTGTAGTTCAAAACAACCTATCATATATTTTATGAAGAACTAGTATTCTCAAAGGCTCCAAACATAAATTAATGATAAGGAGACACAGACTTTCATTACCTTTATTTGATCAGTATACACTTTATACATAAATTGAATCACATTGTATCTCATAAATCTATATGGTTATTAGGTACTAATAAAAAACTTTTAAATGTTTCAGTAGACAGAACTGCTACCTTATCTAATTTAATCTTTACACAATGTACATATGTATTAAATTATCACATTATACTCCATAAATATGTGTTGTTTTGTTTTTTTGCTTTTCTACTGGGGATTGAACCCAGGGGAGCTTTACCACTGAGTTATATCCCCAATTTATTATTTTTAATTTTGAGATAGGGTCTCATTTAGTTGCTGAGTCTGGCCTTGATCTTGCGATCCTCCTTCTTCAGTATCCCTAGTTGCTAGAATTACAGGTGTTTTCCATAGTACCTGGCAATAAATATGTACATTTGAAATTATCATTTTTAAAAAAGTCTTCAGGAGCCACCACGTAAGACTTCTATTTGTCTACTGCCTGATTGCTCTCAGTAATAAGGCAAGAAACTTACAATTCTCATCATCTCAAAAAAGGTGCAATATGTAACACATTTTCTTGCAGTTTTCTTGGACAGTGCGTTCTCTTTCCTGGCAACCCCAGCTATGACTGAGTATATTAGGAGTACTAAGTCTTCACTATTTCTGTTTACCAAATAACTCCTTTGCCAGTATCATAATCTGAGGGTTTTGTCCCTAATTCTGCTTCAACCTTCCCTAACCTTTCACAAGCAAGACCCAGTAAGACTTCTTGCATTCATAATTCTGTATTTACATTTGCTGTTGGCTAGCTCTACTGAAGAAGTGCCAGAAGTGGGGTTTGGGAGCTGCGTCATTATCATTTTATTGAAAACAAGGACAAAAACAAAGTGTGATTGTGAGACATGAATAATCCCTTGCACACTGTGGTGCCTTTATTGCTGTAATATTGCTGACAGTGACTCAGTGACTTGAGAGAAGGTTTAATCACAGGCAAGTACCCTGGTCATTAGAGAGATTTAGAAGGTTGAAACATGCAGAGCTAATCATGCAAGCTAGGACAATAGAAGGGACTTGTTATTTTTAAGTGGTGTTTATGCTTAATGGAGGGATAATGAAAAACTCTGGGAAATTTCATTTAAAAATGTAAACTAAGAGTGAAGACCTTGGAGCCTGTTTGGTAGCTCACAAAGTAGCTATTATTTCTTAATTTATAAGTTTACATTAAATTTATTTTCAACTGATACATATAAACAAAGAATTAGGCATATTTATTGTGTGCCAGGTGATACCCCAATATATGAATGCATTGTATGAATCTCCAAATAGATTAAACATATCCATCTCCTGAAACAACCCCCTCACCTCTCCATGGTAAAAACATCCAAAATATTTTCTTCTAGCTTTTTGAAACATAATATATTATTACATATAGTCATGCAACTTTGCAATAACACACAAGAATCTCTTCTTCCCATCCAACTGCAATATAGATTTAACATTTCTCTTTCCCTCCTTCACTTTCTAGACCCTACAGACTCTGGTAACCACCATTTTACTGTCAACTTCTATGAGATCAACTATTTCATTTTTCAAGTATGAGTGAAATCAAGTTATAATTATCTTTTTTATCCTGGTTTATTTCACTTAACATAATAATCTCCAGTTCCAACCATGTTGTCACAAATGACAGGATTTCACTCTTTTTTATAGTTGAATAGTACTTCGCTTTGTATATTTACCACATTTTTTAAATGCATTCATCAAATGATAGACACTTAGGTTGCTTTCAATTTTTGACTATTTTGAATAGTGTTGCAATAAACATAGCAGGGCAGATGTGTCTTTGACATATTGAATTTATTTCCTTTGAATGTTTACCAGGAATGGGATTGCTGAATCACATAGTAGTTCTATTCTTAATTTTTTGAGGAACTGCCATACTTATTTCCATGTGGTTGCACATACTTACATTCCCACCAACAGTGTTGAAGTACTTGCTTTTCTCTACTTACCATTCAGTACTTGTTATCTTTTGTCTTTCAGATAATAGTCATTCTTACAGGAATCAATTGACATATCCTTGTGGTTTTGATTGGTGTTTCCCTAATGTTTGGTGACGCTGAGCATATTTCAGCTACCTGTTGGCTGATAAATGTCTATTTAGGTCTACCATCCATTTTTTAATCAGGTTATCTGATTTATTGCTATTGAGGTTTTAGTTCCTTCCATACTCTGAATATTAATCCTTTTTTAGATGAATAGTCTGGCACTTTCTCTTCCATTCAGTAGTTTGCCTCTTCAGTCTTTTGGACATTCCTTTGCTGTGCAGAGCATTTCAGTTTGATATAATCACATTTGTCTACTTTTGCTTATGTTTCCTGTGGTTTTGGGGTCTTGAAGAGGTGAACCTTTTATAAAAAGATAATACTCTTCAGAATCTAAGTCAACATCATTATTCACTTCAGAAGCCCCTTTCCACAAGTTAATAGGAGTCCTTATCAGGATTTGCCTCACCTCCACTCTTGAATGTTAGATGATAACTATGATTAGCTACTGACATAATTCAAACAGGAATATCCAGGTCTAATAGAAAGGAAAACGCTGCACCCTAATACTAAAAGTATTAGTTCACACTAACAGAATTCAACAAAGTATGTATAAAACTAGATTTTGAACATGTTTGATTGAGAGAGTTGAAACCTAGGACTAGATAAGGATAGGTTATTAGCTTGGGCTCAGATATCTAAGAAACAAAATTTAATGTTTGACAAGAACCCTATGGCATGGTAAAAATTCTCTACCTGTGTGATGTGTATTATAATCTGGTTGTGAGGTGTCCCTCAAAATCTTATGTGTGAAACAATGCAAGAAGGTTTAGAGGAGAAATGATTGGGTCATGAGAACCTTAATCCAATCAGTGAATCAATCCAGTAATTGGATCAACCGAATGGAAACTAAAGACTGATAGGGTATGCCTTGAGGAAGTGGTTCATTGGGAGCATGCCTTTGGAGTATATATTTTGTATCTAGTGAGTAGAGTCTCTCTCTCCATGCTGCCTAATCATAATGTGATCCACCATCCTCTACTATATTCTTCTGCCATGATGTTCTGCCTCACTTTGAGTGACAAGGAATGGAGCCAAACTTCTATGGACTGAGACATCTGAAACTGTGAGTCCCTAAATAAACTTTTCCTCCCCTAAAATTGTTCTGGTCAGGTCTTTCAGTCACAGCAGAGAAAAAACTGACTAAAACAATGTGTTAGTTAAGCATAAACCCAACAACAACTTAGAAGAAGAAAAGCTTATTTTGGCTCAGAGTTTCAAAGGTTCAGTCAATGGTTGATCAACTTCATAACTCTAGGTCTGAGGTGAGGCAGAACATCATGGCAGAAGGATGTGATGGAGGAAACCTGCTGTGCTCATGACAGCCAGGAAAGAGCTTGAGTGCAAGGAGCCAGAGATAATACTTTAAGCTCCAATGGCATGCCCCCAGTGACCTACTTCTATCTGTTCCTACAGTTACCAATCCTTAATCAATTCAAATGACAACCCATCAAATAAATTAATCTATTGGTTTTTTCACAGATCTCATAATCTAATTATTTTACCCCCAAATATTTCCACATTATCTCACACAGGATCTTTTGGGAGATATCTCATGTCCAAAGCATAATAAGTGACTTCTAGAAACTTGGGGAAAGTACAATCTATGATGAATAAAGTTAAAATTCTGGAGTTATCAATACAAATGGAACAGGAAAGGATTAAGAAACTCAAGTAGTTGGGCATGTTAGAATGGATATTTTTGGAAGCAGTGAATGAATCATTACTTTGAAACTGCCCTGGACAGTGGAGATATGTCCTTTAGAAATCTTTCAGTGCAACAGAGCTGAGAGGACTGCCCATTTGAAGGTGGCCCCTGTTAATAGGGAGGTTTCTGTGCCTGTCATGGAATCCATTGGTTCAATAGGCTTCAGTTCAAATGCCAGCCGCCCAGAGGTAGAAGAGATATGGGCACAAGTTGGTAAGTTTTAATTGGACTGTTCCTGCTCACAATAAATCCTTTGGATGTTTAAACCTGTGTAATAAAAGTGCAGAGCCTGTTCTAGTGTCAGTCAAGCCTCATCAGGGCTTGGCTTTCCCACTGGGTTCTGCTTTTTCTATATTTGTGTGTTTGTTTATCTTTTGTCTAATCTCCTCATCAGCCAAATTCAGTGGAAACTAAATAAACGTCATGCAAGTTCATGATAGGATGTATTTTGCAAAGTTAGAATACGCACTAGAGGATCAAGTTGCATAGGATGATTCAAATCAATACTATGTGGCATCTACTAATGAGAGAAGCACTAAGAAATTCCATGGTGGCTCTTCTGTATAAGCCAGGACTCATAGAAGAGGTTGTCAAAGAGATTGACTTGTTGATAGCAGTGGGTATGATGCGATCCCAAAGCCATACAGGCCAAGTGAAAACACAAACAACAGAAAGGGGTTTAAGGACTCTTCAACTCAAAGTGCCAGTGAAAGGGTTTTGACTGGCAGAACCTCAGTCAGTACCACTATCCTGGAGCTTACAGATGCAAAATTCAAAGACAGAGAAATTCATAAAACAGCATCTGGGCAGAGAGTGACTTTACAGCAAAAGAAATACAAGAGAAGACCCATTACCATGGAATTCTCTGATTTTATCATGTGATTTACCATCCATAAGCAAATGGTTTGATAGTATTGGCATGGCCTTTTGTGGGTAAAACTGAAGTGCTTTCTTGGAGCCAGTATTCCACACAATGAGGGAACTCTTGTAAAAATAATGCTGTGTCCCTGGTAAAAATAATGCTTGACAATTAAAAGAAAAAAAGGAAAAGAAAAGAAAAAACCCAAGTGTTTCAGTAGCCAAGCAACACACAGTATCAATTGACTTATAGACTATTGTATTACCTGGAAACTTGAATTCTATGCCCAGGGCCCTATGGAAAATTATCTTTGATGGAATAGTTCAAGTTGATCAACAGGAGGATATGGGATTGTCACTAAGCAATCCAGGGAAGGAAGCTCATATGTAGAACTCAGGTGATCTGAGCAATCTCCTGTGAGCCTTCTCTTCCCAACTATGTATATCAAGGAGTAAGTGCAGCAACTCCAACATGACTAGGGAATTGTTCCCAGGACCTCAGTCTCCTTAGGACTGAGAATTTGAGTGAAACAGTAGCCAAGCCAGTGGAGATTGCTGAAAGCGATCTTCCTCTGCTCCTTTCCTTTCTTTTTCCAGATGTCAGTTCTGCAGCACAATATGAAGATTTTTTTCCTACCCAATGTTACTAATTTCCATTTTATCTTTTATAGGAATTATCCCTTAACAAATCTCTGGCATTCTTAAATCCATCTCACTATATGCCTCCCAGAGGAACTAATGAACACAATTGCTATACTGATTTAGTCTAAATCAATCGTAATTTCATAAATTTCCAGGACACTTAGAAAACTAGTCTCGCACATGATCCTCACTTAAGATTTGGAGCTGATGTAGATTTCTCTGTCCACCTACACAGCATCTCATCAGGAAGCAGATTTAATACATTCTTAATTCTGGTAAACCTCACATCTCTGTAATCTTGAGCTGACAAGACTAAAATTCCCTGCTTTATTCAGTGTGCTATAAAAATAAGTAGATTTTACTCCTGACAGAACATGCAATTTATTCAACATATTATTCAGTACAAATTTGAAATGTGTTTCTTCACCACCATTCATAACTAGTATTAATAACTACAGAACAATGTAGGTGAAAAGTAGGAGTAGGCGTTTTGAAGATATGTGAATATGATTTATATAACAAATGCTTTAAAAATGGGCTGAATGCAATTTTATTATTCTGAGTAGTGAAAGTGGGTGATTTTGCTTTCTAATCCTTCTTTTGTATTGCTTCATCTTAGTAGTCTTTAAAAGACTCACTACAGCTTTTAAACTTAAAAAAAAAAAAAAAAACTTCTTGAATTCATTCTAGGTTATTTACCATACGATCCTAAGAAAAATAGTCATTACCCTCCCTCACACACACACATGCACACATCTTTAAGTTATGAAATAAAATATACTCCTCCCTTGAGACAAAGAATTAGCAGAGTAAAAAGTGATTACAAAGGGAAAATATGCTGGTATTTTAATAGTTAAAACGAATTAAAGTTAATAGTAGAGTAGTGAATACTCAAGTGAAAACAAATCAAATAATTAATATGGTATAAGCTGGAGATAAGTTCTTGTTCAAAAACTGTTAAGAATACCTTTTTACATGATTTTAAAAAATAAAATATTGGCTATTTGTTAGATTATTGTTTTAGAACTAAGGATACTATATATATATTTCAAACATACCTTATGTGAAGAAAAGAGATTCTGTTACTCACACATGAATGCAGTGTGGGCACTGAGCAGTGTAAGCTGTTTCCTGAATCATAATGGAATAGAATTAACTACTATATTAAGCAATGTCTGTTTTGCCTACAAACAGATTTTAATTGAGGGTTCTGGAGAACACCATAATTATAGACAAAAGAAAAAGGGAAAAGAAGCTTAAAGAAATCACACTCACTAACTGATAGAAAACAAGCCAGAGATATGTATGGCAGTGTGAATATAGAGAAACCAAACTTATTCCACATGTTATTAAAATATCAGCAAAAGTAGTCTGTTGAGTCTGCTCTAGAAAGACACATTGAAAAAGAAAAGCAAGAATAACTAACTGAAAGAAGCAGAAAGACAGATATCTACATGAAGAAGAATGAAATCAGACATTCTTCTTATATAATATACAAAAATCAACTCAAAGGAGATTGAAGACTAAAATACAAGATCTAAAATTTTAAAACTACTAGAAGAAAAATATTAGGAGAAAATACTGGTGAAAAATTCATTGACTTTGGTCTGAGCAATAATTTTTTGAATATGATTTCCAAAAAACAGGCAATCAAACAAAAGTAGACAAATAGGATGGCTTCAAACTAAAAACCTTCTTTACTGCAGGGGAGATGATTAACCAAGTGAAGATACAACATAAAAAATGGGAGAAAATACTTGCAAACTTACATCTAAAAATGGGCTAACATCTCAAATGTAAAAGGATTTAAACCAAATAACAGGAAAACAAATGTTCTAATTAAAACCTGGGAAAGTGACTTAAATAAATAAATATTTTTCAAAAAGAAGATATGTAAATGGCCAATAGTACCATGAAAAAATACTCAGCACCTCTAAACAATAAGGAAATCAAAATCAAAATCACAATGAGATACCACTTCATGCTTTTTAGAATAGCCATTTGAGCGAGCTATCCCACTCCTCAATATATATCAAAGGATTTAAAATCAGCATACCAGAGTGATGCAATCACATTAATGTTTATAGCAGCTCAATTTTCTATAGCTAAGCCATGGAGTCAACCTAGGTGCCCTTCAACAGATGAAATATAAAGAAAATGGAGTAGTACTCAACCATAAATAAAAATGACTTTGTGATATTTCCAAGTAATTGAATGGATCTGGAGACTACCATGCTGACTAAACTAAGCCATTCCCAAAAAGCCAAAGGTTGAATGATTTTGCTGATATGTGGAAGCTAATTCACAATAAGCAGGGAGAAGGGAAGCATAGATATTCAGTGGATTAGATAAATGAGAATGAAGATAAGAGAGGGGGAATAGGAAAAGGAAAGACAGTGGAGTGAATCCAAAATAATTTTCCTATGTGTACATATACACACACCATAATGATCTCCACCACTGTGTAAATGCATAAGAATGGGGTCCTAACTAGAATAAGATATATTATTTGCTTGTATAATTATATCAAAATGAATTCTACTGTCATATATAACTAAAAAGAACCAATAAAACTACATAGATAAAAATTGCAAAAAAAAAATTAAAAAATAAAAAAGGAATTGCAAAAAACACGAAAGATAAGTGAGAGAATTGAGAGTAAAAGACACATTTTTACACTGTGGATGAGAAATGTAAATGGTGTAGCCATTTTGGATAATCCTATCAGAAATGCAAAAGAAAAAAGAGAAAGAAAAAAAAAAAGAAATAAAAAAAGAAAGAAGAAAGGACGAAAAAGAAAAAAGGAAAATTCCCAAAAAGCAAAAAGAAAAAGAAATATTCAGAGTCTGCCCCACCCCTCATGGGCCTCTCAGAAGCCTGGAAGTGTAAAATTGTTTCGAGACCTTCCAGGGCAACAACAACAACAACAACAACCACAAACATAAATAAATAAACAAATAAATAAACTAAAATAAGAGCCGTGGGGTGCCCTGTGTACACAGGAACAGCTTGGGGGCTGCCTTGCTGGCAAAGAACTCCATGGCAGCTATAGCCAGGGTTCATGCAAGTTGGAGCACAGCTCGTGCCAGTAACAGATCTTGGCATTGCTCACACAGTGCTGAATGTGGACGTGTGCAGAATATAAGAGTTATAGGGTCTTGGCAACTTCTGAAGCAGACTCCCTCTGAAATTAAGGGCAACATCCTCAAACTGAGAATTAGTGCTCCAATCTGAAAGGAAAGGCTGGAGGTCTTCACACACACCTTAAATCTGATAGAGGACAAGGAAATTCAGACTGACAGGTTCTCTGACTAATTAAATCTGCACGAATGTATGCCTGTTGATCCACTTTGCCTTCTCTTCTCTTATAAATGCTTCCCTGGCCCATGAATTCTCTAAATATGTTTTTTTTTTTGAAAATAAGTCTCCTCTACCTTCCTTCAATGCTTGCTTTGAATGAAATTTATTTTCCTGCTAATTTGATTCCTGGGTATTTGTGGAACAAGAGGAGTGATAAAGTCTAGCCTCTTGCCCCTGCACAGTAACACTTCCACCAAGATTTCAAAGGAAGACTGGGAGGTCAGGCAGCATGCTGCTGAGTTCCCTCAATGAGATAACCAGTGGAGTTGCTGAAGTGAAGCCAACTGGGACACCAGGAAAGCAGAGGTTCCAGCAAGGTGCCACGCCAGCCATGGAGAGCTACAAACATCTGCCTGCAGTATCAGAGAGTAGCCATGTGGCATGCAACCAGCAAAGTCAAGGGGCAGGACTGCCTGAAACTTTGGGAACTGATCCCCTCTCCTGAATACCCAGAATACCTGACTTACAGATTTAAGTCTTGAGGCTTGCCCTGTTGGATTAGTATCTTATTCTGGTCAATTCCTCTTTACTTTTCTAATGCTCCCTTCTAGAATAGGAATGTTTACCCTGTGCCTGCCCCAGCACTGCATCTTAAACTTAGTTTCCACAGATACATTGTAGTAAAGCAAAGGTAACAAGTAGAACTTGGAGTCAAAGTTATTCTCATAAAATTGGGGAGTAGAAGAATGGTTACCAGAGCCAGGGCTGGGAAATGGGGTGGAGAGAATGGGGCATTAATCAAAGGGTGCAAAGTTTCAGGTAGATTGGAGGAACAGGTTCTGAATTCTGTTGAAAGCAGATTGACTATAATCAATAATGTATTAGAAGCTGGGCATGGTGGCACAGGCCTCTAATCCCAATAACTCGGGAGACAACTGACAATCCTCAGCAACTTAGTGAGGCTCTAAGCAACTTAAAGAGACCCTGTCTCAAAATAAAATATAAAAAGGGACTGGGGATATGACTGAATGGTTAAGCACCTTTAAGTTCAATCCTAGTGCCAAAATAATAATAATAATAATAATAATAATAATAATAATAATAATGATGTTTGGCACTATGAATTTTAAAATAACTAAAGCATAAATTTTAAAAATCTAACTACAATAACAAATAAGTAAGAGAGTGATGAATATGTTGATTAGTTTGACTTAAGTAGGTCAGGTCATTTGATAAATTTCATACACATATCAGAACATCATATTGTACCTATAATTGTATAAAATTATGTTCAAATTAAAATAAACTTTAAATTAATATTGATAATTTTAAAAATCAAAACCCTTTGGCCTCATAGAGCTGCCATTTATCTTAATTATATTTTTTACATCCTTGTTTAATCTCAGAAATTTTTTCTTTCATTTTTCTCTTCCTCACTTTTGTGTGTGTGTGTGTGTATGTGTGTGTGTGTGTGTGTGTGTGTGTGTGTTACCAGAGATTAAATACATTTTCTGTTGTACTGTTTTATACTACATATCCTTAGTTTTTCACAAGTTTTCAGACAAGGTATCTCTCTTTTAATCTCTTTGTCAATAGATGCTTGTGGTGTTTAGGTTGCTATACTAGGTACAATTATGTAGGAGCTTATCATAAACCACATTTTTTTAAGAAATAGACCAAATTCTGAGAATATGTTTCCTATTTAATATAAAATGGAAGTTATATAACAACTGTTTATCATTTTTATTACATTTGTATGTTATATAAGCTAAATATTTATTCAAGGAGGAATCAAAGTTTGTAATGCTTATAAAATTCCACCTTCTAAACTGAGTGATAAATTGAAAGTATAATATTCATATAAAGTTTTCCTGGAGTGAATTTTATACAAAAAATGTTATTAACAATTTTGTTTTAGCAACTGCACATACATATACAAGCATACACAGACACACATGTACCAGTGATGAAATGAAAGGCTTTGGGATTATTGTATCTCCCATTGTATGAGAAAAATAATGTTTAGAAAAAAGTTGCATAGAAATAAACTTATAATCAAGACTTTTGCCTCCAAATACTATATCTACTTGTTCATAAGTAGCAAGAATATACATTTAAAACAATTGCTTCACATGTATGTTAATTACATATATTTTCTTGATTTACAATGTCATTTCATAAACAGTGATAAATATGAATTAGAATAAGAACAGACTACTGATTGGAATATAAAATATATCCTCAATTGAGGATTATGCTTCTCAATAACTGGATGGTTGTACTATATATTTCTCTATTCTGATATACATGTATATATTTATTTGTATATATCATATGCATAAATATTTATGTATATGCATATCAATAAGTACATATTATAGTTCACAAAGCTAGTAAGGTGTAACTTTTGAACCAGATGGTTTGGTCTTATGAACCATATATATTAAGTCCACACCAAAAAACCTTTCAAGTTGCTATTTTTTTGGTAATAAAGGTAGTTTATAGAGGAAATGAAATGGTAGCAGAAAGTGAATGAAATAACCAGAGTTTTTATTTTTGCCATCTCAACTAGGGAACTGAGATTGGATTTTTTTTAGTGACAAAAGTTAATCAGAAAATCAGTTAGTAATCTGTTGCAATATTATGCATGAATTAGTAATGATAAAAGAAATATCTAGAAGGCAAAACTGGCAGAATTTTACATTTAAGTATATAGCAGAGGTGGACTTAAAAAGGAGCCAATAATGACTCTCAGGTTTCTGTGTAAGTGGCCAGGGAGACATTGGAAACCACACCTATGATAGAGATCACAAGAGAAGGATTACAGTTAGCAAAAAGATTATTAGTTCAAATACAGACAAGTAAAGTCTGAGGATCCCTTATGATAAATAAACATAAGTATCTTAGGGAGAAAGATATGTGCAAGTAGGATCAAGTGGTAAGTAACCAACAGAAGAGTGAAGATCCTTATAGTATTCCCTGAAAGGAAAACTGGCAGAGCACTGCAGGCACAATAGATGGGCCAGAATCAAACACAGAACAATCCTACTTTCAGGTTAAAATCCAGGTTATCCAAAAACATCTTGCTATTATATGTGAAAATATTCATCAAATTCATTGCAATTCATAACCATAACTTCTCCATTCATCTCTACTTTAGAAACAGTCACACTAATAGGACCACTGTATAAAAATCTAGTAACTAGTTTCCCCTAGAACATTGCTTAAACACACTGCCAAAATCGCAACCGGTAATTACTCATTTATACACTTTGTGGCTAAACAATAATCTCCCACCTCTGCAAATATGTGCAATGTCTAATTTACATATTACTTAATGTTATTCATTTGAAAGTTTGTGGGTCTTGTGATCGTTTTTCCTCGATGAGATCTATGGTTTTGTTTTGTTTTGTTTTCTCCCTAAAATACTTGTGTATATTTAAACTCAAGTTTATTGTTTCTATAAGATCAGTATCAGAAGATAGTTTCATTCTCACCATTTCCTAGTTCTAGAAATACGTGTGTGAGAATGGGAAAGGCTATTTCAATGTAGCCCTCAACCATCAAGAGGATGATCAAATTACTGCTCCAGAGATAACCAGGTACAATAATTTAGCAAACAGAATGAAGTCTTGGGATAGGAATAAGAACTTAAAAAATTGCAAGTGTTTTTATGTTTTAGTTTTCAGTGACCTCCAAACTCTCTTCACTCTGTCAGGGGCGGGTTCTGAGGGCCCCAGAGCCGCACCCTGGCCTGATCTCTAAGATGGCGCCTGGCAGCTTGCCAGAATAAGCCGTACTTATAGTAACTCTGATTGGCTGCTGTAAACTGATCCTTCATAGGCTAATATCTCAGAACTCTGATTGGCTGCTGAATATGAGGTGATTCTTGTAACTGCCTAGAGACTGATCCTTGATAGGCTAATATCCCAGAACTCTGATTGGCTGCTGTATATGAGGTGATTCTTGTAACTGCCTAGAGACTGATCCTTGATAGGCTAATATCTCAGGCTGACTCTGATTGGCTTATGCTTGCTATATAACCCAGACACTTCCTCGAATAAAGGGCATTGTTTGTTGGGCATTGTTTGTTGTTCATCGTTCGTTGTTCGTCGTCGTCATTCGTTGGTCTTTGTCTTTTGGGCTTTTTTGTTCGTGTGAAAAGGAAGCGTATGCGTTATCATTGCCTCCGCAGGCGGTGGGCAACGATATCACTCCACTCTAGTCACAACCCCTAAAACATAAATCTCTCCAAGTCAATTTTTGTTACATTCTTCCAAAAGACCCTGATTTGTGTTAGGTCACAAGCCTTAGTTTCCACAAAAGAAGGATATGCCTATGTTTACCTCTTTACTCTCTTTTCTTTCTACTCCCTTCTCCTTCTTTAAGGATTCTAGGACAAATCACCCACTGTTCTTCAAAAGAGTCATTTCTTTGAAGCCCTCTTTCCTTCTTACAGGCTCCAACACTGTTGTCTATGTAACTTATCTTCCTTCATACTCAGTTTAGAGATTGATTCCAGGAAATCTTCTTTGTCCATTAGTGGTTGGTAGATAGGTAGCAATCAGTCAGGGCCATCATGACTGTGTGTCCAGAACTTACCTCCATCCTCTGATATCACATGATGAAGAGTTACGATGTCTTCCTCCATGTTGTACCATGAGTATTCTCTATTGGAAGGAAATGACTTTTATTTCTCTAAATCCAGCTTAAAGACTGCCTAGGCTATAGAAGACACTCAGTAAATACTTGATGCATGAATGATCCATGATGGGAAACTGGTAAAGAATTTCTAAACTGTTTAAAGAAAAATGCTGATAAACATTCTGCAGGACAGAAATGGTCCTCTATTGTAAATTTGAAAAATATCAGGCTAAATATACCTAATTAGAAATTTGCAACAAGAACGTATACACATCGTAGTTTCCAAGAAATGGCAATTCTATGTATTGTTTGTCATATTTGTTTCAAAACCACTTTCTCATTTAATGTTGCAAGCTACTTTTTAGAACTTAGTTTTAGAAAAACTGAAATCATCTACCTCGTATAGTGAACACACATTTTATTCCTTCCTTTAACCAAAAAGAAGAGGGGAAGAAGTTTTTAACCATAATTCTCCACAAATAAACTTTAGGCATTCGATCCACATTTCTACTTCCATAGCCCTTTAATTTATAACATTTGACATTTGAAACTTCCAAAACTTTTATGCATTATTTTAACATGGCTGTAAAGAGAGCAAAGAAATGATAGTTGGTACATTAAAATACGAAGATAATTTAGTCAAGAGCAAAAGCTAGAGCTTTTTATTTTTTCTATTATTGTCAAGAAGCTATGGCATCATATGTAAAAAAAAATTAGATAAGTTATTCATTAAGTTATTGTTTTTAATAGAAGTGTTTCTTAAAACTATTCTTTCCTGAATAATCAGTTTCCATTCAGTTCAATGACCTTATTGAACTATATTCATTAATATAAAAATTATGCATTTATTCTTTGTGAAGTGCTGACTCTGGTATTTTACATACTCCCTTGAACAGAGGATTGCTGAAGTAATTACTCAAGTATTGAGTTACTATTAAATAGATGCCACACTTTGATCTACATATTATAAGTCTCTATCTCAAATACTTGCCACAAATATATCAAAGATTTAAATGCTAAATATTTTTCAGTCTATTTTTCAATTCCAATTTTTTTCAATTCTAGTCATATGTGAATATATCTATACTGAGAATGATTTCCTCAACTATATCAACTGATGTGATTAGGATAAATACTAATGTTTGGGGGCTAACCATTTATAAAACTTTAAGGCAAATCTAAATCTATCTAACCTATGAGACATTAAAAGGAATAAGATTTATGAGTGACTAAAGACATATCATATTTCTGAGGTTATAAGAGTCAATCAAGACAAGAAAAAAAATAAATTCCACCATGCCATTATTAAAGGCGATATTTCCCCATGAAAACTGGCTATCAAGAGTCAGAGTTTATAAAAGTTATTCCAAGGTGACAAATTAACATGTGCAAAAGAATGAAGGTAGTGATGCATATGAAACTCATGCAGAAACAATCAGTTGAGCTAAACAATCGGAGTGTTATGGAAGAGTGTTGCTCGAGTGTACGCATAGACAGGAAAGTTTAGGCTAAGGACATTTTATAGAATTATTTGAAAATCAGATGGAGAGATTTCTATTTAATTCAATGATACTCGGATGTCATTTAAGGTGGATGAGCAGCAGAAGGATTAAATCAGGTTTGCACTTGAGGAACTTTTATCAGTCATAGGATGAGTCAGAGGGTGGATGAGCCAGAGACAGGAAGACCAATTAGGTAAAAGGTAACAGGCTTGTGAGAGGATTAGAGGACCTCATTAAAATTGGAATGAGAATAATGAGGATGGAAAGGAGAAGGTGGATTTGAGAGTTAGAGGACACTGATGGAGATCAAATAATTGTTGATGAGGTATTCTTTATATTTACTCCAATACAGAAATTCAGATACAGCAAAAAGAGTGAAGAAATAAGATTAAAATCAGCTAACAGGAATTCACTTTTATGGTTTTATAGCTGATATTTTTGAAGTAAAGTGATTTTTATTTTGTTTCATTTACAAATTTGCTGTAGATATATTCTCGGGAAACCATCATTATAGATTAGAATTTCCTCAAGTTACTCTCCCTAGTCATATTGCATTGCTATTATAAATTCAGTACACATTCTGTTCATGATTTTAAAAATTTCCTAGATACATATATATGCCTGTGTAAGAAAATATGTAATATTATTTTAACATTTTCTGAATTTTATACTCTTATACTCTTATAATATGCTTTTCAAAAGTATATCTTGTGAGCTCTATATTTTTTATTTGTTCTAATTAGTTATACAAGACAGTAGAATGCACATCATTGATACATCATTTTTTAGTGGAGAGTAATTTCTCATTCTTCTGGTTGGACATGATGTAGAATCCCACCAGTCATGTATTCATATGTGTACATAGGGTTATAGTGTCTGATTCATTCTTTTGTCCTTCCTACCCCCAAACCCTTCCCCTCCCTTCACTCCCCTCTATCTAATCTAAAGTAACTATTCTTCCCTAGCACCCCCCTTATTGTGAATTAGCATATCTTTATTTATGTACCAGGAGCCATCCATGGCTTGTCTGAGAACCAAGCATAGTTGGGCCATTAACCAGGAGGATCTGGCCTTAGGAACTCACTCACAGTTATTAATAATCTTTTAAGATTGCCTGAATCATGTGGTTATCCTGTGTTGGTTCACCGCTGAAGTTCCAATACAAGCATTGTATGTGGAGCAACCAGCTAGAGCCAAATGGCTTGCTTACCTCCATCCCCCATCCTGTTTTATGCGGAAGAAACTCCTACTAGTCCCTTTTGATCTGTTCTGATATAAATAAAGCAAGCATGGGCTCCTTCTTTTGTTAGAGCCAAACCCTTCCTGACGGCTCAATCAGTCATGCACCTGCTTTTAAGATAATTCTGTCTTTGGTGGTTATATCTGATAAATAAATTTCATAGCATTTATTTCTCAGCCAGCCCATCCCTCCAACAGGAACCCTTTCCCTCGCCCACATAGGACATTCGGCGAGAATTGGTGCCCAACATAGGGCATCCGAAGAAAAGTCTCAGGTGGGTGTTTGACCTCCTCTCATGGAAACAGAAACAGGCACATGGAGTACCTTATTGAGAAAGAGAGAGGAAAGGAAAATCTATAGCATGACCTGGAACACAGGGAATTTTAACTCTAAAAGAGAAATCTACAACCATGGATGGCTCCTCACATTTATGTATAGATTGATTTGATCAATTCTTCACTAATTATAGTGTAGTATGAGTATGCAGCAAAGTATTTATATGTCTTTATTTGCTTACAAAAAATGAACAGGTTTATAGCATGATTTTAATTTTCACCCTATTTAGGTATACTTTTTATTTTGGAATAAGTTTAGATTTATAGTAAAGTCATGAGGATAGTGCAGAATTCTTGAGTACCATTATCCTCTTGCATTACTGTGATACATTTACCAGAACTTGAAAAACTGCAACTGCAAACACATTGTTTAGAGCTAAACTACATGTACTGATGATCAAATACTTTCACTTTCATAGGTAGTCTAGAGAAAGCAAATAGACTGATGAGAAACATTGGCAGAGAGGTAGACAGATGCACACTGTAGTATTTGTGTAAGTGTGACACTCATGCAGAAACAATCGGTTGAGCTAAACAAAACACTCTACTATATCCTCTGCAGAGTCATTCCATTTGACATAAAGAATAATGAGAAGTTTGGTATTCTTTGTTGTTGTTGTTGTTATTGTTGTCTTTTTTCCAGAGACTGTAGACCTAAAATTACAAGTCAAAAGAATAATGATCAGGGTGGACACTGTCACAAAGGTGCTGAGAATAGTAATTTGTCTTTGGCTGATGTGCACATCCTAGGTTAGGCAATATTAGGATGATTTTAATTGAATGGCAAGGAATTGCTAGTTAGAATATTCTCAATTGCTTTTAGCAGGAAAAATATTAGATTGTGCAGGTGGGATGAGTTTCATCACAGAAAACAATAGAAGAAACCCTAAAATAGACAAATATAGTTTAGAGAAACTTGGGGGCTATTCAATTTCATTCTCTCATTTGTCTGTACAAATGGACAAAGAGAGGTAAAAGAGGATAGATGATTTTCCTGATATCTTGCAATCAATAAGGGTATCAATTCAGTCTTTTGAGTCTTAGTCCAAAGTTTTGATGTCCACTGAAGAGTATAGTTTTGAGGCACAGAGCTAAAATCAATTCAGTTGCAGTTAATCTTATTAAATTTATAACAAAGATGTTTATTGGCCAATCCTTATCAAATAGGGATAATTATCACTCTTAAAATTTAGGGAAAGGAGGAATAAAAGTTTGTCTATAAACTTAAAAAGAAGGCCTCATGTTGAATCACAGAACATCTGTGAAACTCCCACTCTAAATGAATAAAAACGTATACCTAGAAAATCCTTTCAAACTTGTGGCAGATTGAAAATGTGACCATAGTTCTTTACTTTTCCCTGTACCTGTGTTATTTGCAATGTGACTTTCTACTCACATCAAGATGGGAGTCTCTTTCCTCTCCCTTTCCACCTGCCCTATGACTTAATTTGTTCATGGAATGCAGTACAAGTAATGTGTTTCTGATACTTAAAAACTCAGTGCCAAGAAAATACAAATCAAAATTCTCCATTAATAAATAAGCCTAGTTTTACAAATGACTTCTGTCACAGGCAAACACACAGAAACAGAGGAATGGTAGTTAATAGCAACCAAGGTTGCTGGAATAGCAGCTCTCCATTCCCCTTTTACCAAAGGAGATAAAATTTCAGATATGCAAAAAGATTATGTTCTAGAGATCTGCTGTGTGATGTTGTGTTTACAGTTAACAATACGGGATTGTACACTTAAACATTAAAGAGGGTAGAGTTCCAGTCATGTCTCACATCACGATACAAAAAAAAATTTGCAAAACAAACAATTCCAATCAATGACAACAGGGGTGAAAATTCTGTATCTAAATCATTTGACTTCAGTTCAAAAAAAGTCAACTAGAAGTAATGCGTTGTAAATTAGAGGCCACTTCTTGATTTCTATTAGCTAAGTGTAATATTTGTATGTGACCACTAGGTAGAGCTAGTATAATGATATCCTGAGAGAATAACAAAAATATACAAAACATACTCAGCACGTGTATGGACTTCTTTTCTTATTTTGCCTTCTATATGATCCCATGTAGCTCTGAATATGACATTAAACTGATAAAACTCAGTTCTGCCTTCACTCCAATATATTCAACCTCCAATTTTATTAGTTTACAATAGTGATCTCCATAGACTGAGTTATAAAATTTAATCTATAATAGTCATAATTTAAAACTATATCAGCACAACATTTTTGCATGAAATTTGTCCTAAATCCCCCTAAATATTTTTATAAGCTTGTAATAATTATTTTTAAATTTGTGTACATTAGAATATTTATCATGCATGTGGCAAATGAAGATCACTACTTTTAGATAAAGATTTAATGTGAAATAAAGAATATATAAAAATAAAGGTTCAGACTCATGCTGAAAGCCTTAAAGCAGAAGTTAAGCTAGCTAAAACGTAAGTATTTTTCAGTAGTCAGAAATGTTCTAGTATGGAACCAGCAGGGAACAATACAACTTGTAAGAAACTTAAAGGCAGAGACCATGTTTTAACCTTCTTCTACAGCTCCGATAAACAACCATTACTATCTTGGTCATCATGGAATGGGAACATAAGTCTTTGAGGATTCATTCTTAAAGATCAGTTGTTTATGTGCGGCTACATAAGTGCATCATTTTGAATTATCCAGAAACTAATTGGACCATTATTCAATGCAATGTATGTAGTTTATTACAATTTTAAGTAAGTGGCCTCTCTCAAACTCAATTTATTAATCTATAAAACTTTCTTAATGATATGTGATTTAGAATAGAGTCAGGATCAATTGGCTTTGCTGGCCAATAAAGCAACATTTTTCAGATTTTGTTGAATAACAGAATTACCCAGGAACATGTTAAAATGACAGTCCTGGACCCTACCTGTCTCCTGAAAGTCTGATTAAATAATTCTGAGATATGTTCTATAAGATCTGTATTTTATCAATCACCTGTGGTTGTTATGATGCAAAAGTCTGTATACTATACTTCCAGGAGTATAATCATTAAGTTGAGAAAGACCTGAAATCTAAGCCTTGGTTTCTTAATCAATAAAATGGGAATAATAATATCAACATGATTAGTTGCAATTATTAGAGCAGCTAGTGTACATAAGAGAACAACATGATACCAACTCTATAAATGGTACTAATTGTTTTCCCTTATCCAGTTATCTTCAAATAATCTGAATATTCTCTGACAAGATATTCAAGGAAGTAAACGATGGTGACAGTGATATGCATTTTTGTTATGCTTCTATGATTTGATTTGATTTTCTTGCCATTTATTATATTCTGCAATTCTTGTTAATCACATGCTTACATGGGTAGCAATGTCACTTTATCTATTATTAATTACTTACAGCCTTGTATAGATTTTTTTTAACTATGCTTAGGAACAGATTACATTGCCACAAGGTGTACATTTGCCTTGTCTCTCAAAAATGTGTCAGTAGAAATATACAACAGGCCTTTTCTCATAAAAAGGCTCTCAAATAGAAACTTCAGAACTTTCTCCTGAAGAAAATAATTCAATTGCATGTTGTCATCTAATATGTTAAATCCCTTTCTTGTCATAAGGTTTCTCATAAAATTGTTAATGCATGACCCTCAATGAGACCATTGAACTAAGCTGCTTTTGTAGTTCTGCATTTACATAATCCTGCTTTCGGGTAGTATTCTATTATCTGAAGAAAAATACATGATGTGTATAAAAAAAAAAAGGAACCCTATCTTTAACAATTGTCTTTTCTCTAGAAAGTGATCATTTTGAAAAGATGTACATTGATACAATGTGCTTGTATGACTTTTGAATAAAAGAGCTGTCCCACCCTGACATATTGAAAAATACTCTGAATTAAATAAACACTAATAATAAATGGACTACAGGATAATGCAGTTGTCCAAATATTAAACTGAATGTTTTGAAGGTAAATTATTCCAAATATATTCATCATGTGTCTCTTTCTTCTCATATTTAAACTTAAGGGAGATAGAAGTAACACTAGCTAACATTTATTGAGCACGTATTAACTTCTGGGCCTCTCCTAAGTACTCTATATTTTATGCCTTATTTAACTCTTACTATCCAGTGCATAATAATATTATTTTTCTTCATTTATAGTTGATAAAACTGAGACACAAAGAAGGATACTTTCATGTTAATGATCTTGCAGGAGGAGATTCCAGATTTATATCCTGGTAGTCTATTTCCAGAGGCAATGTCCTTAAATCACATCAGATCCTTCCCTCCCTTTCATATAATGCCCTTTCCAATGAACTATTATTGCATCAAGCAGGGCTTTAATGAGAAGAGAGAGGCCTCACCAAACTCATCATAGTTAAATTTCAATCTATTTTTCCCATCTATTTTCTAGGAATTCAGTTTCCCATTGCTTCAAAATCTTTCCGCTATTTCAGGTTCTTGAACGTGCCTTTGTCAAAAGTATCGCTTCCCTCACCTGAATGCACTCCCTACAGTTCCCAAAGCAGCATAACAATATCATAATCATTATTCTGCACCAACCTTAAACCTTTCAAACTTTGTAACTGAGAGCTCAATCAGAAAACCTTAAGCCGGCACATGACCAAACTGAGAAGCACTCTCTTCTCTCACTACATGTTTTTTTTTTTTTTTTTTTGGAGATAATCTTGTACTTCAGGATATGTTCCACCCATCAAGCAAGATCCCCTATATATCATATACATTGCATTTAGGAGACTTAGGAGTGACCCACATTTCTCTATTATTTATAACTCCCAGTGTGGAGATCCAGAGGGGGAATAAATCATTATCTCTATGGGGCTGGTGACTTGCCTAATGAAGAGCCTCAATACCACAGGAGGACTTATCTTGAGAAACTCTAAAGATGATGGTACAAATAAAAGAGCAAAGGGTACAAAGGGTACTGTACAAAGTTTTTCATTTTGAAAGTACTACTATTTATTTATTCAACATTGTTTGTATCAGTCGTCCTTGTGTTTTATTGTTAAAAATTAAAAGAAAACCTGTTCCAAGACCCCTGTATGATAGTCATATGTTGTTTTATAACAAAAGCTAACTAATTCGGTAATACATTTAAAGTACTTAGAGTTGTGCTAATCCCAGTGACACCTATTATCTTATAAATATGTGAGATAAAATTTTATTAACTAAAACATTAATGCAGGGGACCCATAAATTTGAGGATTTCTGTAGTAAATCTGTCTTCCACCCTGCTCTGAAGATGACAAGTTGAAAATCTTTCATTGGTACTATTGATTTGGAATGTATTACTTCTGAGCCAAAATAATCCAGTTCTCCTCCTTCTCCTCCTCCTACTCATTTTCTTCCACTTTGTCCCTTAATTAACTCTCCATTAGGGTAATATCTATATGTACTCTTATGATGACTCTGTAGACACATTTTGAACACTGTAATCTCACTCTATGGTTCAGAACAGAATTCATTTGAGAGAAAGCCTCCAAAGTCTCACTCCTAAGCAACAACTTCTCCCCCTTTTCCTGACTAAGAATGCCCAGTTCTATTCAGGAATAGCAGTCTGGTTTACCTCTTTACAACCACAGGTAGTAGATATTAACCCATTAAGATAATTCTTTCACTGTTGACAAGGACTGACTTGTCTTTCAACCTTCATCTATTAGGTGTCAGTAAGTCTGTCCCCCTAATATTTCATGAAGGTTTTCCTTCATGATAAAAAGAGGAAAGCAAAGAGAAATTGCTTTTTCATCTCCGGATATTTTTCTGTGTGAAAACAATGCCTCTAACTGATGCAATCCTTGGGGATTTAACATCACATTGAGAATGGCAGAGTTTGAAATAGAGAGACGGAAACCAAGCCCTTAATAAGTGTTATCCACTGTAAAGTCAGTCTCCAGACATTTTATTGTGTGACTTCTTTGTTTAGGCATTCTTAAGTAAAGTTTCAATTACTTACAACAAAAATCATCCCATTATAACAAACTCATTTTAGCAAACCTACTTCTCTAATTTATGTTTCAAAGGACAATATCATAGAGACTTAATTTAATTCTACTGATATTACATAAAATATCTTTTTGTTATGTTAAAATGATCTTTAAGATACCTGTAAACTTTTGGGAGACAGTGAAATATAAATTTAGCTTCTCATTTCAAATAACATTTTAAAATTATGATAATGGAAAATGAAAGCTGTAGTAATCTTAATGGAAGTACATTCTTCCAAGTTTAACCTGCCATAAGAGTTTAAGTAGTAATATAGTTAACTAAGACTCACACATGAAATTATAGTAATACAATAAATGTTTTTGTATTATTTGGGGGACATTGTGGGGTTTGTGGAGTTTTGTGGTTTAGATTACTATTAACTTGCATCAAGTGACAAATTTCATTCCACATTGATTTTTCAATACAAGTGCTTATTATTTCCAATATTTTGTGAACTTAACTTTTACATGTATATGACTATTTGGTTCTTGATTTATTTTGGAAGTCTCAATAGAAATGATTGTTATCAACATAAAAATTTTGAAAGTTTAGAATATTCTTCCCCATGTGCCATTACAAAAGGAGTTACATCATTATTAGGGTTATGTTTAGTTATTCTCATTTTATAATGGATAAAACTAATTTCAGAAACTTCACATCACTTACTAAGTATCATAAGATACAAAGAGAGAAAGAATGGACAAATGTACTCAAACCCCATGTACTTATTCTATGTGTGGTTTAGTATATAGAATCTGTTAGGAATTTCACACTTATCTGACTCAGTGACACAGCTCTCCTACCACCAAGCCGGGCGGCCAGCCTACCGCTCCCTTTCAAGCAGTGGCAATGGAGCAGTGGAGCAAAATGGTGAACTGTCAGAGTGATCCCCCTGGTGGGCTGGAACACAGGTGGTGAGAACCAGCCTGAGGCATGGTGGGCTACAACTACAGGCAAACCAAAGCCCACATACCTGTCATCCAGACAGATCAGCCTGGTCCAGTGCATATACCCATTCCACACATCTCTGCAGCTTCAGGCCCCACAAAGCTCACAGGGCATGTGTGATTCACTGACCTAAACATCTGATTTTGCAAGAAGTGGGGAGAAAATGGAAGAAAGGCAAACTGGAATGGGAATTAGGGCTAACCAATAGCACTAGTACTGCCCCAAACCCTAATTAGCATTGGTAATTTTTTCAAACTCTGATTAGCATAAGTTTGGACAAATAGCATTGACCCAAATGCTATATAAACCCCTACACTAGCAGACTTAGAAAACAACCCTTCTTGGGTCTCCTCTCACACTGTGGGAGTTCTGTTTCTAAGCACACTTATCCTACTCTTACACTCACTTGTCCTGGTTTCTGGATTTTATTCTTCAAATTTAGGAACAAGAACCCAGAAAGAAGAAATCATTGGGGAGATTCTTGGGCCTCCTGCAACACTGCCCACCATTAAGAGCTACAACATTTCTCAGCTGCAGAGGCCTGCAGCTTGTGCAAGACCCTACCTACCAGCAGAAGAAGAAAATAGAGTTTCATCTCAAAACTCCAATTTTAATAATAGTGCAATTAAGAATAATTAAAATGAATAAGTATCAAGGATCATCAAGAAGTCTCAGAAACATAAAATAAAGCTACTAGGATAAGATTATGGTTCTGGAATCATGGACTTGAAACCATTTTTAAATTAAAACTGATAGTCACAGAAGCAAGAATTGTATTATGGGTACTTTAGGCAATTCACTATTGCTAGAGCCTAAAGTTAGTTATATTCTAGGAAATTGTTGATATTTAACCAATTGAACTATAAAAGGGACAATTTCATCTAGTTCAAAATTTTAGAAAAAGACAAGTACACATTGGAATTTAGAAAGTTAAGCAAAATTAGAGAGGAACTATGTCACGAAGGATGTTGTATGCCATATTAACAAGCTGAACTTTATATTGCAAATTATTCAGAAGCATTGAAACATTTTAAGCACAAGAATAATAAAATTATATTTTCATTTGTAACAGACAACTCTAGATGTGTAGAAAGGATGAGACTAATCATTACATCACACAATCACATCAAAAGAAGCCAATCACAATCACAAAGGCAATAAATAATCTGGACCTGTACCTGACAATGGTGAACAATACATATAAAAAACTTTGTCTGAATAACTGGCAATATTATTAAATTATTGATTATGGTATTAATACAAAGAGAAAATAGTAGATTACTCTCAATTTGCTGTCTTACATGACTTAAGTGGACTTAAATATTTAAATTTTATTAGCAAAACTGATCAGGTTTTGGAAGAATGGAAAAATATCTGTGTCCTTACTTATTTGTCATGTGTGTGTATACCAATTGCATAGTTGGATAGGGCAAGGAATTGCATAACTCAAAGTCTTAAAGGACAAAGAGCAATACATTAGTTCAAAAAACATAGTCATGTATATTTTTAAAACACCAGGAAGAAAATGGTTCTAAAGACAAGAGAGAAGAGAGGTTAATAATAAATACTAAGATAGTTGTAATAAGCAGGCATACCAAGAAAATTGAAATTCAAAAAGTCTATTTTGTACTTAACAATTTATAAATTACTTCAATGGGAAAAAAAAAAGAGTTTTCTGAAATTTCGACAGTCTTATGTTGAATAGAAAAAAAGTCTTTTGTGGGTCTATCATACCTGTCTTTTATACATTGTTGTTTTGAAACAGAATGAATATTTTGAGGTTTTAGCATTTATTATAAAGCAGGAACTCAATAAGTGAAGTCTTAGAAAGAAGGCAGGCTAACATTTTAATATATTGTACTCAAGACAAAATGCCCATGGAAGTTTGCTCCCACCATCCTTGGTGGGTCATTGGCAGTGGAGGTAAGTTTGCATTAACAGATTTGGAATTAATAGAGATTATATCTGATCAGCTTTAGCTGAAACTCTCAGTGAAACTCTTATACTAAGAAGAGGTTCATGTTAATTAGAGACGATAATTTCCAAATTAGAAGTTAATAGTATTTGACATCAAGGAATAATGTAATACATAGTAGGAGAGGACAATGATGTATTTATAGGGCTCACAAATACGTAGAGGTATTTTTAAGAAGATGAAGTAAGTAAGGAAAACGTGAAAAGTGGAAACTGATGGGGAAAATATAATTAAGATGGTGACCAACAAAACCCTAGAGAGGAAAGTGTTTCAAAAGGAAAGACTGGTTTAGCATACTAAATATAACTGTGCTTTATAACTAAAGAAGTCAGAATAGGCCATGTCTTTAGCTCTATGAAGTTACTTAATGCCTGTGATTAGCATGGTTGCTGTCAAATGACAAAGAAAATAGACTAAGTAGATGGTAGAAGAAAAAGGAAGACTAGGGTGCAATGAATAAAACTCTTTAAAGCAGTTTTGTTATGTCAAGGAAGTTATGTCATGGATTTTTAGTAGAGGATATAAGAGTTTTTCTACCCATTGAACGAAACTCTCAGTGAAACTTGAAATTATGTTCTATCTAAAAATACTTACATGGAACAACTGAATTATCTCAAAGGTGCATGTTTGACTTTTTAAGAAATTGCTGAAGAGTTTGCTAAGATCTTATGCCATTTTGCACTTGCAACAACAGTTTCAGAGGATTCCCACTGCACTATTTCCACACCAAAACCTCATATAATTAGTTTTACTAATTAACTATACCAATGCAAGTATAATAGTTTTAATTTATTTTCCCCTGATGGCTGATGATGTTAGGCATCCTTTTAGGTACTTATTGGCTATCAATATATGTGATTGAGAGAAGATATATTAATAGCCTTGTTTATCAGTTTGTCTTATATTAAGATGCAAAATATTTATGTATTCCATATATGAGATAATTTTCAAATACATGGACCATGAAAACCTTCATTGTGGGCATTGACTTTTAAGTCTTTATTTTTAAAAAAAAATCTTTTAAATTTTGCTAAAGACTAATTTTCACATTTATTTTCATTTCTCATGCTTTTTTTGAAGACTAATGAATTTTTGACAAATTTTAGATCAAAGTCTGTATCTTATACTTTTCTAGAAGTCTTGTAATGTTAGTTTATAGTCTTAGGTCTACAACCCATTTTGAGATCATTTTTGTGTGTGGTGTGAAGTAAGGGTTTAAATAATTTTCTTTCTTTCTTTCTTTTTTCTCATAGGAATATCACGTTCTTCCAGTACCATTTGTTGGAAACCCTACATCTTTACTAGTGAATTCCTAAGAACTCTCTTTATCCTCCCTAGTCTCTGGTAACCTCTATTCTACTCACAACTTCTATGAGATCTATTTTTAGGCTCTATTTTTAAGTAAGAACATACAATGTCTTTCTATGCTGACTTATTTCACCTAACATAATGCCCTTCAGGACAGTCCAGACTGTCACAAATTAGAGTACTTCTTGCTATTTTATAATTAAATAGTATTTCAACCTAAAAGTTAATTTACAGACAAAAGAATTAAGAAAATTTGGTAGATATAACAGTGGAAATTTTAAATATGGTAAATATATATGTAACACAAATTTGCCATTTTAAACATTTTTATGGGTACAGATGAGTGGTATCAGTTACATTTACAATGTTCTAGAAACCATCACTTTTGTTTTTCCAATACTTTTTCATCACCCCAATCAGAAACTCAGTAACCAGTAAGCAGTAACACCCCATTCCGTCCTCTTCTAGGCTCCTGGTAACTTCTAATATATTTTGTGTCCTTATAAATTTGTGCATTTTACATATTTCATATGTCTAAGCAATATTAAATAATATTTGTCCTGCTATGTCAAGATTATTTCACTTAGTGAAAAGTTTCAAGTTCAGCATGTACCAGAAATGTATTCCTTTTTACAACTCAATATTGCATTATTTATAGATATGATGTTTTGTTTGTTACTTTTATTTATTGATGGAAAATAAGTATTTCCACATTTTGGTTATTTCAGATAATACTATAATAAACAGTGTAGTATTATCTATTTGAGACCCTATTTTCTCACATATATACATAGGACTGAAATTGTTGAGTAACCAAGTAATACTATGTTTAACTTTTTAAGGAACCACCATTTTGCTTTCCATAGTGGCTGTACCATTTTAAATTTCTATCTCCTATGTACAAAGGATCTAGTTTGTCTACATTTTCACCACCACAAGATTTTGGTTTTTAATTATAACTATTCTTGTAGGTATGAAGTGGTGTCTCATTTATGGTTTGATTTGTACTTCCCATTAGAAAATAACTGTAGTTTAATGGGGTCAGAAAAATGGGACCTTTAAGATTGTGACCTTATACAAAGAGGATGAGAGGGAGAGATATTTCTACCTTTTCACAGAAAAAAGGCATGTGAGCACACTGCAAGATGGTGGCTACCTACCAGCCTGGAGAATAAGTCTCAGAATAGACCTACATTCACAGCACCATGATCTTGAACTTTCAAGCCTTCTAAATGCTGAAAACAAGTTTTTTTGTGTGTGTAAATTATATTCTTTCCTAAAAATTGGTCATTTATTTCATGATTTAGCTATTGAATAAATATAAAAATCTTTTTCACTTCTGTGGATTGAGATAAAAATTATGTCAAAACAAAAAAAAAATTAAAATCCTTATTTGAAAAAAATTGTGGTTTACAGATTTCTGTTATATTTTAGCAATGTTAGATTTATACTTTTAATGGCCATTTTAAAAACTATGTATAGATCATTAATTATCTTTGGAAATTCTATGCTGTATATAAGAGAATCTCAACATTTATTTTTGAATGTGGCAACCAGAACAATTTAATCACTATAACAGATTTATATATCTACACAAAGAGACAGTACTGTTAACTTGTATGTACAAGTAACTCCAAGAACTTGAGTAGCACAAAGAAAGTGTGTGAAAGATAGTAATGAAAGCATGGATATTTGAATCTCAGGATCACTCTTTACTACCAATGTGACATTAGACGGCTTGCCTAAGATCTCTCTACTTCAGCATCCTCATCTGAAAAATGGAAATGATAATAACAGGTACTTCAAATTTAGAACAGTTTATATTAGTATTGCAAATAGTGTGAACAATCTATTGTTATTATTCCACACAAATATAACATATTTCTTTCACTTTCCAATTTGCAAAAAATTTTTGAACATGTGTCAGGACATAATCACCAAAATGACTCTGTGAGACAGAAGAAAGTATCTTATTTAATAATGGACTAAAATTCAGAAGAGTTGTGAACTATCAAACATCATATTAAAATTAGAATCACTAAAGTCAAATCATATTAAAACAAAATAATTATTTTTCTATATTCTTTACACCACAGGAAATTGCTTCTGCTTTGTATTTAAATTGAATAGGAAAAATTGTATAGTAAAATTAATTTGTATAATATTGTAACAAAAGGAACTATTAGCAAAATTTCCCAGCAATTTATAGGGAGTTAATTTTCTGTTCTTACAGGTCATATTTATTTCTTCTGACTTTCAGATGAGTGAAAGTGAATTACTGGTTATGTAATTTATGTGGTGGTTAGCAATCTGCTGAATATGGTGGGATCATTTTTAAAATTTGTATTACTCTGACTTCATTATAAATAATCACAATTTACCCCAAATCTCATAATTCTGTATGCTAGAACATCAACAATGAGATATGCTTGCATATTTGCCTCTTATTTGAATAATTCTTGATAATTGGTTCATATTTTAAGAAAATTTACTTGCTCATTTTTGGAACCTCAGGATAAGTAAAAATGAAAGATTGCATTGATTTAATCTTTTTAAAAATTCACCAGTAAGACTCAAGCAATATAAACTGTTTTAGTTAAAAAAAAAACTATTATTTTAATGAACCAATTACCTGGTTAATAGATACATGTACATGAATTTTACTTATTATTGAACATTATAAGCAGAGATATTTAAAACATCTTGATTGAGTTCACAACTTTGAAGTAGATGCAGAAGGAATTACAGACTTTGGAAAATGTTTTCCATTGCCTTTAAAATAAGTCAATTGAAAGATAACAATCCAGTCAGAATGTCACAATCTGAAAAAAAAAAAACAGATTTGACAATACCTACCTAATAATGTTGCTGTAAGAGGAAAAATCATGTAAGTGATGTTCTTACAAAAATTCTGGCATACACATATGCCCCCCAATATTAAATATTATTTGTTAATTTGAATTCTGTAAAAAAATTGTGATGACCATTTTGTATCAGCAATGTGAATTTTACTAAACACAATAAGATTAAGAAATAAAACCAACTATGCATGTAGCAATTGCTATTATAAAATATTTACTTCAAAATAAATCTTAATTATAATTTGGTTTATTCTAAAATTTTATATGATTAACATCCTAAGACTATGAGAAAAAATTAGAAATTAATTTCAATGCACTATATTAAGCATTGTAAAATATGTGTAGCAAAATGTTAAAGAAATATAAGTATTTACTATGGACCATGGATAACTCAATTTTATTTTTGTAACAATTCTGTCATCAGCATGTTTTATTTTTAAAACAAAGTATTTGGTAATGGCTGAGCTAATTCCAATAAAATGTGAAAGAATAAAAATTAGAAGTCACTTTGGAAATTCAGGATAGCCTTTTAGACATTTTGCTCACAATTTTTTGCTTTGAGGACCATGGTGAAAGAACAGTGGTAGAGTAAAGCATCCTGGGAGGAGAGAGAGAGTGAAACAAAGCCAGTCTCTGAGGCTCGTCACTGAATGGGGAGGGCAGAGAGATGGCAACAAGAAAGGCAACACATGAAGAGGACTGCTGTTACCAGGATGTAAGCAAAGAGCTAAACTCAGGATAGAATGGAAGTGAGTAACTGGAAGGGTAACAAGAACCCAAGGGTAAAAGGAACAGAAGAAGCTGTGAGAGCAGCAGGGAACAGAGAAGTTGCCTTCATGCTTTATTTCAGCCAGTCAGTGAGCTTGTCTGGTACTTCAGGAATATCCTTTTAGGATTATTCTCTTTGTCATCCACACTGTTATCGTCTTGGATGCACTCTGCAGTATTCAGAATAGGATAAGCTTCACTGGAACAAGAAATGCCACAGTCTAGGGACTGAACACAGCCAAAGATGATTTGTTTCTTATGCCAGACATTCTAAGCACTGAGCATATGTCTAAGCACGAGTCAGGCACAGCAGAATTCGGGATCAAAGGAGAGTAGAGGTTTGGCCACCCATGCACACCCCCCAGATGTGACACCCTTTCCTTCCGCTCTTATTGCTTTGCCCTGTACTTGTCATGTGGAAAACTTATACTGTAGGCAAGCTGGGAATTATATACATGGACACTGGTCATCACTAATGGTTTCTTCTACTCTACTTTCACCCATTGCCACCTATCTAAAATAGCATTGCTGTTAATCTTCCTGACAATATTCTCCTCCAACTCCGGTCCATACACTTGCTTTAAAATTATTTTATCTCAATTGTCTTTCATGGTAAATCTATCACTAACCTGGTTTATCAAAACTAAACTCTTTGATATAATTTTTAAAAATCTCCATTATTTGGTTCCACTTTGCCAATGTTTAACAAATGATAATGAAAGAGATATTTTCTGTGCCTTCTACACAGTCCAGGACCATTTAAATCTTGTTCATGCAATTCTTTTCACTTTCAAGATATTCTTCTTATTCACTCAGATAATCAACACTAGCCCCTCTATCCAGACTAAAATGAGTTAATACATGAGGGAATCTTGGGAATATGGTGCTACAGAGTTAGGCTTACTGTCCTATACCCAATCAGCAATTAGGTCCTCCAAGGTTTGTTACTGTGGAAACATGGCACCTGGAACAGATCAGAGGTAACAGATTATGCAAGAAGATGAGAAGAAATAACTGATGAAAAATATTTTTCACTACGAAGGGAGAGGCCATTGGAAAGCCCTGTGTTGAGAGCTAAGTAAGTAGAATACTGAAAGTAGAGATTGGCCTGAGAAAGGCCAACACTGATCTCCAAGAATGTTCATGAAAGGATTCGCTGGCTTCTGAGGAGAGGTGGTCTGAGTTCTTTCCATTTCTGAGTCAGGATTAACTCCATCCTTTGTAAATGAGAAATCCAAACAGAAGGACTTCACTGATGATCATGAAAAGGATACTAAGAACACAAAAAGGATATATAACTCCATAGCACCATATTCCCAAGATTTCTTCATGTATTAACTCATTTTTAGTCTGGATAGAGGCCCTAGTGTTAGCATCCCACCAACATACAGGACAAAATCTTGGTCCCTCCAATTTCTAATGAGATTGTCACCCATTAAGGATTTCCAGAGCCAAATCTAAATTCCAAGGATAGTATATGAATAGACAATGGATAACAACCTAAAAGTGTCCATCAAGCCAAAAGAAGAAATAGTAAAAAAGAACATTTACAGCAGAGTAAGATGAAATTGCTATAAATGACACAATAACTGAAAGCAAAATAAATAGGAGCTCTTACAATGATTCAATTGTACCATAAAATATTTTCTAGAATAGGTAGGGAGATAGTAAGATAATTATTTAAGTTTGTGTGTAATATTTTTTATGAATTAAAAATCAGAAAAATAATGATCACTGAATTAGGTGACAGAATGAGACCCAAATTAGGAATTCATTCACATTAAACAAAAGTTCACAGCAATTAGAATTATAGAAAGAGAAGCGACAACAACAGGGAGGGAGGTAAGCTTTGAATACGTAAGAAATAACGTTCTTGAGCTGGAACAAGACCTGATTCTGTAGATTAAAAGGCATCACTGAATTTTAAGTAGTAACAATGAATAAAACAATACTTAATTATATTCCAATATTATTCTCTAACTCCAGGAATAAAGAGAAAATCTTATATGCTTTCAGAAGAAATAACTACTTAGTTACACAGTAAAAAGAATCAGAGTGAAATGAGATCTCTCAATTCTTGACACTTCAAATTAAAAAACAGTGGAACAACATGAATAACCAATAAGTAACAGTCATCTTATACACACATGAACACACACACATACACACACACACACACACACACACCAGTATAGAAATATATATGCAAATATAACAGAAATTGAAAAATAGAGACTTTAAGGTGAAAGAACATGAAGAAGAGAGGAAGAAGATCTTGGCTATCTCCTGCCAAGGATGAGATAAGTATTTATTTCTGTAAAATCTCCAAATATTTTCTTGCATTTCTGTGCAAGCATTGCATTCTCATCTCTGAGTTGTATGTAGATGTGGAATATAATGATTTCCTTACTCCAAACAGGACATTTTCCTGAACTTGTTGGATCTGTCATGTACACCCCAAAATACATAGAGCAAGTGTGCTTTCCCCCCAAAATGTGTACAATTGGACAGGTGAAATGAAAATTCATTCTACTGCTGTCACAACACTGTTAGTAGAATGAAAGGTGTTTTAGATTTGAAGATTCTTTTGATGGTAGGACAAAACACAGTGACACATAGGTAAGCAGCAAAAATCTTTGTGACATATCCAAATGGGAGAAGACTGTGTCACCCAAGGACACATAGAAGGTTGTAATTGGGTACAGGGTAAGAGTAAGATGAGGCTCAAGAGGTAGCTGTGTGTGACAAGAAGGGTAGGATTAGCTGGGTTTCATAGGCTCCCTGTGGATTGACTAATTTGAATAATTTCACTGACCCTGGGCATAGGGCCTGTCCCTAGTTATCTGGTACTGGACTCTGGCACAATTAAGGTAGGTATGTATCGACCCCAGAGTGTGAGAGTCCATAAGGGAAGTGGTTGTGAACTTAATCAGCTGCTCAAGAAGGAGAACCGAACTTGCTCTTGCCAGAATCTCAAAACTAGATGAGTACATTTTAAAAAATATATTACAAATGCAAGCCACACACTGGCAGATAAATGTTTAATGTACTATTCATAAGGGTTCCTATCCAGAATATATATTTTCAACTCACCAAGGATGAGACAAAGAATTCAATCTACAAGGAAAATTTACAAAAATTTGAGTAAATACTTCCATAAAGAAAATCTAAGACTGAAACATAAGTATGTTGACAAATTCTCACTAGTTATTAGGGAAATCTAAAGTAATACCACAACAAGACCCCTTTGAATGTCAATCAAAATAGTTAAAACCAGCATCAAATGTTGATGAAGATATAATGCAAGTAGAAGATTCACATTTTGCTGATGAGAATGGAAAATGATATAAGCACTTTGCAAAATCCTTTAGAAGTGTTTTACATAAGATTCAGAAATCCTTTCCTAAGGACTCACTAAAAGTAAATGAAAAGATATGTTCAAAGGTAAGATTGAATGTAGATATTCATAACAGTTTTATTTTTATTCATAACATCAACATACTAGAAAGAAATCTTATGCCTTTCAATTTGTAAACTAATAAACAAATTATGGTATAACCTCACAACAGAATTCTACTTGGCAATAAAAGCTAATAACTGCTGATTAACTACCGATACACCCAACAATATGGATGAAACTGAAAGAGATCAGGCTAAGTGAAAGAAAGTCCCGCCATATGCAAGACTACAAAGTCTATGATTTGTTTATGTGATATTCTTGGAAAGACAAAACTGTAATTAATGTCAGAAAGCAGAGCAATGATTGGGAGAGGTAGGGTTGATTGCAAAAGGCATGGGGAAACATTTTGCAGTGGTGGAAATATTTTATATGATGCCCCTTAAACTTATAAAATTGCACACTTAAACTTATTAAATTGTGTTGTATGCATGTTACACTAAAATGCTGGTTAATAGATTTAACAGAGTAAAATACACTTGAAAATTGCTGAGATTAGATTTTAAGTATTCTTGCCACAAAAAATGTGATGTAATGCATGTTGATTAGCTTGATTTAGCCATTGCATAATGAATGTATAAATTTATCAGAACATCATGTCATAATTATAAATATATACAATTTTAACAGTCAGTTAAAATAATTAAAAATAAAATGACAAAAGAATACAAATGTGTTCTATATTGAAACTTAATGTGTTTGCTTCTTTTATTTTCCCCTATGCAAGTTTATTTCTTTTTAATATAGTACAACACATATTTCCAAAAAGAATTCAGTAAAAAAGAACAGGATGATTAAGAAAACTAAGACCACCACAATTCAGTTTTTGAAAGAGAATTCATTTCTTTTAATAAGTATCAGTATTTACTTTAAATTCCTAGTAGTACTTTATAACGTAACTCAGACTTTTCATCTTTAATGTTTTAGTCAGCTTTTTCTCTGCTATGACTAAAAGACCTGTTGAGAACAATTTTAGAGGAGGAAAATTATTTGTAGACTCATAGTTTCAGAGGTTTCAGTCCATAGTAGGCTGGCTCCATTCCTCAGGGCTCAAAGTGAGGCAGAACATCATGGCAGAAGAGCGTGATAGAGGAAAATAGCTCAGGACATTATCAGGAAGCAGAAAGACTCAGCTCAGCTCACCAAATATACACCCCCAAGGCACACACCCCATGCCAGCCTACAGTTACCACTCAGTTAATCCATGTCAGGGGATTAATCCACTGCTTGGGTTAGGGTAACCTAATCATTTCACCTCTGAATAGTCTTTCATTGTCTCATACATGAGGTTTTGGGGGACTCCTAATATTTAAACCATGATATTTAGTTAAGGCATTTAATGACCATCCAGGCAAAATCACTGATTCCTTATAGATTTTTTTAACCTCTTAAGCAAGTGCGTGCTACACATGTACTCCTGTATCTATGACATTAGCATTTCAAATGAAAGATCATACAAAATTTTGTAAACTGAAAAACATTGTAGACATGACAGTTACTATTATTTACTGTCCTTTAATGTAGGGATTGTTCCTAATTCATCTTTATGTGGAGACTAACAAAGCATACAACCTAATTGTTGCGTGATTAGGATTAGGATACTTATTTTTGCATGATTAGGATACTTATTTTTGCATTTAGATTTTTCCAAGTTACAACATTTAATTTAGGCATCACGTGATAGCATCCTCAGGGCAAAAGCTGAATAGTGACTAACAGTGACTGCTGTGTTTTTCCTATTGGTTTTACTCATCATCACATTTCCTTCAAGTGAATTATTTATTGAGTTTCAGTAGCACTGAGTGCCAAAGGACAATTAAATTGATCCTCGACAAATTACTAAGAAACACTTCCTTGATTTTAGCGTTTCCCCTTAATTGTGAAGCCATGGCAGCTCCACAAATAAATGGGTCGCTTAACAACTCCACTGCTAATAATGTGAAAAGTGTGCATTACCTAATGCCACTTACAACATCTCTATTACCACTCTAGATGCAGCCAGTTACAGAGTGATAAAGATAAGAAGAGTGGCTATATTTTTTACCATAAATTATACTCAAACCTTTACAGACAGAGATACACACACACACACACACACACACACAATAAAATATTAAACCCATGTTTTAAGAATATTTCATGTTGATTGCTTTTACATGAAAGATTTGATCCTTATAAGCAGTTTATATGGTATATGAGAAAGCTCTATTTTATAATTAAGAAATCTAAGACAAAGAACAAAAAAGATTTTCTTGGTGGGGGGGGCACGTCACAATTCCGCGTTTATTTCACAACCTAACTATTGAATACCTACAATTAATTAATTCTATTTTTAGAAAAGTATAAGCTACTTGGGAATAATTCCATAAATAAATTTTCAGCATCTCATCCACAATGACAACTAACTACTACATTTCTTGGTTCATAGCACTGGTAATAAATAGAAAAGATATTAAATAATTACTGTAAGTTCTAAAAGTCTATATTCCAGACTATTTAATGGTTTATATATTCAATGTGATTAATTCTATCAACAGTTTTGTGAAATGGTCACCATTATCCTCACATTCCCTTCCATTCCCAGGATAAATCAATTTCTCTATGCATTAGTTTTCTATAACTGATATAGCAAAGGAACACAAACATAATGGCTTAAACAACAAAAATTTACTTTCTTACAGTGCTAGAGGTTACAAGTCCTAAAATCAAAGCATCATGGAGGAGTTGCATTTCCTTCTGGAAGTTCTAGAGCAGACTTTGTTCTCTGGCCTTCTTAAGCATGTAAAGGTTTCTTACCTATCTTGGTGGATAGTCAACTCCCTCCATCCTTAAAGCCAGCAACATTGAATTTCTCTGACCCCTTTTTTGTGATCACATTCCCTCTCACCAAAACCAGGAAAGGTTTTCTGTTTTTAAACCCTTATGTGATTAAATTGAGCTTACCTAAATAATGCTGGCTAATCTTCTATCTCTTGATCTTTAACCTTAATCATATCATCAAGGTCCCTCTTATCAGGTAAGATAACATCCACAGATTTGGGGATCATTATTTTACCTGCTACACCTCTATCATCAACTTTTCAATAATCATTCCCTATTTCTCTGGTTTAATCTGAAATCTGGCTTCTTTCTAAAGACGTTACTTTTCCTACATTGTCATAAGTAAAAATATTTTATTTTTTCCACATCAGATGTTCCAGAAGAACCAGAAGTTGGACCTGTGTTATCTTAGATCCATAATGGTAATTCCCACCATTATTTCTCATTTCAAAGTATCTTTTCTTAAGTTTCTTACCCACCCAGACATAAGATATATATTTCAATTTATAATTTTCCATCTCAGTTATTAGGCTGTGTCCTTCACAATAAGCTTCATCCTTTTTCAACCAGTTCCCATGGTCTCATCCTCAACCTTGCATGTCAACCTCAACTGGACTCTTAGTACATTGACCACTTATTCTTTCTTTTTCTGTTTTCTTTTACCTTTTTACCTTATTAGAGAGAAAGGATCAAGTTCTATCTCTATGGGCAGACGAAATTAGGAGCACATTTTCCCAATTACTCTTCTGTCTCTTCAAATTCCCCAAGACTATAGTCAAGAAAGGGTCTATTTAACTACCGATTGGCACATTTTAAAAGACAATTACAGAGAAGGAAAGAAAAGGATAAACGCTTGACAAAATAATGTTTCTTCCACAGTTCAAGGAAAACACCTTTGATCTTTATTCTCATGGTGAGTACCACCTTTCTCCCATCAGACTTAACTTGATTCTTTGCCCTGAGGCTATGCTCCTATTTCTCAAATAAATCTTTCGTTTACTCTAACCATAGAAATCCTCATCCACCTCTGCAAAAAAGCTAACCATATAATATATGAGTGAATCTTAACTGCCTGAATCAATTTCTTTCATTCACTAGCAATAAATAGAAAGTTTAGAGTTTGAAATACGTTTGCCTTATTTCCCTAAATAGTGATGCTTTTTGTCATCAAAGTCCTGTAGATTAATAAGTGACATGTAGAATGAGGGTCTCAGATGTAATGGAGAAGGTTTAGGCACAGGTAGTAGAATGAATTCTGAGACTCTTCCATTGAAGTTAGCCATAAATCCATCTTCATTGTTATTCTTATCTGTAAGAGTTTAAAATATCATTTCTCTCTGTTATTATGCTTTTCTTAGTACATCACAGTTATACATAATAGTGGGGTTTTATAATGACTAATGTGAATTGTCATCTTGATTGGATTAAAAGCACCTTAGATTAAGAGACTTCAGATTATGTCAATAAGGATGTTTCTAAGAAAAATTGGCATGTGGGATAGTGAACTGGAGACCCACCCAAAGTGGATTGGACCATCCAATAGATTGGAAACTTGAATGGAATAAAAGTTTGAAGAACAAGGAAACAGCAGCATATGCAAGCTCCATTTTTCTTGAATGGGTTCTTGATTGCTACTGGGATCCCATGAGGACATCACACTCTAGCTCCTTCCCTCTTCCAAAGTGGGCTCCACCAGTGATTCTCCAGGGAGTTTCTAGGCCTTCCATCCTAGACTAGGATAGCATAGTTGATCCCTCTTGTTCTGAGGCTTCAGCATCTTGGACTGCACAGCTACTTGTTCTTCCAGCTCTCTAGCCTGCAGAGAGCCACTGTAGGACTATACAGCATCTGGTTGTGTAAGCCAACCTAATTTTATTTATAGAAGCATATATTTACATATCCATCTTATTGATTCTTTTCTTCTAAAGAACCCTAACTAATATAGGTTGATTTTGATAAAATTATACATTCATGGAATAAAATTTGCTCCATTCCAGTTCCCAGAATATGATTATTTCTTTAATTAGTGAACCAGCTAGCTCACACAAATTCATACGGAAGAAAGAAACATTTCTCAATTTAACAAGTCATCTATAATTTACTATAAAGACAGTAATTCTTCTTTCTGTGTAAAATAGTTTTTGGTTTGTTTCTGTCTCTATCATGAGCCTTCTCAGAATAACAAAAGGAATAAATTGCTTTATCTTGGACTTCTCCTTGATTACAACAGAAATGGATCCTAGTTCAGTCATACTAGTAAAGATAAGAGAAAGTTAGGTTGTTATAACTAGTTTTTTTTTGAGTGTGGAGAAAAGAAAGGAAAAGGAATAATTACATTTTACAGATGTGCTTTAAAATATAATCTTTCTACTTAAAATTTGCATCCTGTAACATCTGAACTTCTTTGGGATCTTCCTGTATCTTTAGCGCTTCTTTCAATTATAACTTTATTACCTTCACTAATAAATTTTTCCCTTAGCATAGAAGTTTGAAGCATCTCTTTTGTGTAAAAATAAAATTAAACCATATACAATCTTCCCTTTTTCTTTTCCCTCACCATCTATTTTTTTCCATTTCTCATCTACATTAATAGCCCAAAATGTTCACGTTGTTTCTGGAATTTTTCATTCTAATTTTCTCCCTGATCATTTTTTCCTTCTCACACTGAAATTGTCCTTCTGACCCCATAATATCACCAAAATATTTTTTCTCGAGGTCATCATTAGGCTCCATATAAGGAAATCAGTAGAATTCTCAGCAGCTTTTAATCTCCTTTTAATGCTCTTAGCACCTCTTACTCTTTTCTCTTCATTGATTTTTCCCCAGGTGGTTCCTCTTCAGTATCCCTTATGGTCTACCCTCCTCCCATCAGTCCTTTCAAAGGTTGTATTCTTCATGTTTTCCTTCTTCTCTACAATTTCTGCAGCATGATCCTGTCTACAATAATGGCTTTAGTTGCTACTACATGTCTGCTGATTTCTAATTCAGTATCTTATAGTTAGACTACTTTTCTGAACTTCAAGTTCATTTTTGTACCTCTTTCTAGTTAACATTGTTCATATCTTAGAATTGTATTTCTGTCAGGTCAAAAATCTATCAAACTTTGTTATGTTCATGTATGAACATAGTACAATTAGTAATTATAATGCAGTAACTAAAACAATAATAAAATTGATAAAAGGAAGATCAGTAGAATAGAACAAGCAAATCAAGAGAAGGGAGGCAGAAAAGAAAAGGGAAGTTACTTGTGAATGATATTGATCTAATTATGTTATGTGCATATATGAATATGATATAATGAATTCAACTATTGTGTATAATTATAATGTGCCTGTTGTGTAGATAATGGGGCATCCCCCAAAAGCTCATGTGTGAGGCAATGCAAAAATATTCAGAAGTAAAATGATTAAATTATGAAAGTTGTAACCTAATCTGTGGATTAAACCACTTGAATGGATTAACTAGGTGGTAACTCAAGGCAAATAGGGCATGAATCCACGAAGTAGGTCATTGAGGAGCATGCCTTTGGAATTTGTATTTTGTCCCTGGTGAGAGAAGCTCTCCCTCTCTGCTTAATGGTTACCATGTTCTGAACTGGTTCCCTCTTTCATGCCCTTCCACAATGAGGTCCAGCCTCACCTCAGAACTTTAGTCCTAAAGTTTAAACATGGAGTCAGTCAACATGGAATAACCTCTGAAATCATGAGCCAAAATGTTTCCTCCTCTAAGTTGTTCTTGTCAGGTCTTTTGTTCACAACAAAGCAAAGCTGACTAAAACAGCACCAATAAAAAATAATAATAAAATAAAAATGAGCACAGAACACTAAAACATAAAATCCAGAACACTAAATACCTACTTGACATCTAACGTCTACTTAAAATAAACAAACCAATAAACTTGAGCTTGATGTAAGGATCATGTCATCTCACCAAATCAGTCATTCAAAATATAAATGGAAACTATTAAAAATACTATTAAAAACAGTGAGATGCTTTTTTTGGTTTCTCATTTACATGTTGTAAGAAAAAATGGATAAATAGTAAATACACATATTCGATACCTAAGTTTTGTTGTATGTAATTTTAATACCGAGTATATAGTTTTGCAGTTATTTATTTTACATAGTAACTTTCAAGTTTGTGTAGTGGCAGTAAGTGTTCCTAGCCTACTCAACACAAGGTATACTGAAAAGAATTAAGTCAGAGAATCAACAGAAGTGAGTCACACATAAAACAAGTTTTCTTATATTTGAGAAACTTAGACTTCACCAAGTTATATGCTGATTGAAATTGACCAAGCAGCATGCACTTTTCCTCTAGTGCTAATATCACTTCTCTCTTGCATTGTAACTACCCCTCAGAAAACTTACATTGCCTATTGGTATGATCTCATAAAATTACTTCTTGGAAGCAATTGTAGCAATTATTTTAAGTCATAATAATCTTTTACCCTTAATTTTTGTTTTGTTTTTATTTTATTCTAAGTGAGAAAAGGTTGTTTTAAAAATCTGTTATTCATCTAAAACAACAGTGGAAAAAGCTGTATGAACAGCAAGAATCTAATTCTGAAAATAACACTTGAAGTATAACATTTTAAAAATTTTAATTATTAAAAAATTATTTTACAGACCTATATGTGAATATATTTATCAATCCAATACCACGCTGTTGTTTCCAGACATACTTCTTTTTTATAACTAAACTTAGGCCAGTAGAATGTTATTAAATATTTGGAATCATACAAAATATAACTCTTAATGACTATTAATTTCATGGCCTTTAACATATAATAATCTGGAGAATTTTATGCTTACAAAATACCATTTTCAGGCATCAATTCACTTTAAGTAATAATTAAGTTAATGATTTTCATCAGTAAGTTTTGTTGACCATCTATTCAATTTTATTGGAATTCATTTATAGATTATTTTATTTTCACATTATTTCTCCTAGAGATAAAGTTATATAGTTGTCAGTACCATAATACTTTTCAATAGTATAAGTCATTCATTTTATGCAACTGAAAAACTGTGAGAAGAGTGCTACTTCTCTGGAGAGTACTATCATACCAGTAACACTAATTAGCATTTTACATTCTGCTTTTTCATACTGAAAGCTAATTTAAGCCTTTCTCATTTTTCCCAGTATCTTTTCTTATCTAGTAGGAAGCTGATTAAATCACTTGATCATTTATAGGATTAGAAATTGTTTAACAGAACAATTTATCATTCTGCCCTTCTGGTCTCTCTGTCTCTGTCTCTGTCTCTCTCTCTCTCTCTCTCTCCCCTTATACTAACTATCAGGATAATTTCATTATTATTCACATCAATAACATCATCATATTTGTCCATAAAATGTGAGAAGTTACACTAAAAGGACAGAATAACATTTTTTATTAATTACAGTGGAGCTGTATTTGAAGCATTTTCAATAATAAATGGAATCTAGCTAATACTAGAATTTATTTCATACTAATAAATATGAAATTCTAAGTAAGATCCTCCTTCTAAATAGTTTAACTAGAGAACATCCTTTCGTGCATTCACTAATGTCTTAAAAAGTATTTTTAATTCCACTATTTTTCAGGCACTATGCTAGGCTCTGATGTATAATAGAAATACAAGCAATGAAAGTCAAATCCCTCTCCTTCAAGTAGCTCACTTTATTACCAAAAGTAGGCATATTATTCATCAGAGAGATTATTAATTAGATTTTACAAAAGTCAACTTTTATTTTCCATTTTGAGGTTCTTACTATGCTTTATATTTACATAATTGTTACCCCAAATTACAATGTGAACTATCCATGATAGAGTATAGGACCTAGGCAATAATTAAAACATGTATTTGATTTATTGGCATTATCTGTAAGCTTAAGTGAATATGCAGAATAAACCCAAAATAAATTTGCTAAATAATGTGATAACTAATTATGATCATTCACATACTCAAAAAGATCATTTTGGTTTAGTTCAACACCTACATATAACATTGGTAAGTAAGCACTGGTAAGTAAGCCAGAAGAAAAGTCTGTTAGAGTTTTGGCTACAAAGGCTGACCCACCCATCTTATGGCTTTTGAACATGTACCAATCTCTTCACCTCAAATTTGATACTTGAGCCTGAACAGAAAAATGGAAGGTTTTCCAACCGAGACACCTGAAATTTTTTTAATTCTGGTCTTCCACCTTGCAGGATTATGAACACATGAGCTATTTGTACTTTTTGAAAGCCTTTCTATTCTGAGAAAGGAATCCAGAAAGTGTGATAATCCTTTGAAATGGCATTCCTCATATAATTCCTCATGTATTTATATGCACTGTTCATTTGAGCTCTGTCAAGGTAAAAAAATCCTGCTGTTTTTCCTTCTGCATCAAACTGCTCTTTTGTATTACTGTATTATCTCTATTTGGTAAGGCATCTTATTTCCAAGCCTTTTCTCCTCTAATGGTTCCATTTTTCCAGTTGCTGTTTCTGATTTTATGAAGACATCCCACCATGTCTACCATGACTTCTATTTATCACTCCTAGGATAGAGCAGATGCTGAAAACTATAATTAATTCAACAGGTCACTCATCATATTTTTCATACTGTTAAGGGATGACCATATCGTCTGCTTAGATTTCAAATTATGGGGATACAACTACTTCTGAGGGGCAGTCTATAAAAATCAATGGACAGTTCTCAGATGAGAAACACCTTTTTATACCCCATTTTAATACCCACTTTCTTGTGAATATCGCTGATTCATTTATTTACTTTTACTCCTCTAGTGTATAATGAGCACCTAATTATGCACAAACTCTGTGAATGAAAAACATTATGTAATATTTGTATTCAAGGACATTTATTGTTTAATGGGAACAGGCTACAATAAAATAAGGATCTTGCTCTAATGTAGTAGCCCTATAATAAAATCTTTGCTATTTACAGTGTTCTTTCCAACTAGTTCTTCCGGCTCCTTGTTAAACATCACTACTTAACCCTTGAACCTAGGAATGGTTCCTTAATATATGCATGCAATGAGAAAATCATACTTTTATTTTAGATCCCATTACTCAGTTTTTATTACTTTGACTATATGACCCATCTTTCTCTGTTATATTCTATGTCTTTTGAGGCTAGGGATTGGACTGTAAAATTTGTTTGCTCTTCTTCCTAGTGAAATACTAATAGTCAATATTAAATGAGTAAATAAATTAATGAATCACCAATTTTTGAATTAGTCCTGCCATTTACTGCACTGTAGCTACATTAGTTATCTATCGATGCATAAAATTTCCTACAAAGTTAGAAGTCACCACATATGTATTATCTCACAATGGCCTTGGGTCTGAAGTGTAAGCATGGTTTAACTGGAATACAGCTACAATTACAATCACCTTGGAACTTGGCTGCTGTCGAGTCGGTCAGAGCTCTGTCTTATCTGAGAGATGGGGTCCTTTTCCAAGGTCAGTGCTTTTTGGCAGAATCAGGTTCGTACAGTTTACAGCTTCTATAGGTTGTTACCATTTCCTGCATTTGACCCTCTCTACAATGTGCCATTTGCTCCTTCAGGGACAATAGAAAAGTGTCTCTGCTCGTTGTTTCTATTACTTCCACATTTTTACTTTACATATTCAAGTGAGATCATGTGGCATTTATCTTCCTGTGCCTGTCTTACTTCACTGCACATAATGTCCTCCAGACTCATCCATATTGTTGCATATGACAGGATTTCCTTTTAAAGCTGAAAAGCATTTCATTGTTTATTCATACCGTATTCTCTTTCTCCCTTTATGCAGCAATGTGTAAATGCTCTTTTTCTGCACATTCTCACCAACACTTAGTATCATTTAATAGTAGCCATTCTCACAGGTGAGATGTGATATCAGATTGTGGCCTTTACTTTGCATTGACTTGGTGATTAGACATCTTAAGTAATTTTTTTTTATTATCCATGAGCCATTTGTATATCTTCTTTATAAAAATGTCATTTTGTGTTATTTCCCCATTTTCTAACTAGGTCATCTGTCTTCTTTGAGTTGTTGGAATTTTTTATGAAGAGTTTGGGTATGAATCCCTTATCAGAGGCACAGTTGGAAAATATTTTCTCCTATTCTGTGGGTTACCATTTCACTATTTTGATTATTTCCTCTGCTGTGCAGAAGCTATTTAGGTTGTTACAATCCCATTTGCCTATTTTTGCTTTGTTGCTCTGCTTTAGAGATTACATTAAAAAATATTTGCCTGTACCACTGTTGAGAATCTTTTCACTACAGTCTCTTCTAGTAGTTTTACAGTCTCAAGTCTTACATTTAATACAGGTTCAATTTCATTCTTCTTCATGTATGTATCCAATGTTGCTACTCTTACTACTGTGTCAAACATCAGTTTACTATGGACATGTGTACTTCTTCTTTATGGGCTACCTATTCTATCTCATTGGTCTATAAGTCTGATTTTGTACCAGCACTATGTTGTTTTGATTTCTATAGCTTTAACTTTTTTTGATTATTTATTTTTTAAATTTTTTACAGACTACATTTTGATTCATTGTACACAAATGAGGTACATCATTTCATTTCCAAGATTGTACACGATGTAGATTCTACCATTCATGTAATCATACATGTACATAGGGTAATGATGTCTGTCTCATTCAACTATTTTTCATACTCTACCCCTCTCATTTCCTTCTACATAATCCAAAGTTCCTCCATTCTTCTCTCACTCCCCATACCCGCCACCCCTATTATATATCATTCTCCACTTATTAGGGAACACATTGGGCCTTTGGTTTTTTGGGATTGGCTTATTTCACTTGGCATGATATTCTCCAATTCCATCCATTTAATTGCAAATGCCATAATATTATTCTTCTTCATGACTGAATAATATTCCATTGTGTATATATACCACAGTTTCTTTATCCATTCATCTGTTGAAGGGCATCTAGGTTGGTTCCACAATGTAGCTATTGTAAACTGAGCTGCTATAAACATTGATGTGGATGCATTACTGTAGGTATGCTGATTTTAAGTCCTTTGGGTATAAATCAAGGAGTGGGATAGCTGGGTCAAAGGTGGGTCCATTCCAAGTTTTCTGAGGATTCTCCACACTACTTTCCAGAGTGGCTGCACCAATTTGCAACTCTACCAGCAATGTAAAAGTTTGCCTTTTTCCCCACATCCATGCCAACACTTATTATTGTTTGTGTTCTTGATAATATAGGTTTAACTTTGTAGTACATTTTTGAAGTAAGGTAGTATGATGTCTCCATATTTGTTCCTTTTGCTTAATATTTCTTTGACCATTTGAGGGTTTTTTGGTAGCCCTATGAGAATTTTAAGTTATTTTCTTCTAATTCTGTGGAAAATGTCATTGAAATTATAATAGGGATTGCATATTATACATGATGAGCTATTAAAAATAGTTATCGTCCTCTGGAAAAGGATTTTTCTCTTTTATTCTGGGAGGGAGGAAGAACTATGATATTTTTAAAAATTCTTCCTCAGAATAATTCTGAAGAACATACTATGACTACCATACCTAGGAACTTCCAATAAATTATTACATAATTAATAACAAATAATTGAAACTCAGACTCAGCAAAGTTAATTTTCCTGAAAGAATACAGGTAACATATGATACAGTCAAGATGTGAGAATCATGCTTTCTCATTTTTCTTTTTCTTTTTTTTTTTTTTTCCTGCACTGTGTGACTTGATTATCTGGAGGAAGGCAAAGTAATAATTGATGATAAGTTCTTTTGCTGGCTCTACAAAGGATTTGGTTTGGTTTGGTTATTTTTAAAAAAATATCATTGCACTTTTCCCTCTAGATTTCATTTTCTGCATTAAACTTACATGATCATCTCACCTCCAATCTTAGAAACTATGCATATAAAATTTTGTAATTTTGAATGTTCTTCATCAAGAAATTTCATGAAGTTTTTAAATTCTATCTTCGAACTAAATTAAAAAAATTATCTCCATGTGAACACCTCTTTCCCAAATACCATATTTTTGTTCTGTGCCCTCTTTGTTCTCAATATCTGCTTTTCACATTGCTTAATGCAGTTATAAATAAATTACTACCTACATAACTAATTGGGAAAATGTCTTCTTCCTCAGAATAATTCTGAAGAACATACTATGACTACCATACCTAGGAACGTCCAATAAATTATTACATAATTAATAACAAATAATTGAAACTCAGACTCAGCAAAGTTAATTTTCCTAAAAGAATACAGGTAACATATGATACAGTCAAGATGTGAGAATCATGCTTTCTCATTTTTCTTTTTCTTTTTTTTTTTTTTTTTCTGCACTGTGTGACTTGATTACTTGGAGGAAGGCAAAGTAATAATTGACGATAAGTTCATTTGCTGGCTCTACAAAGGATTTGGTTTGGTTTGGTTTTTGTCACTGTGAGAAGTAAATTCTGGACTTCAATGGAAGAAGATTAAGCCTTTTCAATAAATAACTCAATGAACTGCTCTACATGACTGCTCTATGTATTTTTTTAATTTAAGAGAGTGCAATATTTCTCAGAGATTAAGAAAGAATTTAGACTTTGTCTAAGTATTTGTTTCAAGTGTGAGACAGTTATTTCTACATTTGAGACAGGTCTTCACCTCTCCAAATAGTCATTAAATAAGATTAAAAATATTTTACTGAAAAAATTCCCAATCTATTTTTTTTAACCTGTATATCTTAACTACAAAACATACATTGATAGAAACAAATAAACAAAAATATCTAGCAAACAAAGCATGATGCATATCATGGAATATGAGACTCAATAAGAAATTCTTGAGAAGCCAATATGATGTTGAGATGTTATAGGCAATCTTACATTAAATAGACGTATATATTCTCTACAAATCTACTAAAGAATATATTAAATGTGACAACTTTTCTCATGAGTAAAAAAAATCAACTTTCCTAAAAATGTAGAAATCATATATTTTCCTAAAAATGCAGATATCACACATATTATATATTTAATGGCATAAACATAATTATTTTGCTTTTTGTTTCTTATTCACACAAACAAAATTTTAATACAATCATATATGATTCAAAGACAATGTTCACTAATAACAAATACATGCAAATTTCATTTGTGGACAGTTCTTGCTGATTTACACAGGAATATGCAGGAATATGGGAACATAATTTGCACAACTAGGATATATCCTTATTGGTACTTTATTTCTCATTTATGACAGCAATGATATTTTAAATTTGACTCTAAAATAAGTACTTTCATCTGTCTGTGCACCTTGTGTTTCTCCACTCACGCAGCACAGGCTGGGCCACCGCAATAATCTTAAGTGACCATTCATAGATGAACAGAAGATGGCATTACCATACTCTGTGCTGTAGAGCATAGAATTCTTCAATTATTTTTACATCAGTTTTGTTGTTATTTGTTTGTTTCAAATGGATGATCACAGAGTGTCACCATAGATTAACTATGTTATTGGAATGATTCTGGTGTTCTGTTTCTTAGATAAGCAATCTTCTGCTGAATGTGACTCAATAAGGGATGCATTTCTTATTCTCTCTAGACTCAGGAGGGCACCATTTGAATATAGAGGGCAGTTGGAAATAAACAAAAGAAATAACATGGTTCTGAATGGTAATGCCAAGTAATAATTCCATTGTGAGTGAGTTGACCTTCATAATTATGGGGTTCAAAAATGTCCCAGTTGGGAAACTTTATTTTCTTCTTGTGGTTTAGCTTTCATTGTCTTAGAGAAATAATAGTTCTTCTCATATGTGTTTGCATGTGTGAATGTTCATGTATGACTATGTGTATGTGTGTGTGCATATTTATGTGTGATGGATGCTACAATCACCTATGAACAAGTAGATGAATATGGAAGTATATGTATTTGATGGGAAGACCTCCATGTAGTCTCTACCTGAGTGTCAGCATACCCTATGCACATTTGTACTGTATTTTGTTTTGGAAATATTGAGGCATATACTTGTGGGAAGAAGAGAAGAATCTTGTGATACAAGTTTTGCAGTACAAGTATGATTTGGGAAAGATATAATCTTGGATTTAAAAGTAGAGCTATAGATAGATTTAATATCAGAAGTTAGGGATACTGACAAAAGGCAACCTCTGTGAGAGGTTCATCAAGACTTCCATTGAGCATTTGTAAATGACTATTTAAATACAACTTCATTTTTCTGTTCTGTATGGTAGTACTCTTAATTACTCTAACCCATCAATAAGGTCTAACAAATATTATTCACTACCTCTAAAAATCTAATAGATACCTTCTATTTGTGTCTCAAGATCTAGTCTCTGTCCTTCCTGCCCTTCTGCAAGTTCTGTGTTCCCATGCATCTGATTGGTGGAAACTACTTCAAGAGACTTCCTCTTCTTCAGCCTTCATTTCTGATTTGGCTGAAAAAGAGCATTAGCAAGAGAATGGTATAGGAGAGGAGAAAGTTGGAGTAGTCAGTACCCAGTTTCTCTAGGACTTTTTTGGGTTTAATAAATCTCAATCTAAAATCCTGATGAGAATATATAAATACCTCAAAAAGCTCTACACCAAGAATACAAATAACCCAAACAACAAATGGGCTAAGGACATGAATAGACGCTTCACAGAAGAAGATCTACAAGCAATCAACAGATATATGAAAAAATGTTCAACATCTCTAGTAATAAGAGAAATGCAAATCAAAACTACCCTAAGATTCCATCTCACCCCAATTAGAATGGCGATTATTAAGAATACAAGCAACAATAGGTGTTGATGAGGATGTGGGGGAAAAGGTACACTCATACATTGCTGGTGGGGTTGCAAATTAGTGCAGCCACTCTGGAAAGCAGCTTGGAGATTCCTTAGAAAACTTGGAATGGACCCACCATTTGACCCAGCTATCCCACTCCTTGGCCTATACCCAAAGGACTTAAAATCAGCATACTACAGAGATACAGCCACATCAATGTTCATAGCTGTTCAATTCACAATAGCCAGATTGTGGAACCAACCTAGATGCCCTTCAATTGATGAATGGATAAAGAAACTGTGGTGTATATATATATATATATACATATATATATATATATTCAATGGAATATTTCTCAGCTATAAAGAATAATAAAATTATGGCATTTGCAGGCAAATGGATGAAATTGGAGAATATCATGCTAAGTGAGATAAGCCAATCTCAAAATCCAAAGGACTAATGATCTCGCTGATAAGTGGATGATGACACATAATGGAGGGTGGGAGGGGGGCAAGAATGGAGGAAGGAAGGACTGTATAGAGGGAAAAGAGGGGTGGGAGGGGTGGGGGGGGAGGAAAAAATAACAGAATGAATCAAACACCATTACCTTATGTAAATGTATGATTACACAAATGGTATGCCATTACTCCATGTTCAAACAGAAACAACATGTATCCCATTTGTTTACAATAAAAAAAAGAAAAAAAAAAGAAAAAGAAATAAATAAAATAAAATAAAATCCCAATGAGCTGGCTCTTTCTGTGGAATGATCTCCTTCTGCTTCTAGAAACTACCTTAATCCCTTGCCTTTTTAGACCTATGAGTGCTTAGAATTATAATACCCGAATCTGGATAGGAACTCCACTATAATATCTTACCTACAATTTACTAAATAAGCCACTATTTAACTTTCTTCATGTTTCCCAATATATGCACCATTTGTTTCTGCCAGGGCTCACATTAAGTCAGACAATAAAGGAAAATGTGTCTGCTGGAGCTCACAAAGTGGTGACATTGTGTTGAAAATGCTAAATTCTAATATTTCCTTTGGTCAAACAATGGCAAAGTGAGTGAGGATTTTTAACTGAAATGAATGAAGCACACAAGAACACAAGAGCAACAAATTGCAGGTAGGAGAATGGATATGTATTTCAAACTTCGCCCTCTAAAAATATATAAATATATATCAAGAGGGCTTGGGATGTGGCTCAGTGGTAGTGTTTGTCTAGTACGTATGAGGCCCTGGGTTCAATCAGGAGTGTGAAAAAAAATCATACACATACACAAGAGAAATCGACCTTTGAAAGTTGGCAGTGGGCTGATATTTTAATCATAACTTGAAATCTTGAATTCCTCTGGAGGTTCCAGAAGTATACTTATATATCACAACTTTTCTAAATATGGCAATATTCATTGTGATCCTTTATTTTTCCATATTCCTTTTCTCTGTATCTCTAAGAATGAGTTTCCTCCCTTGTTCTCTCAGACGGCACAGAGAGCTCTGGATATCTGTCATGAACAGTGCACGCCTTCACTGCATAATGTGCTGACTACTTCTACCTTTTCTTGTCTTGGTATAGACTTAGCGTCCAAAATTTACAAGTGAAAGCTGATGCAACCTTCCTTTATTTAATACAGTTGAGCAAGAATTTTGCCACATTCATATATTATGTTCATTTGGAAAAGACTGATTTGGAAATGGCCGGCAACATTTATTTTTTTCTTAAGATAAATTCAGTCTTTCTTTATAAATTGTCAACAGCATGTCCTGGCAGCTGGCCACTACTTTTTAATCAAATAAGTGTCCTTCACTATATTGAAACTGAGGGGGAAACCATAATACATTGCGAATCTCTGCATTTTCTTGAAATAATAAAAATAAAATTTTGCTTTGAACATCAGATAATGAGTCCTTATTTGTTACTTTAACTGGATGAACATAAACTAGTTAACCAAAGTTTACTCTGTTGTACAATGGGAAGAGAATTTAAATGTGGATTTAACTAAATTTTTAAAATATCTATCATTTTACAGGATTTTTCTCTAACTTGTTTTTCCACAGTGTAAAGTATCTATGTGTTGTTTTTATTATATCATATAGAATGTTAGAATTAAGAAAAATTATAATTCAAAGGTATCATCTTAAACTCTTTACCACTGCAAAAAAAAAAAAAAAAAAATATATATATATATATATATATATATATGGTTATCTTCTATTCCCTGCTAGAAATTTTCAATCAATAGAATAATTCCTGTATTTTGAATCAGGCAGAAAATGTTTCCTTATGTTAGATGAAAATTTATCTTGTAATTGAGCTAAATTCTGCCTTCAGGCAGAATGCTTTTTATACCAAACATTCATTATTTCCTCTTTATAATGTTAATAGCTATTCTTTCCATGGACTTAGGATCAGTCTCTTGCTTCCATTCCAAGAATCACTAATGTACATAAAGTTTTTATATATGCTATAAATAATATCAAGTTATATGTATATATACATATATATGCATATATAAATCAAATAATGTGTGTAGGCAAAATACTGTTAAAATTAACTGTTTTGTCATGTTAATATTTTCAGTTGCTTATTCAAATTATAATGTTATGTCAAAACGAAATTTATATTTTCTTTAACAAAGCTGATTTACTTTCATGAAAAACTTTTTGAGGGTATTGTCAGTTTCCTTAATTGAAAGATTATTAATACAAAATTCTTAGACTACAAAGCAAAGGAAAATTTAAAAGTATTAAAATATTTTCTCTTCAATAAATGATGTAATTCTTGATGACATTTTAGATAAATTTTAGTTTTCATTTTCTCTGAAAAAGATATTTACTAGTGACTTCTTTTTTAAAATCTCATCAGAATTTTCAGGTGCACATATTCCAATTTTAAATTATCTTTTCATGACTACAAAAGCATTTTTGTACTTTTCATTTTTATATGACTCAAATTCAAACAATTACATTAATTACCTTTGGAAAAATGAGTGAGGCACTGAAGTGCCTTGTCATTATTTTCTAGATTTTTTTAAAATGTCAGACTGAAAATGCACAAATTGCCATTTCTGCATCCTAGGGTCATTCTATGCAGTTTTAAGAGAAGGAATCAGGAAACAGTTTTGGGAAATAATGTGACAGGATATTTAGGTCACATTGTCTTGACAATTTAAGCAAATACTTTCTAAATTTAAGTTGAATACTTATTTCTTCTTTTCTGAGATCCAGTTTATTGAGTCAAAAAGTATACTTAGTGAAACTTACCCATATTATGTACCTAGTTCTGAAAGTCTGAAAACATATACAGTCATGTAATCACCAATACAATAAAAATGCAAAATATTTCTATCACACCCAAATGTTGACTAGTATCACTTTTGTGTGCAATATCTACCCCATCCCTACTTCTTGACAATCACTATCTGATTTTGATGGATACAATTATTTTGGGGGATACCAGGAATTGAATTCAGGGGCACTCAACCACTGAGCCACATCCCCAGCCCAATTTTGTATTTTATTAAAGACAGGGTCTCTAAAGTTGCTCAGCACCTCACGTTTGCTGAAGCTGGCTTTGAACTCATGATCCTCCTGTCTCAGCCTCCAGAATCCCTGAAACATAGGCATGTGCTACCACACCCAGTCCTACATTTTTTATTTTGTAAAATGTTATGTAAATGAAATCTTAGAATAGGTGGCATTTGGTGTCTGATTTCTGTTTAAACCAAAATGTTAGCTTCCATTATGCTCCTTATGATGTGAGACCTACTTTCGTTGTATAGACTTTTTTTAAACGTGGAGTTTATATGACTTGCTCAAATGCAGAATAAACTCCAAACAAAAGAACAGGACATAAACCAGATATGACAAAATAGAAAGATTTTCAAATGTCATTTGTTTTACTTAGAAGTTAAAAATATTTGAAGGTATTTTGGCAATTGCCTCAAAACTAAATTATACACAAAAGATAATATGTACATCACCTCTATTTTTTCCATTTTTATTTTGTCTACACTTATATTCTTGACCACTAAACTCATTCCCTCACCCCTCTGTGTACCTCATAGAATCAAAAGAATTCTATCAAGCATGGTTGATATATCGGTGATAAAGTAGATTCCTTTGACAGGTATTCTAAAAATATGCCCAGGAATCTCTCTGTGTTGTCTGTTTTATTGTTGTGAAGGGCAAATTGTTTTATGCTTCTTAAGAGAAATCATGGCAAACTAACTTCATCAAAGTTTTGATTTAAGTTTTTACATCTAGGGAATTTCTTAGAAATATATACTTATTCAGACCATTTAAAAAATGAAAAGTAAGTATTTCCAAGTGTGTGAATTAAAGTGAAAAGGGACCTCTTGAGGACAACTGGTGGAAATCTAAATTGGCAACACACTATGAAAATCAATGTGGAGTTTCCTCAAACAATTAAATATAGGACTATCATATGATCAAGCCATTCCACCTCTGGGTGTATATCTAAAGGAAATAAGATCAGTATGTTGAAGAGATATCCATATTTCTCAAGCTTGTTGCAGTGTTGTTCACAATAGCTATGAATGGGAATTAAGTTTCCATCCTGAGATGAATGGATAATGAAAATATGGCACTGATATACAATGTAAGTCAGCCTTAAGAAGACAGGAATCCTGTTCTGTTCAACATGGATGAATTTTGAGGTCATTAAGTGAAATAAACCAGATTAGAAAGATAGATATTGGATTATCTCACTTGTAACTGCAATCTAAAAAGGTTAAACTCATAGAAACAGAAGATAAAATGGTGGTTACCCGAGGTTAGAGGGCAGGAGGATTAGAGAGATGTTGGTCACAATGTACAAAATTTTAGTTAAAGAGGAAAAGTACAGAAGATCTGTCGCATAATGTGATGACTATAATTAATAACAATGTATTATATATTTGAAAATTATTAAGGAAGTAGGTTTTAAAAGTTTTCATAGCAAAACCTTTATGATATGATAACTATGCAGGACAATGGATAATGTTAATTAGCTTGACTTAGGCATCACACAATGTATTCATGTATCAAAACATATTTTATACCTTTACGCCATAAACATAAAAATTTTACTTGTCAATTTGGAAAGCAATTAATTAATCAATAATATCACTCTGATAGTAGAAACAGAATTTGAATAAAGTTTTATAATGATATATTTTCTCCTCTGAGTTTAAACATTATTTTTAAAAAGTAATTAAAATTTAAACATTTTATTTCAAATCTAATATGAAATGCTCCATTCTCCTGTTACTATTTCAATATTATTTCTTATTTTTTTCTTATTCCCTCACATTGGTATAACTAGGGTCATTTTGTCAGTAGGTTATTATTGCTTTCATAACTATTCAAAAATCAAAATATGAGATAGAAGGTTTAAGTGGTTAGTAATTTCCATTGCCATTTTGAGACACAGATTGTGGTCTTCACAAGAAAGTATAGAACAGAACGTGTGTTAGAAATGCCAGTTTCCATTTTGAGACTCATTATTCAGTTTGATATTGAAAGGACTTGAATATTATTACTGTTTCTGCAAAGGAAATCTTACTTTCTGTTTTTTTTTGTGTTTTTTTTTTTTAATCATAAGCAATTGACAAATGTTTTTTGATTTTAGAAGGTCAGGGTTTAAGATTTACTAGTGCCCTTGTGTTTCTTTATATTTAATTTGTTTTATGTTTATTTTTAAAAATGTGCCTTTTGTTTAGCTTAGGCTATTTCACACCATATAGTCCTCCAGCATGACCTATGTCTTTTCTTTCTATGCTTATTTCAGCCACAGAAAATGCAATTAGTGCCTTTTAAAATAGTCTTGCAATGTCTTACGCTGTGACTTGTCATGAAAATAACCATGCGAAGTATGTGAGATTTCCTTTTCCCTGAAGCCTATGGTGAAGAGATCAACCATCTGGGCTCTTTGATTGATTACAGTACAGGGTGAGTGGTATGACATAATGTTTGAGAGGAAAAAGGAAAACAGGCACTTGAAGTATTATATAACCAATATACAATGAAAGAACCAAGATGATAGAAATAGTGCTTTCTTGGTTGGGATTGCCGTTCTTTATTTAGATTTTAGAAGATACAGATTTTACTACACCATTCTGAAATATAGTCTACCATAAATCCTTTTATATATAATAAAGAACTTCAATTCTGTTAGTTTCGATGCTCTTTGTATTCCACAATCGGAGTCAAATCTATTAAATAAAGATCATGCTTATGATACTCAGTTCACAAAATCAGCTGTGAATAAGTGGAATTCTTATTTGTGCATAACACAAAATGTGCACTTCTGTTCTTCTGGACAAGCAGAATAACAACAACAACAAAATCACAACCCATAAAGTATTTTCTAAGCCATCTTATCAACCCACAGAGTCATGCTGCTGTTCTATACATTGCTTGGAAATGGAGCAGAGGGGATTGCAAAGTATTAATATGGTTCCTAATCAATCTTTGACTTGCAAAATTCTCCTGAGGCTTGCTTCATTCCTCTACATACCACCCTTTCAAATCTTCTGGGTTTTTGCTACTTTGTTGCCAACTAATTAAAGCAGGAGTCTTTGGAGAAGCTACACATGGTTCTGACTTTCAAGGGTACCAGTGCAGTCTGGGCTAGAGAACTTCTTTTTCTTTCTCTTCTCTTGTCTGAAGTAACGTATTGCTACTCTTAATACATGTCTTCCTTCATGTATTTTCCTCTCGAGAGAAGCAATAGCAGTGTTTTAAACTTTAGCACACTTTACCACTGAAATAAATTCATAACTGAACATAGTTGAGTAATGCAACATTACTTTGATTGAGAAAAGGAGAAGAAAAAGTCAACTTGAGTTCTGAATACTCTGGCCATCACTATAATTTTTAACTGACTTAAAAAAATTGTGATGGTACAAAGATTAGTAATTTGTGCTTCTTGACCTCAGGGAATTATTGTCTAGTAGTGGTTGCATATTTGAAGAAACAAATACAATTATTACTTTGAATAATATTTTGTATGGGCTTTCACTACAATGGAGCTTCTAAGAAAAGAGTCATTAATCTTATCAGGATATGGTACATAATAAATATTATAGGAAGTAAAATATGAAGATGTAAAGGAAATATAAGGTCCATCTGCCTAACTGCAGAATTTCTGAGGCTTCTAGAAGGAATATCTTTCAAATCATAAGATGAGGATTTGAGTTAACTGAGAGTTGATTTAGAATTAACTATATACATAATAAATATGAGGTGAAGGAGGAAGGAATTGAATTACTTGCTTTTACAATTAACAAATCATTCTGTAGTTCCAAATATGAAGTGTTTTTTTTTTTAAGTTTAAAGCCAATTTTTAAAAAAAATTTTATTGTACACAAATGGGATACACCTTGTTTCTCTGTTTGTACATGAAGTAAAGTCATACCATTTGTGTAGTTATACTTTTACATAGGATAATAGTGTTTGATTCATTCTGTTATTTTTTCTTTCCCCCAACCCTTCCCACACCTTTTTTCCTCTACACAGTTCCTCTTTCCTCCATTCTTACCTCCTTTCCATTCCCCACTATGTGTCATCATCCACTGATCAGGGAGATCATTTGTCCTTTGGATTTTTGAGATTGGCTTATCTCACTTAGCATGATATTCTCCAATTTCATCCATTTGCCTGCAAATGTCATAATTTTATTATTCTTTATGGCTCAGTAATATTCCATTGTATATATATACCACAATTTCTTTATCCATTCATCAACTGAAGTGCATCTAGGTTGGTTCCACAATCTGGCTATTGTGAATTGAAGTGTTTTTAACAGCATATAATTTCTCCTCCTTTATTCATATACTTTCAAAGATTTATAGGAAGTTTGTACTAACACACCTCATTGTTTCAGCCTTTATAATTCTCTTTGGATTTTTTTTTTTCTTTTTTGATGGTGGTTTCCCTTAATGTTATGTACTAAATGTGTGTTTGCCACAAAACTCAGCAGACTAAAATCTAATCCCAATATGATGGCATTAGCATGAGTATATGGAACTGTTAGGAGGTAATTAAGTTATGAAGGCAGAACTTTGTGAATGGCATTAATGTTTTTCTGAGAAAAGACATGAGACTGCTTTCTGTCATGTGAGGAGTCAAAGAAAAGATTATTCTGTAAACCAGAAGAGCTTGTCCCAGACACCAGATCTGTTAGAACCTCACTCTTAGACTTCCCAGCCTTGAGAACTGTGAGAAAATAATGTATGTTCTATATACCATGCAGGCCATAGTAGATTGTTATAGCAGCGCTAACTGACTTAAACACTGATCAAATGATTTATATTATAGGCTTACACAATGCATTTGAAAAAGAAACAAAACAAGAATTATGTATGTATGTAACTACCACAATGAATTCTATCTTTGTGTATATCTTTAGAGCATCAATTAAAAAACAATAAATAAATAGAAAGAAGGCCAATAGGGTAAAGGAAGAAGAAAAGGAAAAGAGAGGGAAAGTAGCAGTACTAGGGACTGAGATGGAGCAAATTTTATTCATTCATGCAAGATTATATCAAATAAACCCCACCATTATGTATGACTATAATGCAATAGTAAAAGTTATCAAAAAAAAAGCCTTCTTTGCGTATTACAAAAGGATTTCTATTATGCTGGAAAAGTTCATTATTAATCTTTATGGGGTTAGAAATTAGAATCACATGCTTTTCCAAGAGTAGCCAGAGAAACTGGATAAGAGACTTAGAACTCAAACAAGTGATAATGAAAGATCCTCTCTCCCTGTTTTGCTTCCCTCTTTCCTTCTTTTCATCCCTCCTTCCTTTGACGTCTTCTTTCTCCTTCACTTTGGTTTTTAAGAAATATATAATATATATAAACATATAATATATATGCAGGTATATACATATTGCTAATTCAGCAGATAATTAGATGTTATTTTTGTTGACCTGTCCAGAGTCAGAATATAAGATTTTATTTTCCCATACATCTTAAAAATTATGAGAAATGGGTAAATCCTTAAATTTTTTTTCTTTTCTTTAAGTTTGTATTTCTCCAATTCATTTTAAAGAGAAAACACAGGGACTCATTCAAGAAGAATGAAATATTTTTATTTTTTAAACATTTTAAAGCTAGAGCCTGAAAGAGAAGTACTAGATCTCTCAAGAGATAACGCATTCTCACATGTTTTCTAACCTTATTTCTTCATCAAAGAAAGTTCAGATGAGGAAAAGGAACTCAACCTCCCAAAGCTTTGTGATTCACCTATCACTAATTTAAAAAGAACATTAGTCATTCTGTTTCATAGGTCCTCCAAGGAGATGTTTTACTGCATGTCTTTTAATCAGTGACTGAGAGGTGAGGCCCTCTCAAGAAGTTAGAAGAGAAAAAGAATATGTAATTTTCAGAATCACGATTCTTCAGAGTTGATAGAGGGGCTTAACTACTCATTACAATGGATTGCCCAAATTCGATGTCCCAGGATTTTGGTGAGTTTTTGTGACTTTTTGCAAGTAGTTAATTACTATTTATATGTAAGTTATTTACATATGATTTACTTAAGTTGTAAAATTTTAAGGAATTTTTTTCCTAAATATTCTTGATGCTTAGTTTTTGTTTTATTCTGCTTTTGCCGTGTTGGGGTGCAACCGAATCCAGGGTCTCATGCATGCTAGGAAAGCGTTATGCCACTGAGCTTCATCCCCAGCACTTGGTGCTTATTTTGGTTTAAGGAGCTTCTCATTATTTGAGAAAAGGTAAAAAAAAAAATAGAGTGCAAGCTAAGTTGAGAATAAGTGCAAGTCTTTGATTTAAGGATGGGATGAAGAAAACTTTCAGGGAAAGAATTTTTTGCTTACTACTGGCTTATGCCCTTTGCCCTAAAATATGTTAACTGTAATAATAAATACAATCCAAACCCATAAGTGCATTTATGTTTTCATACCTATATATTTAAATTAATCTTCAATAAATAGCTCACTATTATGTTACTTTTCAATTAACTGTGCTGTTTTGCATTCTCTATAATTAAAGTGACTCAAAAATCTCTCCATTGTGTTTTCCTGAACCACACCTAGTCTATTACTATTCCTCATTCTCTTTGGTTTTCAAGAACAAACTTGTTTTAAATGTCTTTACTTATGTCTGTTCTTCTAACAGTTCCTTCACGTCTGTTGATCCACAATGCTGTAGCTCTATTTCATTTACCTCTTCCAATTGAAGAACAATCACATAGGCTCTGAAAGTCACACTGACCTGATTTCAGATTCCATCTGTGCTCTCTAATAGTCATACACACTTGAACAAGATTATAACTTTGTTGAAATTTAGCTTCCTCATGTGGAAAATGATATACATACCTACCTTAAACATTGTTGGAAGGCTCAAATTAAAAACAAATTATTTCTTAACAAAAATGTTCCATGAGAGCTGCAGTTGTAACCAGTGGTAGAGGGCTTGCCTAGCATGTGTGAGACTCACTGGGTGTGAGCCTCAGCATCACTTAATAAAGCAAATAAATAAAGTAAAGGTATTGTGTCCACCTACAACTAAATGTTTTTTAAAATGTCCCATGTGTGTCTTTTATTTGGCATGGATTTATGTGACATCTCATCACTTACAATGAGGATGCCAAGGTTCATATATAGAATGATAATAGTTTTAAAACTGGGATAAAGTCTAAGTCTTGGACCTCAGATTCAATCTCTCTTATATCACCATATCTCAAGTACCTGCATTTTACCTTTTTACAAAATAGACATATATGAATTTTCCACAGAGACTCATGGAAATCTAATTTGCCCTAAATCCAACTTACTAGAGACTATATAGAAAAAAATTTAAAACATAGACTTGGATGATACTTTGTATATTTATATTTAAAAAGTGAAATTCTATGAAACCAAAAATATAACTTCTTAATATTTTAATCAATTAAATTTGAACATTTGATTTTGTATGATATACTAAATGCATTTCTGCAAAATTAATTTTATTACCAGCATAATAATCTATAAAACGTGTAAGACATTTTACATTTCCAAAGTTGCATAGCACTTTCAAAATCTTCTTAAGAATGCTGTGGTAAACATAATTGTAACTATTGAGATTATGCACAGATTTCTATAGATAATTTTCGGAAAAAAATAGTGTATGGGTCTATATTATTTATAAGGCTTGTTCTTCAAATTGTAGTTGAGAAAAATTACATTATGAAAATGACTTTTTAAATATTTCCCATAATATTATTAAAGTATTTGAACTTCAAAATTTCATTAATAGACAAATTATGTATTTTTTTCTGAATAGCAAGACATAGTCAGATAATACATTCATTGATTTATATTTTTATTCACTTTTGGCACAGTCTAACAAAGCCCTCATTTTCTTCAATTCACTGCTCAAAATTATCTTGAAAGATATATATTTTAGGTAAAGTTTTATTTAATATAAGAGCAAATGGATGAGCTTTGTGATACTTTTATTTTCTGCAGTAAACTATCAGAATTGTTAGTATTTGCCAAGGAAGAGAATGAGTTATCTATGCTTTTCTTCATAGACACACACATAATAGTTTTAATTATCCCCAAGCATATTCCCTAGCTCCTATGCTATAGTCTAAATGCTTATTTCCTCCCAGAATTCATATGTTGAAATCCTAAACCCCAAGGTGGGATCTTGAGAAAGTGATAAGGTCATGAGAAAGAGCCCTTATGAATGGGATTAGAGACTTTATTAGTAATAAACAGCATCAGAAAGCTACCTTGACAATTTCATCATATGTGTTCACAGCTGGTGTCCCTGAACCAGAAAGTTGGCCCTCACTAGACTCTGAATCTGCCTTGATCATGAACCATGTTAAATAAATTTCTGTTGCTCTTAAGCTACCTAGTTTATGAGACCTTATTTTAGCAGCCCCGATATACTAACAGAAGAGAAGTGTCTTATAGAAAAAGCAATTTTCAACCATCAGTGTCAGATTTTTTTTAAATTTGTTAATAGCTCCTATTTTATGAAGAGTTTGTATAGCAGTATTGTGTAAGTTTTCCATCACTGTGACATATACCTAAAAAAAAAAAAAAAAAACTTAGAGAAAGATATTAGGCTCACAGCTTCAAAAGTTTTAGTCCATAGTCAACCAGCTCCATTACTCTGAGTCTGAGGTGAGGTAGAACATCATGGTGGAAGAAGCATGTTGCAAAGGAGGATGCTCATGTCATGGCATCCAGAAAGCAGAGAGAGAGAGGAAGAGGATGGAGAGATGATAAATCCTTCCAGGGCCAATTGCCAGTAATCTATTTTCTCCAACTAAGTTCTACCTTCTAGTAGTCCATTCAGCTATCAGTGAATTAATTCTTCAATAAAGTCAGAACCTTCATGATCTAATCATTTTCCAAATGCCCCATATAGAAACACAGAAGACTTTCCAGACCCATACCATAGCAAGTTTATTTAATATTTAAGGAAATACTTATTTTTCTTGGCTATTTATCTGAACACAAACACATCCTCAACTAATCTTTTGCATTTTTCTCAAACTTTCTCATTATCAAGATTCATGCTGTCAATAACAATATTTTCCCAATTACTAAAGCCAAAATCTGGTGATATCTTTGAATTATATATATTTGGTATCCCTTATTCAAAGCATCAGACATATTGTTGGAATTGACTTTGAAATATATGAGAATTTGATTGTTAGCCCAGGTTTCTTCTATCCAAATTCCCTATACTGTATGTCTTCTCTAGATCAGTCTTCACCCACTGCCCAACTGACACTTTCACAATTTAAAACAGATCATATCACTACCTTGCTCAAAATTTCAATGATTTCCCATACAACTCAGATAAAGATCCAGAATTCTTCTTTGGTCACATGTCTCTACATAATTCACAGTTGTGTCATTCATAAAGTATCTTAAATAATAGGATTTGCACCCTAACAACTATTATAAGGATTGACTGAAATCCGGAATATAAAGAACTCAATGCATGGCAAATCCTTCATAATTATTAGTTATCACTTTTACCTGCTCATAAAACATTTATAAGAGATGGTGATTCTCTTAAGAGAAAAAAGATATTCTCAACTTCAATTATATATTAAGGTTATTATTTGAAGTTTATATATTGAGGCTATAATTTAAAATTCAACTTTTAAAGATTTTTTAACCAAAAAGGAATATAGCATAGAGATTAAATGGTAATGGTCTTCAGAGTCAAGCAGATCGAAGTTCAAATTCTGGTTCTGACGCTTACTAGCTAAGTGGCCTTGAGCAACTTATTTAATCTTCTTGGGACCATCAAGAAGAAATGAAGCCTCATCTCTAAAATCCAATAACATATTTAGAAAGTTAGTTTGAAGAATACATGCAATTATATAGCCAATTAGATATAGTCGAAAATATGTAGATGTATAGATAAATTACATATAGATGTGTTTCTACTATATATAGGGTATACATATTTTTTCTATCTTTCAAGATACATATTCTGGATGCTTATAAACATTTATCTACACTTCTTTCAATTTCTCTTATTTTCACATTTTCTTCTACTGACTTGAAGTAATTTAGAATGCAAAACAGTACTTCCAACCAACTACACAATCCTCAGAACAAAACCTTGAAATACCTTGTGTGAAATTTTGACGGTATTTATAATGAATTTTATCTAGGTTAGAATTCTTACATTTTTTTCTATATTGTTACAGTTTGGATCTTAAATGTCCCCCAAAGGCCATGTGTTAAAGGCCTGGTAATTAGCCTGCGGCAGTATTGGGAGGTGGTAGAACCTTTAGGATGTGGGGCCAAGTGGAAGGGGATAATTAGGACCGCAGACCCTTCTGTCTCTGGCTGCTTCCCAACTGTCATGAAGTGAACATCTGTGTTTCACCAAGCCCTCCTGGCCATGATATTCTGCCTCGCCACCCAAAGGCAGCAGGCCAACTGACCACGGACTGAAGACTCTGAAAAGAATCCCGAGCCAAGGTAAACTATTTTCCATATTTTTCCACCTTGTAAGTTGATTATCTCAAGTCATTTTTTGCAGCAATGTAAAGCTGACTAACACAATTGTATAGTGCCTATTACGTTAGGAGAATGTCCTTCACACATAATACTTCAAAAGAGTAAACAGTAAGTAAGCAGAGCATAAAATGTTTACAGTTCTACCCATATGAAAATATGAGAAAGAGTAAAAATACTGAGATAACTTTATGTTACACCTAATATAATTCAGAAGCACTAGAATCTATAAAATTATATTAAAGCAAATAAGATGTACGTAGTTTTCATAAATTGAATAAATAGTTAACCAATTACCCTTTTTCAATTTATAAAAAGAAAATGGTATAGTATGAAGGGCATAAAATATTTTTTTAAATTTCATTTCTTTTTTTCTGTATAAAAATATAGTAATTAAAGCATGGTTACTAAAACTGACATTGAGAATTAGTTACCTAACTTTAAGGGTAACCACGTAATACTACTTTCAGCATAAAGTTAATGCTAAATAAAACTTTGTATACTGTTTTAGACTGCGTGTATAAGTACATTTTGATCTCTTAACAGTCCTATGTTAATAATCACTATACTGTTCAATGTAATGTTATATATTTGTATAGTTATCTAATTTTATAAAATATTTTCATATTTGATTAATACTTCTAACAACAGTCATCCCATAAATGTACTAATTGCATCTGCATTTCAAAATATTCTAGGTGACTTTCCCAAGGATTCACATGTTAACAAATAGGAGTAGAATGATGTCAATAACTTCTGATATCAATATTTAAATGCATTTCAATACATTTAGCTTCCTCCATAATGCCAGAGATTAATAGAGAAAAATGTTGAAACTGAACACTTTCTTTCTCCATTTTTACTATTGTTCCAAAGACCAACACATTCTAAAAGTCTTACAAAATCCAATATTGTGATCCTTAATCTAAATCACCCAGTTTTAGGAGATTGTAGAGTTAAAAAGAAGACGTATGTTGAAGAATGCTTAAAAGTGCTAGGGAGATTCCTAAATTTTAAAGAACGCCAATTGTATTTAAAATGTCTATTCTTGCTAGGAGTGATGGAGCATGCTTGTAATCCCAGAAGCTTAGGAGGCTGAGGCAGAGGAATCACAAGTTTGAGGCCAGCCACAGTAATTTAGCAAGGTCCTAAGCAACTTAGTAAGACCATGTCTTATGATAAAAAAAATTAAAAAGGGCTGGGGATGTACCTCAATGATAAAGTGAAAGTTTTTAGATTTCATCCTCAGGCAGATAATAAGTCACAAAACAACTATGAAGGGACAGAAGCTGGTGTATCTCAAAATTTAATAGTTGAACTAAAAAGATATCCATGACAGATTTTGAATTCCAGATATATTTGTGTCAGTTATATCAAACGTTTCTGGATTCTAGTTTTACATCAAATGATCTCTATTCAGGAAGCAAACTCTAATATTTAATATCAAATTGAAGAAAAAATAAAATACTCTCATAATTGCCTGAATGTAGTTTTTATTTTCCTCTAACAAATATAAATAATTTGAGTCACACAAGATTTGTTTCAATTTACTATTTAACTTAATTTCATTGCGTAAGTTTATGGTAAACTGGGTGGCATCTGTAGATTTACCTCTATGTGTGACTCAATATCAAGGAGAGACTTATGGCCCCAGTAAAAGTTTAGGAGCATTTTGACTTTGAAATGAACCAGGGATGAAACGAAAGGAAATGTTTCAGGAGAGAGCCCTGAAAACGTCAGTCGCCACCTTTCTGAGTGCTTGCATGGAAAGGAACTGATATGTACATCTGATGTGTACATTTATTTAAGGTAGTATGAAGAGTGAGAGGAGACAGGGTAAAACACAAATGTAAATTTCTTCTCTATGTAGGGCTTTGTAAAATTCCTCCAGAAGTATCTGATGTCTTCCTGCAATGACTTTCCTGATTTAGGTATTAAATTCATCAATTTGAAAACTGTGAATAATCCTATTGCTTACTCTGATGCTGTTCATAAAACTAAGGAGGGCCTACTAATAGGGCCCTACTAATAACATCTTAAAAAGGACTTGTTTTGAGACAAATCCCACCATCTAGGACTGAGAGATCTAGACTGCCAATCTGATTTCTTTAAAGTTGGTCTCTAATACTTTGAACAAGTGTTTGCCTCATTCTGAAACCTTATCACATTCTTTGGATGAAGTCACCTCCTAGTACACATCTGCTCAGCCTTCACTGATACCAATTCTTTGGAATATGAAGAGCAGAGAAAGACCTCTCAGCCTTTTATGCTTATCCGCCTTTGGCCTACTGACCACACTTAATCTTTTTCAAATCACTAAAAGCTTTTATTAACACAATTATAAAACACTTTGCTATTTAGAAAACACTTGAAGCAATCTTATTTCATTTGGTAAGAACCACTCCAATTAGACTGTAAATAGGATAGCAAAACTAAGCCTGAATTAGTACTTTGATTACATAATATATGATTGTATTGGGAACTACCGAAAGGCCCAGTCAGGTAATCTATTTTGTCTATATTCTTGCACTTAAATTCAAATCATGTGTCATCTAACCTACTTAAAGCCTGCAGTACTAAATTAGCATCCTTCTGTTGTAGTCTGATAGGATCCTAGGAGTATATCCCTGAATTGCTTGATAGACGCATGTAACAAATTTTTACTTCTCAAGTAAATTATTTCATATTTTTCAGATAATTCAAGGTAAAGATCTCTTTATTTCTTCCCAAAAGAAACATGCATGCCTTAAAGAATAAAAGTGAATCGTAATCTGGTTGCTTAATTATTGGTTAATTAATTTCAAATGAAGAAATCTATGCATATATTTCTTTATATTAAGCAATAAATATTTAAAGCTTATATACTTTTTATACGAATTAAGTGTAGTTGCATAAATATGAAGAGCGAAGGAAAATGTGCCTGTTCTTTATTGTCCTTCAAAAGGAAAGAAGCTATGGTTGACAATACCCATGCTGAGAAAATAAATAAAAATAATCAGAACACCTTTGTTCTTTTACTGCAGGTAGGAACCAACCTCTGTTGTTGCAAAGTTTGAGTGATCTCAGCTATTTTATGCAAGCCCTCACTAAGATAAGTCAATCATTCTCATCATTAGGTAAAAGGAATAGTTGAACAGGTAATATCCAGGATCCTCTACTATTGAACTATATAGTACTAAACAAAACACATTTGATGGTTCTCTATTTTCTTTTTGTCTGTCAAATTTTCACAGGAATGTCCAGTAGTTACTATAGACTCAGTGAATATATTTTAAATTAATAAATACAAGAAAAAAGAAGCAAGAAGTCAATAGCCTCTTTATTGTCCTAAAACTTTAGTTCACTACAATAATTTTTGTTTTAAATCAAAGCAAGATCTGGTCCAAAGAAAACTAGTATCACTAATTTGATAAGATTCCAAAATGACTTATTAGACTAACTTTCCTAATGACTTATTAGAATAACTTTCCTTATCCTAATCTGAAACTCAAGTGGTTTTGTATCACAAAATACCACCTATCATTGAGTGAATTTTCCTATTAACTATCCAACATGACATGACAAAATCCAAATGTTTCTTCCTTCTCTTTTAACATAGGTGAGTAGGAAGTTTAAACTTACTTATTACTAGAAATGTTATACAAGTCAAATGAGGGAGCAATCCCTTTGTAAAACAATACATAGGAGTTTAAATTGCAGTGATGAATTTATACTCAATTAGAACCAAAATATTAACTGCTCTTGTTATTCATAGACCCTCTCTATTTATACTTGTGCAGTTTCTGATATTTTCTGGGGTTTACACATTCATATAGTCAACACACAAAACTTTTTAAATTAATTTGTGTTGCTTATACACAATATCATGAATTTTTATACTTTAAATTTTATAAGCATTTTGATAAACATTAGCTATAGTTATATTCATAATGAACCCTAGTTTAAGATGACTCTGTGAGACAATTTAGGAAAGTATATTATTCTCACTTTTTAGATGTTAAATTGAGATCTGAAATCTTTGTTTTACCCATGCCACAATCAGGAATGGAACCATTAGTCTTTCAACATGATTTCAGACTCCAGATATGACTCACATTAGAGCAGGTATTTTAAAATGTTGTTGTGCACTATAATCAAACAGGAATTTTGAAAATAGAGATTGAGGGAAGGCCTCGTTCTTCAAGCATCCCAGCATGCTGTCTCGCCTCATGCTGTGTGCTGGAGTTTACCATCTCCCCAGTCCTTTGTCTCAGACTTGTTGCTGGGCAGAATCACTTAGGCATATTTGGTTTGTTTATTTTGGTTCGACTTATAGCTTACCTATAGGCTGATTCTGTTATGCTTAAACAAGTGTGTTAACCTGATTGGATAGTGTGCTTATATATGTCTTTGTACAATCCTAAGTAAAATTAGATCTGTGCCATCAGAGCCTGATCCCCGATGTCTGTACTGGGGGACATCGCTCACTGCTCACTCTCAACGGGACTCCGTCTCCAATATCAACAAGAGATTGTCCTGGTCACTCAAGCATTATAACTCATAGACTGGCATGAGAATATGAATATTAATTTTCAGTAAGAAGCAGAGCACATTTTGTGAAGGGCTGCATTACATCATGCGAGTAACAATAAGATTGCCATGTCGTGGATGGTTTCGTAATAACCCTCAAAACTGATCCAAATACAATAAAACTTGAGACCTCAGATTCCGTGAGGGCATGGAGGCATAATTTTTCCCAATTCACCCTTCTAAATGAAAGGCATAGTTAGAAACTTATATAAGAAAAAAAATTTCTTTGCACTCTTCTTAGATGATAGGAAAACTCCAAAGACAATAACATCATTTAATCAAACATAGCTAATCTGTCAATGACAACAACATCCACTAAATTTACAGAATGACAAAATGCAATTGTCCTTGTGTAAGGGTTTAAAGTTGCTCTTTAGGTAATGTCATAGACACAGTAGTTCTCAGCCTTTGTGTTTCTATGATGTTGGTACCCACACAACAACCATTTCCCCATATTCTTCCTTTGCTATGAGAATTTCAATTTTCAATGCATGGTAATATGTCCACAAAGTTAACTAAATTAAGAGTAAGTTAATCATGAAAGTTCCTTTCCTCTTTCAAGTAATAGGTCTACATGTGGCCAGTTCTCCACAATAAAATATGAAGGAAAGCATACTTTGAGCTTCTAAATTTTTTTTCCTGAGCATAAGCAGAGTGGCACTTTGGTTCCACCTTTTCCTACTTCTTTGGGACATATCCACATAAGGACGTGGTACTTGGAGCCCTGGTGCTTGAGATGACATTGCCAAAACTCTGAAGCTACTGCAGGAGAAATAAAAGAAACTAGGTTCCTAGCAATATTGCTGAGCCATATCTTAATTACTGGCCACTAGCCATGTGAGATGATTAATATATTTGTTGGGGAAAGCAAATATATTTATGAGATAAACCTGAAAACTCTCAATTCAACGAATTATTCTTGATTCATTTTTAGGACAACCAATACTCATTTCAACTCTTCATGTTATAAAAGTAGCTTGACTTAGAAATGATGGTAGATTTCATTAATCCCTTCAATTACGCAATTCAATTCAGTTTAATTCTAGTGTTCAGTTATATAAGACATCACATCTTTACCATTCTTTGTCACAACAAGGTTGTCATATGCCTTGTTTCCCAAATTAAAAAAAAAAATTCAGATTGAATGTGGATTCAGACTTTTCACTTGCTTTGGTCAATAGAATGAGGTGGAAGTAATCATTATAACATTTCAGACCCCAGTCTTTAAGAGACCTTGCTTGACTTATACCATTGTAATGAGGGAGATATGTCTAAACAGATCCACTGCTCCCAGGAGGAAAATAAAGTGCAGCAGAAGAAGTAAACAAAGGGGTGAGCCTCATTAATATAAAAAAAAAAAATCCTCTCTGTATCAGTTGAATGCTCTAGACACTTGAGAAATGTTTGTTCTGATTGTGTCATTGACTTGTGGAATGGACATAGCAAAAGTTAACTGATAGCTCAAAGATATTTAATTCTCTTGGTATACCAGCAATAACTCAATACTTTTCTGCCCCAATAAAAGAAGAATGCTATGGAACCAACATATGTGCCCTTCAACAGATGAATGGATAAAGAAAATAAGAAAATGTAAAATATATATATATATATATATATATATATATATATATATATAAAATGAACTATTACTCAGCTTTAAAGAAGAATAAAATTATGGCATTTTCCAGTAAATGGATGGAGTTGGAGACTATCATACTAAGTGAAATGAACCAAAACCAAAAAACCAAAGGCCAAATGTTTTCTCTGATATGCAAATGCTAATTCACAATAATGGGGGGACACTAGGGAGGAATAGAGTTACTTTATATTAGGTAGAGGGGAGTGAAGGGAAGGGAGGAGGTATGGGGTTAGGAAGGACAATATAGTGAAACAAACATTATTACCTCATGTATATATATGACCTAATGACTGATGTGATCCTACACTATGTACAATTAAAAAATGTGAGATTACACTCCAATTATGTATAATTTATCAAAATGAATAAATGCATTCAAATGTCATGTATGATTAATTGGAACAAATTTAAAAATTAATAAAAAAAATTCTTGGAATTATGTTGAAAAATATAAAAAAAGAATGCTATAAAATGAGTAGAGTAAGATTGATATATTTTTGCATATATGTGCATGTAGTTCCTTTTTCTTTTAAAGGGTAAATAATTACTGTTTCTTTGTATTTAATAATTATCAGTGGGATATTTGCTATGCAATATCTCAGAATTGAATCACTATTTGATCTTAATGAAATAAAGGTCTCTCTTACACTTGCAATTTAGCATCTTATTTTCTCTTGGAATTATTATTTGGCTATATTCTAATATGTAATCCAGTTTATAGTTTGCTTTTCATTTTATTATCCAGAAAGTCAGTACTTATTTTGTGCTTTCTTGAGATATCTTTCAATTCAGTTTCCTCTACCTCTGTATCAGTTATGAACTGCATGTTAGAAAATATTGAATCCTCTTTTCTATCAAGAGCTATATTAATAGCATTAAAATTATTGACATTATAATGTTATTATTAGAACTTAAATCATCTTCTGGTATTCTAGTGTGCCACATCATATGCCAAGCTTTCTTATACTGAAAAACTATAACAAAGTTTGTATGATTTTTTCTTTCACACCTAAATAGCAGATCATGTTGCATTTCAGAAAGGTACTGGGAACCTCTAAGATCTCCTTATCTATCTATCTACACTCCTAACACACTATTGCTTATTGGAAATGGAATTCAGATCTTCTGAAGCAATCCTTTAACAACTGCTTCTGTACCCAATATAGAACAAGTGCATGCATTCCTTTGGATTGCAAGACCCTAAATAATAAGATCAGTGATAAATGGAGTAATCTGTGTTTATTGCAGAACTGGGAACTGAAGTGTTGAATTGATGCACACTCCTAGGAGATGTTTTTCTCTATTAATGATATTTCAATTTCCTCTGATCTAAGAGACTCTCAATTCAGGCTGCTGTGTAGAATATGTATATCCCTAGAGATCTCTTTCAAATTTGGGATTTTGTCACTCTCACTATGTGAGATATAGAAGAAGGTTTTTAAATTACTAACTCATTACTTTTGGACCTGTCCTACCATGCCACTACACCACCTGAAAATTTATGTATTTATTTCCTTCTATAAAAAGTTAATATAAAATTTTATAAGAACATTATGTGTTATATTGTGCAACATGTAGATATTCTAACATAACTGGTAATTCAAGTGAGTTCTCCTATAATAAACACAATTTAATTCATTAAAACTATTGAAAACTTTTAAGTATTAATGATTTTGAATACATCACTATTTAATACAGAATTTTAAGTGCCTGCATTAGCTGTATGTTTTCATTTTTGGCATACATTTGAATTGTATTTTGGAATAAAATATATTATTTTCTTCCATATAGATGGATGGATCATCTTCCAGAATTGTGATTATTTTAAAATTGCACCCACACACAAATATATATATGCATATGTATGCATATATATGAATATATATGCATTTGTAGTCATCATTATTTTGATCTTCATAACTTATGTAAAATTCCAGCATCTTAAATTTATCATAAATTTTGACATAACATATGTCATCCTTACACACACACACACATACACACACACACACACACACACACACAAATGGTACTTTACACTAACTCTGAGAAACCCCCTTAATGTTATAGTCATCATACATCTGTGTAGTTAACATCACATTTGTTCTGCAGATAGCAGTGATATATTTGAAGAAGGGGTGCTTTATATAACTATTCACAAAATTATTTGGGGCTAGCATCAAGGCTGTTTATAATCTGTGATTTTGTCTAAATAATAATACATTACTACCTTCTTATTTTACTTATAAAGTTAATAATGATGCTAATAATGTTAATTGCACATAAACTGGTTTTCATTTATATGAATTTATATGATAAATTTCTGCTTCTTATTGGACTTGTACAAATTTAACTATTATGTTTAAAACTAGTTACTTTTTGCATACTGCTGGTGAGACTGTATGCTAATATGACTATTAGAGAAAACAGTATGGAGGTTCTTCAAAACTCTAAAAAAAGAACTACTTTATGAGCTAGCTATATCAGTCCTGGGTGAATACCCAAATTAAATGAAATTAGCATATAAAAGAGATACCTGAATTCCTATCTTTATTGTGGCACTGTTCATGATACCCAACTTAGAGAATCAGCCCTGATGTCTATCAACAAATTAAGGAAATATGGTGTATATACACAATGGAAAATTATTCACTAATAAACAAGAGGAAAATCCTGTCATTTGCAGGAAAATGGATGGAAGCAAAAGTTATCATGTTAAGAGAAACACAGTCAGACACAGAAAGACTGGCATCACATGTTTTCCCTCATATGTGGAAAGTAAAAGAGAAAAAATAAAAGGATTGGAAGTAGAAGAGATATTATTAGAGATGGAGAAGGGAACCAGGAGAAACAGGAAGCAAGGGAGGGCAAAGCATTTGTGGTAGTACACCCCTGTAGTCCCAGAGGTTTTACAATGGCTCAGAAGGCTGAGGCAAGAGAATCATGAGTTCAAAGTCAGCCTCAGCAAAAGTGAAACACTAAGCAATTTAATGAGACCCTGTCTCTAAATAAAATCCAAAATAGGGCTGGGGATGAGGCTCAGTGGTCGAGAAGGGCAAGAAAGGATTGTAGGAAGGTAGGTATGGTTAGAGCACAATACCTGCATGTACAGGAATAATACCCATGAATTTTTTCAATTAATGAGTTAATACTTATAAAATGAAATGAACTTTTCATTGAGTTATCTACTATGTTTCTGAACATCCTCAACCCTTCCATCATCCCTTAGAAAAATTAGCATTCCCCATGGTTCTGTAAAACATCATTGCTCTTTTGATTTCAAAGGCATTCCAAACAATCTCATCCTCTTCCACAATTTCAACAATTACTTTATTATGCTAACTCCTAATCTATCTTGCATATTGACTTGCAGCATTTGTTTTGGATATAAAAACTCAGTGGACATCTTTTATAGATAAGGAGGAGGATGAAGGGATTGCTGAGTACAAGTGAGGAGGAAAAACATATTAATGTCTATAGCATTTTTTAATGTTCATTCTAACATACATTACCATATTTAATCCTCACAAAACCCTTAATTGGAATAAAAATGTCATATTAAATCTTGCATGTGGGAAAACGAAGGCTGAGAGAGGTTCAATGATATTCCCATGATATTATAGCTAACAAAGAACAGAGACAAGAATTAGAACTTGGGTACCTATAAAACTTGAGTGCTAATCCCTATGCAACAGTTGCTTCTACATGTATGTGAAACTCATCATTTCCAAATTGCTTCTATGTTCTATACCAGTATTTGTCTCTTCCCATATATGCAAGTTTTATTTATGGCATTTGCATCTAATTAAGCCATAAATCCTACCTTTATTCCAGATCTACAATGACAAACTCTGCCAGTCTTCCCCATTTTAGTCTTCACTGCTCTCGAACATGTGTTTTGAACCATAATGATATAGAAGAACTTGTATTTCTTCAGAGTTGTCTTGGCATTTCATTTCTCTATGACCTTGATAATTTTTTTGCACTTTGCTGTTCTCTTCCTTTTTTATCCAATGAATTCCTACCTATGCTTTATGACTCAGTTCAAGGATTCTACATTTCATCTATGGTTTTTTAGAAACTAAAGTTACTACTGCAAGAAGTATCATTTACTTGTAGTTAGAGTAGACATGCTTGATTATTTTAACAACTTCCAGCAGGAGGTCATAAAATAAAACTAAGAAAGATGACTCATTTTTCTGTTATTACAGTCTTGTGTCCTGACTTTCCTGAACCTTAAGATTGGAGTAGAAGTTCCTTTTGTACTTCCCAGACCCCTCTAATTTTTTCATGAATCCTCATGTCCACCCTGCTGCAATTTCTAGCTTCTCTCTTCCTTTCTGTCCACATCACTTTTCACAAGCTCAAATTTAAAACTTCGGTATATGTGGCCTTTTCTGCTATAGCTAGGCAATATGCATGTGATCTACTAGCCATCAGGACCCTAGAGAAAAATCTGCTGAGAGAAACTAAGTGAGATGATGTGCAGTTAAAAGAGGGAGAAACAGGGAAGCCCTGCTTTCCAAACGCTCCCTGTGGTAGCTTGCTAGGCCGGCCACAACAGCCTACCTTAGACAAGATGTCTTAGCAGAAATCTACTTTCTTACAGCTCTGGAAGCTGGAAAGTCAAGATCAGGGTTTCTGCAAGTTAGGTTTCCTCTGACACATTGCTCCTTGGCTAGCAGATATTAGCTCTCTTGCTTCTTATTTACACAGTTGTCCCTCTGTACACATGTGCCCCCAGTGTCTCTGTGTGTCCAAGTTTTATTTCATGTAAGAACACTAGTTAGATTCATGAGAGCCGACCCGACCCCTGAGTCCAAATACAGGCACATTTTGCAATACTGTTAAGGTATAAGCAATTAATTGAGGGGCAATTCAGATGCTGATGCCCTAACCCTCAGTAATTCCTTTAAAATATAAAAACTGTTTTGGCTCTAAAATGTGAGTAAGTCACCAATACTCTCTGATTCCTTTCAAATTCATACCATCAAATTCCCCAAAACATTTATAACCTTGGACATTGTTGTGTAATGTGATAGTTTATTGAGCAATGAAGGCTCCTGAGGGGAAAGACAAATCTCAGAAAGTTCTCATGTCACTCGTTTGCCGTATTAAGCAGCTTCTAAGCTTTCTGAGATTAAAAATGTACTTACTTTTAAAATTCTTTTAGTTTCATATACTGCAACTTTAACCTAAAATATTTAACTCATATACTAATTTGACATATATCACAATAATTAATGTGATTGATTCTCATTCAAGAGTAATATTGCATTTATAATCATCTGTCCTCTCTCTGTACCCATTATTGTGCCCAATATTCAATAAATACATATTGAGCTAATTAAATTCTATATGTCTATTCTTATATCTATTAATCAATCTCCAACACCCCCTCAGAATTTCACACTAAAATTCCTCTCTTGGAATTTTTTGTCATTCTAGAAGTCTTCAATGACTCATTTTTCCTTATAACCACCAGAAAATTCTTCATTTATTCTTTCTTAATATTTGCATCTCTAAGTCTTTCTACATTTTGAGGTTTCTTTGCTCCCTAAATGTTAGCATCTCCCAGCAGTAATGAATAGTGATTTTATATTTTAGGAAATAACATATAGTAGTTATGATGCTATTATAAAATATATTATCCATTTGATAGTTCTGGAGTTATATAATTTTTCCTAGTTTTTGTTACTTCCATGACTGGAAGTTGGAAAAAAAAATTGTCCTGGATTCAGCAAACTTCAGGAATGCATTTTTCTATGGTCTCATGCAAGCTAAGTTCTCTTCATCTAACTAAATTTCAATAATATTTGTCAGATAAAATGCTATATTTATTTTAATATTAAGTTTTATGGCATTCAAATCAGAGTTAAACCTGTACAGATTGTTGAAATATGTAATACACTATAGCATTATGATAATCTAAAATCTGAGGTTTCAGTTTTAAAAGATTCCACAGTTTTTAAAAATACACACCAAAACATAAGTAGGCTCATGAAATAAATACTAAGACTGCTTACTCCATTACTCAGCTTCACAGGGAAAAAATCTTTGAGTTTGTCATGTTTTCATGCTTCCCTGATCCATTCCTTTCAGATTTCAACTCCCTGAGTATCCATCGAAGCTATGAATTGATACAGATTTCTGGTAAACATATGCCTGTCTTTTGCTCTTTCCTCCTGACAGATATGGTAATGACTCTTTCATAGATAAAAAGAAACAGAACTAAAGCCATTCCCAGATATTTTAAATAAACAAGAGAGTTTATTGTCAGTCTTGCTTTGCCTTCTTATTTGCTTTTCTAACTCATTAGTGGAACTTGAGTGTTGGATTAAACAGAAATAGAGGAATCTGAGAGGGGCCAAGATGGCGGACTAGAGGGCGGCTGCATTTCACGCTGCTCCAGGACGCAAGATTCAAAAGAGGAGATAGTGAGAGACTTGGGACCAACTCAAAGCTGCCGGGTGAGTCTCTCCTGTTGGGGAGGCGTCCCGGATGGGGCGGTAGCCCCGGAACACAGGGAATTTGTGAAGTGGAGTTGCTCGGCGAGACGCCCCTCCCCCCGCTGGAGCGGTAAACACGGACAACTGGGATCATCGTAGAGGAGGCGGCTCAGCACAGCGCTTGGACTCGAGCAGCCGCTGGGGCTCCGGGCGGCTGCCTGGGGAGGAGCTGCGTGGTGAGCTGTTTGAACTCAGAGTGGGCGCTCCTGAGCGCCGGGGGACTGCCCAGAGGAAGAGGAGGAGCGCGGCGGGATGCTTGGTCTGGGAGTGACTGCATCAGAACCACAGGCGGTTGCCAGAGGAGGACCTGTGTGACCAGCTGTTTGAACTCGGAGCAGCTGCTCCAGAACACTGGTGGCCTGCCTGGAGGAGGAGAGCGGTGGGACGCTTAGTCTGGGAGTGACTGCATCAGAACCACAGGCGATTGCCAGAGAAGGAGGCAAGTGGTGAGTTGATTGGACTAAAAGCGACCACTCCTGAACACCGGTGGCCTGCCTGGAGGAGGAGCGTGGTGAGTCACCTGGTCTCGGAGCCACCGCTCCTGAACACCCGGGGGGCTACCCCAAGGAGGAGGAGGAGGAACAGGGCGGGTCACTTGGACTTGGAGTGACTGCCTAGGGCTATGGGTGGTTGGCGGGAGGAGGAGACCCGAAGTGAGTTGCTTGGACTCCTGGTGACTGCGTCGGAAACCGGGCAGCTGTCCGGAGGAGGAGGTGTGTGGCGGGTCTCTGTGTCTCGGAGCTATTGTATGGGGCTCCAGGTGGTGGCTCAGGGGAGGGGCTGCATAGCCAGGCGATTGGTGCAGAGCAGGGTCCCAGGAGCTAGGTGGCTTCTTGCTGGAAGAGCCGCACAGAGACACGCCTAGGGGCGGAGCGAAGTTTCCAGGGCGGCGGGCAGATTCTCTGGGAGAGGCAGCCTAAGGAGACTCGCCTGCGAAGGGTGAGGCTCCCAGGCCCAGGACGTAGGTCCAGGCCCCTGGGATCGTTGCAGAGGAAGACAGCCCAGCCCAGGTGGTAGTTGTAGATTGAGGGGAACCTCTAGGAGGGCAACTGACCAGCGAGACGTCCCCACCGAGTGACTCTTTCCGGCGGGGGGAGGTTTTCCCACAGGGAAAGTAAAGCCAGAGACATAGGCACAAACAGGCCTTGCCTCAGCCCGCAGTCTAGTTCCCCATTGGATGACCATTGGTCAACAAGTGGAGGCACCTCTGCCCACTAGCAGGGAATATATGCCACCTGAGGGTCACCACCCCTAGAGAGGCAGCTTCTTCGTGGAGCTCTGCATTATCAACCTCATCCAAGACTTCAGGCTACTGAAGGATAAGAGGGGATATACTAGCAATCTTCAGGGACATTATAAGTTGATAGAGGAAATCTGCAATATCTTAATGACCCACTGATTCCTGAACAATATGAGAAAACAAGGGAAGAAAATGCCCCAAACAAATCTAGATGTTACATCAATAAAATCCAATGACAGCATGACAGAAGAAATGACAGAAAGGGAGTTCAGAATGTACATAATTAAAATGATTAGGGAAGCAAACGATGAGATGAAAGAGCAAATGCAGGCATTGAATGATCGCACCAATCGACAGTTAACAGAGCAAATTCAGGAAGCAAAAGATCATTTCAATAAAGAGTTAGAGATATTGAAAAAAAACCAAACAGAAATCCTTGAAATGAAGGAAACAATAAACCAAATTAAGAACTCCATAGAAAGCATAACCAATAGGGTAGAACAGTTGGAAGACAGAACTTCAGATATTGAAGACAAAATATTTAACCTCGAAAACAAAGTTGAACAAACAGAGAAGATGGTGAGAAATCATGAACAGAATCTCCAAGAACTATGGGATATCATGAAAAGGCCAAATTTGAGAATTATTGGGATTGAGGAAGGCTTAGAGAAACAAACCAAAGGAATGAACAATCTATTTGAAGAAATAATATCAGAAAATTTCCCAAATCTGAAGAATGAAATGGAAAATCAAGTCCAAGAGGCTTATAGGACTCCAAATACACAAAATTACAACAGACCCACACCAAGGCACATTATAATGAAAATACCGAACATACAAAATAAAGACAGAATTTTAAAGGCTGTGAGAGAAAAGAACCAAATTACATTCAGGGAGAAGCCAATATGGATATCAGCAGATTTTTCAATCCAGACCCTAAAAGCTAGAAGGGCCTGGAACAACATTTTTCAAGCTCTGAAAGAAAATGGATGCCAACCAAGAATCTTATACCCAGCAAAACTTACCTTCAAATTTGACGATGAAATAAGATCATTCCATGATAAACAAAAGCTAAAAGAATTTACAAAAAGAAAGCCAGCATTACAGAACATTCTCGGCAAAATATTTCATGAGGAAGAGATAAAAAACAAAGAAGCAAATCAGCAAAGGGAGGAATTATCCTAAAGGAACTGTCTAATAAAGGAGGAACCAAGATGTTGTCGGGGTACCGCGGACCCCACCCTAGTCTGGCACTGAGCCGGGGTGGCCCAGTTTGCAACATCGAGGACCTCAGTCTGGGGCCCCTGGTTTGCAACAAACAGCTAACACTGCTGACTCATGCTCGCTGCGTGCCCTCTTGTTGCCCTTATTGTATTACATTGTTATCATGCTCTCCCCACATGCTCAGTAACTCTGATTGGCTGCTGTATATGAGGTGATTCTTGTAACTGCCTAGAGACTGATCTCAGGCTGACTCTGATTGGCTTATGCTTGCTATATAACCCAGACACTTCCTCGAATAAAGAGCGTTGTTTGTTGGGCATTGTTCGTCGTTCATTGTTCATCGTTCGTTGGTCTTTGTCTTTTGGGCTTTTTTGTTCGTGTGAAAAGGAAGCGTACGCATTATCATTGCCTCCGCCGGCGGTGGGCAGTGATAAATGGTGCCGAAACCCGGGAAACCGAAAACTTTATAAAGAAAACAAGGTAAGATATTTTAAAATTTTTTAACAAGTTAAACCGGTTATAAAAAGGTCAAAAAATAAACAGGTGAAAGGCAGCCTTGAAAGGCAGCCTTGATGTTCGCGGTACGCGACTATCCAGAAGCAAAAGTAAACAGGTGAAAGGCAGCCTTGACGTTCGCGGTACGCGACTATCCGGACTAAGCGAAAGGCGGTCCATATTAAAGTGAAAGTAGCATGCGAAAGGCGGCTACCTGGACTAAGCGAAAGGCGGTCCACATTAAAGGTATTAAAGTGAAAGTAGCACGCGAAAGGCGGCTACACCCTGGAAAGGCGGTTCAAGGACTAGATAAGCACGTGGAACGCGGCTTACATTGTACAAGATGGGGTCTGAAATATCAAAAGTTCGTATGCAACAACCCTTACGGGAACTGCTTAAGGCCAATGGTACACCTTTAAAAATCAAAACTGCTAGAACATTCTTAGATACAATAGAGAATGTAGCTCCTTGGTTTTTAGATGAAGGATTATTAAATATTCCACCGTGGGAACATCTTGGAGAGGATCTTCATAGGGCAGATCGACAAGATCCACTGCCTGATGGAACTATGGCTATATGGTCTTTAGTGAGAGGGTGTCTAGACACAAATAAGGACAAATTTGTTGAGCCCCTTACAGAGGGAAGTCACGTTTTGGAGGAAATAAAAGCATTAGAAAGGGCGTCAATAAGATCAGAGACAGACAATGAAAATGAAACTGGATGTGAGGATAGTTCAGATGAAGAGGAGGATTTACTGTGTAGACTAAAGAAGAGATGGGGCAAACACACACCACACATGGTGACCCTGCACTCTCAGCTCTTAGAACCAGCCCAACCATCAGTGGCATGTCCTAGTAAGGAGTATAATATAGTAGCCCCAGTCCCCACAAATATTGGGAGATAGTTGTTTCACAATTTTTGCGTCCAAACCTGAATTGATTACTAACCAGGAATGGCCGTATCATTTTTCCAGGACTTTTGTTCTTTTTTAATTATGTTTTTTTTTTTTTTTGAGCTCATGATTTTTTTGATTCAACTAGAGTTTTTGAACATCTGTTACATTGCAATGGAGATTCACCTATAAAGTTTCAAGGCCTTTGATTTTGTGTTATATGTATGTTGTGCTGTCTGATGTCATGTTTTGTCTGTATCAAAACTGAGCACTCCTAAAATTAAAATTTAAAAATGGATCCAGATACTTTTAATTCACGTGATTTAAAGGTTCAATTCAAATTGGGTAAACTAGGAAAAGTAAAATGTCTTTGAAAATAACTTGCAAGTCTTTAGGTGGTCAAGCTAATAAAATATTGATGTTAATAAAATGTCTAATATCAATTGTTTCTAGGACTTTTCTTCAACAGGAAAGAGACAACAAATACTGTTCAGGACACTTGTCTGATATCTTGGTTTTTGCAGAATAAGTGAATTAGAGTTAACATGTATGGTATTACTCAAATGTTTTTGTAGAGACATCTGATTAATTTACAAAGTTAAAATGCTAATTGTTAAATAACATCGAGTACTTTTAACTCTTTAAATTACATGGGGTAACATACTTAAACATTATTGGTGTTTTCATAGGTTGGTAAATAAAAAGGCTTACAATTACTTTGTATCCTCACTACTATAAAAACAAGGTTACTAAGAGTTATGTCCTAACAAGTGCAATTCTATATACAAAGGGTCCCAAAAGTTTCAACTGTGTTTCAATTAGAGTACTATAAACAACAAAAGATTTAGTCTTATTAAAATAGAGTAATTTATCTGAATTCAGAAATTTCATAAGAGTTGTTTCAGAATGTGAACAAAAAGGGGTCAATAAATAGGAAAGAGAAAATAAAAGGTTCTGGGTATGGAAATATATTTAATAAAAGGGAAAAAGAAATGTTTCTGGGTAAGAAAGTGCTTGTGTGATGCTAAGAAAGTCTATGTAAGTAAAGGGCAAGTTTCAACAAGTTTGCATGTAACTAAGATGGTTATATGTATGTGAAACATTTAAAGCTATTTAAGGTTTTTCCTAAGGTGAATTACTAATGTTCTAATATAAACCAAAGTTTAATCTATATGGTAAAATGACATGGTAAAATAACAAGGATTTCTTGGAAACACTAATTTACTCTTAACTTTGTGTCTGTTAAGTTTTATTCTTTAGAACAATTAGTCTTAAAAAATAGGGGTTTATACAATTATGGTTAAGCAACTGTTAGAGTATTGTACTATGTTATAGAGTCTAAATTTTTCTTTACTGGAGCCAAGGCTCGGTTTGCGTGTTTCCACAGGATAAAACATCACCTATCTGGGTTCCTGAGCGATAAGCCTTGTTGGGTACCACAGTGGCCCCTCACTAAGGAAAAACTAGAGGCTGCTCATGAATAATCAAATGTATCCTACGGGACCTATCCAATGTGGGTTACCATTAGTCTCAGCTTTACCTAAACACTGGCCCACCATTATATTAGACTTAAAGGACTGTTTTTTCTCCATTCCCCTCCATAAAAAGGATTGTTGGAGATTTGCTTTCACTCTGCCTGCCATAAATCATTCCCAACCCGATCAAAGATATGAATGGATAGTGTTGCCTCAGGGCATGGCCAATAGCCCTACAATGTGTCAAATATATGTAGATAAAGCTTTAAAAACCACTCAAAATAACTTTCGGAATTGCTTATCTATCATTATATGGATGACATATTAATATGTCATAAAGATAGAGACATTCTAACACAGGCATTACAGTTCATGACTGAAAAATTAAGTTTTTGGGGATTAACCATAGCACCAGAAAAATTACAAACAGGAGAACTACATTATCTAGGAACAAAACTGTCTGCTACTACAGTCCAACCTTTAAAGCTTACTATCAGAACAGACCAATTAAAAACCCTAAATGATTATCAAAAATTATTAGGAGATGTCAATTGGATCAGACCTTACTTAAAATTATCTACAGGAGAGTTAAAACCTTTATTTGACATCCTTAAAGGTGACCCTGATTTAAATTCTAGTAGAAGTCTTACCCCTGAAGCAAAAAGGGCTATACAATTGGTTCAAGAACGGTTACAATCTTGTCAGATAGTTCGCTGTGATCCGTCACAGCCATTAATGTTGGTTATTTTTCCTGAGAGTCATAGCCCCTCAGGTGTTTTATGGCAAGGTGGCCCACTACAAAGCATTCATCTCTCTAGTTCTCCTACAAAAATGTTACAGTCCTATCCTACTGCTATGGCTCAGCTAATACTCAAAGGCATAGAAACATGTACCACCACCTTTGGTGTACAACCAACAACCATTGTTACTCCATATACTGTCAATCAACTATCATGGCTAATAAATAATGATTCAGATTGGGCTGTACTCTACTGTACCACTACTGCAACTTTTGATAATCATTACCCCAAACATCCTTGGATCCAATTTTGTAAAAATACTCCCATCATTTTTCCTAAAGTCACTAGATCTAATCCTATAAAAAATTGTACAACCGTTTTTACTGATGGATCTAAAAATGGAGTTGGGGCTGTTCTCATCAATGACAAAGTCTATACTCTCATTATTCAACCCCACTCCGCTCAAGTTACCGAATTGGCTGCAGTAACTATGGCTTTCAAATTATTAAATAATGTGCCTTTTAACCTATTAACAGACAGCTATTATATTGTCAACTCTTTATCTGTTTTGGAAACAGTACCTTATATCTCTCCACATTCTACTATTGCTCCTTATTTTTCTAGTCTACAAAAAATAATCCTTCAACGTTGTGAACCTTTCTATGTGGGACATATCAGGGCCCACACTAATTTGCCAGGACCTTTATCTAAAGGAAACACTATTGTAGATTTGGCTACTAGATCTTCCTTTGTGTTTTCTGTGGAAGAACAATCAAAACTTTTCCATGACAAATTTCATGTTAACTCTACTACCTTAGTAAGAAAATTTCAAATCCCAAAACACCTTGCTCGACAGATAGTCAAAAACTGTCAACACTGTGCACCCCTTATCCCGGTACAGTCAATTGGAATTAATCCCCGAGGTCTTTTGCCAAATCATATATGGCAAATGGATGTAACTCACATATTAGAATTTGGTAATCTCAGATATGTACATGTGTCTACTGATACCAGTTCAGGAGTTATTATGGCTTCTGCATTATCTGGAGAAAAGGTTTCCAATGTCATTCAACATTGTTTACAAGCCTTTGCCTGTTGGGGCATTCCAAAAATCATTAAAACAGACAATGGACCTGCCTATACATCTAAAAGTTTCAAACAGTTTGCAAACACATTAAATATACAATTAATTACCGGAATTCCTTATAATCCACAGGGTCAAGGTATTGTAGAAAGAACCCACCTTACCCTAAAAAATTGTTTAATAAAACAAAAAGGGGGAATAGGGGTCTCCTTTAGATCCCCCAGAGATAAATTAAATCTAGCTCTTTTTATTCTAAATTTTTTAACTCTTGACAATGATGGGCACTCAGCTGCCGACTGTCACACCTCGCCCAACCCCGCTCCACAGCATTGGGTGCGATGGAAGGACGTGTTAACTGGAGCATGGAAAGGTCCGGATCCCGTCTTACGTTGGGTCCGAGGATCTGTTTGTGTCTTTCCACAGGATCAACAAACTCCGGTCTGGATTCCCGAGAGACTGACCAGAACAATACAACATGAGAGTGACAACAATAAGGATACAACTGGACAGCCAGACTCGGAACTTATGGGCTATAGTTAGAGCTTGGCCATATCCTCTGCCTTTAACTAATACCTCCTCTTTATATACTAACTTACAACCTTTCTTTGCTCTCTTAGGAGGACGCCAGTTTGTGTTTTCTCCCCTTTTATGTTTCAGCTAACAAACAAAAAAGATGTTTCTCTCAATCTCTCTCAATGTTGGACTGCTTCTAGGTTCTCACAGGCAGTCTTAATGTGTGTTCCTACCTTCCTACCAGTCCCAGTCTTTGTTACAGGTACAGAGTACTATTATCAAGAAACAGGAGAGATTTTGGCATCATAACGGCCGTGATCGCCACGGTAGCAGTCACCGCACCAGCAGCATTGACGCAACCATACAGACCATACAGACAGCAACAACAATCACTTGGCCGAAAATACAGCTGCAGTCTTATAGACTAAAGAGACCCTAAACCAACATCTAACAGCAGGCATACTCCTTGTAGATCAGAGAGTGGACCTATTACAAGAACAAGTGGACATATTACAAGAACTTTTGGGACTGGGATGTGTTTACTCTTTAAGAGCTGTCTGTGTTACTTCCATTGTATATGATAATTCCAGCACCACAGCTAGGTTATCTAGAAAATTGCCAGCCTACTTGGTCGTCTCAATTTGATAATCTTACCTCACAGCTTAGGGCTGAAATTGTCAAAGTTAATTCTACTAGGATACAAATTGCTTCTATGTCTGAGCTGGCTAAGTGGTTTTCTTCTGCTTTCAATTTTGTACAACAGTGGGCAAGCCTTGATACTTTGGGGTTTTTACTCCTCCTTGGTAGTTGTACAACTACGAGCCACCCAACAAAAAGACCGGATTATTTTTCATCAGGCCATGACCGCCCTAGAGGCTGGCAGTTCCCCTCAAGTTTGGCTTTCTATGCTGGACCAGTAGTCAATGACGGGTAATGAAGGAGGTGGCCATGTACCAACTTAAGACAGAAGCTGTAGCATGCTCTACAGTCTTTGATGACGGGTAAGGACATGAGCTGACCCCTCAACCTAAGACAGGCACGGTCTCAAGCCTTTTCTTTTAATAAAGGAAAGGGGGAGCTGTCGGGGTACCGCGGACCCCACCCTAGTCTGGCACTGAGCCGGGGTGGCCCAGTTTGCAACATCGAGGACCTCAGTCTGGGGCCCCTGGTTTGCAACAAACAGCTAACACTGCTGACTCATGCTCGCTGCGTGCCCTCTTGTTGCCCTTATTGTATTACATTGTTATCATGCTCTCCCCACATGCTCAGTAACTCTGATTGGCTGCTGTATATGAGGTGATTCTTGTAACTGCCTAGAGACTGATCTCAGGGTGACTCTGATTGGCTTATGCTTGCTATATAACCCAGACACTTCCTCGAATAAAGAGCGTTGTTTGTTGGGCATTTTTCATCGTTCATTGTTCGTCATTCGTTGGTCTTTGTCTTTTGGGCTTTTTTGTTCGTGTGAAAAGGAAGCGTACACGTTATCATTGCCTCCGCCGGCGGTGGGCAGTGATAGATGTGTCAAAAATTTTAAATATGAACGAAATGACTGGGAATACAAATCATATCTCAATAATAACCCTGAATGTTAATGGCCTGAATTCATCAATCAAAAGACATAGACTGGCAGATTGGATTAAAAAGAAAGATCCAACAATATGTTGCCTGCAAGAGACTCACCTCATAGAAAGAGATACCCATAGACTAAAGGTGAAAGGATGGGGAAAAACATACCATGCACATGGGCTCAGCAAAAAAGCTGGAGTATCCATCCTCATTTCAGATAATGTGGACTTCAAGCCAATGTTAGTTAGAAGGGATAAAGAAGGATATTTCATACTGCTTAAGGGAAGCATAAATCAGCAAGATATAACAATCATAAACATCTATGCCCCAAACAGTGGCTCATCCATGTATGTTAAACAAATCCTTCTCAATTTTAGAAACCAAATAGACCATAACACAATAATACTAGGTGATTTTAACACGCCTCTTTCACCACTGGACAGATCTTCCAAACAAAAATTGAACAAAGAAACCATAGATCTCAATAACACAATCAATAATTTAGACTAAACAGGCATTTATAGAATATACCATCCAACCAAGAGCGAATACACTTTCTTCTCAGCAGCACATGGATCCTTCTCTAAAATAGACCATATATTATGCCACAAAGCTAATGTCAGCAAATACAAGAAGATAGAGACACTACCTTGTATTCTATCAGATCATAATGGATTGAAGTTACAAATTAATGAAAGAGTAAAAAACAGAAACTACTCCAAAACCTGGAGATTAAACAATATGCTACTATATGATGAATGGATAACAGAAGATATTAGGAAGGAAATTAAAAAATTCTTAGAGGTAAACGAGAACAAAGAAACATCATATCAAAATCTCTGGGACACTATGAAAGCGGTACTTAGAGGAAGATTTATTTCATGGAGCACATTTAATAAAAGAATTAAAACTCAAAAAATAAATGACCTAACACTACAGCTCAAAGCCCTAGAAAAAGAAGAACAGACCAACACCAAAAGTAGTAGAAGACAGGAAATAGTTAAACTGAGAGCTGAAATCAACGAAATTGAAATGAAAGAAACAATACAAAAAATTGACAAAATAAAAAGTTGGTTCTTCAAAAAAATAAACAAAATTGATAAACCTTTAGCCACACTAACAAAGAGAAGACGAGAGAAAACCCAAATCACTAAAATTTGGAATGAACAAGGAAATATCACAACAGACACGACTGAAATACAAAACATAATTAGAAGCTATTTTGAAAATCTATACTCCAACAAAATAGAAAATTTCGAAGACATCAACAGGTTTCTAGAGACATATGAATTGCCTAAACTGAACGAGGAGGACATACACAATTTAAATAGACCAATTTCAAGTAATGAAATAGAAGAAGTCATCAAAAGCCTTCCAACAAAGAAAAGTCCAGGACCAGATGGGTTCTCAGCCGAGTTCTACAAAACTTTTAAAGAAGAACTCATTCCAATACTTCTCAAAGTATTCCAGAAAATAGAAGAGGAGGGAACTCTCCCAAACTCATTCTATGAAGCCAATATTACCCTGATTCCTAAACCAGACAGAGACACATCGAGGAAAGAAAATTTCAGACCAATATCCTTAATGAACATCGACGCAAAAATTCTAAACAAAATTTTAGCAAATCGCATACAAAAACATATTAAAAAGATAGTGCACCATGATCAAGTGGGTTTCATTCCCAGGGATGCAAGGTTGGTTCAACATCAGGAAATCAATAAATGTCATTCACCATATCAATAGACTTAAAGTCAAGAATCACATGATTATTTTGATAGATGCAGAAAAAGCATTTGATAAAATACAGCACCCCTTCATGCTCAAAACACTAGAAAAAATAGGGATAGTGGGAACATTCCTTAACATTGTAAAGGCCATCTACGCTAAACCCATGGCTAATATCATTCTAAATGGTGAAAAACTGAAAGCATTCCCTCTAAAAACTGGAACAAGGCAGGGATGCCCTCTTTCACCACTTCTATTCAATATCGTCCTTGAAACTCTAGCCAGAGCAATTAGACAGACCAAAGAAATTAAAGGGATACGAATAGGAAAAGAAGAACTCAAACTATCCCTATTTGCAGATGATATGATGGTATACTTAGAGGAACCAGGAAATTCCACCAGAAAACTTTTAGATCTCATAAGTGAATTCAGTAAAGTAGCGGGATATAAGATCAATGCACATAAATCTAAGGCATTTTTATACATAAGTGATGAATCTTCAGAAAGAGAAATTAGGAAAACTACCCCATTCACAATAGCATCGAAACAAATAAAATACTTGGGAATCAATCTCACAAAAGAAGTGAAAGACCTCTACAATGAGAACTACAGAACACTAAAGAAAGAAATTCAAGAAAACCTAAGAAGATGGAAAGATCTCCCATGTTCTTGGATAGGAAGAATGAATATTGTCAAAATGGCCATACTACCAAAAGTGCTATACAGATTCAATGCAATTCCAATGAAAATCCCAATGATGTACCTTACAGAAATAGAGCAAGCAATTATGAAATTCATCTGGAAGAATAAAAAACCCAGAATAGCTAAAGCAATCCTTGGCAGAAAGAGTGAAGCAGGGGGTATCGCAATACCAGATCTTCAACTCTACTACAAAGCAATAGTAACAAAAACGGCATGGTATTGGTACCAAAATAGAAAGGTGGATCAATGGTACAGAATAGAGGACATGGACACAAACCCAAATAAATACAATTTTCTCATACTAGACAAAGGGGCCAAAAATATGCAATGGAGAAAAGATAGCCTCTTCAACAAATGGTGCTGGGAGAATTGGAAATCCATATGCAACAGAATGAAACTAAACCCATATCTCTCACCATGCACGAAACTAAACTCAAAATGGATTAAGGATCTCGGAATCAGACCAGAGACCTTGCATATTATAGAAGAAAAAGTAGGTCCAGAGTTTCAACATGTCGGCTTAGGACCAGACTTCCTCAACAGGACTCCCATAGCACAAGAAATAAAAGCAAGAATTAATAACTGGGATAGATTCAAACCAAAAAGCTTTCTCTCAGCAAAGGAAACTATCAGCAATGCAAAGAAAGAGCCTACAGAGTGGGAGAAAATCTTTGCCACTCATACTTCAGATAGAGCGCTAATCTCCAGAATCTATAAAGAACTCAAAAAACTCTACACCAAGAATGTAAATAATCCAACTGACAAATGGGCTAAGGAAATGAATAGACACTTCACAGAAGAAGATATACAAGCAATCAACAAACATATGGAAAAATGTTCAACATCTCTAGTAATAAGAGAAATGCAAATCAAAACCACCCTAAGATTCCATCTCACCCCAATTAGAACGGCAATTATCAAGAATACAAGCAACAACAGGTGTTGGCGAGGATGTGGGGAGAAAGGTACACTCATACATTGCTGGTGGGGCTGCAAATTAGTGCAGCCACTCTGGAAAGCAGTGTGGAGATTCCTTAGAAAACTTGGAATGGAAACACCATTTGACCCAGCTATCCCACTCCTTGGCCTATACCCAAAGGACTTAAAATCAGCATATTACAGAGATACAGCCACATCAATGTTCATAGCTGCTCAGTTCACAATAGCCAGATTGTGGAACCAACCTAGATGTCCTTCAATTGATGAATGGATAAAGAAAATGTGGTATATATATACAATGGAATATTACTCAGCCATAGAGAACGATAAAATTATGGCATTTGCAGGCAAATGGATGAAACTGGAGAATATCATGCTAAGTGAGATAAGCCAATCTCAAAAAACCAAAGGAAGAATGATATCGCTAATAAGTGGATGATGACACATAATGGGGGGTGGGAAGGGTTAGTGTTGGGGTTGGAGTTGGGTTTAGGGAGGGGGGCAGGAATGGAGGAAGGAAGGACTATATAGATGGAGGGGAAGGGTGGGAGGGGAGGGGGGGAAGGGAAAAAATGGCAGAATGAATCAAACAACAGTACCCTAGGTAAATTTATGATTACACAAATGGTATGCCTTTACGCCATGTACAGACAGAGAAACAACATGTATCTCAATTGTTTACAATAAAAAAAAATAAAAATATAAAATAAAAAAAAAAGAAATAGAGGAATCTGTTATGATTGCTCCAATGTAAAATATAAAATTATTTTCTATATTATTGCTATAAATAAATAAAGCTTTCGGTACTAAAATCCTTCATGCATTATCAATTTACACATGATACTGTGGTAATCAGTTAAAGCATAGGTAAACCACGATCCCTATCTCCTAGAATTACAAGTATCTAAGTAACTGTAACAAGAGATGTGTTAAAACTGCATGAATAAACAAACAAATAAGGAACCATGGGATTTGTTAGAATGGAAGGAACATCTTTCATCTAATTAGTTATTAAGTTAACTAGGAAATGTGAAAACGAATGTGTTAAAATCATGCCTTCAGAATACTTCCAATAATTTTTAAAAGGCAGTTTGTAGAATGTTCTCCTAATGATAGGCAATTTTTCTCTAAGGTAGTGACAGTAATTTCCAAAATGTTATAATATATTTTACAAGAATCACCAAAGGAATATGTTTCCAAATTCTGTATTACACCTTTGTGAAAATAGGTCATTTTATATTTATTTATATTTATATCACATATTACTTATGATCAAACTGTAGGATGGTTATTTCTTATTACTAAAAGAAGTAAAATATTCCATAAGGAAGAGTTTTTTCAACTTATTTCACTGCACTGAGCTTACTGAGATAATATGTATGATGTTTTCCATGAAAGATTTTATAAATTTTAGTTGGATTCTAAGAGTGATACTTCATTGACAGACATGCCCAAAAGAAGGAAAAATATCCAGCCAAAAGGTGACAACTTTCACAGAATTCATCTTATAAAATAACCACTTAAAAAAAAAAGTATTGGCACGAAAATGTAGGTAATGAATAAAAATCTCTAATGTTTTCCCAAGGAACTGGGCTCATTCTCTCTCAAAAGCCAGAAATAAATGAATGCTAGCAATTACTGCTACTGCGAGCTAGAGAATGATGTTGAAATGAATGCCCCCCCATAAAGAGGTTTTGTGAACTGACACCACAATTTTATAAAGTTGATAGGTAAATGTCAAGTATCTCACATAGCCCTTATGATGTAAGACATATGTATAATTTCAAGCAAAAATCCAGAAAGGATATTGTGTTTTTAAAGAAATGTTTCCCAGCTAGGGATATAACTTAGTGGTAAAGTATATGCACAGGGCCCTGGGTTTATCCCCAGCATTACAAAAATGTAAATGTGTTTCTCACTTGTTAGAATGCTAGTCAGCGTTTCCTCATGAAGTTCATTTAATTCTCTGGGTCTGCAGCCTAGTGGACTGTAAAGATATCTTTTGACCTTATTTGTTGCTTCTACAAAGTTATCTACTATATGAAAACACAGCAACCTCATGGCATCTTATAGAAGTTTAGAAAATATAGAGTCTTTAGAAAAAGAAGATTTAGGCCTGGGAAGACGAGAAACACAATGGCATAGTAGTTTTAATTTCTATCATGAGCATTCATGAAACAGGAGCAAGATGAAGGGGAGAAAGTGCAGGAAGAAAAAACTTCTGATCTTTTACCATGTATCATAAATTGAAATAAATGTAGACAAACAAGTAGATATATAGTTTTAAAATGGAAATTAATAGTTTCTTGCATTCAAGGTGTATTGAGTCCAAGTTATCTGCTCTGCTACATGCATCATTTCCCTTCCCTGGCATATGTAGCCAGCTTCCCCAGAAGTCTTTAGTGAAAGTTACCCACATCTCATGAAATTTAAAAATGACTGATGTTTTCCATTTTTGCATTCTTACAGTTAGATAATAACTGATTCTTTTAGAAAGACCAATGTGATACCTTCTGCAAATGAATTACATGGTTCCAGAGAACAGACATGGGTATATGATGAAAAGGGGTGTTCAGAAATCTATCAGAAATTAGCAGAATCTACCCCTGAAATCAGTGACCCCACATACATGATGCATTCAGATCATCTTCAGATCTAAGGTGCTAAAATATTTTTCAGCAAATGATAACTTGAGAAATTTCATTCTTTTCTTAAATCATCATTGTTTCTCTTTAGGAGCATCAATTTCATAAAAAATTCAAGCATACAATTATATTTTCTATTGTTGAAAAGTCATTTTTTTCTATATTTCTTTCTACCTACCATCTCATTTCTGTTTTTAGAGAAAAATTCCTGGAAAAATTATCTGTACACATTGTCTCCATTTCCCTTGCTCTCCTATTTTCTCTATTTTTTTCATAGCCAATCTGTTTTTTCTATCTAGAACTCAACTCAGGCAACAATTCTTTCTATTATCCAAAGCTTGATACCAGCTCTCAATTTTCACTTGTTTGAACCATCAGTAACATTTAACAGCACTGCTTTCTCTCTGGCTTCCAAGATTTCACATACTTCTGGTTCTCTTCCTAACTCGTTGGTTATTCGGTCTGCTTTACTGGTTATATCTCATATTTACAACAAATGTAAGAATTCCCCAAAGTCCAATCTTTTGATCCATTCTCTTCTTTTGCTATTTTCATCTCCTGAGATTCTATTTTGTTCCCTAACTTCAAAAATTAATCCTTTACTGTTTTGTCCTCTTCCCAACTTTTAGCTGCATCCTAGGTTCTTATCCCCACTCCAGTTTCCTATATCTAAATGACTATCCATGTTATGGTTTAGATATTAGGCGTCCCCCAAAAGTTCCTGTGTGAGACAATGCAAGAAAGTTTAGAGGTAAATGAAAGTATTAACCTAAGGGTTAAGATAGTCTTAATCAATGCCTAATCAATGCCTAATCAATGCATTAATGCCCTGATAGGGATTAACTGGGTGTTAACTTTAGAGAGGTGGAGTGTGGCTGGAGGAGGGTGGTCCCTGGGGGCATGCCTTTGTGGTACTTATTTTGTCCTTGTTGAGCAGTCTGTCTTTTCCGGATCGCGGTTTCAATGTCCTGAGCTGCTTTCTTTCACCATTCCCTTCCACCATGATGTTCTGCCTCACCTTAAGCCCCAGGGAATGGTGTCAGCCATCTATGAACAGAGACCTCTGAAATGTGAATGCTAAATAAACTTTTTCTTCTTTAAAACTGTTCTTATGTCTTTTGGTCACAACAATGAAAAAAGCTGACTAAAATACTCTGGTATCTCCACTTAGATAATAAATGCATTTTAAGAGTAACATGTCAAAGAACATAATTCAATATCCATAATCATAATTCAATATCTACAAACATATGCATACCTTCCCCAGTTTCTCAAACTTCCCCAGTTTTTCAATGGCAGTTCAACTCTCTCTGGTATTCACGCCTCAGTCAGTCAGTGATTCCTACCTCCTCTTTTCTTCACATTCTGTTAAATTCATCAGGAATGACATTTAAAATGCATTGTATCTCATCATTCTTCATACTGAACTAAGGTACTGTCAATAACCTGCTTCACCACAATAACTTCCATGCCTCTGAGTTCTAAAGCATTGTTCTCTTCACAGCACCAGAGAGATCCTTTTGTATTCTGATTTGAAGCATGTCAGTCATCTTTCTTTCTTAATCAGTGAATGCCAAGTCCTCAAAGTTACATGGAAAGCTACACAATCTGGAGATGTGACCTTCCTAGCTTCTCATACCTCTCTTCCCATCACTCTCCGCAATCTAGCCCCACTGGCCTCTCTACTTCTCCTTGAACACAGAAGTCATGCTGCACTCTGCACTGGCTATTCTTCCTGCACGAGAACTCCATGAATATTCATGTGCCTTGTATCTTCACTCACATGTATGAAGTTTTTATTAAAATATCATTTTTTCCAGTTGGGCTTCTTTGACTACAAGCTGTTAATTATTATTTCTATTTCCAGACTTCCAATAGTCCTCTTCACTATCCAATTATCATCCATTATACATATATCATAATTTAATATAAACTATAAATCCTTTTCCCCTTGTCTCCACCACTGGGATATAAGCTCCATGAGCATAGGAACTTGAATCTTTTGTTCACTGTTATGTCCTTCATGCATAGTAGGCAGGAAGTAAAACTAAATGAACAAAGTAATCTCTTGAATTTGAAATATTCATGTTCAGGGAAAATATTTTAATAATAAGTACAAAATTACAAGAAAGAGAGGTAAATGTGGGAATTAACTCTATGAAATCAAATGGGAAGTTTTTAACTGTTTGAAATTAATCATCAGAAATCTGTGCTTTGTTCGAATTCTTAGAACATGTTATCTCACACACTGGTAGTTTCACATTCTGACTGACTTATTGAATTATTATAATGCCTGTGGTTAATTGATAATAATATGGTTTATATTTATATTTACAACCCTTAGGATATGTACCTACTATGTATCAGGAATTGCACAGGGCATGTATTATATACCACTTAAAAATCCTCTCATCCCAAACTATTGCTCCAATCATAATTGCAACAACCTGTTCCCAGAAGGTTTTGCATGGAGTGTCAGCAGGAAATTATGTGCATTCATGCATGTACAATCTCATGATATAAGAGTGTCAGCACTGGCAGAACAGCTCATGATAAGAAGTTAGAACAAATGGATATGGGTTTCATTCTTATTCCCATGGGTAGTCATTTCTGAGATATGTTCAAAAGGCTTTTCATAATACGCTGGTGTAGCCAAACACCAGTGACCCTTAGCAGTGATGAATCACAAATGCACTTGTATTAGAAGTCTCTCTTGTTTCATATTCTATCTTGCATTTCTGCTTCCTGTATGAAACAGTTCATTTTAGTTTCTTCCTCATAGAAATCCTAAGTCTGGAACTGTATTAAACTTTTTAAAATAATCTCAGTTTATTCCTTGAGAAATTCTATCACTAGGTATTATTATGATCCCTTTTTTCAAATATAGAAAAATAAGTCTCATCTAATTAATCTATTTTACAAAGAAAAAAGTCAGAATGAATGTCATTTTTGACTGACTCCAAGTCCATATTCTTCCTACAGGGGATAAAGATCTAAACTAGTAAGCTAATAAGATTCCTAAAATTATAATGTTTTTATTTAAAAAGTAAAGTGTAAAATGTGTGCTGCAGGATTACTAATGCACAATAATTAAGATCTCAAGACAATTCATTAGAAATAACTCCAAAAGAATATTCAATAGACCCATAAATCAATATGACGTACCACAACAAATCTGTGAGGTCTCTTCCATGTTATTTTGTGAATGAGTGATTGCTTTATCTTAGGCCTTGCAAAGTAACTCTGACAGGTTTATCTTTTGGGACTAGGTGAGCAGGCTCCATTGCCCTCTGGTTACAGTTAGTTTCAGCTGGTGGGAGGCACTGACAAAAGAACACAGGGTAGTCAGGGTATGTATCACCCAGGCCCCTTCCATGCCTTCAGGAAACATCATAACTGATATGCAACACTTCTCTTTAATTTGTAGGAATCCCTGTATCCTATATTTTTTCAGATTTGCTAACCTTGGGGTACTATACTTCTCTTTGATCGTTCCTTTAATTCCACCTATAACTTTATAATTAGCAGCTTTATTAAACTCTTCTTAATTACCCCATTTTTGAGTGCACCATCTGTTTCCTCCTGGGTTCTGGCTCATACAGGAGACAACAGAAATCATAAAATATAATATTCTTAAGCAAGAGATGATTGAAAATAATTAGGGACAGATTGCCCACAGGGGAGGGGGAGGTATACAATACTTCTTAAGGGGAATTGATAGTCATATATTAAAGAGGAGAAAAGGAAATATAAGTGCTATTTGTAGCCCAGAGAGGACCTTATAGTTGGATGTGAGAAATAGAAGGATTTGTAAACTAATTAGTAAACTAATTAAAAGGCTTTGCTATTTTGTAATAGAAATGTATAATCCAGTGTACAATGATGTTGGTCATGGATTGACAGAATGTTCACTATAACATCTACCATACCAAACAAAATGTCAACCGTGGCCTGTAAATTGTACTGATTATGTCCTTGGCATAAATTGGCATAGTGCACAGGCATTGACCATAGAGATATTTACTGTGAATTAGATGGTTTGGAATCTGAAAATTTTTTTAAGAAAAATTATTCCTACTGCATATACGTTTGCACTAAACAGATTTCCTTCTACATAGCCTGTCCCATAAAATTGGAATTTAAAGTTAAATTTTATGGATGTGAAGCCATGAAATCTAATCTTAATAAAGAAAATTTCAGAAACTGCTTCAGGACTAGAGATTTATATAGCTGTAGAATAGAAGATTAATGGAGTAGAAAGTATGAAGTACAGCTTACTGCATTTCCTTCTCATTTTAGACATGGTGCTCAGCCTCCTGTTACCTGACAATTTTGTAATATCTCTCTTCACATTTCTCTTCTTATATAACTTTCACTTTAAAAATCATAACTGTTTCAGCCTTTACTTTTCTTTAGCAACAAATAACTCTCTGGGTAACATTCACAACTGGTTCAAGTCTCAAAATATGAACCTTTTTCTTCTTCTAATTTATTTTAGAAGAAAGATATTGCTCATAGGAAGATGGGATTTTTGACTTGAGCATTTTAGCTAAGCGTTTTTTCCATACTATTTTACTTTAGGATGAGTCCAGTATGCAAACACAATTAGAGCAGCTCAGCACATCTACCATTCAGATTTTTACAGTCTTTTAAAATTTTGTCACTGCCTTGAAGAGTTCTTCTTCTTTTTGCATTATAATTCTTCAGTTTTAGAGTTTGGAAACAAAATCTAAACAAAAATTTCCTATAGATATTATAGCCTTAAAATGTTTGTTATTTAAAAGCTTAACACAACTAAAGAAAATTAAATAGAATGCTTTATCACAAAATGAATACCCACATCACTTTCACTGTGGATAAGAAATTAAAGACAGCTAGTGTTTACTCCCTATCCTCTTTATTCCTGCTCCTTGCTCTTCCCTCTCCCCTCTTAAAGTGTTAGTTATTTTTGATTTTACACTAATCACTACTCCCTTTTAACTTACTTCCTGAACATGCATTATATGCATTGATAATTATTATAAATAAAGTTTTGTCTGCTTTTATTTCCTGAAAATACAGATGGAATCACATAGAATTTATTTTTCAGTACATAACTTTTTTTTTTCCTAGTACCAGGGATTGAACTCAGGGACACTTGACCACTGAGCCACATCCCTAGCTTATTTTGTATGGTATTTAGAGACACGGTCACACTGAGTTGCTTAGCACCTCGCTTGCAGACACTGACTTTGAACTCACTGTCCTCCTGTCTCAACCTCCCGAGCCACTGAAATTATAGGTGTGCACCTCTATGCTTGGCCAGTACATGACTTTTTTGATCAATCTTATTTTTGTCAGTAAGTCATGATGACATTGAACACAGATACATTTCAAGTTTGGATATATCCCATTTGTTAGAATATAAAACCAACATTTTTTTCCCAAAATGGTGTCATGAACTTTCAATCTCATCAACAGTGCAGGAAAACTTCTTATTCACAGAAGGGTTCTGAGACACAGTTTGCAACTGGGATGTATTTGTTTATGATTCAGTGGATTGAGGTAAGGCAGAAATCACTAGTTTTTGGAACATTATGGCATTTCTTCCAATCATTAAGCCATCACCTTTCAGTCTTAAATTATCTCAGCTTCTCTATAATTTAGGCAAGTCAAAATTAATTTCTATATTAGCTCCCTAAATAATTTCAAGCAATTTAACATATATGTCAAACTTGAATGATGAACTACTAAGTTCTAAATATTGATAGGGATGGTCACACTTGTGAAATATAGAGCAAAGAGAAAAACACAGGGACTCCTGGCTCATTACATGGGATGATTTAAAGGGAAGAACAGTTTGTTTCCACTGGCCCAGGGTAATGGGTTCTAAGTTACCGAAACAGGCTGCTGTTGCCTTCGTGGAGAAGTGAGGAGGGAGTACTTGACGTTGAACTTGTTAGACTAAACATATTGAAGAATGTTAAGGGACAATGGTAGATCAGGAGAAAATAAACACTAGGCATTGAAAATGTGGAGCATGACAAACTCAGAGATAAAGAAATGGATTTGTGGGTCATTTCGAAGATAGCCATTTGTCTCACAGTGATTATTATCTTAGGGATAAAAGAGTAATGAAATAATCCTTTATATTTAGAATACATATGCATATTTGCATAAGTTGTACTAAATGTTATAGCTCTTATAGTTTTTTATTTTGGAATCCTTATGTAGTCAGGCAATTTTGTAAGTGATTCATAGTACTTTATGACATTAATATGTACCACATAACTACTGTCTCAAATCACAGATTGCCAATTTCTTAAAGGTGAGGTGTTTTCTTAGTAGTATATAGCACATAGATAAGGGAGAGATGGATAAATAAATGTGGTGGCATTTTTATTCTGTGTATAACTGCAAAAGTTACTTCTACTTGCATTACTTTCTGATAAATTAATATTTCCCCATTTTCACTAATGCCACATCACATCAATCAGACTGTCACTGTTATTGTTCACTTACTCAAGTCTCATTGAATTCACTCTGTCTCCATTGTAAATTTCTAGCACAAATTACCAGACTTTTTTTTCCACTGACTCTTTTTCTCTTTGCAAAATCATTAGTGCTTTCCTCTCTGCTGAATCATATCTCCTGCCCTGGGGAAAAGCATCACATCTGTCCCAGAAGAATTAGGAAATATTAGAGATAAATATTCTAAGGAAAATAGCAATGATTCTGTATATAATTATCTTCACATTTTCCAAGGACACAATTTCCTAGTGGAACTAAATTTCAACTATAAATGTTTCCAATTTATATAAATATAAATGTGAATGAGGAGTCAAAGAAGACTGCCTCGCCCTTTAGAGTTTAAGATCAAATGCAGAGAAATGAGAGGGAGAGAGGGTATGAAAAATGGTGGAATGAGACAGACATCATTGCCCTATGTACATGTATGATTACACAAATGGTGTGAATCTACATTGTGTACAACCATAGAAATGAAATGATGTATCCCATTTGTGTACAATGAATCAAAATGTAGTCTGTAAAAAATAAATAATTTTTAAAAAATTTTAAAAAAAGATCAAATGCAAAATATTATTTGAGAAGTCAAGTCAAGCGAAATGTCCTGGACATCTGGAGAGGAAAGTCATCAGAGACAAAGCAAATACTCTTACTCAAAATCAAACTCTCTTAGATAATCCTGATTTAACTAGAGTTCTGAGGTACTACTGAGTCAAGAACATCGCTCCTTTTGTGATTCTATGTCTTGCCATCTCCTGCAAAAATCCTTCCTAATTTATAATCAGTCTTACTGTAATCCATTTTGATTCTCAAATAATTGCAAATTGTCAACTTATATTATCATCGAAATTGTTAAAATTTTCCTTTTTTATACTGCAGTTAATTCACAAATATTAATTTTAGTGTTATCTTTTAATTTTAAAGAGAACTATGTCATAGGTATTATTATCTTTGTCAAGTAGAAAATAGAATAAGGAAAATTGTAACCAATTATTACAGAATGGAGACTCAGTGGAAATATCATTCTCATTTGTGTTTGTTGTTCCTAAATATCTGCCTCTTTCTTTGATCTTTAGGAACATTCTCTTCTGTTCTTCAGTGCAGTGGTGGAACAACCATTGCCAGCTTCCTAAGCCTTAGTTTTATGACAGAGCTTCTGACTTACTGACTCAACACCACCTTTTCCAGTTTCATTAACAACAGAACCACAATTTGTAGATGATTACCCTACCCCACAGATGAACACTACATTTCTCAGCCCCCTTTCTATAAATAACAGCCAAAGAGATAACAGCAAAATTTGTTGGGGATGAAAATAAGCATTGAGGATTTCCTTCATTCCACTTTCCAACTGACTGAAATTCAGAAGTAATGACAAGAGCACTATCAATCATCTTGAGTGATGCCAACAAGAATGTGGAAGTAAACACTAAGGATGGCAGAGTGGAAAGACTGAAAGAACCCGGTTTCTTGGTGGTGATGGAGACACCAAACCAAAAGTGAAGACCTATCCTGAGATTTCTTCAATTATGCAAGACAAATACAAGCACTGACTACTGAAGCCATCATTGTCAAGTTTCTTCTATTAACAGTTCCTTTTAATAACATTGATAGAGAATGCTATATCCAAATGCCCCTAATATTTATTACTAGTGGTTCAGATCCAGATAGTAAGAAAAATTTAAAAGTATTGTGATTTTTTCTACTTTCAATGTAAGAAATGTAGTAGGAAAAGAAGAATAGTAGACCTTTTATTTTCTCTAATAAATATGCCACATTGGATTTTAAAACTGTATATAATATGAATGATAAAAATGTTATTGATAAGTGACTTAAAATTGATATTATATTATGGGTAGAACACAGCTCATCAAATTTTCTTTATAAATTTATGCAGTCATATTGTTGAGACACCTATTTCTGAATGCAACATATGCTTATTAATAAAACTTTTACAAGATCACTTTTGTAATAAAATAAAAAAGAATATTTACTTGATAGATTGTAATATCATAGCATTTCATTTGTTTGTCTTACACCAAGGTTTGGTTAATTTAAAATAACCTTTTTATCACTTTGGGAATAGCTTGAATGTATTTGGGTGTGAAATTTAAGAATATTCACCCATAATGCTAGCTTAATCTAATCTAAAAATATTTAGGATGCATTTTTAGCTGGTGCATATTAAGATTGGCAGAGTAAGATTAAAATTACCCTCATGAGATCTATAAAGCAAAAAAAATGTTAGAAAATATATGCAGAGACTTTTCATTTCATGTAAAAGGAAATAGAAAAATTCACATTAACATCTTGGGAAATAAGATGCCAAGCAGTTTGATATACAGGGAAGTTCTCAGGATGAATGTGGAAAAATAAATGCCAGCACGTTTCTGCATTAAATAGCTATGACCTTGGGCAAGTCACTCAGTCTTAGTACATGACAGTTTTCTCATGCATAAAGGGAAGTTAATTTTATCTGACCTCACATGAATAGCATGAAAACAGAAATGTGCTAATGGGTAATGCATTAAGGAAATTTAAAATTTTCAAACATGGAGATCATCCAACACATAGAAAGTTGCTAAAAATTTGTTAGACTTAGAACTGTGAAATATTTCAAGAAATTTGCATGGAATTCAGAGAATTTAACATGAGAGAGAATGAATTAATATCCCTGGAGTTTGAGAACTATATACTTTTAAATTTTGTATATATTATCCTTCTCAATAGATTTATAGTATGGCTAGCAGGGAATTTCTATTTTTATTTTGCTTTGCTTTTTACTTTGAGAACCATAAGTGGAATATAATTTATAACATTTGAAAATCATGACAAAATACTTCCTTACTTCACGATTACATTTTTAGTTTACTTTCATATTTTCATGGATTTTGAATCATTGGAAACATAGGAAACAGTGTTAGTACCTCATTTTAATATACTATAGTGTTATAAAGATCTTCAATACAAGTATAATTTACAGTATATAATTTAGAAACAAATTAAATTAGACACCTATTTCAAAATGGCAGTTGAAGCATTCCAGTTTTAAAATTCCTGATTCTCCCTGTCAAATAAATACAGAAATACTGATAAAGATATAGTCACACATACAATGTATTTGCAAAACCTATTACCCTTAATTCTAAGGTGCTCCTTTGGTCCATCAGAACCAGGCAATACAGTGCATTTAGTCACATGACTTAGTTCAGAGGTGAAAACCCACTGCAGATGAAGGAAAGGAAAAGAAAACTTACTGAAAGAAGGAGCATAACCAGTTACCGGGCTCAGACTGAGCTGAGTAGGGGCAGGGTGTCTCAGAGGATCCACTCAAGAGAATCAAGGGCATTGTGCATTCTCAACAATGAGACTTACAACCATAGAGACAACATCTCATGCTCATCCACTCAGTAGCAAACTCAAGAGAGTTTGGTAAAAAAGTAACAATTTTTAAAAAAATATTGTTGAAAGAGGGTCAAGAACAGAGTGAGAAAATTCCATGCATGCAGTAAAAAGGGTAGAATAAACATTTATAAACACCCTCTTACCAAATCAGTCCCAAGTCTAAACACGGTCAATACTAGAGAAATTGTGGCCACACACTGAACACACACAGAAAAGCCAAATCACATTCCAAGCTCCATTTCTTAATGAATTGACCCAACTCCTCCAAATAATGTCCAGAAAGAAGGAAAGACATGCTAATTTCTAGGGACACAAAATATTTTTCTACCAAAAATTTCTGGGTTTCAATTTAAACATTATAAGATACACGAAGAAACAAGATGAAAAGCATCTATTTTCAGGAGACAAGGCAATCAACAAAAGTAGACTCAAATATGATATGTATTTTGTCACTATCACACAGGAAGTTCAAACTAATCATGATCAATAAGTAAATATTTCAGTAGGAACACAGAAGAGTGCTTCATTACAACACAGAAATGGATGATCTATGACAATGAAGTATAATTTCAAAATGACTGAAGAAGAAGAGTTTGAAGTCCCAACATACAGAAATGAAATATCTGAGAAGATAGAAACATTTACTATCCTGACCTGATAATTAAACATTGTATACATGCATTAAATTATAATACTCTATTCCATAAATAAGTACAAATATTTTCATCTTTTACCTACTGGTTTTAAGTTGTAATTTCTAAAAGTTTTCAGAATGGAATTTCTATTCAAATGACAGTATTTCAGTCATCTCAAGATGCCTATGCTTTTCCTTCCATGTCTGTTTTTGTCATTTTGATTCCTTTATGTATTTATGTTCATTCTTATCTCATTCATTCTTTTATTCTGTTTCTTTTTGCTTCCTGTTTTCTCTGCCTGGGTCCTACTCCTGCTTCTGTTGCTTCCTAAAGTTAGAATCATTATCATTAGAATCATTGGTGTTCTTTCTTTTTTTCTGATATTTCTACAAATTTTGAGATGTTCTAAGATTACATTATTTTCCTGTCAATTATGCCACACTTTCAGTACTGTAGAGCATATGTAACTAAAATTCCTAAGTCTATTATCATATAAATTAGAAATACATGGATCTTTGCACCCTTTTCTTCTGCTGTATATTTTTCAAACCTCTGTATGTATGTGAGTGTTCATGTGTGTGCATGTGTGTATACAAAAATAAATTCTCCATTAAATATTCATTTGATTACCTTTACTAGGCAGTGATCTTTTTGTAATACCTATTTTGTTCAATAGACACCTTAATGCTTTCTTAAGGTTAATGTGTTCTCAAAGTGCCTAAAGCATGCTTCTATCTCCTTATCTAAGCTCATTGATAAACATAACACACGGACATCTGGAGTTCTATTGTATTCCACTGAAGGTCTCTCGAGGTGATTAATTGCCTTGATTTATTTGTATTTAACTTACTGGGAGTAAAAAAAAACAAAAATACCATGCTCTTCTCTGCACATGAATATACTGGACTTAGAGAAGGAATAATAACAAATTTAGGAAGCCTCCAAAAAATTTTATCGGCATATCACATCAGTCAGAATATCCCTCGGCAAATGAGATACATTTTGGAAACCTAGATGAAATATTGATACATCCCATCTATCTTTAGAAGTATCATTCTTGTTTTATCAAGAAATAAGGGTAAAAGCAGAATTTTTCTAATTTTTCTATAATTATCTCCCAAGTCTATTCTCAGCTCTTTTGCATTCTTCCTTGTGCCTCAAAAGGTTACCCTGCATGAACTACATCACCTACACAGATGTTGTTCTTAGCAACTAGGTGAAATTGTCCTGAGGAGCAAGGTAAGAACTTAGTTATGGGAACCAGTACAAATTCAGAAGAAAGTAGAAAGTTTGATTTGATGGTTGCTTAAGTTTCCCAAAACTCCCTGAAGGGTAATACAGAGCTTCATCATTGGCAATCAGGCTGATCCTGTATCTGGAAGCAAAGTGAGCCCCTGATGTAAAGGTGAGAAGCACAGAAATAAGAAGTAAAGGACATAGTTACCTAATCACTGACAGACAATGACCTCAAGGATTCCAAATGTCCAATTATTTTCAAATATAAGTTCATCTGTACATCCACCACAGTCTTAGATGTTCTGCATTACCTATTCACTTCTCAGAGATGAAACAAATTTGGAATGGACAGTGAACTGTCCAAGAGCACCTGACTAATAGAAGCTATAGCCAGTCCTCAAATCCTAACCTATATGAATCTAAAACCCATTTTCTTTCCTCACTCCACAATTGCAGGAAGGGTCCTTTACTAAAATCTACTATTCTAACACTGAATCACAAATTTCAGAAACTTTGGAAGCAAACCTAGGGGCATATATATTTCAAGAAAAAGCTTATCAGATCTATGACTTATTAATGTTATTTATTGCCATAATTATAAAAAGAACTACTAATCTTTATAAATTCATCAGGAATCTATTATAACAAGAAACTATACATACCACTGAGTAATTCTCTGAACTTTCCTCAGGGACTTACAATTCATTTTCACTTGACTGTACTCTGCCTTCCAAAAATTATGAACTTCAGGAGAGAAAAAGAAAAATGTTATTTCCTTCCTTTGTACCCTCCCAAATGTGTCTACCACAGTATTATTCACACAGTGGGTAACCAATTTATTTTGCTAACTGACTGAAAGATGATATCATTACATAATGAAATTTCTTTTTCTTCACAGCAATTAAAGCAAAGAATGCCTAAAAACTGTCATGAAATCTTCAAATAAGACTTGTTTAGTAATCACTATTAGTAATAGAAATCATTAGTTATAACATGATGCAACGAATACTAATGAAGGCAAAGTATATTTTGACTACTCTGCTTTCTGAAATGTGCTTGGTTAATAAGTGTTAGAATGGGGTCAAAGTCATTTTCCTTATTTGAAATGAAAAGGTAATTCTAAAGCTTATAAAAGAAAGCTTTGTTGTCTGCCAGGAATTTTAATTTCTATGCTGACAACTTTTTAGCACTTTTATCTGATAACAGCTGTTATAAAGCACATTCCAATCTCCTATCAGTTTCTTGCTCTTCCATGAGTCAAAAGTGAAATATGAGTAACCCTAATGTGGAAAACACTACAAAACTTTGATTTCTGGTCAAATTTCAAAGTCATCAAATTATGTTAAATTGATACATTGGTGATAATTGTCCATTTTTCCATATCTGATAGACTTCTGCTCAAAAGCTATTTTTGTCTTAAATGGAAACAAGAAATTGAGTGATTTAACTCAATTGAATAACTGATAAAAATAGTCAGTTATTGCAATCCTGTTTTTGATATAAAAAGGTGGAAATTTTTTTTTCTATCTCTAGAGAGACTGCTTCAAAAAAAAAACAAAGATGATAATTGAGTACAAAAGTTTATAGATCTCTTTACATTTCTAAGAACCAAACCATTAAAATTCATCTAACAAAATAAGGCAAAAGTAATAGAACAAAGGCCAAAGGGAAAAGAAACAACTTACATAAATGTATGAAAATCATTTGATGTATTTGATACATTCCTTTTGTTTGGTGTTCACCAAAACTTTGTCCCATTTTGAGAATCCAAACATGAGGGAAACAAATGAATTAGCAGATGTGGTATTAAGAAATCATCTGCAGTACAGGATAAAGAGGGTAAGAAGTCCAAATGAAAATATCAGAAAACAAACCCAGTGAGCAAGTATGAGGAACCCATGATGCTAGATGATATTTTAGCACCAGCTAACAGTACTGCTCTGCTTCAAATCTAAAGAACTTGTAAATCAGAAGAGGTTCCAGAGAGAAAAGAAAAGGAAATTGAAGTTATGATTGATGACATAAATGACTGAAGGGGGCCTGTGTGTGCACTGGTTTCATTAACAAAGGTGAGATTTGTAATATCTCAGTTAGATATGCTCAGGGTTGCTTACTTAGAAGTTGCAGGTCTGAAAGGACTTCCAATTCTAGCAGGTGATACAGAAGAATTGCTATAGTTTGTTCCCCCCTGTGTTCAGGAGTTAGAAGCTTGAACTCTGGTGTGGTTAATTTAAGAGGTAATAGAAACTTTAAGATGTGGGGCCTAATGACAAGTCATTATTGATCCCTCCCTCAGCTAATGATGTGATCAGTCTCTTTCTCTCATGCACAGAACACTGCCTTGGTGATGCCATCTCCTCTGAGGTCTTTAACAGAGTCAAACTAATGTTATAGTCATGACTTTGAACCTCCAGAACTATGGGTAAATTTTTTTTCTTTATAACTTACCTGCCTCAGGCATCCAATTATACTAATAGAAAACAGACTAATATAAGAACAAACTTTTAAATTCAGAGGCAAATCTATTTTTGGCAACAAGTTGAAAAGTAGAAGTTCAAATATCTAAATGATTCTGACTGTATACTACTTTTCTGCCAGCATGTATTTCTGACTCTTTACTATATAAATTTAATCTCACTCACCAAACAGATCTCCACATACTCCAGTGTGTCACTCGTTGTGCCTTGAGCATGCTTACATCCTTCTTTCTAGGATGCACTATAGTCATTTGCTTGAAGGATTTATAATTATATGCTGACACTTAGATCCAAGAAGATCCCAAAATTGGATTTCTTCCCTCTACAAAAGTAAAATATAGCTGGGCATGGTGGTACACACCTGTAATATCAGTAACTCAGGATGCTGAGATAAGAGGATTGCAAGTTCAAGACCAACCTCAACAACTTAGCAATACTTTGTCTCAAACTAAAAAATAGAAAGGGCTAAGGATGTAGCTCAGTGGTAAAGCACCCTTGGTTCAATCTCTGGTACCCCAAAATAAAAATAAATAAATAAAATGAAATAAAATAAGAATTAACCAGTCTCTCAATATTACCATTTCTGTATTTTAAAAAATACTTCCATCATAAAATTTCTCATATTTCATTTTCACCATCTGTACTTCCCATCAGTCATCTGTGCTAGCTCTATGAAAAATATCCACATTTTATTCATGTTTTTAAATCCCTTAGTCCATTACTTGACATGAGTAGCCAATAAATATTTATTAAATAACTAAGTAATATACTATCTTGAAATTTTTTTCAGTGCTGGAGACTTTAATCCAGAGCCACGTTCATGTGAGTTAAGCACTCTACTACTGCGATACACCCCCAGCCTTACTTTGAAATCTTGTTCTGAGTATATGGTGTTTACATTTTACCATTTAAACATTAGGAAATGGAATGTAGCAATGTGATAAGAATACCTGGGGAGAGTCTCCATACCATCTCTAATTCCCATCTCCAATTCCCATCTCCTTCTGCATCAAAGCTACACAGGCAAGAATCTGATTAATGTCTCACTCTAAGGGTGTTTTACTGCAGTTTGTTCCTAGTGAATGTGTTGCCTTCCACAGGTTCGTCTTCGGGAATTAGACTCTTTCAAAGTGCAATACAAATAACAAATTCCAAGCCCCTAGGGATTAACAGAAGTCTTCTGGTTACACTTACAGACACTCCCAGTGTTCTGGATTCATACTTTTTGTTTTGACTTCTGATGATTTATCATGGTTTTCTGTTAGATGAAATATCCATTTTACAATGTGGAATTATGTCTTATTTTACATTTTTTTAACCTTTTTTTTTCATTTTTTGGTGCTCTCCCACATGAAATTTAAAATTTTGCGGGTGGGGGAAAATGTACAAATTTTAACTAATTTACCCCAAAAAATCATGATCCCAAAAAGTCATACATGTTATCCTCGTTTTACAAAGAGTACAATTAAAGACAGGATGTAATTTGTGGCATCATTTTGAGCTACTCTCTATGAAACAGAGATTGTTTATTGTCTCTCAGACAACATCCCACATTCAGATTGATTAGTTCTATCCATTCACTCATTTATTTACTTACATCTTTTTGGCATCACCACAAACTCCTAATTTTGTACACTAATTAATTCATAGTACTAATTCAATCTGATTATGTACTTCCAATGAGCAAATGAGGATATTTATCATTATTAATTTTAATGAATGAGATTTACTTCCATTTGTTGTAAATGAAAACATGCCTCCTGATATGAAACAGTTTTCTAAAATGATACTTCTGTATAAAACTCTAATGAAAACAACTTTATCAGTGAATAGATTGTTTCTCTCAGATTTACAGAATCTTAGTATTAGACAACTATATTTTTTAGTCTTTATTTTTTCATCTTTTATTGATGTTAAAAGATCTTGGTATTTAAAGTCATTCACACTTATTTTTCTAATCAGTGATACAAAGATCTAACATTAAATTCTGGCCTAATCAAAATAGGTATATTTTTCCTTTGAAGTGACAATGTGTCATTTGGAAAGATTGTATGCTTAACTTTCCATGGGATAACTGGTACTTGTTCTCTCTCTTCTAGTTCAGAGTCTTTCAACACGTTAAATGGGTCAATAGCAGAGGTAAAATGAAAAAAAATAATAGATTAATTGAACCATGAAATAGTTATGCTGAGATTAAGATATAAACTTCCTTTATACTTATAGAATGTATATTGGTACATCATTGTTTTTCAAATATTTTACCCCATGACTATTATAAAGTATCACTATTCATATCAATTATAAGGAACATTATATAATACTGATTGATCATGGTTTTTATAATGTAAACCATTTTTTTCCATAAAACATGAGATGTGTCAATATTTGCAACATGGTAGGATATTCTTTTCTGTTTCATAGGATATCATTCATATTTCTGCTGGATTTCTTTAAGAACCCCACAAAGAAAAAGAGTATGTTCTGAGTAAGTTTTCGGATTGATGAAACAAAATAGTACTGAATTATTTTTAATATGTTTTACAATATTACCTCATTTTATATGTCTATGGTAAGGCAGGTTTTGGGCCTAACTCTGTCGAGCATAACCAGATACCTTCTGCTGTGTAGGAGTAACAGAAAATTTTATCAATTTTAAGTTATAAAATTTGGAATCACGCAGATAACCAGGATAAACTGGATTGAGATTCATGATCCCTTTCCTTCAGTTCTTAGAATATTTATGTTCCCCAAGATCGTCCTGATGGAGATCAGTAAGCAAGAAAAAACTAAAAGTCTATAATAGGAAGAAAATTTGATACCTGAACTCACTATCAGTTACTAAATAGACATTCTCTAGATTTAGCAGGTGATTAAGTAAAAAATAAACACAACTTTATCTGGTATCCCTACCACATGGGCTCACTTTCCATAAAACAGAAATGTTTACCATGGAGCTTTATGAAGTATAACAGATCTTTGGCCCATAGTAATATAATATAATATATAGTTAATATAAAATATATACTACACATATATATTTCATCTTAAAGACCATATTGCTATTTTCCTATTATTTAATGTGTTGTAGTAAGAAATTTTGAATGTATATCTTTGCACATACACATTCATATTTCTGTTTAATTGATTTCCTGAGGTGAACTATGGAACTGCTGAATACCAAAGACAACTTAAAAGACAGTTTACTTTTCTTTTTCAATGTTTCCTTTTTACTTAATATTTTCCTCACCTTATTTAGAAATGAATGCATTAATATTCTGATTATAAATATAAACACTGACAAAAATTCCTTAATCTATTTTCATTACCTAGAATATACTAGTTTCTACAATATGATATTTCATAGTTTTAAACCTCATTTCAACTGAAAAGATTTTGGATTTTGTTTCCAGGAAACACATATTGAATATGACTTGTTTAGCACTCACATGAATGACTCATGCATTATGGCACTATTTCTTAACTGCAGAAATATGCAGGTGGCTTATTAGAAGTAGAAAACATGATAGAGATCATCTTTCATATGTCAAAAAATGGTTTGCAAAAGACATGCTTTGTTTTTGTTCTTTGTTTTTTTTGTTTTGTTTTGTTTTGTTTTATGACTTTTGTATTCAGAAAAAGTAAAAGGAACTACCTTTAAGTGAAATTTATTAATTTAGGTCTTACTGAATTTGTACTCTCCTTTAATAAGGGTCTTTATTTCAAGTATGAGTAGAGGTTAATCATCCTTTCTATAGTTCTCTAAACTAGAATGTTCATCTTTATATGAGTTCAATTTTATATGAGTTTATCCATCTCAAATTTTGATTCTAGATGCTTGGTCTTTGAATGTGTCTCCTTGACCACTCGTATATGATTCTTTTTGATGCTTGTTTCTCTTGTGTTAGGTGACCTCCCTCAACTGGACAATTTATATGCCTCACTTCCAGAGTCAGATGTTCTTTTAGCTGATCAATTCTTTAGTTAAAAATACTATATCTTCCAACCCTCAGGGCAGAATGATGCTGATATCATCTATCTTAGTATTTTTTTTATATAAAAATTGTATTACATGCAAGAAAGGAATTGACAAAAACCCAAATAAGTGAAAAGATAGGCTTTGGTCATAAATTTGGAGAATCATTATTATTAAAATATCCATAATATCCAAGATTATCTGTAGATTCATGATAACCCTGTCAGTACTCCAATGACAATTTTTTGCAGAAAGAGAAAAAAAGTGATATAATTTGTATGAATCCACAAAAAAATTAAAATAAAATAAAAAGGCACAATCTTTTTGGAAAAAAATAGTTGGAGTCATCATATCATCTAGTTTCACAATATAGTACAAAGATACAGTAATCAATATAGCAGCATATTGACATAAAAACTGGTACCTAAACCAATGGAACAGAGTAAAGAACCAAAAAAATTCATGCATTTATACTCCATTATGGTTTAGATATGAGGTGTCCCCAAAAAGCTCATGTATGACACAATGCAATAATGTTCAGAAGTGAAATGACTGGGTTATGAAAGTCTAAACCTAATCCATGCATTAATCCACTGATATGAATTAACTAGGGCATCACAGTAGGCAGGTAGGGTGTGGGTGAAGGAGACAGGTCACTGGAGGCATTTCTTTGGGTTTATACTTTGTTTCTGGTGAGCTGAACTCCCTCTGCTTCCTTATTGACATGTCCTGAGCTGCTTTTCTACTTCCATGGTGATGTTTGCTGCATCTTGGGCCCAGAGCTATGGAGTTGGGTATCTATGGACTGCTCTGAAACCATGATTCCTAAATATACATCTCCTCTAATTTTTCTTATTAGGTCTTTTGGTCATAGCAATGAAAATGCTAAGACAGAAACTGGTACTGAGAGTGGAGCTGGTGCTTCAATGGAGGCCATTTGTGTTATACTCTGGCAAAGAAGATGTCTACATTTTGTCCATATCCTAAGACTTTTTGTGAGACTGTATTTAAAGCTAAGGTACTTGTTACAGTTTGGATGTGAGCTGTCCCCTAAAAGTTCACATGTGAGACAATGCAGAAAGGTTCAGAGGAGAAATGATTGGGTTGTAAGAGTCTTAATTCAATCAGTGAATTAATCTCTGATGGGATTAAATAAAGTGGTAGGGTGTGGCTGGAGGAGGTGGGAATTGGGGTGTGGTCATGGGGTATATATTTTATCTGGAGAGTACAATCACTCTCTGCTTCCTGATCTCATGTGAGCTGCTTCCCTCTACCACACACTCCACCTTGATGTTCAACCTTGCCTTGAGCCCCGAGGAATGGAGCCAGCCTCCTATGGACTAAGACCTCTGAAACTGTAAGCCCTCAAACTCTTCCTCCTCTATGATTGTGCTGGTCAGATCCTTTTAGATGTAGCAGAAAAATAACTGACTAAAACAGCACTAATTTATCTGGTGGAGGAAATTTTAGGGCAGCACAGTATTCTGGTGGTGGTATGGCTGTTGCTATCAGCTTTTAATCAGGTTTACTGTGATACTCAGAAGCAAAATGCAGAGCATAAAGATTTTAAGAACTTGCAGTATGGCCAGAAAAGTGCAAGTAAAATTGGGGCTAAAGAAGTCGTGGTTGTAAAGACTTTATCGCCACTAAATAGATGCTAACTACTCTAACCAGAAACAAGAGGAAAAATGGCTTAAGGGCATCTCAGGAATTGTCAAGACCACACCCTTCTCATGCTGAAGGTTAAAAGTAAAAATTCTTTTTGAGAAAAGACCAATGGGGCTCCCTTCTTGCAAAGGAAGGGAAGGAAGTTGTTTCACAGGCTCAGTCACCCAGGCACTCAGAGGCTGCTGCAGCCAGGGTCCCTGGAAATTGGGCTACTGCTCAAAATGGCAGCAGACCTTTGCGGCAACCACATGGTGCTGGTTCTGCAGGAATGCTGATGCTCGTGTTAGGGCATCATGGAGGATTCCACCGAGATTTCAAAGAAGGGCCTGTGAGACCAGGCAAAGTGTATCAGGTCAGATTCCCTGTGAGCTGCCACTGAGAAGGATGATGTGTAAAGATGTGAGAAGGAAACCAAAGCTGCAGTGGTGGCCTGGGAGATTAAGAGATGCCAGCAACCTGGGACATCTGCCAAGGAAAGCTGCGGGTATCAAGCAGAAACAAGCCAAGAGAGGTCATGTGGGCTGCAACCTGCGTGACCATAGGGGAAGAGCTACTTAAGCAGTTTGGAAAGAACATCATGATGCCTTGTACCCCAGAGGCTGAATGTAAAGCTACAGAACTTGTTTGCCCAGCAGGATTTTGGTCTTGCTTTGGTCCCTTTCCTTCTTTCTATACCTTTGTTTCTTCATTTTGGAATTGAAATGTTTACTATATGCCATTATATATTGGATATATGTAACTTGCTTTTGATCTTTACAAGGGAAAATACTGAGTTGGCCTTGAGTCTTGGAAAATTTTGAACTTGGACTTTTGGGAAATGCTAAGACTGTTAAGACTAAGAGGTAATCCACTGATATGGATTAACGGGGGGGGGGGGGCAACTGTAGGCAGGTAGGGTGTGGGTGAAAGAGACAGGTCCTTTGGGGTTTATATTTTGTTCTTGATAAGCACAACACTCTCTCTGCTCTTATGTTGTCATGTCCTGAGCTGCTTTCTCCTCCTGCAGTGATATTTTTCCTAAACTTGAGCCCAGAGCAGTCAAGTTGACCATCTATGACTGAGACCTCAGAAACAATGAGCCCTAAATAAATTTTCCATTTTTAATTTTTTGTATCAGGTTTTTGGTCACAGCAATGAGAAATCTGATAGAAACACTCAATTGATTTGTGACAAAGATATCATGAATATTCAGTAAGGAAAGAACAATTTCTTTGATAAATGATGTTAGGAAAATTGGATTCCACCCGAACAGCAATGACATGAGAACCTTTTATGACACCATACACAAAATCATCATAAAATGGATTAAAGACTTAAACATGAGATCTACAACTATGAAACTACTAGATGAAAACAGAAGAAAGCTCCATGACATTGGTGTAGGCAATGATTTTAAAATAAAATCCCATAGTACAGACAATAAAATTTAAAAATAGGCAAACAGGATTGCATCAATCTAAATCTTCTGTCCAGTCAAGCAAAAATCATCAGATTAAAAAATCCACTCATAGATTGGGAGATAATGTTTTCAAAATGTACATTTTATAAGGGGTTAATGCCCCCAAAATACAAAGAATGCAAACAAAATATTAGTAAGAAACCAGTCTGATTTTTAAAATGGGCCAAGAATCTGAAAAGACATTTCTCAAAACAAGACAATAAATGGCCAACACAAATAAGGAAAATAAAACCCTCAATATCACCCATCATTAGGAAAATGCAAACTAAAACCACAATGAGTGATAACTTCACACCTGTAGAAGCATTAGTATCAAAAGTGTGAATAATGTTAGGATGTGAAAAAAGACAACCCATATAAACTCTTGAGGGAATGTCAATTTTTACAGCCATTATGGAAAATAGTGTGGTGGTTCCTCATAAAATCCAAAATGGAACTACCATATGTTACAATACTCACTATTGAGTGTATATTGAACAGAAATAAAATTGGTATGTTAAAGAGATATCTGCACTTTCATGTTAACAGCAGCCCAGGTATGGAATCAACCTAGGTGCTCATTAACCAATTATCTAATGAGAGAAAATGGGACAATTTTACACAATGGACTGTAAAAAGAAAGAAATCCTGACTGTAATCACAGCATAGATGAACCTGGGAGGGCATTACAGTAAATGAAATAAGTCAAGTGCAGGAAGACCAATACTACATGATCTCACTTAACTGTGAAATAATTAAAAAGTTGAACTCACAGAAACAGAGTAGAGGGTAGTTACCAGAGAACGGCAGAGCATATTGAGGAGAGATTGTCAAGGACACACATTTCTGGTTCATAGGAGTGAGTTCAGGAGATCTGCTATACAACATGATATGGACAGCCTGTTACATACTTGAAAAATGATAAGGCGGAAGAGCTTAAGTGTTTTCACCAGAAAAAGATGTGAGGCAATGTATATGTTAATTACCTTCATTTAATCATTCCACAATATATACACATTTTGAAAACATTATGTCATACAACACAAATATATACAATTTTGTCAATTAAAAATAAGATGCTTATTTTTTAGATAAAACAATAAAAATATAAAAGATAAATTTAAAGGTGAAAACATACTGGGCTAGGTTTGTGGCTCAGTGGCAAAGCACTTGCCTAGCAGGTCCAAGGCTCTGGGTTCCATCCCCAGCACTGCAAAATAATAATAATAATAATAAAATAAAATGACAACACTTGACGCTCTACTCTTTTATCAATACAGTGTTAACTACAGTGACTGTGTGGTAATCATCTCCTGTTGTATGTGTTTATTAAATCATCACAATGTACATCTGAGGCAATTTTTATTCATCAAGTATATCACAATAAGGCTGAAATTTTTTAAAAAAAGCATTTTATGGGATCAGCAGAGCAATAGTGATAGTTTCTATAATTAACAATAATGATATCTTCTATTATCTAGCCATTTCTAAATTTATGGTCACTGCTGGACTAAGAGTAGTGAATCTTGCATTCCAGTTTGTTTCCCACCTCATAAATTTTTGTACTATTAAGCAATAAAAGGAAGATTACTAGATATTTAGGCCTGCGATACAGTGAACACATTTTAACCTACCTATATCCTAAATTAATTGTAAGGGCCAAATAAGAATTAACTTCTTCATATCAGATAAATTCTGTACAACCAGAATTCTGTACCTGGTATTCTGTACCTGGTAGATATTAAGTAAGAGAAGCATAATTTTTTTTCACATTTTCAATAAGACTCAAGGCGGTCGAATGATTCAAAATCAATATTGAATCAGAACAAAACCAAGAACTTCTGAGTTCTACTATTTATTTTATTTCATTTCATTTTATTGGTATTGGGGAATTAACCCTGGGTCAATCAACCACTGATTCACATCCCTGGTCTTTTTTCTATTTTATTTAGAAACAGGGTCTCATTGAGTTCCTTAGGGCATCACTGAATTGCTGAGGCTGGCTTTGAATTCACAATCCTCCTGCCTCAGCCTCCCCAGTCAGTGGGATTACAGGCATGTGCCACCGCACCCAGCTTGATTCTACTCTTATTTTAGACTTTGCTATACCAAAGGTGTGATCTATAATCCAGGTCCATGCACATTGCCAGTCTATCATAGTGTTTGAGAGTGACCATGATAATAGCTAAACTTTATATTCTTTGGAAGTTTAAACTTCTCATGTAGTGGATATGTTAATTCACATCGAATTTTCATCTATAGAAAGATTGTGAGCACTGATGTCCTTTTATTAGTGTCTTTTTCTCATGAGGGTGGCAAGTCACCTTTTAAATATAATCTTTTAAAGTGACTATGCAGAGAAGGAAAGGTGCCATTTGCCCTACCACATTAAACTTCTCAGTCATTTTCCTCTTCATATGGCAAACCCTGACCCAGATGCTAAGTTGTGAACCTCAGTTCCCCACAGCAGCAGCTGGCTCCTTGGCAGTCTCATTAAGTGACTGCGCTGGCCCCTTTAATATCATCCGTAGGTCTCACACATCATTATGTGGTTGATAGCTGCTCTGGGCTCTTGTGTCCTTCTGCTTACTCTGTCCTCTTGACTTATATGTTTCCACAGATTTTGTTAATTTTACTAATTTATTAATTAAGCAATTATCATTTGATTCTTGCACCAGTGAAAAAGTATTCGTGGTAAAGTAAAATCTATAATTACTTTCTGTCTTAATCCACAGTGAAGTAAGAGTCCTTTATAAAATATTAATGTGGAAAACGTGTTCTCCCATCACCAGTCCCCAAACTAAAAAAGAATCTAATTACATGTAAGAGTATAGTAATCAGATCAATTCGTTCCTAGAAAAGGGACTCATGATCCTTAACCACAAGAAAAGAACTGCCACTTTGGTCTGTTGCTATTTTCCTTCCTGTTAAGTCCCTTACTAAAGTGTGGGTGAATGCATTAGCACTTAGGACAAAAATGAAGACCAGATAAACCAATCCATACAGTATTGTATCCCTATGGCTCTAAGTGAGAGTAAATGAACTGACAAATGTACTCTTCCAGTGGTTAAAAGTACATATTAAAAACAAAATCAAACAAATTGAGCAATAGAACATATCATTTATTCAATAAAGGAGCTATTTGAATAGGCCCTTTGTAAAATATAAGCCAAGGTCCTTTGTTCTTCATGGCTTCTTGTGTCTCAGAAACTAACATAAATGTCTGTATATTACAAGTACATTTTATTGAGCTTCTGCTTGTGCCAGATCATTTCTTTCTGAAAATAGTTTTGTTTAATCCTAATGTTTAAAAAAATAATTTTCACATAGATAGAATTCTTGACTTTTTGTTAGTTTCATTCAACAAACTAATAAAGTAACAGCCCACTGTTTTCTGGCTGTTTTGTTGTTAATGTACCTCATACTCCTTTGAAGCAAAAAAAAAAATGACAATATACTAATAAATATAATTCACCAAAATATGTTTTTATGGATTCTATTCCTGGCTTAGCCTAAGAAACTTCTGCTGACAGATTAATTTATATCACATTATATAGAAAGAAAGGCTTTATCCGAGGCAAATATTTTAAAAGTTGTATGATGTTTATTTGGAAGGTAATCTATCTAATATATATGGTTTGCCTCACTGTGCTTTTCAAGCACTATACTGGTCAAAGAAGGTTTGAACCAATATGATAGCTATTATTTTACACCCAATTTACTTCTCCCTTGGAGTCTTTTTATATATTTTGTGAATTTATTCATAGAAATTCAAATTGAACATGATAATGCTATAATTTGTTGATAAAACAACAATGCTGTACAGTAAGCTATTCATTTTCCCATACTTAAAGATTTTTCCCTCTTATCTCCATTTATTGTAATAGTCATTTTATCAAAATAAAAGATGAAACATGAAAATATGATAGCTATAATGTTTGAGAACTTGGTTTATTCACCAGCTCATTTGTATTTGTATTAGGATTGTTTTCAGTGCAAAATAGCAAAAAAGAAAAAGAAAAAAAGAAACAACTAACATAAACATTCAAAAATATATTACATTAAAAATGTTATATTGTCTTAGGCTATGGGACATATTTCCAAAGGTAATCATACATATTAGTTTTTAAAAATTGTTCATGCAATAATAAGGAATGTTTTTAGACCTATCATACAGGTAAGTAGGATTGACGCTCTGACTCATGAAATTTTCTACCTAATGAAATGTTAGGCATTCCTCTTTTTTTTCATGTGAATCAGGCAATATAAATATTCATAAATATGCACAGCAGTGATATATTATGAAGTATCTTATCCTAAGTATCTGAAAATATTTCTAAATTAGTTCATCCTGCTAAGTCCAGTTTAAAAACCGTGCATGGTTTGAAATATTGCAGTCTCATTTTACATGTAAATTATGCTACAATGTTCCAAACCAAAAGTTCTAGAAAATTACACGGCAAGTTACATTGATTTTCTAGTTCCTAGTATGTAAAACTACTATGCAAAAAGATGGCAAATATATTTCATTTTGCCTTCTTATTCTAAAGACTATGGCTGACCAGTTTCATTTTGGAAAAGAATATAACAATAAACAATAGTAACCAAGTTATTCAATAACTATCAGTTATTTTTTATTGGTTAGGAAATTGGTTGTGAATCTTTCAAGTTTCCTGATACTCTTCTTATATACAAATGTAATTTTAACAGTGTGTCCTTTGATTTCCTACTTTTTTGGCAAGAATTGTTAATTAATGCATTACAAATGATTTTGTTAACTCTTAATATTCCAGATACCGTAGGTGATTAATTTAAACCAAGCATGGCAATTTCATTCATTTTACCACAGGTAATCCTAACAAAGTTTCTGTTAACAATTTATAGAAACAAAATTTAAGTCCCATTGTGACTGTAAGTATGCTATTATAAATAGGAGAGGAAAGGATGGAAAGTCTCTTTCTTTTGCTTATTGTCTGGTCATTTGACCTCAAAGAGTTACAGTCATCTTGATCCAAGAATGGCTTTTAAAACAAAATCAAAGCTTCAGAGATACCAAAGCAGAAAGATTTGAAGAGTAGTAGGAATTGACTGTCTTAAACTACTGTATTTTACAATCCTGGAACCATTCTCCCTTGGGATTTTTTTTAAGAGGACATTACAAATATTATTGCTTAGACCATCTTGAGTTAAGCTTCCCACTAGTTGCAATAAAATACATGCTAATTTTCTTGCTTTACTGAAGAAATGAGGAAAAAATGGATTATTGGGATTAAGAAACTATGTAAAATCCTCTAATACTGAGGATCATATAAAGGACATGAACCTAAATATGCCTACATCTGCCTAGCTTCATGGATGCTGGTTAAACTAATGTCACAGTGAAAGTTATTCAGAGACACTGAAAATTTTCATAATCCTGAAGTAGGACAGAAGAGGCTGGATACCAAGGAATTTTCATGAAACAGGGTAATTGACTGCAGGGCTCAGAGGTGACGCTCACCTAAGATTTCTTCCTCTGAACAAAGATTCTAGAAATTCTTTGAACTTTATATCCAGTGGAAGGAGGGGCTTGGAGGTTTTACATGACAAGTGCTTTCTGTTCCACCCTCTGGACCAGACACAAGTTTCACAAGTTTTTACCAATAAACAGAGATAATACCTTTTTGTACAACAAGCTGGCTGACTAACTTTGTCACACCTTTTGGGTGCAAACTTGGCATTTACAAGAGGAAACTATCAACCATAATAACCCCTGCAGACATCCTGCTGATCTGACAAGAGGGGAAGCTTAATTATGGCAAGGGTCTATTGGGTGGGAGTCTCTGGCCTGCTTCCATCCAATTTCCCTTTTGCTCCATAACCTCCCTTTCACTATAGTTACTTACTGGAAAGTTTAACTCAAAGAAAATAGACATACATTAAAATATGTCTTTTGCAGACAATATAAAAACAAATGATAAAATTAGTATTTTAATTTGTGTGCAACGATTCTTAAAACAAATAAGAGTATAATATATTGAGTTTAGAATTTTCTTTTCTTTTTTTTTTTTTTGTGGTGCTGGGGATTGAACCCAAGGCTTTGTGCTTGACAGGCAAGCACTCTACCAACTGAGCTATCTCCTCAGCCCTTGAGTCTGGAATTTAATCCTTACTTCCACAAAAGAGTAAAAGTTTTCTTATCAAATTTTTGGTTTCTTGTAAGTATCCCCAACCCCTCAAATTAAAAACAATGGTTTTATCATTAGTTTTAAGTATTAAACAAATTAATTGGCTTATGCTAAGTAACTTTTTTTTCTTGGAAAGTAGTGTTTATTTGTTTAAAGAAACAGAAAACTCACACTGCTTTTTGAGATTCCCAAATGTTCAATGTAACATCTGCTATAAAATTTTAAAACCTGCTCTAAGGCAAAACAATCATCTCCTCATAGCATCATTTCCCTTCTCGACCCTCTTAAATAAAGTCTTTGTGTATTTTAAGTCAGAGGCATTTACAGATTATCGATATAGTAATGAGGATTATTTTTAGTTTGTTCGTTCATTTCTTTTTAACAACTTGGAAGTAATATGTAAGTCATGGTGACAAAATCATTTAAATAATCATCTTCACCAAATTAACCATTTTTATGTTTGTTGTTATACTTTAAGCAACTGCCTTCATTCAGTATATTGCTAAAATTTCCTGTGGCATTTCAATATTACTAAAAAATTTGAAGATCAGGACTCAGTTATTTTGGAATAATATAATTACTGCATCAGTCTACTGATCTCTTTGTTAATATTTTATTCTTATTCCCCATCAAAAATTTGACAAGTGAAACACAAATATTCTATTCCCTTAATAAGGAGGATAGAACTTTTTTCAAAAACCAGCAATATTTCCAATTCTCCCAGCACCATTTGTTGAAGAGGCTATCTTTTCTCCATTGCATATTTTTGGCCCCTTTGTCTAGTATGAGAAAATTGTATTTATTTGGGTTTGTGTCCGTGTCCTCTATTCTGTACCATTGATCCACCTTTCTATTTTGGTACCAATACCATGCCGTTTTTGTTACTATTGCTTTGTAGTAGAGTTGAAGATCTGGTATTGCGATACCCCCTGCTTCACTCTTTCTGCCAAGGATTGCTTTAGCTATTCTGGGTTTTTTATTCTTCCAGATGAATTTCATAATTGCTTGCTCTATTTCTGTAAGGTACATCATTGGGATTTTCATTGGAATTGCATTGAATCTGTATAGCACTTTTGGTAGTATGGCCATTTTGACAATATTCATTCTTCCTATCCAAGAACATGGGAGATCTTTCCATCTTCTTAGGTTTTCTTGAATTTCTTTCTTTAGTGTTCTGTAGTTCTCATTGTAGAGGTCTTTCACCTCTTTTGTGAGATTGATTCCCAAATACTTTATTTTTTTCGAAGCTATTGTGAATGGGGTAGTTTTCCTAATTTCTCTTTCTGAAGATTCATCGCTTATGTATAAAAATGCCTTAGATTTATGTGCATTGATCTTATATCCCGCTACTTTACTGAATTCACTTATGAGATCTAAAAGTTTTCTGGTGGAATTTCCTGGTTCCTCTAAGTATACCATCATATCATCAGCAAATAGGGATAGTTTGAGTTCTTCTTTTCCTATTCGTATCAGAATGAAACTAAACCCATATCTCTCACCATGCACGAAACTAAACTCAAAATGGATTAAGGATCTCGGAATCAGACCAGAGACCTTGCATCTTATAGAAGAAAAAGTAGGTCCAGAGCTTCAACATGTCAGCTTAGGACCAGACTTCCTCAACAGGACTCCCATAGCACAAGAAATAAAAGCAAGAATTAATAACCGGGATAGATTCAAACTAAAAAGCTTTCTCTCAGCAAAGGAAACTATCAGCAATGTGAAGAAAGAGCCTACAGAGTGGGAGAAAATCTTTGCCAATCATACTTCAGATAGAGCGCTAATCTCCAGAATCTATAAAGAACTCAAAAATCTCTACACCAAGAATGTAAATAATCCAATTGACAAATGGGCTAAAGAAATGAATAGACACTTCACAGAAGAAGATATACATGCAATCAACAAACATATGAAAAAATGTTCAACATCTCTAGTAATAAGAGAAATGCAAATCAAAACCACCCTAAGATTCCATCTCACCCCAATTAGAATGGCAATTATCAAGAATACAAGCAACAATAGGTGTTGGCGAGGATGTGGGGAGAAAGGTACACTCTTACATTGCTGGTGGGGCTGCAAATTAGTGCAGCCACTCTGGAAAGCAGTGTGGAGATTCCTTAGAAAACTTGGAATGGAAACACCATTTGACCCAGCTATCCCACTCCTTGGCCTATACCCAAAGGACTTAAAATCAGCATATTACAGAGATACAGCCACATCAATGTTCATAGCTGCTCAGTTCACAATAGCCAGATTGTGGAACCAACCTAGATGTCCTTCAATTGATGAATGGATAAAGAAAATGTGGTATATATATACAATGGAATATTACTCAGCCATAAAGAATGATAAAATTATGGCATTTGCAGGCAAATGGATGAAACTGGAGAATATCATGCTAAGTGAGATAAGCCAATCTCAAAAAACCAAAGGAAGAATGATATCGCTAATAAGTGGATGATGACACATAATGGGGGGTGGGAGGGGTTAGTGTTGGGGTTGGAGTTGGGTTTAGGGAGGGGGGCAGGAATGGAGGAAGGAAGGACTGTATAGATGGAGGGAGGGGTTGGAGGGGAGGGGGGGAAGGGAAAAAATGGCAGAATGAATCAAACAACATTACCCTATGTAAATTTATGATTACACAAGTGGTATGCCTTTACGCCATGTACAGACAGAGAAACAACATGTATCCCATTTGTTTACAATAAAAAAAAAAAAAGAAATGAAAAAAAATAAAGCAGCAATATTAGCAGCAATACTTGAAGGATTTGACTTGAACATAAGAAAAAGTCTTCAGTCCTTACACATGGGTCTTTGAGCATTGCATTTAATCCATTGGCTTTTCCTGGAGCCAATAAGAATAAAGATGGTTCATCACAGATGTGAGACTCTCCTTCTCTGTCAGCTGCTATGACCACTTAGAATCAACTCCTGGAAAAGAATGGAGTTCAGTTTCCTGGATGTCTCTGTGACATATCTGGGGTATAGATATCCAGGTGATCTTTGCTGATATGTGTCTCCTTATTCTTAATGGCAAGAATGATGAACCCTCCGCAGGAAGTAGGAATAGGATTACTTACACAGTGTAAATTCCATTTAAAAATATTTCAATGAACATTTTTAAACATCATGAGAATCTCTTCAGTAACCACGACTATAGTTGACTTATCACCAGTCACCCTAGAACATCATCAGTTCCTGTTCACTAGAAGCTATAAATATTATCTTAGATGTGATAAAATTAAGGATTTTTGAGATTTGGTGGTTATTCTGGATTAATCAGGGCAAATCTTGATCATAAAGGTATGAGGAGGCAGAAGGAGTTTTGATGCAGATGGAAGAGGATAAGTCAATGTGAATACAGAGGCAGAAATTGGAGTCATGCAGGCAAAAGTTAAGGAATGCCTGTAGCCACAGGCAGAACCAAGAGCAGAACCAAGCAGGGTAACATTCTTCCCTAGAACCTCCAAGGAAGTTCCGCCTGCTGACATCTTGATAATGGCCAACTGATACTGCTTTTGGCTTCCAGTCTTCCAAACTGTGGAAGAACGTATTTCTCTGGTTTTAAGTTACCATGTTTACAATGGTTTGTTACAACAATATAGGTGTTACTATAATGATATAAACACCAAACAATAAATACACTTTCAGTTCTTTTAGAAGACTGTGTATACTTTTACACCTTTTTTTAGGAAAAGGCAACACTGTGAATAATTCTTTGGATTCTAAATTAGGAAATCGTAGGATTGGCCCATATAAAGTGATGATGTGTACTCCATTCTCATTCCATGCATTCAAGTGCCTTGGGTAACTTATGTACTTTGCAAATTAACTTATGAATTTGATCCTGCAAAAATATTTTACTCTTCAAATGTAATTTAGTTAAATATATTCCATTAGTAATTCATAAGATTACTTTGTTATCATGATTTCTATATCCACGCAAACTTTTTTCCTTTAAAGAACACAAATTTTAAAGGACACTTTCCTTTAAAGGACACTTCAGTTTAGGGGGCATAAAAATATCATTCCTCAAAGAGCTTAACCCCCATTTGTGTTGAAAAGAAAGTTTCATCTATATAAGGAATAAGAATCTGGCACAGATTTGTGACTTGCAACAACTTCCTTAGTTTCAATTATGTGTCAAAAGTATGTCAAAAGATTTTTCAATCATTTTAGTGAATTCGGAATTGTTTTCATATTACATCAAAATATTATATGAATTATAAACTTTTTATTTTAAAATTATTTTATTTTATCATAAAGCATACTTGAGAAAGTTTGACCCTCAAAGGACAATTTCCTTTAAATTTTTGGACACAAAGTTTGTCACTGCACTGTGATTTATTTTTTTCTGGATGATTAACAGGAAAAAGTTACATAAAAAACAAAATGGAATGAAGTATCTTTCACATAGTAGACACTATGTTCCAGCATATTAATCAATTTAAAAAGTAATCACACACTTTCAACCTAAATTAAGTAAAAGCACAACTGAAGAAAAATTATAGGATATTTCCAAATAGCATATAAAAATGATGCATCTGAAAATTCCAAATAAGTACAAAATTTTGTACAATGTTTTGTACAATGTTTCTTTTTCTAGTTATTCATCATATTCAGACTTTGAAAACCAATTTTTGTTTTTGCTTTTGCTTATGTGTCCCTGAAGGAGAAGTGGGACCCTTAGTACATGTACTTTTCATAAAATCAAATCATATTTTCAGCTGATGTAATTAGCACCATCAGGTACCACACCAAGGCCTCCATGTTTTGTTATGAAAAATTCTCTAGAGATTTTGTGTATTGGATGGTAGGATCACTAGCCTAGGAACAGAAACTTGTGCATGCATCCAATACAAATCACTTAAGTCAAACAAAAATGAGAGGGAGAATACTGCCAGGATTATGTGATAGAAGATTAAACAGTGTGGCTATAAATTTTAGAAGATCTAATTCTGCTTGACACTGAGAAAAAATGTAAATGACTTTATTCTGTATTGGCTCATTCAGATGTCTTGCAAAAAGAATGCACTGGAATAAGAGAAATTTAAATTCTATCACATTAATACTAGATATTTTTACAGTATGAATTCATTTCTAGCATATAATGATTTATTAAATGAAGAGTTTCCAAATACAAGATGACATTTGATAAGAAAACTTTTACTCTTTTGTGGAAGTAAGGATTAAATTCCAGACTCAAGGGCTGAGGAGATAGCTCAGTTGGTAGAGTGCTTGCCTGTCAAGCACAAAGCCTTGGGTTCAATCCCCAGCACCACAAAAAAAAAAAAAAGAAAAGAAAATTCTAAACTCAATATATTATACTCTTATTTGTTTTAAGAATCGTTGCACACAAATTAAAATACTAATTTTATCATTTGTTTTTATATTGTCTGCAAAAGACATATTTTAATGTATGTCTATTTTCTTTGAGTTAAACTTTCCAGTAAGTAACTATAGTGAAAGGGAGGTTATGGAGCAAAAGGGAAATTGGATGGAAGCAGGCCAGAGACTCCCACCCAATAGACCCTTGCCATAAATTTAGATAACAACCATTATGTGGTTTCCGACTTTTTTATCAGCAATTTTATGAACCTGGTGGATCTTACTAAAAGGTGAGGTTATATATTCAAAACTTATAAATTATAAACAAGAGCTAACTTATTTCAAACTTAGCAATACGATTAGAAAATTTTTAAGCTGCAGTTGTCGAAGAGCTCTTAAGCATCTAATCAGAAATTTCTTTTTAGTATTCTAGCACCACCCAAGAGCAAATTCCCACAAAAACTGTAAATAATAGCAAAAACTGGACTATCCTCAGTCAAGTAAGAAAATATCTTATTTTTAAGGAAAAAAGAACCCTAAAATTCTAAATTATTTGAGAAGAAAAAAATGAAAATTTTGTTCAATATTCTAGACATATTGGGTTCTTTTTAGGTCCTTAGACAAATTCTCCAAGAATTTTATACACAGCTTATCTTTTGCTTGGGTCATTCTTTCTGTTAATCTCTTCCTGACCAATTCCCACTATTCCTTTGGATCTGAATTTGTATTTTCTTCAAGGTGACTTTTTCTTTAGGGTCATGCCTGACTACTACACTGTCACCTAGATGAAATTAGTAAGTCAGTATGTGTTTTCACCATACCTTTCACCTTGAAATTCAGCAATTATTACATTATTGAAAATGCTGTTTACATTTCCTTCTTATAGGACCATTAACTAAGTCCAGGAACCACCTCTGTTCTGATCATCTAAACTTGTAAATGAGTGATCAGCAAATAAGATAAGCTCAGGAGGGCTGGGGATGTGAGTGCTTGCTTTGCATGTATAAGGCCCTGGGTTCAATCCCCAGCACCATAAAAAATAAATAAATAAATGAGACATGCTCAGTAACTATTGTTATCTTATTAAGTGAATATGTTAATGAGCAAGTGTGTGAATAAACAGGACACTAGGTTTGAATGTTTATGGTCTGTTTTTCAGACAGGAGGAGTTAAGAATTTTTCACAGACACACATTGGAAGCAGACTCTTAAGGTTCCCAATTAGAGGAAATTCAGAATTCATCTCACCATTTCCTAAATTATCATTAGAGAAGATACCACTGAGTAATAAAAAAGATTTCAAATGTTGAATTTTAGAGATTCTCTCAACTATCTGACAAAACCACGACTTTATAAAACTAAGTTTAATATAGTCCCTAATCCTTTGAAGCCATTTGTAGGAATATAAATTGATTCAAACTTTTGGAATTTTAAATAACTCATCAACGTGTAAAATGTATACACTTTGACCTAAAAGTTTTTAAACCTTGTACAAACAATTACAGACAACTCCAAACTTCATTTTCCTGAAGGCTGGTTAAACAAATTATAGTATAATTAGATACCATAGAGCAAAAAATCAATTGAGAGTTGACTATATTGTTGTGAAACAAGGTTCCAAAAACTCTGTAGATGAAAGAAACCAAAATGCAGAATGGCATATAAGCAGATCATATTTTATATTCTATATACACATGCAAGCACACATATACATATATATTCATTTATTATTCAGTAAGTACTTCTTGAGGAATTACTTTGTGTTAGAGTGCTCAATGCAGGAGATATAAAATAGCAAATAAGATAAACAAGGTTCCTGGGGTTTCTTTCATATTCTATTGGGATATAATGCAATGTTTACAAGTGAACATAGATGGTCTAGAAGGCACACCAGTTTTAAATATGCATACTTAATCAAAGAATAAGACATATAATTAAGAAAGAGATTTAAAAAATCTTCAATAGTTTGCTCTTCATATTTTCGTATTCATTTTGCATTAAAAAAAAAACCTGGAAAACTTTAGTAAATTCGTATAGCTTAATTCTTCCAAAAGTTTTCTAATTATTTTACACTATAACATAGACTTTGATTTACAACTGAAATCAATTTTTTGTGGTTGTCTTGTTCATTTTTATACTAAGCTCAAATCCAGTATTTTCTACCTTTCCATGATCTCTCCCACTTGAGTGTAACTTTGTTGAAGGAGGGAATCATATCTTATTAACATTTTTACCCTAGAACACCTAAAATAGTGCTTCATACAACTGAGGTACTTTATAAAAGGTTTGAAAATAAATATGTTGATTGCACTGGAAATTATTACTTCATTCTAAATGATTTCATGGTTTCAAATAATGTAGACACTTTTATTTTAAAAGTTGAAAAGAAGCATTATTCTACTATTCTCTTTTCCTAGAAGTGCTTTTAAAGTATTTTAATGGTGTTTCATGAAACACAAAAGGTAAAAATTATCCATAGTTCCATTTCAGATACATTAAAATTTTCCACCCCCATAGAGTCACCCTCAAAATAGCTGTATCCTGTAGCCTCATACACTATAGAAAACTGGATCACTTATTTGACTAAAAGATGACAGATGTTAAGTATTTTTATTTTCTAAGCAATTTCACAAACTTGACCATATGTGAAAAATTATTTGGGGATCAACAGAACAGAATTCTATTTAATGAACTTTAAAGTTCCTTATTGAATAAGTTTAATGCCAAAGGGTAAAATCTACTTACTGCATAATCTAAAAGTCTGAGGTATTTAGTAGGAATCAGAGAAGGGATTTGTGTCTTAATATCCATCCCTAGTCAAGAAGTACTGGGATCAAATAGGTATTAAGCATCAAAAATAATATAAAAGGCAGGATTTTCCTAAATGTTATTTATTCAAATGTGGAAGAGAAATGAGTTGCTAAAGAAGCTTAGCAGAAACATAAATTTGATTGAGAAACAGGAGGAAATGTTATAGAAACCCAAGAACTAAATGTCCCTATGCACAAGAAGGAGTTCATAAGAGTAACCCAGTAGTGATGATGAGAAGAAAAATAAATTGGGACATAGAAGGAGTTAGTGATTATTTACTTTATGAATATATTTAGCACATTAACTGTCATGAGTACTAAGTGCTAAGGTTCAATCAGGAAGAAGATAAACTGAAGAAGAGGCAGAAACTACAGAATAGGCCCTTCTATGAACCTCAGTGCTCTCTGCTGAAAACAAATATGCTTAAAGGGATTCTGTATATTATTGTACAGCATACATTTAAAGATGAATTTGGAGCTGAGAAGAAATTGATGATTGGGACAGTATCACATAATCTTTGCATTGAAAGAGCATAATTTGACAGGTACAGAATTTCTAATCAGGTTAAATAAAACTTAGCATTACAAAGGGCCATTATGGAAGGAAATCTGTCGGATGGATAGTAGACAACAGTGGAAAATATACATGCAATTTTATATTTGACTAACAAAAATGGAGAGTCAACAAGAGGAGTATTTCTCTTTAGGTAGCAAAGCACAAATACAGGGAAGAAATAAAGAAGTAGTTATTTATTTTCTCCATTCCTACTACAGTTTTCAAAAGATTCATTAAGACCTCAACAACCCTAACTCAACCTCTGGCACACTGCTTTAATTCCCAGTGGCCCTAATTTCAATTTCCCATTTCTGGGTCTTGTGGGTAAATGCACCCTCACAGGGGACTTAGCAGGCATGATCAAAGTTTCCCTGAAAATTCTTACTCCCAATAAACAGCTAAACTTAATGTAATCATTGATTTTTATAATCATCTGTGGAAGCACTGAATATGGGAATTCAAGTGACTAGGAGCATATGAAATAAAAATCATTAGTTTCAAGAGAAAAGATAAGCCATAACATAAATTTATCATAAAATAACTTCTAGACATATTATTTTGTCCTTTATCGATGTCCATTCATGAACTGTAATTATTTCTTTGTCTCAAAAGTAAAGGTGAATGGAAGATATTAGTAAAATACTATTCAGCACATTTTTACTCTGCACGGTGATTTCTTTGTTCATGCAATATGTCTAAAGCTCTTGTGCTAGACAAATGTAATAAAAGTCCAGGGACTTTAATCTGATGAATAGTATAAAAAGAACAGAGATGTTATAAAGAATCCACACTCAACAAAATTGTGTGTTGACAAAGTTTTATCTTAAAAAAAAAAAAGATATCCCTATGATAAGCTAGAGAAAGAATAAGGCTATTGACTCAACTCACCTGAAAACCACATGTTTCAAACCAATCTTGGAAATTGGGGGGTGGTAAGTTTTCCTCTCATGTGTGAAAGCTAGGAAGGAAAAAGAAAAAGAAATATGGGGGAGATGTCATGAAAATCAAAGGGAGACCTGGAGAGTAGAGAAAAGGACCATGGGGAGGGAAAAGGTGAGGGAATGGGAAAATATTGAGGAATGATTAGCCAGATTATATTGTTACTTCAAGTGTATGTGTAAATATGTAACAATGAATTCCACTATTGTGGTTAATTATAATGCACAAAAAATATGGAAAAAAAGAAAACTGTGTTTCTATAAGTATTAAGGGGATTCAATAGGTATGACACAGGAACTGGTCAATGGCAATAATACTGCATTTCATTCTGAGGAAGAAAATGATCAATTCTTTGTTTATAAATATTTATAAAGTACCTATTGCATGGTAGGCAATTCGTCAGAATTAGATTTAGAAGCAAATCCGTCTGGGTCTTTGTGGTCATGCGGCTTATGTACTAGTGATGACAGTTAGATAGTGAAAAAAAAAAGAATGAAAAAAATGAAGGGGAAATTCTGAGATAATGTGAAGTAATAAGTGCTATCACTTTGGATGGTAGCATTGGAAGTGATTAAACAAAAGAGGAAAGGGATATTTAAGAATGAGAACTGAAGTATACTCACAGATGAGAGACACAGTATAAGTGATGGTAAAGAATGGAGAGGGTAGTTACTTCTATTTCTCATTTCTTGCTTTTGAGAAGCAAGCAGGTAAAAGGGGACTACAAATTTCTCCTCACTATGTGGTTGTTCTCTGGATCTCTTGATATATTTTGATGATATGACCATATCATGCCTGTAAATCATTTTTTTATTTCCAAATCTGGGACCAGTTGATAAATGCTATAAAAAGTTTGATAGCCTGTTGGACATTGGTTCAAAGACCTCTCACCTTGGAAATTTAAAATAGAAATGGGGAATTCTGGGATTAAAGTCATGAGTTAATTTATAAAATGGAGATAATCAGATTAAACAATTTTCTCAAGGATTTTTGCCATAAATGAAAGAAACTTGGATTGTAATTACAGAGGACTGGGGAACTCCAAGGGAGTTTCATTTGTGATAGGAGATATTGCAGCATGTATATATGCTCATTGGGATGGTGCAACTGGGTGGGGTGGAGGATGAATCTGCATTAAATAGTGTTTGTGAATAGGTAAGAAGGTATGAAATTGCACAATGACAGGGTTGGATTTAAACATAGCAGAGAGAATCCACTCATAATAGCAGGAAGGCAGTGTGTAAGTACAGAACAATTAAGATGGGAGACAGGGTAGTAGGAAGATGATTTGGTTTCCTTACCATTGTTTCTAGTTTCTCAGAGATATAAGAATCAATGTCACAAAATGAAAGAAATGCAGAGATATTTTTGGTGTTTGTGGAGAGAATTGAAATAGTTATATGAGAAAGTGGGGAAATTCTCCATAGAAATGGTGGTAGGTTTGATCTAATCATGACTTGGTTGAGACTACAGAGAGGACAATCATAGTAGGTTTCTCTGAGGAGGATATGTTTTACCAAACCACTAAAGACAATATATTTGGCTATGCAAATACTAAGAAAAATATCATTCCAGGAAGAAGACAAAGCAAATAAAAATCTTAAGACAAGAACATCCGTGTGTTTAAGATTCTGAAATAAGGCCAGTGATACTTGGGCATGTGAGGGATAAAGTGCTCAAAGAGAGAGGGGGAGAATTAGGGAGAAGTCAAATCCCGTCACTCTGTAAACTGAGATAAAGAGACTGAGTTTTTGACATAGGTAGTTACCTGTTAAAAAGAAAGCCCTGCCCTTTTGGTTAAATATGTTACCTAAAAACTGGGCACAAGGAAAAATTAAGTACCATAATATCACAAATTATGTGCTTGATCCATAGTAAACTTGATATGGGGGTGGATCAAACCCTGTATTATAAATCCTGTATTATAAATCACCAATTGCTATGCCATATCAAAGCAGGGGAAAGATTCACTGAAAGACTTCTGAAAGAATGAGAATTCATCAAAGTACTGGCTTCCTTGCATTCATTTACCCATGTCCCCTACTGTGTCTTCTAGCCCTGTGTAGTAGGGAGGTGGGTGATAGGACCTAACAAAGATGTCTTCCTGTCAGGGTGATATGACCCAGGCAAAAGGAATCCACAGGGGGTGCCTATCAGAGGTAAGAATCGAGAGATGAGTTATAAGTGGCTGATTGCTGGAATATGACTCATACCAGGAAAAGATATAGAGGGAAGTCTCAATAGAATAACAGATCTTAAACCAAAACAAAAAAGAGCAACAACAACAAAAAGAAATCACAAAAATGCTTTTAGTCTTCTGTTCTACAGAGGAACACAGTAGCAGATACAATAGCATGAGTCATATGAGATTTTGTCACTTCTCCTAAATCCTTCCTTACACCAGATTCTAGAGAAGCCAACAATAGCAGCTATCCAGTCAGAGAGGAAAGGAGAAGTAACAAAGCACATTTCTTTTCTCTGTTAGTCTTAAAAATCCTAGTCAGGCCCAAGCTTTAGAGGGAGATGCTTTAAATTATATGACAGATTGAAGCACTTCTATACTTCACTACTTTGACCTTTTTAATACAAGAAAACAAGACTGTTCATCAATACATCAATGAGACTTGATAAAATTGTAGAATTAGCCCAAGAAAACATTCTGAGATGCAGATGAAAACTCTAAAAGAATGATTTTGAGTGGCAGGGGTAAAACTAGAGAGAGATTTCCTTTCTTACTCATTTTGAGATCAACTTATTTAATAAGTGAGTCAGATGGGTGTTTTGTCAGGAGATTATTTGAAGGGTTTCAGCCAGAGAGGCATGTTTTCTAATTAACAGATTGAATAGATCACTTTACTGACTGTGTGGGAGACAGATTTTAGGAGAAAAACACAGAACAAAGGGAACAAATTATGAGACTATGTCTAAAGTCCAGACAAAAGATGATTGTAATTGGGCTAAAATAGTTATTAGTGAAAATGGAGAGAAAAGGACAGTTCTGTTACATGCTTGGAAAGTATTTCTGTAAGGACTAGATGATATGGGGTGAGGCCTACAAAGAATGATGAGTAATTGCTCTATTTTAGACTGAAACAAATGAGCATTAGCATCCACTGAGGTGTAGAGGATTTGGCGAGGAGCAGAGCACAATAAAAGAGAGATGGTTTGGTCGTATTAAATTTGAAGTATGGAGTAGATACTATTTGGAGATATGACACTTGGAATTTGTGGCAAGATCTGCAGTTGTGGAGAGAAGGCAAGAATGGATATGTAGATTTTGGAATCTTCAGCACACAGAATATAAAGTCCTTACTTTAAAGAATTCACCCAGGAAAAAGGAATGTAAAGAAAAAATCAGGAATGCCAAGAGAGAAACCTGAGGTACTCCAACATTTGGAGTTCAAGTCAAAGTCAGGAGTCACAGTGGTCAAGGAGACAAAGGAAATAGTGTTATAACTCAAAGCCATGAGGAAAAACATTTCAAGAAGAACTGAGTTCACAACAGTGTCCAAAGGTGAAAAAAACTCAAAAATATAAAAGAGAGCAGTGACTATTTGCTTTGATAAATAGTAAGTCATTTATGACTTTGGCAATTATTCTCAGTGGATTGACTGAGGAAGAATACAGGATTTAGAAAATTGAGAAGAGAAAGATGAGCAAATTTATTCACAAGCTAGGAATAAATCCTTCTCTCAAGAAATGAGTGAGAGACCAAATGTGTAGAAATCAGGAGGAGAAATAAAATCAAAAGACATTAAAAAAAGAACAATAACAACCTGGTTTGGTGAAGTACACTTTAATTCCAGCTACTTGGGAGACTGAGATAAGAAGATTGCAGAACAACTGATTGAAGAACAACTGAGACTCTGTCTCAATTTAAAATAAAAAGTAAAGCAAAAACCAGATTAATCCCCAAAACACGAGTGAACATTGGTGAGAGCAATTTACTGGAAGTGATGACACAATAATGTAGGATAGAAAGTGAGATTAAAAAACTAACATTGCTAAGAATTTAACAGATAATGGAAATCCAGCACAAAATTTGAGGGTGTGGCCTTGGTAGGGGCAGAAATTTCTTCTGCAGTCAGAAGAACAAAGGTAGGGAGTTAGGATAGAGGAAGGTTACTATTATGATGGTGATATGAGAACTTTCCTGTGCAATAGCTTTCATTTATTTTCTAAATGAACTGATTCAAATAATGAACTTCTTTGATCTCTGATCTAGAGAAACTGATTCTCAAAGGTATGAATTATCTTTGTAAGTCAGCTGGCATTCCTAATTGGCCATGCTCTCTTTTATGAGTAACAATAGCAAATTTAACATGACAGTTTTTGTACTTTCTTGCTAAATTAGAAAACCAATAATAACCTCATGAACGGATTAATTTGGAAAACCATACCTGCACTCACCTCTACTATTTCTGTTTTTGGTCCACTGATTCCATGGTAGCTTTTTACAGAAGAAATATCCTACCTAGAGAAATGAGTGGTAAGATAATGGGAGTTTGCATTGTGTTGTTCAATTAATTATAAACTTTTCCCTTTCCTCAAATAAAATTGTGTTTTAAAAGTCAAGATAGTTCTAACTTTGACTTTGCCCATTTTAGAGTAGATTAAAATAAACTTTCCCAGTTGATGGAAGTTTTAAGTCAATGACAGCCATATTCATTGTCATTAAGAGGCCATTTGAGAGAGGGCCAGTAGCCAATGGGTCAGTGTTGCAGTGTACATTGCCAGTATTCCTTCTGTGTCAACGACAATGTGGACAACATGTCCTGGGGTAGCTAAGAGAAATAGTCCTGCATGGATTAGTGTTTCACAATGAGGGTAAGAACTTGGCACAAAGACTATTCCTTAACTAAATGGCCCCAAGAAAACACAGTTGAGTGTACTATTGGCTCTATTACAGTGACTCAGAAGGTGACTTATTTCATAATAACCCATAATTACACCTTGTTCCCTTTAAGACAGAACCAACTTCTATTCCCAACCCCCATCTTTTACATACTAATAAAATATGTCATACTTAAAACAAGAGAGATTATTTACTTGGGCCATTAGAAGAAACTTTAGATATCCAGGCTAGTAACTTGGCACATGTATGCATGCACAGATTCAGGGGCAGATTTCAATATTTCTATTTTATAGCTCCATTGTACAGAAGCCAAAGTGAACATTATGAAAATAGGCATCCTCATGGGATATTGTACTTTAAAAGTCATATTTTGGCAGAGGGAGCAATATGTTTTTTTCTAGAATCTGAAAGTCTTGGAACCCAAAGCAAAATTTTATAACTACGAAATGAATGGGGCTGTCTCCCCTATAATAAACTAATATTTGTCTGACTTACATTGAAATGAATGAATCAATAATCTATTCATTGCATGTACCAGAAATTTCTATTTAACCTCCTCAATGTCACTGGCTGTTCAGAATACTGAGAAAATGCAGGTAAGCTGTCTCATGATACTGTATGTAACTTGTGCACAGCATAACAAATCTGCTGCAATCTCTGTTTTATTGTTGACCATAAGGTCTAAGTTGAAAATCATAGTTTCTTTTTTCTTGTATTCTTATTCCATAATCCCTTTCCATTACCTGCAGGACCCAGTCAATGGAGAGCTTTTAACTAGTGAAGTGAAATATAATTGTTCACAGGATCCAGGTTTTTCTGCATTTATTAGGTTCTCATAGTTTACTTGTTATTGATCATAGGATAATATAAGGTGCCCAATGCATCCTCAGAGTTTATTTGTAGACTTTATATTAGTTCTTATTACTGCCATAACAAATTACCACAAACTTAGTAACTGTCATGAAATCCAAACATTACACATTTATAGTGTTATAATTCTAAAAATCAGAAAGTTTAAATACGTTTAAAGTTCTATGTTCCTTCTGGAAACTCCAGGAGAGAGTCTATTTTCTTGTCTTCCCAGGCTCCCTACATTCTTTGGCAGATAAAACCAGCCTGGTAGCATCTTTAAATCTCTATCCTTCCGTCTTTTGTTTCTGACTTCTATCTGCATAAGAATCCTTTTAATCACATCATTAGGCCCACTGAGATAATCCAGGATAATCTCCCCATCTCAGTATGCTTTAATTCCATCTGCAATGTTCCTTTTGTCATGTAAGGAAACAGTCACATACTCCATGAATTAGGATGTGACTACCTTTAGAGGAATATTATTCGACCTACCATATTCTACCTCTTCCTCATTGCATAGCAGCAATAGAGGTTTTTCTTGGGAATTTGAATCAACCATCCCAAACATTATTGCAAACTTTTTCTTGCATGTTGAATTATTAGCATTAGGAGTTAAAAAACATTGGTTGAAATATGTTGAATTACAGTGTCATTTTCTAGTTTAAGGGAATCATGACTCTGTTGCTTTGGACATTTAGGATTTCCAAACCTATTGAGTGGAAGATAGGCAACAGAAGCAACACACCTACAAGTAGATCATTAAGTATAACTGTGAAAGAAGTCCCTGACTTACATCCCTTAGTTCCTGGAATGATATTTTGTCAGGGAGGGAAGCAACACTAAATATTAAGAGTTGTTTAATTGTGTCTGATCAAACAATTGCCAAACATTCCAAAATGTTACCCTCAGACTGATTTGGTCTATTGCAAGCTATTTTATCACAAATAGACTTGTGATACTATGAGAGAATTCCATGGGTAAGAGTTCCTTGTCTAGTAGAAATAGTAAATGACCAATATGTTGACAAATTGCTGAGTTGTATGCTGCATTCATTATACTGGTTCATGAGAGACAATTGTTAAATTTTTAGGAATTTCACTAGTTGGCTATTAAACTCAGTTGTTTTGTTTTTGTTTCTCTTTTGGGGGTTACTTGGCATTGAACTCAGGAGCACTATACACTGAGCCACAACCCAGCACTATTTTGTATTTTATTTAGAGACAGGGTCTCACTGAGTTGCTTAGTGCCTTGCTTTTGCTTAGGTCGACTTTGGACTTGCAATCCTCCTGTCTCAGTCTCCCAAGACACTGGGATTAAAGGTATGTACCACTCTACCAGCTAAACTCAGTTATTATTAAAAATTAAATAATTTAAGATCACTGTGGGAAAATAAATTATCACTGAGTTTCGAATCATATCAATAAAACACTCTAGCTACTTATAGTCATGCTTACATGTTGAGAATTCAATTGTAGTCATCTGTCTAGTTGATTTCTCTGACCAATAAGGGCAATAAAACTTCTCTTATTTTCCTAAAAAGGTTGTAGAGCTTCAGCTCAAATTAGGCCCTGCAGTTAAACTACCAAAGTGATAGAAACACTAGGGTGCTATCGCCCTAGTATTAAAGTCAAACTTTTGGAAAAACTACATTTGGGGCAATCTCCTATGGTTTGACTGTGCCCTCCAAAACTCATGTTGAAATTTAATTCCCAGTGTAATGTACTGTGAGAAGGTTTAAGATTACTACTATATAAGCTCTCATGATCAGGTTTAATGCCTTTAAAAAGGGGAGGGCATTCCTGATTGTGTGATCTCTCTTTACCATTTCATTCTTGTGCCAGGTGAGAACATAAAGTATGCTGTCTTCAATATTCCATCTTGGGAGCAGACAACAGACCCTCATCAGAGGACAAATCCACTGGTGCCTTGGTCTTGGATTTCCTAGTTCCCAGAATTGTACAAAAACAAATGTTCTTTTCATTATAAATTACCCTGCTTCAGGTATTCTGCTATAGCAGCACAAAATGGATTAGAATAGTCATAAAAGACGGTCACTTGGATTTGTCTGGCCCTAGGAAAGATGTACTTAAACTATAGAAGTTTAAAGTAAAACATCCAGGGTGGAAGAAACTAAGATCCTTTTATCCTGCGAAAAGGAGTACTTTTCCCTTTTTCTCTCTCTTGTTGAAAAATGGAGAAAGTCCATTGAAAATCCTTGTCTTATGAAATGTCCAGTTACTTGTAGAGAATATTGGACCTGTCTACTCTCATGTCACCTAGGGGTTAAACTTGGGGCAAGGGTTGGAGGGAAAAGACATCTGGTGAGCTTCATTATTTACTGTAAAATAATGAAGATATTTGCCTCTAACTAGAACACCTTGTATGTGAGCAGTCAAGGTAAAATTAATGAAGATGAGCACAAAAAAATTCAACACTCACAGTTAAATAAAGCATTTAAAGCAAAGTACTATATCCTTAAATATTATCACTTCCTAGTTATTGTACTATGCCTTACTATTTTGTATGACTTTGAATTGATGTTCCTCTATAATACCTGTATCACAGCATGCCACTGCATATCCTTTCCCAAGTCCAAGATGAGTGAATGACTCACTGGTCATTGTAGGAATGTTTGCAGCATAGAAAATGGCAAACTCTACAGACCATAACTTCATTGTTTTGTTGGTCGTCTAGAATTGATGGATCAAATGTAAACAATGCTTGACTAAACTTAAAAGAATGTCTTAGCTGTAGCTGTTACATTGTGAACAGTGAAAAAGAGTAAAAATATTTCCCAATATTTAGAAACTATTTTTCAATTTAATAAAGCAATCACTTAATCAGAGCCAATGAGTGAAATTTTAACACACATCTTTGTTATTTTAACTTTTCAATAGAAATGAAAATACCAATAAATTTTCATATCTGAATGGCATTTATCAATTAGTCACAATGGTAAATTGGCTATGGATAAGAGTTCAGCATAAATAAACAAATTCACTCTATGAGAATCAATTAGTTCCATGGAATTTCAATAAAAAAAATTTATATATTACATTATTATTTTTGCAATGTATTCTAAACATCCTTTATATCAATGTATCCATAGTAAATATGTCTGTGATTATATATGCATATTTTTATTGAACTACTTTTAAATCTATACTAGTACCACACTGATTAATACATTCTGAAAGCCACTGATAATGACAATGGAAGAAAAGTTGTGAACATGAAAGAAAATTCATATGTAAAATATAGATGTATTCTGGTGTTTTGATGAAGAGTACTAACAAAGTCAATATGGAAGCCCAGAAAGTGGATCTACATGAGATTCTCAGTGTCAGACTCTCCTGTGGTCAGGAAGTGAGTGCAGCATGGGTCAGCATAACAGTAACTTTGGTGAGAGGAAGTCTATATTCTTGAGTTCACGCACAGCTTCCATTCCTAATGCTTAAATGATCCACTTGCTGAAATTGGGACTACAGAAAAACTAGATTATGAGTTCAAAAGCTTGCCTATTTATTCTTCTCAGAGTGCTAAAATAGAATAGTTAAACCTGAAAAATCAACTTCCTAGCAACATTAACCAACACTGTCATTAAGACATTAATCCAGGAATTTTCTTGCATATTTCACACTGAGCAGGATTAGACATTATAAGGAAAATGAATACAATTAAAAAGATGTAAGTGGGAAATTGACTGTCATTATCTTAGCCAATAGTATGATCATGTTATATAAGGAACTGAAATGATAATTTGCCAAGTGACTGTTGAAAATATGTAGACATGTTTTAAGGAGAGAATTATTTTTATCTGAAATGATTTTCTTAGCTGAAGTAAAGATGCACAATGCACTAATGAACTCCCTCAATGCCTCTATTTATGGACCTGCAAATTGTTCAGGTTTTTCAGAGTTATATTTGAATTTCAAGTTCTCTGTTAATGCTGTGACTGTTAAGGAGAAATGCCAATTATTAAAACTCATCTTTTTCATAACAGTTGCCTTAAAATCCACTATTATCTGATGTTTCTTTATAAAGAAGCATATCAAATTAATTGTATAAATTACAGGAAATGTTACAAATAATAATGTAACTTCTAATGCTCTCAGAATATACTTCTCTTCCCCCTTCCAAAGTTTACTTATTATTTTGTGGTATTCATTGTCTTTTAAGAAATCCTATTTAACACCTCTGGTTTCTTTCATACATATGTGCATATTGTAGAGAGGAGTAAATGATTAATGCAAAGTATATCATAATAAAAAATCCTTACTTGTAAAAATTTTCAAGTATTTTTGTTTTGAAAGTTTTTTAATTTGAACTAAAGTTTCCCTTTTTGTAGATCCAATACAATCTCATAATGGCAATTTCTTAAGGTTCAACTCAATAGTTCATGCTTACTTTAGCGTAAGAATTAGGTTGTGTAATTAAAAAACAAAGTGATTTTATGTAAAACTCAGTGGTGAGCTAAATTATTGCTCCAAATAATTAAAATATCAAATGAACCTAGAAAGTGATAATGAAGGGAAAATGTGGAGATTTGGAACAGGTCCAAAGAACACAGAAAATTTATTATTACTCTGATAAGATCAGGTGTAACCTCAAATACACTTAAAAAAGGAATTTACTGGGGAGGAAAGGTCTAACAAGTCACCAGATATGGTGCCCTTAACACAAAGTATTTGGGACACTTTGGCGTGTTGAAAGGGTATTATTCATGGAAGGGAAAGAAATCATCTTCTTAGTCAGATACTGTGCGACTCTTTGTATGAGGCTTTTCGTCTAATTATCAACAACCTCATGATATTTTGCTGTAATTTTTCAGAAAAAGAATAGTAAACCACAATAAATTGCTTGATGAAAACACTGCTTGTAATCAGCAGTCCTGAGACTTGAATCCACATATCACTGTATTCAGAATCCCTGTTCTTTTTTCTCAGTCCTGAACTAAATCTAAATCAAATCAAGAAGAATAAAACAAAATCACATACAGAAATCTAGTGGCCAATAACATAGGAAAAAAAAAAAAAAAAAAGAAAGTGATAAAAAAAAAAAAACCTTGACAAAGCATAACCAATGTATCGTTATCACTGTAAGTTTGACAGAGCAGAGAGTATTTGCATGGATTGGATGCTGTGAGCATGTTTTTTTTTTTTTTTTTTTTCCATAATCAAAGTCTTTGAATTTCCCCAACTCTAAACTTACTATAAATGAGAATTCAATGACCTATGAAGTATCATTTGGAAATGAAAGTAAGTTGTGAGCTTGAAAGCACCAGCACCTCACCTCCTGGTCCTGTGCTCATTTGGAATGCAATCAGCTCAAGAGCTCAAAAGCCATCCTCACAAGCCTCTCACACACATGACTTTGAAAGGCAAGTTTCATCTTGAGAATTACTGTTGCAGCTTGATTTATAAACTCCTCAAGGTAACGAAAAAGAAAGACTGTAAAGAATAACACATTTGTAATCTTATTCCAAAATAACTCATCATTCACCAAATCAATCATCTGAACTGTGGTTTTGAGCACAATTGACTTAATAAAAATGAAATACTAGCAGGGGATAAAATTAAAATATTCTTTTTTGTAGATGTGCATCAAGTCAGTTATATTCAAGTGTAACATTTATATTTTCTAATAAAATGAGATTTAAGATTAATTAACTTATAAATAAAATCACAACTGTAAGGTTAAAGTTATAAATTGCAGATTATTGTGCAATTTGAGATAACTAATCACTATAAAAATTTGCTAATGATTATATTGTATTATGTCAGTTCAGAATATGACAAATATATGTAAAGATGAATCTTATAAATGATGTTTTATACAGAAGATTGTCAGCAAAGTCAGTAAATAACAAAAAACATAAGAATAATCCAGAGACTTGACCCTGCCTCTTACATTTCATCTATTTCAATCTGTCAAAACATTCTCTATGGTTTTGAAATACAGTGGATCTTCGAAAATACTTAACTAGATTTTAGATATTTGGACTTTAATTTGGGCTTATAGCATCTTACTTGTTCACCAAGGCCCTAACCATGAAACCTTTCTACTGTAAGAAAATCCTAATTATCAAATGCTAATGTGTCTGTCGTATGATCCTGATCATCTTTTACCATATTCTATAATTATTCGTGAACAGTTTTTTTTTATTAAAATTTGTAAAAATCCTTGAGATGAGCAAAGTTCCTCTTGAATCTTTACACATAAATATACAAAATATGTTTTCTATAGCTGAATAGTTTTTTCATTTAAATACTTTGTGTGATCTGTTTTCATTATCATATCATCCTGAACCTTCTCAGTGAGAGTTATTTCAGTTATTTCAAGTTATTTCAAGTTATTTCAGTTTTTCTCTCACCAAAATTCTATCTAAAAACAGTTCCATTGCTTTGTACAACTGTGAGAACCTCAAACTTTCTTCATCCTCTAGGTGATATTAAGGAGGAGGTGAGTCCCATCTTTTATTTAATACATTAGAACTTACACATTAACAATAACATAGCACTCCAAATGTGTCCATTCTTAAAAGAAAGTATTTAAAAGGTATAATCAATAGTAAAGAACACTAAAACCCATTGGATCTGCAGGATCAATATGTCATTGGTACATGCATCTTGTAGATCCCCTGAATCATACACAATGTCCCCACTCCCAGGCAACAGCATTTCTCATATCTGTCCCCACTGCATGAGTTTCTTAATTACAGATAAAACTGAGCATATTTTCAATACGCAGACTCATCATCCCACCTTGAATAATTTCCTAGAATAAAGACATTTTCAAACAACCAAGCATTACAAAAACTAATTCAATGCATAATTTTATTAGCAGGATACTAGAAGATTCACTAACCAAACTGAGAATAAATAAATAAAATAGTAAGAAAAGAGATAGAGGGAACCCAAAGATCATGGGATCTTTCTGCATCAGGAGGGTGTCAAAAGAGAGGTTCAATATGTTGCTAAAAGTGAGGACCAGGACCAGGACATGGTGGCACACACCTGTAATCTCAGTAGCGTCCAGTCTCCTGCTTGCAAGTTCCAAGCCACCCTGAGCAACTTAGTGAGCCCCTGTGTCAAAATAAAAAATAACATTGCTCGGGATGGAATTCAGAACTAGGAAGAAAACATACAGAGATTGAGATTAGGGCACCAGGGTGGAAAGAGTCTCCCAGAAACCTGGGTGGATATATGACCTGAGACACTTCCATATCTGAAGGGAAGTTTGCCCTTTTGTTGGCAAATTAATGAAAAATTTATAGGAATAAAAAAGCTCATGAAAAGATGAGATAAAAATTTACTTCAGTTGAAAATAAAAATGCTAAACTCTGATTACAAATATAATCCATGCATCTCAACATAGATCACATGTACAGTCACAATCATCAAAACTTAAGACAACTAAAGTTTAAAATTAATTTTAAAAATTCCTTACACCATACTGTGAGGTTGGGGCTAGAGAATATATATGTGCTTGTCTGTTGTTTGTTTTTACTGTATTTGTTGTTTTAGTTTATTTCTATTTTTGTATTTTACTTATATCTTCACACATTTTTAAGTGTTCAATTCAGTATTGTTAAACACAGCAAAATGTTCTGTTTGCTTTCCTGTGTGTGACCAAATAAAGCTAAAACCCTCTTTCCCTTGAATTGTAATAATATAAAAGTCTAATCTGAAAACTATATATGAATATATTATGCATGTAAACTTTTAAAAGAAGGAAGTAAATATCAGAAGAAATAATTTGAAGTTGATTGGTTCTTCAGATACAGATGTAGAGTGCTACTTTCTTTTAGTATTTTGTGACTTAAGAAAAAATAGTATGTACCTATGCAGTAGTTTATCTAAGAAAGTTCTATGAGCCTGAGTATACAGGTGCAATACTCTAGAGATCTATGGTTGTTCAAGGTGTTTGAAACCTGTGGCCTTGCTAAATTAATGTCCCAAGTTAGATGTTTTTGATATCACCTACGTAGAAAGAATTTAAGCTCCAGTCTTACTTGAGGGCAGCTTATAGCTATGAATCCTCAGGAGTGAACTTTCATTCCACAAACAAGTGGCAAACTGTGGAAAATTTGCTGAACATGTTCTCCCTTTAAAGAGTGGATTATTTTCAGTTTCTTTAACACTGAGAGTTTAGACCTTCAGAGGTATTTATGTGGGTTATTATTCTGATTATCTTGCACAGGACACTAGTTCTGGTTCTTTTCTTCATTGTGACCTTTAAAACTGAAGTTCTTAGGCAGGTGTCTTCAGGGCAGGTGTGGATTTAACACTGCTTGGTGCTCCTAGCTTAATCCAGTTCTCTGAGGAGATTGCTTCCTTTCTCCATTTTATGTATTTTATAAGATTAAAAAAATGTTTTCACACATTTTATCTAGCATTTTAAACTTTTTATAATAGCCTTGTTGAAATTTAATTCCCCTGTCACTTAGCATTTTGAGTTGTTTAGTTGGAAAAACATTGATAGGATATATTATTGTTAATAAGAAACTTCAGTATATCTCAATTATTTTCTTCTACTATTTTCTTTTTCTCTTTTTCTGGATGATTTGTCAGATATACTGCTGCCTACATTGATCCTTCAAGTTCCTGTCTTTTCACTATTCTTTCATTTCTTTATCATTTTAAGCCTACTCTTTGGATTTCTTCAGGTATATACTATATTCTTCATACTTTTTTTCTTCTACTGTCATAATTTTGATTCCAAGAAATTTTTCTTGTTTTGTTAATGTTCCTTTGTCTATCCCTCTATTGTTGATTCATACACATAATACCTTTAGCTATTTCTAAGGATATTATTTGGAAATTGTATTTTCTTTCTTCATGTTTTGAACTTGTTTTGTTCTTTTCCTTTGATATGAGAAGGCATTTGAAATATCTACAAGTCCATGCCTATTTATTTGTATTTAAGAGTGAAAAGTTTGAGTTAAAGGTTTGGTTTTGTTAACCTGGAGTGGTAGAGGAAGTAAGGGTTTATCAGCAGACTGTGACAGAGCTGTTCTTTTCAGTTCCTTCAGGAAACACTGAATTCCTCAAGCTGCATTCCCTGTGCTTGTGGAGGAATCTTCCAGTCTCTTACCTAAAGCCACAGTATGGTTGATAACTTCTGGAGGGTGAGTAAGAGGATTTTGCAAGTCTATTATTTACTATGCAATAAATATAATATATAGATATTATTTAATTCCTCTACCAATAAGAAAAGTTACACATTGCATTTTATTATGCCTGAGTTTTTGAGTGCAAAATCAACTTTTCAGTTTCCCCAGAATATAAAGCTTTGGCTTTCCATGATGGGAGAATAGTAGGCCCCAGACTGTTTGAGACCAAGGAGGTAGTTTGAAATATTCAATATATTCTATTTTTCAGCCCAACCTCACTTCAATGCCTACTCTTCAGGGTATAGAATTCTGATCATTGTGGGCAGGAGATGCAAATACTCTCCCTTCTTTTTGACTTCCCCTTTTTACCAGTCTCAGGGTTTAGCATTCTCAGCTTCAAGTCAGTGACCACTTTTTCATTCACTTTCATCCTCCAAAATCATGTTGATACCTCTCTAGCATGGTTCTTTCCTGTCGCTTTTTTTTTTTTTTTTTTTTTTTTTTTTTTTACTGTGCATTTATATCATTGACCTTCATTAAGAATTATTTTGGTATAATTTTGAGAAGGAGTAGAAGACAAATATTTAATCAATCTGCCAGGTTTAACTGTAAGTACACAAACTAATCTTTGTTTTTTATTATTATTTCTAATGACTAAATGTATCTATTAATATTCATATTTATACTTATTTTTCTTTGTCAAATGTTTAAGCTTATTGTTTAAGTTATCGACCAGACCAAAAGAATCTCAACCTCGGCCCTCTGGTCTTGTGCTCCCTACTCACTCTCCCACATACTGCTATCATTCTAGAGATTTTATTCTGGATTGTCACAATTTACGTGACTCAGGGGAGGGGAGGTGGTTATTGTAAAGATGAAAGGAGTGAAATGCATGACTTATTACTTTGCCCTTCTTAGCGATGCCTAGTAATATCTTCCTAGATATTTCTCTCTCTCTCTCTCTCTCCCTCTCTCACTCATTCATTATTTTCAAGATCTTTTTTGTGTAATAACATATTTATCTTCTCTTAAGAATTGGGATCTTTACCTCAGTCTTGCATTTTTTCTAGTTCAGAATTTTGTATGTGATATTTAAAGATGATTATTTTAATAACTTCTTGTCCTTCTTTGTGTTTCCTTTATCATTTTTTATGAGTTTAAGAATGGTTATTATGCATATTTAGATTTTTCTCTCTGAGTTCCATTTATTTGATTCAATTTCATAGATCATCTGTATGTAGGAAAGGCAAGCCTCATGGTAGTCCCTCATATAAATTATAGGCTGAACTTCCCATTTTCTACCCTTTTCTATCAGTGGCATACCCTCAAGTAACTGCTCTTAACTTCTCTTTATTCTCTTCCAACAGTTGTCCTTCTGCATTTTAAAGACATAATCTTTACAGTGGAGTAAGATAAAGTAGAACACTTAGCGCTTTGACCCTCTGCCAGATGATAAGTTGCCAGTGTTGAATGAACAACAGGGAAAAAGTAAAGTGTCCTGCCTTGGCCTCTCGTTTTCCCTAGGGACACATCTCTCTTTATTCCCTTCTCGTACTATAATCAGCCACCTTTCTCTTCCATAAATATATCTCCATTCGGTTTTTACAATAGGTTGCAGGTTTTTTAGATCCACTAACATTTCTGTAATATCTCCAGGATTATACGCAGAGACAGCCCAAGTTTGTTGGAGATTTGTCCATGATAAAAAATGTAAATTGCTATCACATCCAGTACAATAGAATTAAGAGCTTGAAAGAAGTAGGATTAGAATAAAATCCACACTACCCTGATATGTCAAAGTTTTATTCAAGGAAGCAGCTACATATTTAATGCTATTTCCATAAAATACCAATAATGTTCTTTATAGAACAAGAAAAAAATACTAGAAGTTATATGGAACAACAAAAAACCTGGAATAGTCAAATCAATCCTGAACCAAAAAAGATCAATGCTAGAGACATCAAAATATATGACTTCAAATTTTTCTGAAAAGCCACAGAAACTAATTACTGACATAAAAACTGACTTGTAAACCAAGAACAGAATAGAAGATACAGAGACAAACAAATAGTACTATATTCAGCTGATTTTGACAAAGATGCCAAAAATATACATTGGAGAAAGTTTAACCACTTTAGCAGTTGGGAAAACTGGATATTGATATGTAGAAGAATAAAATTAGAACACTATCTCTCACCCTGTACAAAAGTCAACTCAAAATGTATCAAATACCTACTCTAAGACAAAAAACTTTGCAGCTGTTAGAAGAAAACAAAAGGGGAAACATTTCAACATATAGACAGCTATAAAGACTCCCTGAATAAGGCCCCATAACTCAAGAAATAAGAGAATCAACACATACAATGGCATCAAATTAAAAAGCTTCTGCATAACAAGAGAAATAATTAACAAAGAGACAACTGAGAGAATTTGAGAAAATTTTTGCTCATCTAACAGAAGACTAATATCCAGAATATATAAAGAACTTAAAAAACTCAACATTAAAAAATATTAACTGAAACAATAAATGGGTGAATGAACTGAACACTCACATCTCAAAAGAAGCACAAGTGACCAATAATTATATGAAAAAATGTTCAACATTTTCGGCTCTCATGGAAATACAAATCAAAACTACACTAAGATTTCATCTTATTCCAGTTAGAAGGGCAAATATCAAAAATACAAATAACAATAAATGCTGGTGAGGACGCAGCGAAAAGGAACTCATTCGTGTGTACTGTGGAAATATAAATTAGTACAGTCACTGTGGAATCAGCAAGGAGGTTCCTGAAAAAGTAAAAACCGGAGTCACCATATTATCCAGCTATGCCACTTCTTGGTGTTTATCAAATAGAATTAAAGTTAACATATTTAGAGACCTGTGAGTACATATTTATCATAGCAGAATTCACAATAGCCACGTTGTGAAATTGGCCTACATATGCATCAACAGAAAACCATTCTATACATACATACATATATACACACACTCACGTACATGGTATGTTATATCATATATACACATATACATGCATGTATATCTACACAATGAATGAAGTCTAATTCAGTCATAAGAATAAATTTATGTCATTTTTAGGAAATGAATTGAATTGGAAATCATAATTTTGAGCAAAGTAAATCAGACTCATATGTTGGAAGGTAAAAGGAAAGAAAGGGTAGGGGGACTCTATGAAATTAGATGAGAGATCAGTGGAATAAAGGAAGGGGAGCAAGGGGAGAGAGGACTGGAGGGAGGATGAGATTTGGGGGAATACAATTAATCAAATGATTCTTTTATGTATGCATAAATATGCCACAATGAAATTCACATGGTACATAAGTAATATGCATCAATAAAAACTTTCAGCAGAATAAAGGAAAACTGTAAATTCCTAGGGACTCTCTGATTTACTTTGAATTCTTATTTTAGACTTTTTTTTTCTCCTCTATTGATCACTGTGGGATTAATTCAACATGGAGAATGACAGTTCTTTTCCCAAAAAGTAAATAGTTTTGCAATTGTTTGGTTTATTAAAAATTTGTCTTGTCATTTTTGAAGAATTCTCCTAAGTAGGAAATCATAGGGTATAATAAGGTTTCTAATAACCAGTGAGTAAGAAAATGCTCCAGACAGTAATCAGTTCTGTATACGAGATGAATATAATACTTATTCTGGACAAGAGACACCTAGATGAGAGCTATCTAGAAATTAAGGCTCCCTTCAAAATAGGACCACAGTCTCACATCCTTATCTGAGATGTCAGGGAGTTACTAGTGCAGATGAAATCAATCAGTCATTGAAACAAAGACTATGCAAGCCAGCAGAGAACACAGATAATGAAGGTAATTCAAGTGTCAAAAATAAAATTGCTTCAACTCTCTCTCATGCTATCCCACATAGTATATATTTGTATTGTTTCATGTTGCAGTTTTTCACAGTTTACTCATCAATTATTTTACTCAATTGAAAGCATGGATTTCATCAGTTTCTTCAGTAACAAAATATATTCATTAGCTACCAGGAGCACAAGGTATAGGTTATAATTTTCAATGGTTCTCCAAGAGATGAAATCCTTGTCTGTATAAGTTGACTTTCATCTCACAGTCTTAAGTGTTGGAAGTAGAATGGGGATGTTCTTTGTGCATTATACACAAAGTCATCAATGATATTATATTTGTTTGATAATAACAGATGTTCATCTGATCAAGTAAGGAACTTCCTTACTGTGGGAAGCAGAGGTCTAAGTTCCTCATTACTGATGCTTTATGCCACTGTGTGCTGTTGAGAATATCTGCCATTGCTTAATCCCACAGGGTTTCAATGTGGTTTGTCAGGGCCAAAACGGGGTCAGGAAATAGACAACCAAGAAGACCTAAGAAGATGAACTTGACCTTTGAAACAACTAAGAAGATTACTATGAATAGCATGAAGAATTTTGTTGTTGGCTATCAAGTTGGATAATGTCATGTAAGCATCACATAAACCTTTCCTGTAAAAGGTTTGGAAGGGTTACTTCTAACTCTGTGTCATAGGCTCCATAGCCATAATAGCTTGTGGTAATCTGGACCATTTTTAAGAATATGCATGATGGGTTTTAACCAATTTGTCTTGTTCAAATACTCTTTAGAAGTAGATTAGGAGTGCAGGACTTGTGGTCTGTTGAATTTTACTGTTCAACTCAAGGATCCCACCTGTGAAGTAGAACTGTTAGTTATTGGCAGTTGAAACAAGCGCCCAGAGTGAGGAATGAAATCATTTCATTATAATGTAATTGGAACCACTTTTCCAATAGACTTGATTGATGTGAAAATAAGCATACAATTGGTAGACAGCATTCATATCAATGCTGATCCCTTAATTCAATACCAAAAATTCAAATTTGCCATGGGACATATTCCCTTTTCCTGTGAGACATAGAATAGGCTATGAGAGCTTGAGAGGAAAAAAATATAATCTAAAGGAACAGTCAAGCAACCATCCAAGCTTGTCACAAATGCTCTGCTTATGAAATTAATTTTTATCTTATGTTTTTTGCTTAAATCTTAGAATCTGATCTTTAAAATGACTCACATATTGTAGGCAGGATGTAAGAAAGAATACAGTTAGTTCTAACAAAAATGTAGAATCAGCCACAAAGCGGAATAAGGGAGGAAAAGATCAATACCCCTTCCTAAGCACTTTTTAGAAGACTTCTTCAGTAACTACTTTGAATAAATTGTCCAATTATCTCAAATTAGGTTTATAATTTACAACTAGATGTGTCCTCCTGACAGTATATCACACAGTATAATATCTTAAAAAAAGAAAGGCAATTTTAATATCTCCAAATATGTATGAGGAAATAAAAATATAGAACACCTAATATAAGTAGAACCTCACAGAGTTTATTTTAAAAAAGTCAATAAAAAGGAATATTATCTGTGAGATTTTGCTTAGAACTTTAATTTTATGTGACAAGTGTTGAACACCCAAAATACCAAAGGTATTTAAGTTAATGCAGTTATTATACATTTATTGACTATCTAAATACCTGCAATGCTTTTGACCTATCTAATTGGATCCAGTAACTTGTTTTAACAGATTGGAATTTGTGCGGGTGGCCCTTGTACATGACACTTTCAAGGGTTTAACTAGCTTAAATTGTTACTGATAATAAAAGATGATTTCATTGTTTATGTCCTATTAGTACTTGTATTCACTCAGAGAAAGTGGCACCTGCTCTAGAGTCTATCTTACAGTCTCCCCTCAGGTCTATTGCCATGTTCTGAAAAGTGCACTGGTTTCCTTAAGGGAAAGAGGCCAAAAAGCCTCTCCCCCACCTTTATAGGGGCCTCTTCGAAGAGCTGGCTTCTTTCCTCTGAAGCTCTTCCTCTTGAGTACTTTTCCATCTGAGTCACCCTCTCCTCATACTTTTCCTTTTTCAACAAGAAGCAGGGAAACTGAATCTCTATTTTACTAAACCAGTGGGTTCTAAGCTGACCACTAAAGGATTTTAACTTGGCTAAGCCCAGGCCATACACAGGAATGCTGCAGGACAGTCATAGCTTGGTGAAGTTTAGAGCACAGTTTTTGCTGGTTCCCCCCATTTGAGTATAACCTGTACATGCACAAGACCCCTATTTCTTTTCCAAACTCCTAATTCAGAAGATTTCCTACCTGGTCAACTGGCTTTGCTAATAGACTCCTCTATCCTTTTAAAATAGTTCCTTAATAGTTCCTCCCTGTCTCCCCTCCCCACCTCCGAACCTGAACAAATATACCTTTCACTAAAGAGATGGAACAGAGAGGCATTTGACCATCCCCACCAGTTTTTCCAACTCAAAACCAACCTCTTCCCATCTCGTCATTTCTCTTTTCTATGTCTTTCTACCTTTTCCTCCAATCTACCATTTCTTGTTAGACTTTCCTCATAACTCAGTCTAGGAAGAAAAACAACTAAACACAATCACGATTCAGAAATGAAAATTTGGGAACATTGTAACTACTTCCTCCTACTTTGACCTAGCTGTAACTTAACCTAAAGTTAGTGAATTTATATATATATATTCGACCAAAATATTTGCCTTTGCTTATTTGTCCTCAGGACAGGAAACTCACAATACATGCTCAATTATATACAAGAGAAATTGCTTTTTTTCATATCATATCAAAAGCATTTTCAAGTCTTAATTAAGAACTTTGATTTTCAACTTGGAGGGCCTCCAGTCCAAGTAAATAATCATTCTTAGTTTCTGTCTCTAAGCATTTTTAACCCAATTATTTTTTTCTTTGAACACAAATTCTCATGGCCAGAGCTCAATAAAGGAGAAAGATTTAGAACTCACTTTAAACAGTTCCACAGTAAATGTGAGAAAAAGGAACTAATGTGGGCATTAAACTTCAATTTGTCTCATAATTACCTTTCTTTTAGCATCTGTGTATTAAAATTATCATTACTTCTTTACTGTTTCAGTGTGGAAAGAATATTTTATTAATGTTTTTATCAACACTTATGATCACCCACTGCCCGCGGGGACAATCACAACGCATACGCTGTTCTTGATCACAGGAACCAAAAAGGGTTTATTCTGCAAGTCTCAGACTTATATTGAGAACATCAGCCTATCAGAGAGTAGACTACCAGGAAAGTCAGCCTATCAAGGAACAGTCTCCAGGCAGATACCAGGATTGCCTCATGTACAACAGCCAACCAGAGTTACTTCCTAAAACTTGAATATGAGCGCAGCTATGTCTGGCAAGCTGCCAGACACCATCTTAGAGATCAGGCCACAGTGCGACTCTGGGGCCCTCAGAGCCCGCCCCTGACATCTCCTCCTTATTCATTAAATAAAGAAAAGATGACTTGGGACCATGCCTGTCTTAGGTTGTCCATGGCAAATTACATCCTTACCCGTCATTGGAATTCTGACCTCCAGGTGTCAGAACCCTGTCTTAGGTTGGTATGCATTTCCACGGATCTTACCCGTCTTTGACTACTGGTCCAGCATGCTTAGCCATACTTGGGGGGATGTGCCTGTCTCAATGGCTGTCAAAGTCTGTACTATAGCCCGTCGATGAAATCGGGCATCTTGGCGAGCTCTGATTTGGCTGCGTATAACATAGGCTATCCCTAAGCAGATAATAATCAGAACAGCTACTGTTCCAGCCCACTGTTTTGTCAATCCCAGGGCTTTAGATACTGATGCAACTTGAACCCTGGTGGCATTGACTCTGAGTATTTCAGCTCGTAACTGACTGGTTAAATTATCAAACGTAGATGACCAACTGCCAGTAAGGTAGACAGAGAGATTTTTAGATAACATAGCCACAGAGCTAAGGTTATTATAAGCAATAGGGGTGACACACACTGCTCTTAAAGGATAAACACATACCAGTTCCAAAAGTTCTTGCAAGATATCCACTTGTTCTTGTAGTAAGTCCACTCTTTGATTTACAAGGAGTATGCCTGCTGTTAGATGTTGGTTTAGGGTCTCTTTAGTCTGTAAGGCTGCAGCTGTATTTTCGGCCAAGTGATTGTTGTTGCTGTCTGTATGGTTGTGTTAATGCTACTGCTGTGGTTGAACACTGGCAATTCCGCATCTGTAACAGAGACTGGGACTGGTAGGAAGGTAGGAACACACATTAAGACTGCCAGCGGGAACCTAGAAGCATTAAATCTGAAGTACAATTGAGAGAAGCAGTTGTTTTGTTAGTTAGCAGAAACATAAAAAGGGGGAAACACACAAACTGGGGTAGGTGGAAAGGTACATAATTGAACTGTTCCTCCTAAGAGACTAAAAAGAGGTTGTAAGTTAGTTCAAGGGGGGAAAGACTGCGAGCATCATGGTCATCAGGAGTATGTTCAGCATCTTCCTTTTGTTGGTCTGAGTTACTTGGTAGTGTTGGCACTGGTCTAGTTAGTCACTCAGGAACCCAGATAGGTGATGTTTTATCCTGTGGAAACACACAAACCGAGCCACAGCTCCAGTAAAGCACCGGGTCCGGGCCATTCCATTGTCCTGTAAGAACATCCTTTCATTTTACAGTCGCTCTATCATGTTGTTTATGATTGCCATGTCTCTCAGCGGCAGAGCGACCCTCATTATCCAGAGTTAAAAAATTTAAAATAAAGAGGCAAAGAGAAAGTTTATCTTTAGGCGACCTGAAGGTCTCCCCTATTCCCCCTTTTTGTTTATAAAGAGTCCTTGTGGGTTATAAGGTATACCTGTGGTTAGAGTTATTTCAAATTTAGTGAGAAATTGGTTCTTACCAAATTTAGTTTTTAAAGAAAAATTTAGACTCTATAATGTAGTACAATACTCTAACAGTTGCTTAACCATAATTGTATAAACCCCTATTTTTAAGACTAATTGTTCTAAAGAATAAAACTTAATAGACACAAAGTTAAGAGTAAATTAGTGTTTCTAAGAAATCCTTGTTATTTTATCATGTCATTTTACCATATAGATTAAACTTTGGTTTATATTAGAACATTAGTATTTCACCTTAGGAAAAACCTTAAATAGCTTTAAATGTCTCACATACATACAACCAACTTAGTTACATGCAAACTTGTTGAAACTTGCCCTTTACTTACATAGACTTTCTTAGCACTTACTTAGACCCTCATTTATTTCATCACACAAGCACTTTCTTACCCAGAAACATTTCCTTTTCCCTTTTACTAAATATATTTCCATACCCAGAACCTTTATTTTCTCTTTCCTGTTGACCCCTTTTTGTTCACATTCTGAAATAACTCTTATGAAATTTCTAAATTAAAAAAAAATTACTCTATTTTAATAAGATTAAATATTTTTTGTTTATAGTACTCTAATTGAAACACAGTTGAAACTTTTAGAACCCTTTGTATATAGAATTATACCTATTAGGACATAACTCTTAGTAACCTTGTTTTTAGTTTAGTGATGACACAAAACAATTTTTTCTACAAACACATTTGAGTAATCCCATGCATGTCAACTCTAATTCACTTATTTTATAAAAACCAAGATATCAGACAAGTATCCTGAACAGTATTTGCCATCTTTTTCTTGTTGAAGGAAAGTCCTAGAAAAATTGATGTTAGACATTTTATTAACATCAACATTTTATTAGTTTGACCACCTAGAGACTTGCAAGTTATTTTCAAGACATTTTACTTCTATTAGTTTACCCAATTTAAATTGAACCTTTTTAAATCACGTGAATTAAAAGTTTTTGGATCCATTTTTAAATTTTAATTTTAGGAGCACTCAGTTTTGATACAGACAAAACATGACATCAGACAGCACGACATACAAATAACACAAAATCAAAGGCCTTGAAACTTTATAGGTGAATCTCCATTGCAATGTAACAGATGTTCAAAACTCTAGTTGAATAAAAAAAAAATAGAACTGATCAAAAAAGTCACGAGCTCAAAAAAATATGTAGAATTCAGAATAAACAAGAGTCCTGGGAAAATGTTACGGCCATTAATTACTTTAGTAAAGCACCATAAAATTTACTTTTGCTGGAGTTCAGGTAAGACTTTTGCTCTTTTTTTTTTTTTTTTTTTTTTTTTTTCTTTTTTCTTTTTCTTGGGTTTGAGACCGGTCTCCTACTGAGCCTTCTGGCTTTCTCTATTTACATTTCAATGTAAGCCTTGAATGAGATTTGGATCTGAAAGGGGATAAAATGTTCCAGCAGAAACTTGATGCCTAGGGCATTTTAACCCTTAATCCTGGTTAGTAATCAATTCAGGTTTGGACGCAGAAAATTGTGAAACAATTATCTCCCAATATTTGTGGGGACTGGGGCTACTTACTAGGACATGCCACTGATGGTTGGACTGGTTACTCCCTCCACACCAGCATATGTGGGACCTCATGGCAAGAGGACTAGGTGCGTTGGGTGGGGCGAAGTTGGAGGAGGAGAAGGAATTAGCAGAGAAGCGCAAGAAAGAAGAGACTTGAAGATAAGGAATCCCTTTCCATCTGCCCGCTCGCTTGCGGAAGCTGTGTGCCAATATCTTTGGTAGCCACAATCCACCTTCCCATGGAGCCATCTTTCATCCTGCACAGGCCAATTTGTGATCGGTAGTCATTCCTTCCAAAACTAACATTTTAACATTTATCAGGAGGGCCATAAAGGGAGGGGGGAGGTTAGAGTCTGTGAGTTCTTGCCCAGTATCATAAAATGTCCACCGGGAAGATTTCCCACCATCTTGAAGGAGGAGGGCGAGGGCTTTCATAGGAGTCTGATGTGGCCCCAGAATACAAGATGGCAGCAATGAGCCTTCCCGGGGCGGTAGTGGGCCTTCCCTATGTGTAGAGGCTGGCTGCCCTAGTGGTTCCTCAACCTTGGGAGGAGGGATGGAGATGGATTGGGCTCCTCATTAAAGGTCTCCCAACGTTGTTTACTATGTGGCAAGTTTCTGGAAGGAGATGCAACAGGAGGAGCCGGCCGTTCTTTAGGCGGCGGCTCTTTGGGGAGAAACTTGGAACCCCCTTTGGGAGGTCCTGGAGAGAAGCAGGCCTTAAGGGCGGATAACGTAGGGCAGACTTCTAATGGGGGACCCTCCCCTAAACTGATTTCCCTCTTAAAAGTGTCCCAGGCTTTTTCCGCCTGTGTATCAGACCACTCAAGGCTGCTACTCTTCAGCATGAGTCTAAGAGCTGAGAGCGCAGGGTCACCATGTGTGGTGTGTGTTTGCCCCATCTTTTCTTTAGTAGATCCTGTAATAGCAAGATTTTTTGTTTTACATAGTAAATCCTCCTCTTCATCTGAACTATCCTCACACCCCCTTTCATTTTCCTTGTCTGTCTCTGATCTTATTGACGCCCTTTCTGATGCTTTAGACCTTTCCTCTTTTATTTCCTCCAAAACCTCTTCCCCTTGTTTTATGGCCTCTCTACATTTGGTTCGGGCTGTTTTAGTTTCAAGAGGAATTCCATTGGCCCGGAGCAAATCCTTTAAGGGACCTTCCATGCGCATTCGTGACATTTCAATGCCCATATTTCTCTATTAAACTAACAGAATGCAAAGCACTTTAACTAGCAAAACAATAGCAAAAGCACTTACAAACACTCAATCTCCGTCGCTTATCCCGCGAACTTTAACTTGTCGCTTTTCCCTCGAACTTTAACTCCTCGCTTATCCAGTGAACTTTAACTCGTCGCTTTTCCCGCGAACTTTAACCTGGCCAGACTGTACTTTACTTTCCCTGTATTTACCTGATCAGTTTTTTCTTTATAACTCGAGGTCCCAGGTTTCAGCACCACTTATGATCGCCCACCGCCCACGGGGACAATCACAACGCGTACGCTGTTCTTGATCACAGGAACCAAAAAGGGTTTATTCCGCAAGTCTCAGACTTATATTGAGAACATCAGCCTATCAGAGAGTAGACTACCAGGAAAGTCAGCCTATCAAGGAACAGTCTCCAGGCAGATACCAGGATTGCCTCATGTACAACAGCCAACCAGAGTTACTTCCTAAAACTTGAATATGAGTGCAGCTATGTCTGGCAAGCTGCCAGGCACCATCTTAGAGATCAGGCCACGGTGCTGCTCTGGGGCCCTCAGAGCCCGCCCCTGACAGATTTAGAACTCACTTTAAACAGTTCCACAGTAAATGTGAGAAAAAGGAACTAATGTAGGCATTAAACTTTAATTTGTCTCATAATTACCTTTCTTTTATCATCTGTGTATTAAAATTATCATTACTTCTTTACTGTTTCAGTGTGGAAAGAATATTTTATTAATGTTTTTATCAACATTGCTGGTACATAAGACTAAAATATTATTATTAGTAGTATTTAAATGTTTTTTTAAATGAATAAGCTATGATCCTTTAGCCATTTATCTCAACCTTAATTCTGATATATTTTGGTCTAATGAAATGGCTATGTCACTAGAGCATGCCATCTAACCTTTCTGTGTCCCAGTTCTGCATTTGTGAAAATGGTCAGTCAGAGACCAGACCCAAAGACTGAAGAAGTTAATTATGCATATGACTTTTAACAGTGTCTAGTACTAAAACAAAATGAAACAAAAAGTATTGTTATCCTTATTCATGACATTACACATATCTAGTATTAAAATGTATAAAAGACTGGACTTGAATGTATAAAAGATTTCTTTTGTTTTATTATTTTTTTTCATACTAGGAATGAACCGGGTTCTCATGAAACCTAGGCAAGGGCTCTACCACAGAGCAACACTCCCAGCCCAAGTGTCTAAAAGATTTTTTAAGTTTCTGTGTCAGAACACAATGGTAATTCTAGGTTAGGTGTTTTACCCCTGCACCTTGTTTGCATATTGTGTGTTTGATCTGTTTGCTGCCATTCACTGACTTCCTGATGTGTGAAAGTAGTAAATGTATCATGGTTGCCTTTGTCATTTAGTAAAAAGCAAGAATGAATTTTAAAAGTTTTCATCAGACATTTCACCTTATGCTTCTCCAGGAAAGGATCTCAAACTTAAAGAACTCATCATGGAGAATTGGCAAAGAGTTCTAGAATTCAGTGAGCTTCAAAAGGATGCAAATTGATCAAGCTATGCTAATATTAGCATCCTCATATTTATCTTATATTATAACATTAGCACCCTCATATTTATTTATGCCAAGTTTTATTTGTACTGGTGACTAGTTTTTAAAGAGAAAGAGTCTCTTTGTTTTATATGTTATATTTTCCCCAGAAATACTTTGGTGCATGAAGAACAATTACTATTACTTCTTTCACTATCACTATTCTATCATATTATTTGTTTTTTATCCAGTGACTCATCTAATAACAATATCCAAAATAGTTTTTCTAAATAGAACTAATGAATAGAAATGAGAATTTTAGCAAATCGGATTTTTAAAACATGTATTGATTATACCATTAACATTTTAAACTTTTACAGTCTAATATTTTAAATGCTTCAAGCATTTTTATACTCAGGTGACAGAGGAAATGCTGAATTATAATAGATTACAAAATTGTTAATATCAACTTTTAAATTTCTTCTTTCTTTCCCTCTGTATTTTCTTCATAGTAATTTTTTCACCTATTGCAAAAGTTGGATTCATTAAAGCCTAGAGTAATTTTCACTTTCTCTTACTCCTTCCCACATATAAACCTTAGGATTTAACTTTTTCAATTCTTTTTGCTTTACTAGGTTATTACTAATTTTATAATAAGGATTCTATCCACTAAACTGTGTTTCTAAAATCTGTCCAGGAATGGAACAAACTGAAAAATTGTGCTTTCGATGTCTCTAGAAGATGAATGCAAATTACCATTGTCAAACTACCCAGTCAGAATGAGTTTAAATTGGAGTTATCCTACCCAAAAGAACTGTCACTTATCCAAGTACTTGTTAGTACACTATTTATAATTGTACTACACTCTCTTTATTGACATTCTTAAATATATTCCTTGCTCTGATATAAATTTTGTTCCAGACTCTGTCAGGAGGTATTAGAAATATGATGGTATAAACAGTGATAAATAATTATTTTTTTACTGCACAGTAAGAACTCTACCCTGTTGTACCCAACTGAAGACCTTTCTCATGGCAGCATTTATTTATTGAGGAATAAGTTATATAATATGAAATATTAAGTAAGCAATTTTTTGAATACAAATATATACAAATTTTATTAAATACCACAGTCACAATATAGAATCTGCCCATAATTTCAAAAATATTTTCCTAAAACTCCCTTCCATTGACCTTCAGATCTGAGTTGCTATGATGGCATATCCTTTCAGACAGAAAGGCTTCTTTTAGCACTTTTTTTGTTTTTAGCAGGGGTGTTACTGGGGATTAAACTCAGGGGCACTAGACCACTGAGCCACATCCCCAGTTCTTTTTTGTATTTTATTTAGAGACAGGGTCTCATTGAGTTGCTTAGCACCCTGCCTTTTCTGAGGCTGGCTTTGAACTCAAAATCCTCCTGCCTCAGCCTCTGGAGACATTGGCATTACAGGCATGAGTCAACACACCCAACCCTTTAGCACTTCTTTGAGAGGTAATCACTTGGGGAGAATAATTCTTTCACCTTTTCTTCATCTAAAATGAACTATCATACTTCATTTTGAAGGATAGTATGGCAGAATATAGATTTCTTAGTTACCAGTGTTTATCTTTTTTCTTTTGAATAAGTTAGGTTATTCCAGTGTCTTCTAGCTTTTATGATTCCTGATGAGAAGTCATTAATTAATTTTATTGTTATTATTGTTTGACTGATTCTGTTTCTTTGTTTACTTTCAAATGTTTTCCTCATTTCCTTTTAACAATTTGACTATTTTATGATTTTAAGTGAATTCTTTGTCTTGATCCTACAGGAGTTTGCTGTGGTTCTTGAATCTAGATACTACTGTTTTCCACAAATTTGGGGGATTTTCAGCAATTATTTCATCAAGGATTGTTACTGCCTTTTTCTTTCTCTTCTGACCTTCTGGGAATATATATGAATACATATTAATCTGGTTTATATTGTCCCAGGGATTTCTGAGCTTCTGTTTAATATTAATCTTTTAAAAAAGATCTTCTGTCAAATAGGATAATTTTCTTACTGAGTTCACTGATCTGTCTTTCAAGACTAGATTTTCTTCCCTCTGCCTTTATTTATTTTTGCAAACAGCTAAAATAATCCTAGGGAACTCCCTTATACATTTATAATTTAGCTATTTCATTACCTTGTCATTAGTTAAGAACCCTCAACTTTATTAGAACATTACAATGCCTGAAATTGCTAGGAAAGAGTACAGTACAAACCATGTAAGTTTCCTTGGTCTCCTAAACACATGGCAGAGCTAAACCAGCGAGCATAATCTAATATGGGGAATTCAAATGTTTAAAGTGTAACTACCAAAACTATCAGAAATTGAAACCAAGACTCATCTGAGAAGGAATATTAGAATTCATATTAGAATTGATTTTAGCAGTCAGAGATCACTGTGTACCAGAAAAACCCAAGAAAATAATTAGATAACTCATTCCTTATTTGAAGTATGTCAAACTTATGTCAGGTAGACATGAATTCATCTTAGATTCTGACTGTAAATACTAAAAAAGGAAATTAAAAATGAAGGCCAAGAGCAGACAGATCACCCAAAGAGAAGCAGATCAAAGAGCTAATAAAAGGAACGTGGACCTCAGTCAGAAGGAAAGGTACCACTGAAAAGCCACGAGTGTCAACTAGACACTGTAGCAGTATATTTTTATTATCCTGAAATTTTAATAATATTCCTATAATTTTTCCCAAACATAGTTTATATCTGAATTCAAATTGTATTATCTCCATAGACAATACATTTTTTTAGTTGAAAAACATTTTCTGCATAGGTGCTGAAGTACCTGTTAGAGAAAAATATGATTATTGTTGCTACCACTTATTTTCTTTTTGTATTAAAATATGTAAACATTTCAGCTTAAATAATTGTGAAAAAACATCTTTTTACATTCATTAAGGATATTTCTCTTCAAAAAGTATTTATACAAAACAAATTTAACTAAATGATTTACTAGCATTTTGATTAATTCAGGTGTTTTACACATTTAAATATTGCATACTATAGACCTTAATTTCATTACATGCCAGCATTAAAGAATCTGTTTCAAGAAAATAAATGGAGCATTAAAGAATTCATCCCATAAATTCATGTATTCCAAGGAGCAAGGATGAAATTTCAAAATTCAATCATATACACTGTTATGTACTTCATGTTTGTGTATCTCAAAATACATATGTTGATGCCATAAAACTCAGTGACATAATATTTGGAGACAGGGTCTTTGCAAGACAATTAGGTCATGAGAATATAATACTCATCATGGAATTAATGTGGATACAAAAATTATCATCTGCAAAATAATAGTGCCCTCATCACATAGCTGGTGCCTTGGACCTACTAGTCTTCAGAAATAAATGTCAGCAGTTGAAGCCACGCAGTCTGTGGTATTCTGTCAAAACAGCCTGAAGTAAGATACATAGTATTTGAGTTTTCATCATATGACTTATTTCCTACCTTGAATTTGAAGGAATATATTCTATTAATTTTATTATTTCAAGTTCAATTCCAATAATTATCATTTATGGAAAACTTGAAAAGTTGAACTTGACCTTTCCTTGGTTGTGAATACATTGATAAAAAATTTCCATACAAGTTTGAACAAAATGTATGCATATTTTGGAGGTTATACCTACAAAAACAGTTCAGTGTCATTGTAGAAAATTTACAGATAATGTTTTAAACGTTTAAATGTTCCTTTAATGCAAGCAGAAGGTGAAAAAATATGTACTGTAGAGCTGATTTTACATATGTAATCTTTACTAATACTCTAAGTATATATAACATCATTTGCTGCTACAGTAGGTTTTGATTGGTAGAGGAACATTACTGCTTCCTCAGATGTGATTATAAATTATGTTGTGTACCAAAATTCCAAGAACATTTGGTCAGAGGCATCTTAAGTTAGTAAGGATATTTATACAATGATATTTTTCTCCCCCCAAATTTATGTTTGTATTATTATAAAAACAGTTTCATATTTAACCTTAAGCACCTTAATGAAATTTAAAATCTCAATCACAAAAATGTCAGATGTCTCTGACAGAATGAACTTCCAAAATTTTTTCCTTAATTCATAAGTTGGATGAAATAAATGATGCATTATTAGAACTAACTGCTTTTATGTTTGAGGCATGTGATGACACTGATTTATTGACACCATGTAACTGTTTGCAAAGTTCTCCCATTAATGGACCTAACACATCTACAGCTATCATCACACTTATAAGTGCAAATACACACACACACACACACATACACACAAATTTGGTATCAAAAATGAGCCAAATTAATTTAACAGAGTAGTCATTTGATATAATTATGAAGTCATGTTTTATATAGAACTATGTAAATGAACCTTCTGCAACTGTCCCTGTTAAATTACCATTTTCAGGCATAGTATTTTAAATACTTATTATCTTGTGAAACGGAACTGATGTTTTTTCAGCTAACTTGTGTCTTCTGGTTTTCAAGTGGCCAGAGATGTCACCACTGCAGCACCCAGGGCCAGGGAATATGCTAAATGCTAACTAATATTCTGAGTACGTTTTACATTTTTATCAACTGGTTTGAGATGTTTAAGTTCAATGTCTAATTCTCATTAAACCTGAACTTTTATGGAACTCATTGCTACTAAGAGAGTTTATTGCAAAATTATGAACAAAGAATTAACTAATAATATCCAGTAGGACAAAGACATGCATTATAAATTTAAATGGTGTGAGAAATGTGTTTAATGTGAAGATTTTTTTCCTCTCACTCACTTGAAGTTTTCTTATCCCACAAAAAAAGAAGTAAAAAGAAATCATCTTCTTCAACTTGAAGCAATTATTCAGCCAAATAATCTTTCCCACACATGCAAAACTTAAAACATCAGAAATAGAACAGTAAGGTATTTCTTCTCAGCAATAGAAACCACAAGCAAATGAAACAGAAAAAGTTTAGCACACTGGAAAAAAATATTTCAGCAGCCAACCTTAACAAATATTAATATTTAATATATTATTAACTTCCAAATTAACAAGAGAAAATAAATTCAGAGAGAAAAATCACAAAAAAAGCATCTGTCTAGGCAATACATGGAATGCTTATAAGTGTATGAAAATAAGTGCAATCTCTTTAGTAATTAGAAATATACAAACTTCAACAATAACCTAACATTTTATACTCTATTGACCAAAAAGTAAACAAAACTAATATCCAATCTAGAATATAGAAATGGGAGTTGTCATATTTCTCTGGGGGCATGTAGGCAATTGCTGCCATTGGGCTGTAAGATTATAATACTTAGAAAATAAGTAAGTATGCAATCCAGGAAAGAACATTCTGACTTGTGGTTATGTATCCCCCAAAATTCTCTTATAAAACCAGGTATGTCTGGCACTATAGATGATGAGGGAAGGGCTGTAGTTATTCAGTTTACATTAGAGAGAAAAAGATAAAGTAAAATGTGGCAAAGCATCCTGTGATATACAGTGCCACGATTTGAGGAACTATGATAGATATATAGAGCAATTTGGATAGCTCATAAAAAAAGTTTAGACTCTTTGTTAGAACAGGAAATAGAAAATGCTATATAACATGATACAAGTTATTTAAATAAGACATAATTCACCATACCCCATATATTTTTCAAAGATACTTCACAAACAAGCATGTAAATCAAACACATTAGCAAGTGTATAATTCATAGAAATGAGAAAAATGAAAAGATTTGATGCACATAGAAAAATAACAAAAGTAAAATAGACCCCCCCCCAAAAAAAAGAAGAAACCACTAAATGCTCTGTGCCATAGTGTAGGATGAGTGTAGAGAAGGTCTTACACACACTGATTTTTTTAAAAAGTGTGCTTCAATCTGAAAAGCAAAATTAATTTAAACCTTATGTCTACTCCTCAGAATGAAACAATATGTGCATGCACACACATGGGCACATACACATTTACGCATATCAGGACTATAGGCTATCAAAATCTAAATGAAAAGCAACCAAAGACAGAACTGCCCTTCCAATAAGTTGTACAGAGCAAAGAGAATCCAGTTTAGAGATCATAGGCTTTATTAATATATACAATGGAAGTTCAGCAGTCTCACATAGTAAAAATGAGAATAATTCCCATAGACAGGAAAGATCTTTCTGTATGTAATGTGATTTTTCTTCTCTGCTCCTTCCAATATACAGTTCAATCAAGAATGGAACATAGAATATTGTACCATTGAAAAATATGTTGAGAAATATAAAAGGGTCACCTGAGTTTAATTAAGTGGGTTGGGATATTTGATAGAGAGAGAGCTGAACAACTTTTAAAAAGTAAGGAATGAAGAGCAGAAATCACAGAAAGGCCTTTGAATGGCCCGAGGCTAAAGAGGCTACAAGAGTGAGGTTTTAGTTTAATTAACACAAGTCTTTGAGGAAAAGGAATAATCCAGGGATATCTGTGCTATCTGAATATAAGGGAAGCCAGTATTTCAGGCATTTCAGTTTCTGATTTCTGAAATTCAGAAATATAAAGATTCATGTAAGTAAGTGGGGGAAACATTATATTTTCATAAGTACTGATGATAAATCAAAGAATAGACAAGTTTTTTTTTTCCTATTTAAGTCACTCAAACTTCCCTTTTATTACTTCCTTTCTTTGATTTAATTATACATGTTTTGTAGGCATTGAATGAGCAAATGTCAATTTTAAGTATGCACTTATTATTTCATGCACTATTATTTTACAGGGTAATTTTTCCTGAGTGAAAATGAATTGGTTTGCTAAATCACTTTCAGTTTTTAAAAGTTAATCCTATGCTAATAAGGGTTAGGACTCTATACTCTTTTAATACATTTTCCAGTTGCCTTGTAAAAAAGTTTTTCATGTTCTAATATAAAAATAACAGCCTGATTACAAAATAAAAGATACTTCAATAGTAAGATCCTAAATGAATTTTATCACTGTTTCTAAGCCTGGTCAAAGGCAGCCACAGATCATCTCACTATAGGTCAAGAAGACCAACCATAAACGGGGAGAAAAACATCTCAGAAAAGCTGCCTGGGCTGTTAAAAAAAAAAAAAAAAAAAAAAAAAAAAAAAAAAAGTAGCCAAAGACAACCTGGCCTCTGCCCTGCCTTCCAGCCCCTTTTTGCCTCTAGTGGGTAGGAGCTGATGACCACAAAAGATGTGGCAGTAGGATCCAGCACTATTAGTTTATGACCTGGGGACAGGAATAGTCTCCCCTTTTGAGATCAGATGGAACACCCCATTTTACCAGGGTACAGTCATCACTGGGGCAAAGTGATTCTTGCTGTTATAGTATCCCATCAAACTAAATGCCTAGGGAGACTGGAAGAATAAATAACTGCACACAGAAAAGAAAAAGACAGAAAGTAAGGCCAACCTGTGTTTTGTAGGCAGTCTCTGCAAAGGAATCTTCAAGGAAGCCTAAAAAAAAGAATGGAAAGGGCCTCCTCCATTGTATATCAATATGCCTAGTATAAGAAAAAAAACCCAAAAGGAGTCTCTGGGTACAACTGACTGTGGGGAACTCAAAGTTGTTGGCATTGTGATAATGATAAGAGAGACAGATCAGGTTCAACAATATCCTGTGCTCCAACCCTTTGAATACAACCTGTACAAAAAAGAGATTAAGGCAGAGTTTTTGTATGTGCTGGATTATCCAACCCTCTCCTTGGATGAAATTTCATGTGTAAATTAAATGCACAGATAACTGTTTCAGAAGATTTATTTAAGAAAGGGTCCAAAACTAGAAAAGAGAAAAAAAAGTTGTAGGTATGGAAATATATTTTAGTATGGAAAACTGGAAGATAAAAGAAATCTTTCTGGATGAGAGAGTATTTTTTCTGGTAAAGTAATATTCTTGGGCTAAAGTTCAAGAAGAAAGAGGATGGAACTAAGGATGGAAAGCTGTGAATGTTTAATTAAGTTGCAGAAGGTTCGTGGAAGGTAAATCTCAAAAATTTGTGTTTGTGATTAAATGGGCTATAATTAGTACAGTCAGTTCAAGTTATTTGAACTTAATGTACTAATATATGAAGCAATGTCTGAAACATTGATATGCTCTTATCTATCCGAATGATTTTCTTCTATTTGTTAGGTTTTATTACTTGGGAAAACTAAGTCTTAAAGGAATTAGAGTGTGTACCTGTTTTAAAGACTTAAATGATTACTTTGTAACTGATTAAACAAACAACTGTTATTTAGGTTAGGACAATATGGTTGACATCCAAAATATATGTGAGTAGGTATATATATAAATCTGAGAACTATATCTGTCTAAACTTTGTCTAAGTGTATGTAAAATTTATACAATGAAAGTTTATGGGCAAGAAAACCAATAATTGCTCCCTTTTATATATGGTATCTGACATAGATGGGCTACACTATCATTTGACAACCTGTTACATCTGTTTGCTTCAACTAAGCCAATATCTGATCATTAACACTTTTTCTGAAATGTATAAGAGATTTAAGGCTATCTTTTGGTTTTCGTTACCACATGCCGACCTATGATTATTGTTACCATACACTCTGGATTCTAAATTGTACTTTAAACTTAGTTAAATGTAAACCTTAGGAAAGTACTTTGCCAAATTGGTCTTATTCATACTAAAATTATCTATAGCAAAAGTCTTGGATTTGTATAGAAATAACAAATTTGGTTGCTATTTATTCATGTCATTTGATGTTTTATAACAGGACAAAGTAACCTGTTGATAATAAGTTATACATACAATTTTGTGTTAACAGTTAATTGCCCTTAAGCAGAAGATATTTCCCAGGAGAAGGATAAAAAAAGAAGTCAGTCCCAATCCAATGGAGGTCTAGAAGAGCTTCATTTAAATATCACCTACCTCAAAATTTACTGAGCATTTTAAAACTCAGGATCACAGAAGTGTCTTCGGATGTGATCTGTAGCCAGGTTAGCCCAAAGAAGGGAAAATGTTCAGAAGCATACCGTGCTGTGGCATGAATATAGCCCACTGCCCAGAAATATATTTAATCCGTTCTGAAAACTTACACGTGGAACAGCTCTGAACTGATTTTACTTCTAAAGAATTTGCTTATAAGCCTGTCATCTTTTCATGAAAAGCCTCACTGATATGCTGCTACTTTCCATATGCAACCATTGCAAGCTAAGGGAGAAGCCCAGGCAGGCTTTGGAGTAATTGCTGAGAAACCCCCATCTTTGCATTCTGAAGCCTTTTGTTAGAGTTTTGCACTTTGGTTTTCTTTTTTCCATTTCCCATTGTTCCAATAAGTAGCTGCAAAGTTAACTAGTTATTCTTGGTTCTAAAAAAATGAATCAGGATGTCTAAACATGATTTTACAGATACTATTTAAATAATACAATTAATATCACCTCTATTGGCAATATCCAAATTATTGATTTTACTTACATGTAAGTGGTCTTAAACCACTAATAACTACTGAAGAGCTCAGTGACTGACATCAGACATATTTTGTGCTTGTTTACTTTAATCCCTAAGAATACTGTGATTCTGTGTGCAGGTCTGATTACGAGGGCTAGAGTTAAGTAGCAGTGCTACCTCCCAGATGTCCTGCAAATGTACATATTCAAACAGAAGTGACCCATTTTAGAAATGAGTCCTGCTGATAGCACGGGCACATTACCAGGGTGTCCAGTTTCATGCTTTTCAGTGTATTCCAGTAGCTCTCTTTCTCTGAATGGGTTTTGTATAGAACAGGGGTCAACAAAACTTTTTTTGTAAAAGGCCAGATAGTAAATAATTGCAGGACACAAATGTCTCTGTTACATACTGTTGTTTGCTTCTTATGCTTCTAAGTAGTCCTTTTTTGTAAACCCTGTGTTTAGCTTGCAGCTGTACAAGAACAAGCCACCAGCTAGATTCGGCCCACAGGCCAACACTGGCTAATCACTGAGAATTAGTATTTTTGTTTTTTCGTTTTTTTGTGTGGTGCTGGCGATCAAACCCAGGGCCTTGTGCTTGCAAGGCAAGCTCTCTACCGACTGAGCTATCTCCCCAGCCCTGAGGATTAGTATTTTTAATATCTGGAATAAACCCTGTTGTTCAGCCATGTTTTGTTATATCGTTATACGTTGGATTTGTGGAGACCTGATTTCATGAGTCCTTTTTGAACTTTGACAGGTAGTTTAGATTATGTTCTCAACAGTATTCTTCCACCGTGGCACACGTTTTGTAAAAAGAACTTGAAAAGTAAATACTGTGCTTGCACTCTAAGAGTATATATTTCAACAATGGAAGTCTCCTAAAAAGTTAAAAAAAAAAAAAAGGACTGTAGTACAAAAAATGCATAATTCTATGTACTTAGAAGTATTGTTTTTTTCTCCATGTAAGCTACTTTATAATGGGGATGTACTTTTAATTAAATTTAAAATCATAAACATACTGGAAAGTGCTATTTGAATACAAAAGAAGACAATTGAAATTTAATTACAGAAGTTAGGCCCATGCTTTGTAGCAAACTTTGTAGCAATGTTTTAGATATATATCATGCAATATGCATTATTAGGAAAATTTCTTTACTAGTTTTTAAAAGAATTATCTTCAATTTTATAAATTGTTAAAAATGGTTTATTTGCATATGTAGCTCTAAAAATTGAATTCCATATATTTTAGAACATAGATTTATTAAAAAATAATTGAACCATAGGAAATTCTAAGATCCTTGTGCGTTCTCTGACCAGCTCTGCAAAATCTGCATACACTTGCATATGCTGTACAATTACTATCCATTCAAATAATATTTTTAAATTTGCTTTTTTCCTAACATTTAATTAGAAATATTTAGTCATTCTTCCACTGTTTTTTTTTTTTCTTTTCTTCCTAGTGCTTCAATTTACTCTGTTGCTTTCATTTACCAAATTGGATGATTATTTTATTCATATGCTGCTTTTGGAAGTGTCTAAAACCCTAAATAGCCTTCGAATTTCTGCTTTAGCTCTGCCCCCACATATTAAATAAATAATTAATTAATTAATTTTGTGTATGTGTGTGGTACTGCGGATTGAACCCAGGGGTCTTAACCACTGAGCAACATCTCTAGGCCTTTTTAAATATTTTATTTAGAGACAGGTTTTTGTTAAGTTGCTTAGTGCCTCCCTGAGTTGCTGAGGCTGGCTTTGAACTCATAATTCAAATAATCAAATAATTTTCTGAGCTGCTGGGATTGCAGGCATGCACCACTGCACCTGTTCAATTTATTATTTTTTGAGATACATTCTTGCTACGTTAAATAGGCTGGTCTTGAACTCATGGGCTCAATCAATCCTCAGATCTCACCATGGAAAGTTGCTGGGACTATAGGTGTGTACCCCCACACCTAGCATGACTTCCCAATTTTGAAAATCTTTGTGTTTAGTATCATTCACTGCTGATGGATTTGTAATTTTTTTTATCATTTCCTCTTTGAGAGAATATTCAAACTTATTCTTCACTTCAGATATGAAAAAAAATTTGGTTATTCTTTTGATATCTGATTTATAAAATATTACACATTGTGCTACACTGAGATTTCACCTCACTTCAACCAAAATGTCAATTATCAAGAATACAATTAATAATAAATGTTGGTGAGGATGTGGGGAAAAGTGTATACTCAGACATTGATGATGGAATTTCAAATTGGTACAACCACTCTGGAAAGAGTATGGAGATTCTTCAAAAAATCAGGAATGGAACCACCATTTGACCAAGTTATCACACTCCTTAGTATATATCCAAAGGAATTAAAATCAGCATACCACAGTGATATAGCCACAACAAAGTTTATAGCAGCACAATTCATAATAGCTAAGCTATGGAGCCAAACTTGGTGCCCTTCAAGAGAGGAATGGATAAAGAAAATGTGGTATATATACAAAATGGAGTATTACTCAGCCTTAAGAATGACTTTATGACATTAGCCAATAAATTGATGGATCTGGGGACTGTCATGTTAAGTGAAGTAAGCCAATTCCAAAACAAAAGGTGAAATTTTTTTGCTGATATGTGGAAACTAATCCACAATAAGGGAGAAGGGGAAAGGAAGACTGTGGGGGTCCTCTCTGCCACATCCTGTGTGGATGAGAAAAGTGTTAACTGCTGGAGGAGGATGTTGGAGGTTTTTCTATCTATTACCCAAAAAACTTATCTGCTCTAAATACACAAGAGCCAATATTCTTTTTAAATGAGAGGGGGCATGATGGGTCTGATCATACCAACCCTGGCCTCTTACAACAACTCGCCCAACTCTCTTTTATTTATAATATATAGATAGGTAAATGGGGCAAGAACCTGGAGGAACTTTTTCTTTGATGGACAAGATAGGGTGGAGTTAGGGGAGACATTCTCTTAAGGGGAAAATTCCAGACGGAGACAAAGAACCACTCCCACAAAGTGCCACATGCTTCCTGGCAGTTCCTAGAAGCCATGCCTCTGCGTCCAGTGGCTCAATCTAACCTGATTCTGCTAAATAAGGATGGCTTCCCACAGAAGACTAGAAGTTCAGTGAATTAGAAAAGAGGAGTGAAGGGAAGGGAGGGGGATAGGAAAAGGAAAGACAATAGAATGAATCTGGCATAACTTTCTTATATACATATATGAATATACCACAGAGAATAGCACCATTGTGTACAACCACAAGACTGAGATCCTAATTAGAATGAGATATATTCCATACTTCTTAAATTATATCAAAATTAATTCTACTGTCATGCGTAACTAAAAGAACCAGTAAAATAAAAAGAATTTAAAAAAATTAAAAAATGCAATTAGACTATATGCATTTAATGAACATGATATTAGTTGGAAAAATTTATATATGACATATCCACTTTTTTTTCTATTTTTTTAAATTTATTTTTATTGTAAACAAATGGGATACATGTTGTTTCCTTTTGTACATGGAGTAACAGCATACCATTTGCATAATCATACATTTACATAGGGTAATGATGTTTGATACATTCTGTTATTTTTTCCTCCCCCCCACCTCTCCCACCTCTCTTTTCCCTCTATACAGTCCCTCCTTCCTCCATTCTTGCCCCCTTCCCACCCCCCATTATGTGTCATCATCCGCTTATCAGTGAGATCATTTGTCTTTTGGATTTTTGAGATTGGCTTATCTCACTTAGCATGATATTCTCCAATTTCATCCATTTGTCTGCAAATGCCATAATTTTATCATTCTTCATGGCGGAGTAATATTCCATTGTATATATATATCACTGTTTCTTTATCCATTCATCAATTGAAGGACATCCAGGTTGGTTCCACAGTCTGGTTATTGTGAATTGAGCAGCTATGAACATTGATGTGGCTGTATCTCTGTAGTATGCTGATTTTAAGTCCTTTGGGTATAGGTCGAGGAGTGGGATAGCTGGGTCGAATGGTGGGTCCATTCCAAGTTTTCTAAGGAATCTCCACACTGCTTTCCAGATTGGCTGCACTAATTTGCATCCCCACCAGCAATGTATGAGTTTACCTTTTTCCCCACATCCTAGCCAACACCTATTGTTGCTTGTGTTCTTGATAATCGCCATTCTAATTGGGGTGAGATGGAATCTTAGGGTAGTTTTGATTTGCATTTCTCTTATTACTAAAGATGGTGAATATTTTTCCATATGTTTGTTGATTGCTTGTAGATCTTCTTCTGTGAAGTGTCTGTTCATATCCTTAGCCCATTTGTTGATTGGGTTATTTGTATTCTTGGTGTAGAGTTTTTTGAGTTCTTTATATATTATGGAAATTAGTGCTCTATCTGAAGTATGAGTGGCAAAGATATTCTCCCACTCTGTAGGCTCTCTCTTCACATTGCTGGTAGTTTCCTTTGCTGAGAGAAAGCTATTTAGTTTGAATCTATCCCAGTTATTGATTCTTGCTTTTATTTCTTGTGCTATGGGAGTCCTGTTAAGGAAGTCTGATCCTAAGCCAACAAGTTGAAGATTTGGACCTACTTTTTCTTCTGTAAGATGCAGGGTCTCTGGTCTGATTCCAAAGTCCTTAATCCATTGTGAGTTGATTTTTGTGCAGGGTGAGAGATAGTGGTTTAGTTTCATTCTGTTCATATGGATTTCCAGTTTTCCCAGCACCATTTGTTGAAGAGGCTATCTTTTCTCCATTGTATATTTTTGGCCCTGAGGTCTAGTGTGAGAAAATTGTATGTATTTAGGTTTGTGTCCGTGTCCTCTATTCTGTACCATTCTTCTACCTGTTTATTTTGGTGCCAGTACCATGCTGTTTTTGTTACTATTACTTTGTAGTATAGTTCAAGTTCTGGTATTGCGATACCCCCTGTTTCATTCTTCCTGCTAAGGAATGCTTTATCTATTCTGGGTTTCTTATTCTTCCAGATGAATTTCATGATTGCTTGTTCTATTTCTGTATGGTACATCATTGGGATTTTAATTGGAATTGCATTGAATCTGTATAGCACTTTTGGTAGTATGGCCATTTTGACAATATTAATTCTGCCTATCCAAGAACACAGGAGATCTTTCCATCTTCTAAGGTCTTCCTCAATTTCTTTCTTCAATGTTTTGTAGTTTTCATTGTAGAGATCTTTTACCTCTTTGGTTAGATTGATTCCCAAGTTTTTTTTTTTTTTTTTTTTTTGATGTTATTGCAAATGGGGTTGTTTTCCTCATTTCCCTTTCAGCTGTTTCTTTGCTTGCATATAAAAATGCTTTAGATTTATGCATGTTGATTTTATAGCCTGCTATTTTGCTGAGTTCATTGATGAGGTCTAGAAGTTTACTGGAGGAGGTTTTTGGACCCTCTAAATGTAGAGTCATGTCATCCGCAAATAGTGACAGCTTAAGTTCCTCTTTTTCTATTCGTATCCCTTTAATGTCTTTGGTCTGCCTAATTGCTCTGGCTAGAGTTTCAAGGACAATGTTGAATAGAAGTGGTGAAAGAGGACATCCATGTCCTGTTCCCATTTTTAAAGGGAGTGGTTTCAGTTTTTCTCCATTAAGAATGATGTTGGCCATGGGCTTAGCATAAATAGCCTTTACAATGTTCAGGTATATTCCTATTATCCCTATTTTTTCTAGTGTTTTGAGCATGAAGAGGTGTATTTTGTCGAACGCTTTTTCTGCATCAATTGAAATACCCATATGATTCTTATCCTTAAGTCTATTGACATGATGGATTACATTTATTGATTTACGAATGTTGAACCATCCTTGCATTCCAGGGATGAACCCCACTCGATCATGGTGCACGATTTTCTTAATATGTTTTTGGATACGGTTTACCAATATTTTGTTAAGAATCTTTGCATCTATATTCATCAAGCATATTGGTCTAAAATTTTCTTTCCTTGATGTGTCTTTGCCTGGTCTGGGTATGAGGGTGATATTAGCTTCATAGAATGAGTTTGGTAGGGTACCCTCCTTTTCTATTTCCTGTAATACTTTGAGAAGTATTGGAATGAGTTCTTCTTTGAAGGTCTTGTAGAACTCGGCTGAGAATCCTTCTGGTCCGGGACTTTTCTTGGATGGTAGGTTTTTAATGGCTTCTTCTATTTCATTGCTTGATATTGATCTGTTTAAATCGTGTATGTCCTCCTGGTTCAGTTTGGGAGGAGCATATGTCTCTAGAAATTTGTCAATGTCTTCCGTAGTTTCTATTTTGTTGGAATACAGATTTTCAAAGTAGCTTCTCATTATGTTCTGTATCTCAGTGGTGTCTATCGTGATATTTCCTTTTGCATCATGTATTTTAGTAATTTGAGTCTTCTCTCTCCTTCTCTTTGTTAGTGTGGCTAAGGGTTGGTCTATTTTGTTTACTTTCTCAAAGAACCAACTTTTTGTTTAGTCAATTTTTTGAATAGTTTCTTTTGTTTCAATTTCATTGATTTCAGCTCTGATTTTAATTATTTCCTGTCTTCTACTACTTTTGCTGTTATTCTGTTCTTCTTTTTCTAGGGCTTTGAGCTATAATGTTAGGTCATTTAGTTGTTGACTTTTCATTCTTTTCTGAAATGCGCTCCATGCAATGAATTTTCCTCTTAGTACCGCTTTCATAGTGTCCCAGAGATTTTGATATGTTGTATCGTCATTCTCATTGACCTCTAAGAATTTTTTATCTCCTCCCTGATGGTTTTTGTTATCGATGTTTCATTCAATAGCATATTATTTAGTCTACAGGTGTTGGAGTAATTTCTCTTTTTTATTTTGTCATTGATTTCTACTCTCAGTCCATTATAATGTGATAGAACACAAGGCAGTATCTCTATTTTTTTGCACCTTCTAAGGGCTGCTTTGTGGCATAACATATGGTGTATTTTCGAGAAGGTTCCATGTGCTGCTGAGAAGAAAGTGAATCTGCTCGTTGATGGGTGGAATATTCTGTATATGTCTATTAAGTCTAGGTTATTGATTGTGTTATTGAGTTCTATGGTTTTTTTGGTTGGTTTTTTTGGAAAATCTATCTAGTGGTGACAGTGGTGTGTTAAAGTCACCCAGAATTATTGTGTGTGGTCTATGTGATTCCTGAAATTGAGAAGGATTTGTTTGGTACAGGGATGCACCATTGTTTGGGACATAAATATTTACTATCGTTATGTCTTCCTGATTTATGGTTCCCTTAAGCAGTATGAAATGTCCTTCTTTATCCCTTCTGACTAACTTTGGCTTGAAGTCCACTTTATCTGATATAAGGATGTAAACCCCTGCTTTTTTACTGAGTCCATGTGTGTGGTAGGTTTTTTCCCATCCTTTCACCTTTAGTCTGTGGATGTTTTTTTCTATGAGATGAGTCTCTTGTAGGCAGCATATTGTTGGGTCTTTCTTTTTAATTCATCTGCCAGTCTATGTCTTTTGATTGATGAGTTAGGCCATTAACGTTCAGGGTTATTATTGAGATATGATTTGTATTCCCAGTCATTTGGCTTATTTTTGGTTTTTAAGTTGACTTGGTTTCTCCTTTGATTGGTTTTTCTCTAAGGTGATTCCTCCCTTTGCTGACCTACATTGTTGTTTTTCATTTCCTCCTCATGGAATATTTTTTTGAGAACATTCTGTAGTGCAGGCTTTCTATTTGTAAATTCTTTTAACTTTTGTTTATCATGGAAGGATTTTATTTCATCTTCAAATCTGAGGGTTAGTTTTGTTGGGTATAGGATTCTTGGTTGGCAACCATGTTCTTTCAGAGCTTGATATATATTGTTCCAGGCCCTTCTAGCTTTTAGAGTCTGGGTTGAGAAGTCTGCTGCTATCCGTATTGGTCTCCCCCTATATGTAATCTGATGTTTTTCTCTCATGGCCTTCAAAATTCTATCTTTATTTTGAATGTTAGGCATTTTCATTATAATGTGCCTTGGTGTGGATCTGTTTTGATTTTCTGCATTTGGTGTTCTGTAAGCCTCTTGTATTTGATTTTCCATTTCATTCTTCAGGCTTGGGAAATTTTCTGATATTATTCCATTGAATAGATTGTTCATTCCTTTAGTTTGTTTCTCTATGCCTTCCTCAATCCCAATAATTCTTAAATTTGGTCTTTTCATGATGTCCCATAGTTCTTGGAGATTCTGTTCATGATTTCTTACCATCTTCTCTGGGCAACTTTATTTTCCAGATTAAATATTTTGTCTTCATTGTCTGAGGTTCTGTCTTCCAAGTGGTCTAGTCTTTAGGTGATGCTTTCCATTGAGTTTTTTATTTGGTTTATTATTTCCTTCATTTCAAGGATTTCTGTTTGGTTTTTTTTTTTTTTTTTTTTTTTTTTTTTTGAGAATCTCTATCTCTTTGTTGAAATGATCTTAAGCTTCCTGCACTTGTTCTTTCAGCTTATTGGTATTATCATTCATTGCCTGTATTTGCTCTCTTATCTCATCCTTTGCTTCATGAATCATCTTAATCATGTGTAATCTGAAGTTTTTTTCTGACATTTCTTCTAACATACTGTCATTGGATTCTATTAATATAGAATCCAGATTTGTTTGGATCATTTTCTTCCCTTGTTTTTTCATGTTGTTCATGTATATTCCCCTCTAATAATGCAGATCTGCGGTATTGCAGATTTCCCCCTATAGGCTTATAGTGGCCCTATAGGTTTCCAAAACCCTTTCTTTAAGGGGAGATCAATATTAGCAGGGCCCAATTCAAACATTATGCAATCCTAGACCAAATAGCCCCTATGGGGACAATAACAAAATTGTCATAGTAAACAGAATGAGTTCAAATATTATCTTCAGTAAAACAAACAGGTTTGCAATAAGTTCTGCAGTTTCTAATGGAGGACAAAGAGGATGCAGAGGGATTTAGAATGTGGCTGTTAATGGGATAAGAAAAGAATATACAGAAGTTCTAGAAAATAGAAAGGGTGAGAGTGTAATAAAAGCAATTGGATATTAGCATGCCAAAAAGGGAGCAAGAGACTCTGAGGGAACAGGTAAACCAAAGGAAAAGAGAGCAAGAAAAGTAAAGAAATAAAAACTTAAATTTTTTAAAAAGGAGAAAAAAGAACATCTACAGTATAACAGTTATATGCTAATGAAACCTCCCAGTGTTCAGTAGCCTGATGCAGAAGAGGTACTTGACAATGAGTTTCAAGCCTCCAGCAGGCGTCTCAGGATGGGTTTTGCCCCACCCAAAGATCGGAGCTACGGCTTCCAGGATTATCCAAGATGGCCGCTCTGGCTTCGAAATGTGTTGGCAAATGGGGAACTGCAGCTCAGGGGTGGATGTGGTCAGCTGGAGGTCCTGGAGGGATGCGGTTGGTCAGGCAGGGGTCCTGGAGGTCGGGTGTGTTTGATGTGGTTGTGGGATCCTGGATGCTGGGTGCAATCAGTCGGTCTGGGGTCTTGGTGATAGGGCACAGTCAGTTGGTCTGGGGGTCCTGGCGGCAGAGAGCAGTCAATTGATGTGAGGGCCCCAGAGGCAGGGAGTTATCGGTCCGGCTGAGTTATCCTGGAGACGGGGCTCCGTCAGTCTGGCCAGGGGTCCTATGGGGCCTGACTGTTGTCTCAAAATGGCGGCAGTCACATGTAATCAAACATGCAGGTACTGTAACAGTGAACTTCCAGGCAACAGCAGGCAGCTAGTGCTCCACTGGTGGTCGGCGATCAGTTTGCTGACTATTGTTGGACGATCGGGAGGTGAACCTCATGCCATGTTGGATGATGAATAGGTGTAAGGCAGGCGATGGACAGGCAAGTGGCAGGCAAATGGCAGATGACAGATGCCTGACAGTGAGCAATCAGCACTCAAAAAAGGCGTCGATATGCTGGCAGACTGCAGGTCATCACAGCAGACAAATGGGGTAAACACCAGGGGATCGATAAGCAGCAAAAACTGCCTCACCAAGAAACAGATATCCTCTGCTTGAGACCGGAGTTACGGAGTGACAAGGAACGCAACCTCCCTCTAGTCCGCCATCTTGGATCTCTCGATATATCCACTCTTGAGAGATGTGTGTCATGGATTCCATATGTAATTTTGAGTAAGATTGCACTGTTTTACCGTCCTTTTTTTATTTCTATAGCATTGGTAGAAATGTCCTCATTTTCATTTCTGAATTTAATGACTTGAGTTTTCTTTTATTTCCCTTGGTCAATATAACTAAAGATTTATCAATTTTCTTTATATTGTTATATAACCAACTTTTGGTATTATTCATTTTCTTAGTTGTTTTACTTTACTCCATATAGTTCTGCACTAATCTTTATTATTTCCTTCTTTCTAATAGTTTCTGGGTTTCCATTTTCTTAGTTTGTAATGTTATATGTTTTTTAAAAAATACCTTTTTATTTTTAATGTACTTGTTATAGTTACAAATATTCCTTTTATCAGACCTTATGGGTTTCATAAGTTTTGATATATTGTGCTTTCATATTCATTCATCTCTGAGTAGTTTCTAATTTCCTGGGTGATTCTTCTTTGATCTGATCATTAAGAGTTAGTATGTAGTTAAACAAATTTGTGAATTTTTCAGGGTTACCTCTGTTATTGCTTCTAGTTTCATCTAGTTTTTTATCAGAAACCTTGATATCTATTTTTTAAAAATATATTGAGACTTAATCTATCCTCTAACAAATGGCCTATCTTGGAAAATGTCTCACATGTACTGAAAAATAATGTCTATGTTGTTGCTATTGGACAGTGTCTGATATATGCCTGATAGGTCTAGTTGGATTATTTTTAAGTCCTCTACTTTCTTACTTATATGTGTTCTGTCCATTATTTCAAGTGAAATATTGAAATCCCCAAGAATTACTCCAGAAGTATATACTTTTCCTTTCAGTGCTGACAGTTTTGAGCTCTCTATATTTTGATGATGTGATGTTAGGTGTGAAAATGTTGAAAGCTATTATATTTTCTTCATGTATTCTTTCTTTTATAAATATATAAATTCATTTCTTTCTACCCTGCAGGTTCCCCTGGGAGTATTTATTTTTTTAGGGGGAGGTGTACCAGGAATTGAACTCAGGGACACTCAACCACTGAACTGCATCCCAAGCCCAATATTGTATTTTATTTAGAGACAGGGTCTCACTGAATTTCTTAGTGCCTCACTTTTGCTGTAGCCCTAGTTCAGAACTTGGGCTCCTCTTGCCTCAGCCTCCTGAGCGACTAGGGTTACAGGCATGCACCACTGGGCCTGGCTACCCGAGAGCGTTTCTTGAAGGACATTGCTAGTGATAATGAAAATTCTCACCTTTGGTTTATCTGAGAATATTTTAATTTCTTCCTCACTTTTGAAAGAAAATTTTGCTGGATATAGAATTCTATGTAGACATTTCTTTTTTTTTTTTAACCTTTTAAATACGTCATCCCACTGACTTCTGTCCTTCAAGTTTCTGATGAAAAATCTGAAAAATCCTATTGAGGATCTCTTTATGTGCAATGAATCCCTTCTCTCTTGCTGCTTTAAAAATTCCTTCCTTGTCTTTTCCTTAGGAAAGTTTGATTACAATGTTTCAATGTGGATTTTTTAAATCTTATTTGGAGTCAGTTATGCTTCTCAGTGGTTTGTATGAGGTCTTTTTCACATTTCAAAAGTTCTCAGCCATTGAGAATATTTTTCAGATGTTCTCTGTGCTCCTTTGTCTCTCATTGTTCTGGGACTCTCACAGTATGTATTTTGCACTACTTGATGGTTACACATGGGAACATTATTCTCTGTTCACTTTTCTTCTATCTATTTTCTATTCGTTCTTCAGGCTTTCAGGCCTCAACATTTCCATTGTCCTATCTTCAAGTTTGTTGGTTCTTTATTCTACCTCTTAAAACAGTCCTTGAATTTTGCATTTAGTTACTATACTTTTTTTTATTGTAAATAAATGGGATACATGTTGTTTCTCTATTTGTACATGGAGTCAAGGCATACCATTTGTGTAATCATAAATTTACAAAGGGTAATGTTGTTTGATTCATTCTGCTATATTTTTCCCTTCTCTCCACCCCTCCCACTCCTCTTTTCCCTCTATACAGTCCTTCTTTCCTCCATTCTTACCACCCTCCTTATCCCTAACCCTAAACCTAACCCTAACTCTAATGCTAACACCTCCCACCCCCCATTATATGTCCTCATCCACTTATCAGCAAGATCATTCATCCTTTGTTTTTTTGAGATTGGCTTATATCACTTAGCATGATATTCTCCAATTTCATCCATTTGCCTGCAAATGCCATAATTTTATCATTCTTCATGGTGGAGCAAAATTCCATTGTATATATATGCCAAAGTTTCTTTATCCATTCCTCAACTGAAGGGCATCTAGGTTGGTTCCACAATCTGGTTATGGTGAATTGAGCAGCAATGAACACTGATGTGGCTGTATCTCTGTAGTATGCTGATTTTAAGTCCTTTGGGTATAGGCCAAGGAGTGGGATAGCTGGGTCAAATGGTGGTTCCATTCCAAGCTTTCTGAGGAATCTCCATACTGCTTTCCAGAGTGGCTGCACTAATTTGAAACCCCACCAGCAATGTATGAGTGTACCTTTTTCCCCACATCCTCACCAACACCTGTTGTTGCTTGTGTTCTTGATAATCACCATTCTAATTGGGGTGAGATGGAATCTTAGGGTAGTTTTGATTTGCATTTCTCTTATTATTAGAGATGTTGAACATTTTTTCATATATCTGTTGATTGCTTATACATCTTCTGTGAAGTGTTTGTTCATTTCCTTTGCCCATTTGTGTCCTGACCTGCGGGACATCAACGCAGGATGGCGAACCTAAGAGAGAAGGAATGAAGAGACAAGAGACACAAGGAGTGACAGCAAGACAGGAATTCTGATCAAGCTGCAAATTTTTATTGTTCTTACAGGTATTTATGCTGAGGGAATGAGGGGTATGACGAGACACAAGCTGGTTGGCTGTGTTCTTCTTTTGGGCTCCCGATTAGGTGCAAGTTCAAGATGGCTGGAAGGTGAAATTCCGGAAAAGGAACAGGGATGGCACCATAGGAGCCATATCATCAGAACTATCAGCCAGGAGGGGGGAAGGGCGCGCTCTGCTAATCCGTCAGGCTGCAGGGTGCCTGTGTCAGCTGCAGGGTGTTTGCGCAGGAGAGGGAACCGCAAAATGTTCCCTGGGCTGCTGCTTATCATAAAGGTCAGAACGTTCTCAGAACGAGAACTTCTTCTTGGTCCCTGACATTTCGCCCTTTCTTATATAAAATTATTGACCATATTCTGATAGCCATATTTTAAGGGGGTGATAGAGGCTATGTGGCGAGGCGGGGGCGTGGCCTGCCTGAACAGGTACAGAGTTGGAGTGACAATCCCTCGGGAACTGCACCTGTCTTAGGTTGTCCGTGACAGAGCAACATCCTTACCCGTCATTGGATAATGAGGTTCTAGCCCTCATTTCCTGTCTTAGGTTGGTATGAGCTCTCACGAATCTTACCCATCATTGGCTGTCCAGTTCAGCTCACAGGGGTGGTGGTCTTTTAAGATCACCATTGCGATCCATCATCTCCAGGCGATGGTAATGAACCTGAATAGGTTTTGACAGTATAGCCTCAATATGAACTCTAAGAAAAGCCATGATTTTGTTGAATATCAAAGGACCTATAGATACGATAAGCAGCAAGCAAAGGAGGGAACCTAGGAAGGGAAGGAGATAGGTAAGGAGTCCCCTGAATCCAGTCCATAGTGGATCATCAGCCAGTGCTCGTTGGCGTTTTTCTAAGTCTGTTTGATCTTGTCCTTAACAATCCCTGACTTGTTGGCATAGAAACAGCATTTTTCCTGCAAAGCCAAACAAATGTCTCCCTGTTCGGCAGTTAGAAGGTCTAAACCTCTCCTATTTTGTAGGACCACTTCTGCTAAGGAATCCACCTGATCTTGAATATCTTGTATGGTGCTTGAGAGTATCTGTACATCAGAAATCAATTGTATGGATAATTTTGTATATTGAGTAAGAGAGACCCCCAAACCAGCAGTACCTGAGGCCACTGCTGTAGTTATTCCAAGTCCTGCAAGTAAAGGGATAAAGGTGACGGCACGTTTAGCTCGTCCTGCAATGTGATCAATTGTTGGTATAGGAACAGGCTCATCTCCTGGAATAATGTCTACATCTGGGAGCAAGGCGGCTAGGACACATAATCCAGTCCAGTTGGTTGGCAGTTGAGTGAAAGCCTTATTACCTCCACAGACAAATACAGTGCCATTAGGGGGGCACAATGACTGTGAAAAATTGAATGTCTCAGAGCAATCACTAAATGTCATAATCCCTACATTTAAATCCCAGGTATTATTATAGCCAGGTGAGAAAAAGCAAGTCGTATTGGAAAATATGAATGGCTGTACCAAAAATGGTGGAGTCGGTAGACAATTTTCACTGGTAAAATTGGACCACGGTGTATTAGGATAGGTTACATTCTCAGCAATTTTTCTAGTAAGGGTAGCAGCTGAGTCATTTCTATAATCAATCGGAATAGCTAATGGAGTGAGATATCCTTGCTGCAAGCAAAACCAACAATCTGCAGTCAAGGGAGAATTAGACCGATTAAGTAAGGTGTAAGTGGCTTCAAGAATATTGTAAGTGGCAGGGTCTATCTCAGAAGGTCTGTGTTTAGGTAATGCTAGTGGGTGATATAAGAGACTAGGATGCAGTTCCTCGTACATCCGTTGAATTTTCTCATGGACTTGTTTGACTCTATTAGAATCTTGGGGGTCTCCTGCATCAGATACATGTAGGGGGGCCGTAGTAGACCAACAAACTGTTTGCCCTACTAAGTCTGCAGGACATGAGGCAACACTTAATTTTCCAGGGGTATTAGACCAATCCCCTCCAGTTGATCCTGTATGGGACCTTAACAAGGTGGTAGTAAAATAGATTTTACTCCCTGAGGAACAGGTTTGAGCTGAGGAATAACAAGAACCATGGAAGGAAGTGTGAAAAGTTGTGCAAGAACAGGGTGCAGGTTTGCCATTAACTGGGGGAATAATTTGTGGTTTTTTTGATACAGTACCACTGAGTATGTGTCTCCCAAAATGCGATGTGACTGCCGCAATCTATCTCTTGGCATTGTTTCAGGAGATTACCAATGTATGATGGCTTGTAATTTGCCTTATCAGTACTCAATATAAATCCTCCCTCACACTTACATGGTTTGTTTTTGAGCTCCAGTAAATACTCATGAACCTTAGCAGGGTCCTCAAATCCTGCATGGTTGTGGGAGAGCAGTGAACAGACAGCCATTATCCAGAGAAGCAATGGTATGCAGTCACAGGGTTTGCCATTCAGGGGATTTTTTCATAGATTGTCGGCTGCATCTGTAAGAGAGGAAGATTCATCCTCAGGGGGAAGGTTTCCGTCCCTGGGTTGTGGTAAATCATTGACCTGTTTGACCAGGCGTTCTGGTAACCATCTTGGGGCTGCTTGTTCTTGATCTAAAATGCAAGCTGAACCTCATCCCCAAATGAGGACGGGATCTGGGCCTTTCCATTTATTTGTTAAAGGATCGCGCCACATAACAGATGGGCGAGCAGAATTAGAAGAGGGATGCCAATGTCTGTCCACGGCCAAATGTCCTTCACTGTCTAGGGTAAGAAAGTTAAGAGCAAATAATGCATGATTAAGGTGATCCCTGGGAGTGGTAAATGGAAGGGAAGAGACCTTAAGGCGGGTAAGACAGGTTTTTAAGGTGAGATGTGCACGTTCCACAATGCCTTGACCTTGAGGGTTATATGGAATTCCAGTAGTATGAGAGATTTGAAGAGTGGCACAAAACTGTTTGAACTTGGTACTGGTATATGCAGGGCCATTATCTATCTTAATATGTGCTGACTTTCCCATTATGGAAAAGGCTGAGACAAGATGAGAAAGGACATCCTTGGTAGCTTCTCCGGAATGCGGTGATGCAAAAATAAAGCCACTAAAGGTATCTATGGAAACATGTATGTACTTTGTTTTTCCAAATTCAGGAAAGTGAGTAACATCCATCTGCCAAATCTGATTGGGCAGTAATCCTCGAGGGTTAACACCCAGATGTTGAATAGGGAGACAACGCAAGCAGGACATGCTTTTACAATTTCCTTTGCTTGTTGCCTGGTAATTTTACAAAGTAACTGAAGGCTCTGAGAATTTAAGTGGTGAAGGTTACGTAAATCTGTGGCCTCTTGGATGGATCCAATAAGAACTGGGAAAAGGGACCGAATGGCTGCATCAGTCTGAGCATTACCCCGTGATAGGGGACTGGGAAGATCAGAATGTGCTCTAATGTGTCCTAAGAAAAATGGAGGTTTTCTAGCCTGAATTAGTTGTTGAAACTGGTTAAACAAAAAGGTTGTGTTGGAGGAAGCCTTAATGGTGGGTGAAATCTCCAATAGGGGCACAGAATGAGCAATGTAAGCACTGTCTGTATAAATATTAACAGGTTTATCAAAAAATGTCATAAAGACTTGTGTTATAGCAAACAATTCTACAAGCTGTGCTGATGGATAAGCAGTGTCAAAGGTGGTGGGCTGATTATCAACAACAAAGGCTGCACAGCCGTTGCTGGAGCCATCTATAAAAACAGTAAGGGCTTGTGGAATAGGAGCCTTCCAAGTAACCCGAGGAAAAATAAATGGATGTAATTGAGCAAAATGCAAAAGGGGGTCATTGGGAAGGTGGTTATCAATTGTTCCCAAAAAGCCTGAAGGAGTATTAATTGTGCAATTCTTGTGCAATACCCCATTCATCCCTTGTCTGTAGTAAAAATTGGGTCTGATCCTTAGTGTATGGAATCAAAATGCTATCAGGGTCTTTGCCAAAATGTTGTCGAGAAAGCAGGCGACCTTTAATAATGATAGAAGCTACCTGAGCAGGATAGACAGCAATAACTTTAGAGGATATGGCGGGCAAATGAACCCAAAGCAAGGGGCAACCCTTATTTTTAAAATGTGGATCCCGCTGCCAGAATAGTCCTGTGGGTGTATGAGGGGTGTGTAATATAACCAAAACCAAAGGAAGGTTATATTTGTGTAACAAATTGTTGAGCAATGTCTTCTGTGACTTGAATTAATGCTTGCCGCGCCTGGGGAGTAAGCTCTCGAGGAGAAGAGGGGTCAGAATCTCCCCTTAAAATATCATTAAGAGGCAAAAGCACATAGGTGGGTAGTTTTAAATATGGTCTTAACCATTGGATATCCCCTAGTAATTTTTGGAAATCGTTAAGAGTGTGGAGATGGTCCACACGCAATTGTATATTAGGGATTTGAATTTGATTAGTTTGAAGTTTGAGGCCCAAGTAGGTGTAGGGGTCCTGTATCTGAACCTTATCAGGGGCTATCTGAAGTCCCAAGGCAGTGAGGGCCTTATAGAGATCCAAATAACAATTGTTAAGATCATAGGTATTAGGTGCAGTGATTAACAAATCATCCATATAATGTAATATATAAACTTGTGGCCACTGCTCTCTCACAGGGTCTACTGCTTGAGAAACATATTTTTGGCAAAGACTAGGGCTGTTAGCCATACCCTAGGGAAGGACCTTCCATTGAAATCTTTGCATAGGGCCCCGAAAATTGATGCAGGGGAGGCTGAAAGCAAAATAGGGTCTGTCCTCAGGATGTAAAGGAATAGTAAAAAAGCAATCTTTTAAGTCGATGACCATTTTATAATAGTCCCTAGGAATAGCTACCGGTGTAGAGATGCCTGGCTGTAGTGCCCCCATCGGGCGCATAACCTTATTGATAGCATGAAAATCCTATAAAAGGCGCCATTTGCCTGATTTCTTCTTAATAACAAAAATAGGAGTGTTCCAGGGTGAGGTTGAGGGTTCCACATGGCCGGCTATCAACTTTTCCTATACTAACATGGAGGCAGCCTCTAATTTTTCTTTGGTAAGGGGCTACTGATCCACCCACACAGAAGTTTGAGTTTCCCAAATAATTTTGTCTGCATGGGGTACAGGAGGGTCAGGGACCGACACTAAAAATCCAAATACCCAAGTCCAAATTTGTCTGTTTTTTGTATGGGCTGTACAGGCTCAACCTGTCCTTGTCCTAGCCTCCCAAGGCCTGTACCAGGGATAAAGCCCATACGAAGCATTTGATGAGTGACTAAAGAGTCGGGACTAGCAAGAATAACTTTCATTTTGCTTAGAATGTCTCGTCCCCAAAGGTTGACAGGGAGATCAGGAACAATGAAGGGGGTAACAGTTCCTTTATTTCCTGTGTTATCTGTTGTGTCAGTCCAATTGAGCGCCCTGGAGCTAACTAAGGGGTTTTTTGATTGCCCTATTCCTTTAAGGTCAGTTAGTGATGAGGTGAAGGGCCATTCTGATGGCCAATATTTTTGAGAAATAACTGTGGTGTCCACACCAGTATCTAGGATCCCTTGGAATTTCTTTCCTTCAATAAATAAGGTAAGAGTGGGTCTTTTGTGGGAGATAGGTTGGACCCAATACACATCAGAGGAACCTAAAGAGGCCGTGTTTCGTGGTGAATTTTGGGTGGCGGGAGTGTTTCCTGAATTGAGGGGAAGGAGTATTAATTGTGCAATTCTTGTTCCTGCAGGGATGGCTGCTATTCCGTTAATAGCTGTGGCCAGTATTTTAATTTCTCCAGTGTAATCATTATCAATGGTGCCAGGGAAGACCCAAACACCTTGTAAGGTGGTAGAAGCTCTCCCAAGAATAAGAGCACACATATGAGGTGGAGGGGGGCCTACAACCCCAGTGGGTATTATTTGGGGTCCTTGCATAGAGTCTAATATTGTATAGGTGGAGGTACAGAGGTCCAATCCTGCACTGCCTAGGGTAGCGCGTTGGAGGGAGGTGATTGTGGAGAAGGACAGGGGGCCTGGATTGGGTTGGAAGTCTGAGAGGGAACAAACCTTATTGCCCCTGGGTTTGTTCTGGAGGTGGTCGTGGCCAGGGGTTGGCCCCGAGAGGAGTTTCCCGAGAAGCTAGTGGGAATAGGCTGTCCAAGGGCATTGGTCTTGGATCTACACTTCTTGACCCAGTGGCAACCTTTACCACATTTAGGGCAAAGGGTGAGCGGAGGTGGTTCAGCCCCTGTTTGAGGAGATATGGGTCCTTGACCCAGTCTCCCTGTTGGGCACTCTCGCGCAAAATGGTCAGGTTGTTTGCAAGTAAAGCAAGTACGTGGACCAGGGTTGTGAAGGGCCTTGGTGAAGGCGGCACCAATGGCGAGACCCATGGCATGGGCCATTCCTACCCCGGCACACAGCCTAATGAAATCAGAAAGGTTCCCTTTATCTTTATGGGGCCGAAGAACATCTTGACACATTGGGTTGGCATTTTCAAAGGCAAGATATTTTACAAAGGAACTCTTGCTTTCACTTGGTCCAAGTAAGTGCTCCGCAGCTAGATTAAGCCGGGCAACAAAGTCACTGTAAGGTTCGTCAGGACCCTGATGAATTTTTGCTAGGGAGGTGGTGGCCAAGGCCTTTTGAGGGAGCCGTCTCCAAGCATGCAAACCAGCAGTTTGAACCTGTGCTAGGAGCCCAGTAGGGAAGCGCACCTGTTTAGGGTTAGTATCAAACGGCACATTACCCACTAGTTTAACATAGGTCCAGGATTTAGAGGAAGCCTTGGTTGAATTTTTTGGGGCAGTTTCCCGACAGTATTCCCTAAAGTCTGTGTTCCACAACAGGAAGTCACCTGCACTGAGGGTGGCTCGGGCCAAAAATTTCCAATAATTAGGGGTGAGCCATTGTGTACTATGGTTCTCTAGCAAGGCCAATGTATAAGGTGCAGTGGGGCCATACTGAGCACAAGCCTTTTTAAGTCTTTCAAGAAAGCAGAGGCTCAGCCTTTTATAAGAACCAAGGGCTCCACTCTGTCCAGAGGTGGGCTCCTCCTCATCCCCTGATTCCTGGTCCTTCTCTTGTTCTCCCTCTGGTTCTACCTCTTGTTCCTCCCCTGATTCCTTTTTCTGACCTCCTTCTAGACCCTCTGCCTCAGTCTGTGTGAGCTGATCTGCTTGACTGCAAATAACTAGAAAGGCAAGAACAGGCTGACCACGCGGCCTCACCTTACGAGTATTAAGGGGTTTTGGGCCAGTTTGTGTTAATTCCGTGCCCAAGGTTAGTGAGCGAAGTTTGGCATCAAGGGCTTTTAGTTCTTTTAAAAGTTGGATTTGTTCCCGCCTATGTTGGAGAGACTCGCATAAAGGGGTTAGATTAGGCAAGGGAAGCGGGGAAAAAATGTTCGGGGGGGCAGTAGGTCCCTGAAGGGCCGGAGCACGAAAGGCAGGGGGTGTATAAGAGGGAAGTGGATTTTGAAGAGGTGGCAGGTCTGGAGAATGGTATTGAGCCACTGCCTCCTCCAGGGTAACCTCATCCTCTGGGGTCACCTCAACATAGGGATTTAAAATCGGATAAATTTTAGGGGGATTTTTAGGGGACTCCTTCGGTAAGGTGGGGTCTGGGAGGGTCCTGGGGTCTGGGAGGGTCACGGGGTCTGGGAGGGTCCCAGGGTCCTGAAAAGGCTGAGTAGGGGGCATTTGAATACTAACCGAAGGGAATGCCAAGGGGGGGGGGGGCGAGAGGTGGATTGCATTGCCTGCTCCCCAATTTTTACAAATTTTAAAGTACCACTGTCAAAAGGTGAACTTTTAAGAATCTCATTAATTAAATTCCAATAAGAAAAGGCAGTGATGGGCACCTTTTGAGAACCAAAAGTCTCATAATAATCTTTGAGGCAGTCTCCTACTCTGAGTCACCTTTTACCATCAATTGACCCCTCGAGGGGAAACCAAGGACACAAATCCTCTATGTATGAAAATAATAATTTTAAGTCCTTTTTCTTAACACGCACTCCCCGAGTCTTGAGGGCCTCCTTGAGACCCGTCAGAAACAAATCATGTGACGAAACTGCTTGTCCCATGGTGTGCCACTCACCTTGCGCAGGCCTCACTCTCCTCCTGTATCGGACTCCCGGTCGCGTTTACCGAGGTGATCACGAATCCTGCTTGGTCAAGGCTTCCCCGGAGGGTGGCATTTGCTTCTCAGGCAAAGGCTCCAGTCAACCATGTTGGGCGCCAACTGTCCCGACCAGCGGGACATCAATGCAGGACGGCGAACCTAAGTGAGATAAGAGAGAAGGAATGAAGAGACAAGAGACACAAGGAGTGACAGCAAGACAGGAATTCTGCTCAAGCTGCAAATTTTTATTGTTCTCACGGGTATTTATGCTGAGAGAATGAGGGGTATGACGAGATGCAAGCTGGTTGGCTGTGTTCTTCTTTTGGGCTCCTGATAAGGTGCAAGTTCGCGCCGGCGGGAAGGTGAAATCCCGGAAGAGAAACAAGGACGGCGCCATAGGAGTCATATCATCAGAACTATCAGCTGGGAGGGGGGAGGGGCACACTCTGCAAATCCATCAGGCTGCAGGGTGCCTGTGTCAGCTGCAGGGTGTTTGCGCAGGGGAGGGAACCGCAAAATGTTCCCTGGGCTGCTGCTTATCGTAAAGATCAGAATGGTCTCAGAATGAGAACTTCTTCTTGGTCCCTGACACATTTGTTGATTGGATTATTTGTATTCTTCGTGTAGAGTTTTTTGAGTTTTTTATATATTATGGAAATTAGTGCTCTATCAGAAGTATGAGTGGCAAAGATATTTTCCCACTCTGTAGGCTCTCTCTTCACATTGCTGATAGTTTCCTTTGCTGAGAGTAAGCTTTTTAGTTTGAATCTATCCCAGTTGTTAATTCTTGCTTTTATTTCTTGTGCTATGGGAGTCCTGTTAAGGAAGTCTGATCCTAAGCCAACAAGGTGAAGATTTGGACCTACTTTTTCTTCTATAAGATGCAGGGTCTCTGGTCTGATTCCAAGGTCCTTGATCCATTTTGAGTTGATTTTCGTGCAGGACGAGAGATAGGGGTTTAATTTCATTCTGTTCATATGGATTTCCAGTTTTCCCAGCACCATTTGTTGAAGAGGCTATCTTTTCTCCATTGCATATTTTTGGCACCTTTGTCTACTATGAGAAAATTGTATTTATTTGGGTTCATGTCCATGTCCTCTATTCTGTACCATTGATCTACCTGTCTATTTTGGTACCAATACCATGCCATTTTTATTACTATTGCTTTGTAATAGAGTTGAAGATCTGGTATTACAATATCCCCCACTTTGCTCTTTCTACTGAGGATTGCTTTAACTATTCTGGGTTTTTTATTCTTCCAGATGAATTTCATGATAGCTTGCTCTATTTCTGTAAGGTACATCATTGGGACTTTAATTGGAATTGCATTGAATCTGTACAGCACTTTAGGTAGTATGGCCATTTTGACAATATTAATTCTGCCTATCCAAGAACATGGAGATCTTTCCATCTTCTAAGGTTTTCTTTAATTTCTTTCCTTAGTGTTCTGTAGTTCTCATTGTAGAGGTCTTTCACCTCTTTTGTGAGATTGATTCCCAAGTATTTTATTTCTTTCGAGGCTATTGTGAATGGGGTAGTTTTCCTAATTTCTCTTTCTGAAGATTCCTCACTTATGTATAAAAATGCATTGGATTTATGAGCATTGATCTTGTAACCTGCTACTTCACTGAATTCACTTATGAGTTCTAAAAGTTTTCTGGTTGAATTTCCAGGTTTTTCTAAATATGTAATCATGTCATCAGCGAACAGGGATAGTTTGAGTTCTTCTTTTCCAATTCATATCCCTTTAATTTCTTTGGTTTGTCTAATTGCTCTGATTAGAGTTTCAACGACGATGCTGCATAGAAGTGGTGAAAGAGGGCATACCTGCCTTGTTCCAGTTTTTAGGGGGAATGCTTTCAGTTTTTCACCATTTAGAATGATATTGGCCATGGGCTTAGTGTAGATGGCCTTTACAATGTTAAGGAATGTTCCCACTACCCCAATTTTTTCTAGTGTTTTGAGCATGTCTTTCTAGTGTTTTGATGCTGTTTTTATCAAATGCTTTTTCTGCATCTATCAAAATAATCATGTGATTCTTAACTTTAAGTCTGTTGATATGGTGAATGACATTTATTGATTTCCTGATGTTGAACCAACCTTGCATCCCTGGGATAAAACCCACTTGATCGTGGTACACTATCTTTTTAATATATATTTGTATGCGATTTGCTAAAATTTTGTTGAGAATTTTTGCGTCAATGTTCATTAAGGATATTGGTCTGAAATTTTCTTTCCTCGATGTGTCTCTGTCTGGTTTAGGTATCCGGGTGATATTGGCTTCATAGAATGAGTTTGGGAGGGTTCCCTCCTCTTCTATTTCATGGAATACTTTGAGGAGTATTGGAATGAGCTCTTCTTTAAAGGTTTTGTAGAACTTGGCTGAGAACCCATCTGGTCCTGGACTTTTCTTTGTTGGTAGGCTTTTGATGACCTCTTCTATTTCATTGCTTGAAATTGATTTATTTAAGTTGTGTATGTCCTCCTTGTTCAGTTTAGGTAATTCATATGTCTCTAGAAACTTGTTGGTGTCTTTGAGGTTTTCTGTTTTGTTGGAGTATAGATTTTCAAAATAGCTTCTAATTATGTTTTGTATTTCACTTGTGTCTGTTGTGATATTTCCTTGTTCATTCAGAATTTTAGTAATTTGAGTTTTCTCCCTCTTTCTCTTTGTTAGTGTGGCTAAGGGTTTATCAATTTTGTTTGTTTTTTCAAAGAACCAACTATTTATTTTGTTAATTTTTCTGATTGTTTCTTTTGTTTCAATTTCATTAATTTTGGCTCTGATTTTAACTATTTCCTGTCTTCTACTACTTTTGGTGTTGGTCTGCTCTTCTTTTTCTAGGGCTTTGAGCTGTAATGTTAAGTCATTTATTTGTTGATTTCTACTTCTTTTGTTGAATGTGCCCCATGAAATAAATCTTCCTCTAAGTACTGCTTTCATAGTGTCCCAGAGATTTTGATATGATGTGTCTTTGTTCTCGTTTACTTCTTAGAATTTTTTTATATCCCTCCTGATGTCTTCTGTTATCCATTCATCATATAATAGTGTATTATTTAATCTCCAGGTATTGGAGAAGTTTCTGTTTTTTATTCTGTCATTTATTTCTAATTTTAATCCATTATGATCTGATAGAGTACAAGGTAGTATCTCTATTTTCTTGTATTTGCTAACAGTTGCTTTGTGGCATAAAATATGGTCTACTTTAGAGAAGAATCCATGTGCTGCTGAGAAGAAAGTGTATTCATTCTTTGTTGGATGGTATATTCTATATATGTCTGTTTAGTTTAAATTGTTGATTGTGTTATTGAGATCTATGGTTTCTTTATTCAATTTTTGTTTGGAAGTTCTATCCAATGGTGAGAGAGGTGTGTTAAAATCGCCTAGTATTATTGTGTTGTGGTCTATTTGATTTCTGGAATTGAGAAGGATTTGTTTGATGTACATGGATGAGCCAATGTTCAGGGCATAGATATTTATGATTGTTATGTCTTGCTGATTTATGCTTCCCTTAAACAGTATGTAATGTCCTTCTTTATCCCTTCTGACTAGTTTTGGCTTGAAGTCCACATTATCTGAAATGAGGATGGATACTCCAACTTTTTTGCTGTGTCCATGTGCATGGTATGTTTTTTTCCGTCCTTTCACCTTTAGTCTATGGGTATCTCTTTCTATGAGATGAGTCTCTTGCAGGCAGCATATTGTTGGATTTTTCTTTTTAATCCAATCTGCCAATCTATGTCTTTTGATTGATGGATTCAGGCCATTAACATTCAGGGTTATTATTGTGATATGATTTGTATTCCCAGTCATTTGACTCTTTTTTTTTTTTTTTTTTTTTTTGACATGATTTGGTTTGTCCTTTATTTGGCTATTCCTTTAGGTTAGTTCCTCCCGTTGCTGATTTGCATCGTTGTTTTTCATCTCTTCCTCATGGAATATTTTGCTGAGAATGTTCTGTAATGTTGGCTTTCTTTTTGTAAATTCCTTTAGCTTTTGTTTATCATGGAAGGTTCTTATTTCATCGTCAAATCTGAAAGTAAGTTTTGCTGGGTTTAAGATTCTTGGTTGGCATCTGTTTTCTTTCAGGGCTTGGTAAATGTTGTTCCAGGCCCTTCTAGTTTTTAGGGTCTGGATTGAAAAATCTGCTGATATTTTTATTGATTTCCCCCTGAATATAATTTGATTCTTTTCTCTCATGGCCTTTACAATTCTGTCTTTATTTTGTGTGTTAGGTATTTTCATAATAATGTGCCTTGGTGTGGGTCTGTTGTAATTTTGTATTTTTGGAGTCCTATAAGCCTCTTGTACTTGGTTTTCCATTTTATTCTTTGATTTGGGAAATTCTCTGATATTATTTCATTGAATAGATTGTTCATTCCTTTGGTTTGTTTCTCTAAGCCTTCCTCAATCCCAATAATTCTTAAATTTGGCCTTTTCATGATATCCCATAATTCTTGTAGATTCTGTTCATGATTTTTTACCATCTTCTCTGTTTGGTCAACTTTGTTTTCAAGATGATATATTTTGTCTTCAATGTCTGAGGTTCTGTCTTCCAGGTGTTCTATCCTGTTGGTTATGCTTTCTATGGAGTTTTTAACTTGGTTTATTGTTTCCTTCATTTCAAGGATTTCTGTTTGTTTGTTGTTTTTCAGTATCTCTAACTCTTTATTGAAATGATCTCTTGCTTCCCATATTTGCTCTTTTAACTGTTGATTGGTGCAATCATTTAATGCCTGCATTTGCTCTTTCATCTCCTCCTTCAATGCCTGCATTTGCTCTTTCATCTCCTCATTTGCTTCTCTGATTGTTTTAATTATGTACATTCTGAACTCCCTTTCTGACTTTTCTTCTGCTGTGCTGTCATTGGGTTTTATTGATATAGTATCTAGGTTTGTTTGGGACATTTTCTTCCCTTGTTTTCTCATATTGGTCAGATGTCAGTGGGACTCTGAGATATTGCAGATTTCCTCTATTGGCTTATAGTGTCCCTGTAGATTTCCAGTGTATCACCTCCCAGCCTTCAGTAGCCTGAAGTCTTGGAGGAACTTGATAATGTAGTACTTCCAAAGAAAGCTGCCCCTAGCCTACTACTGGTTCCAGGGCTTGGAGCTGGCTCTGTGCGGAAAGGCTCTCACTGGGCAGTCTGCTCCGAGAAGCTGGCCGTGAAAGGAGCCTGCCGCAGGAGGGAGCAGGGCTGCTTGGGGAAGTCCCTGGCTGCCCTGTCCTGGTCCCTGAAGCTGCCTGTGGGCTGGAGCTCACCGCTGGCGAGACTTGGAGCTGGTTCTGTGCTGAAAGGCTCTCACTGGGTGGCCTGCTCCAAGAAACTGGCCATGTGGGAGCAGCCCACCACTGGAGTGAGCTGGGCTACCTGGGGAAGACTCTAGCTGCCCTGCCCTGCTCTGATAAGCCACCCCTATCCGGGCCTGCCGCCCAGGCCGAGCTTCACCCGGTGGGGGTGATTCACCCCGTGGCTCTATTTTAGTCCGAGTCTCTCAATGCCTCCCCTTCTTGAATCCTGGGTTCTGGAGCAACTGGAGTTGCAGTCACCCTCTAGTCTGCCATCTTGGATCGCCCCGTGGAAAGAGCCTGTGGCTGGAGGGGGTAGGGCCGCCTGGAGAAGTCTCTGGCTGCCCTGCTCTGGTCCCAGAGGCTGCCTGTGGGTCTGAGCTCTCCGCTGGCTCCGAGATTTGTCTTACTATACTTTTTAATTTTAGAATTTCTTTTTGATTTCCTTTTAGGTTTTCTATGTCTTTGTGATATTTCTATTTTGTTCATGCAGACTATGTCATTCTCAAAATCTTCTTTTCATTCCTTTAGGAATTTTGAAAGCTGTTTCAATTTTTTTTTTTTTTAGTCAAGTAAATACACTATCTAGTATTTTTCAGGGATATTTTCCATAAATATTTTTTCTTTGAAATATAATTTCTTTTGGGGGAGATTTCTTTTGATGGTTTTTTTGATAGAGAACTGAATATCTAAATGTAATAAAATCAGATTAATTGTCTTCTGTTGGGTTGGCTGCATTTTGTTATTTCAGTTTAGATTTTGTTTCATTTTTTAAATTTTAATGATGTAGTCAGTGTCTGTGATGGATACTAACCTGTGGTATATACTGAAGGATATGGTCACCTACCTGTCCTGTCATACCCTAAGTGATTCCCTCCACCAAAACTCCTCCCATGACCTTTCCCTAACCCCTGCACACCAAAGGACCTCTTCAAAGAGAGAGCTTTGCCAAAAGTAACTCACTCCTCCCATGGACTAGCTCTGCTAAGACTGCATATTAAACCCAGACCCTTATTGTGGCAGGCAGCCATTATACCACCCCCCCAAAAATGAGCCACATCAGGTGTTTGACCAATTGACTCTGCCACTGGATAAAGAAGAGCTTGCTGATCTGAGGTCTTCTTCCTGCATCGGTCATTTATGAGCTCTCTGCTTCCATTTGGTTCCCAGTCACTGTGGCTGCTGTAGGAGCCCTGCATCTGTAGAGGGAGAGTTGCCTGGCCAAGAATGGCCCTCTCCTCAGGTACTGCATGAGCTCTTGCTCCTCCACCTTCTTTGAACCCTGCTACAGGAGACTTCAGCCTGCAGGTGCCACATGAGCCACCATGGTTCCAACTTCTCTGCCTTCTCACCCCATCATGAGACTGTGGCTACAAGTTCACAAACATGGGGTTCACCATCAACTCAAGCCACCCAGGAGGGAGTCTGTCTCAGGTGCTGTGATCCTCGCAAGAACTTGGTGCACAGCTTCCAACTGCCACCCTGAGCACCAGTTTCCTAAGTTCTCCACCTCCTCTACTCCCCTGACCCATGCAAAAGCCCCTGGTTGCTGCCACAGCCCCATGACTCAGGCTACTCTGATGGTCTTCTCTGCTAATGTGAGCCTACCCCACCAGGATGGGGCTCACACCATGGGAGGAAGCACATATGTGGGGCCACACCCCAGGGATGCCCCCGACCATGGTGACCCACAGAGCACCACAACATCATCTACCATCTTGCATCAAAAGAAGTGAATTGGATTTCCCCTTCACCCAGGTGTTGCTAAGGTCTGCCTTGACTTGTTTCCATTCCTTTTTCTGTGGGAGAACTCCTGAAAATTTATTTTGTGTTCATCTCATTCTAGTACTCCTATCTTTTTGTTTCTCTTAGGAGCACCCACCCCCAGATAACTTTACAACCTGTTTTTTCTGACCAGGCTTTTGCCAAAGTCCCCTCCACTGACCCAAGACATTCTTAAAATGGAAACCCAAATCACTTTCCCCACCTCGTCCCCTCTCAGCTTGAAGTAGCAGGCAAATGTTTCCCTTCTGAAAAAAAAAAAAAAAAAATTAAAGCAGAACTGACTGGTAAATATCCTCCCTTAACTTAAAATAATTAACAAAAGGTTAATTAGTGTCCTCCATTCTGAATGAGATCCCAGCCCAAAATCAAGGAAAGAAGGGCCTTACTTCAAATCCCTATGCTTAGCTTACCTATGAAGCAAAAAATTTAACCTATTTGTCACTGAGAGAAAAGACAGACCAGCCCAACAGCCAGTGGCATGTCTCAATAAGGAGCTTGACATAGCAGACTCATCCTGAAAGGTAATGGAAAACAGCAGTTTCCCTCAGCTCCTGCCAGATCACACTCATGGAGGCTTGCATTGAAACATAAACAAGAGATGGATCTGAGACTGAAGGAAAAAAAAAAAAAAAAAAATGTCAGTTTAACTTCTCCCTGACTACAGCACAGAGAGAAAAATGATTTCAGGGCTTTCTCTCTCTCTCTCTCTCTCTCTCTCTCTCTCTCTCTCTCTCTCTCTCATGCTGCTTTGTGAAAATAATTATTGGCATGTCATTTTTTTTTCTAGGACTCTTGTGATTCTTTTTAAATTATATATATATATGATCGTGATTTTAATCTGGTGCACCTAGATTAATTTTTTTTAATTTATTTCTGTTCAGACCTGTGTTATCCAACTATGAGGGTTTGTTACACTCTGTTTTATTCAGGGGACAATTTGCAAAGGTTGGCTCTCAGTCTAAAAGGTTTTAAAAATCTATAAGGCCTTTATTTCTTTGTTTTATGTGTGTGTGTACACCAATGTATTGTCCTGTCTACATGTATGTATCAAGTAAATGAGCTCATAAATTAAAATTTTAAAGAATGGATCCAAGTACCTTTGGTTCACTTGATTTGAAAGGTTCAGTTGACATTGGGTAAGTAAATGAGAATGAAAGATGTCTTTAAAGTTACTAACTCACAGGTTTTTCTAGGTGGTCACACTACTAGTAAAATGTAGATGTAGATATCTATTGTTTCTAGGATTTTCCTTCAACAAGGAAGAGATGGCTAATGCTGTTCAATACACTTATCTGATACAGGATTAAACATAAACATATTTGTTAGACACATCTGATTAATTTACAATGCTACTCTTTCTGCACACTCCAGTCTAACACTGATGAGGACTGCAGAGTGACCATTGAGAGTCCAGCACCCCTGTGGCCCTCTGAAGTTGGAGGTGCCCCAATCGCTGCTTGCACAGCTATGGCTGGATCCCCAGACTGACTGTTTCCCCTATCACCTCCCTCTCCTCATCCTTGCCATCCTCTCCCAAGTCTCTCCCCTCCACAACACCCTACAGACCTCCAATTCAGAGACCCCTTTGCCACTTTTTCCCTACATTCAACACCAGCCTTCTCATTCTCTAGAGAGGTAAGTCTTCTATCTGGTCTGCAGCAGATAGGTACCCTGCCCCAAGACCCCACCTTTTGGTTAGCAGAGATTCCAGAGGTCCCCTACCACTGAGATTGGGATAAAGACTTTTCCCCATTCCCCAGTGGGAAAAGTTCAGTCCAGTGACTGGCACACCTGTAACACAAGGGTTCAGAGAATGCTCTGCTCTCAAACCGTCACTTCCATTGAGCCTCTCCAAATAGTTACCCACTCATTTCCCAGAGTCAGCTCCCTTGGGCTGTCTTTTTACCAATCTTAAGACCCTCTACTCCCAAACTGACCTCAAAATTAAACACCTCATTAGGCTCAGCACTCAAATTTGGCCACAGTAAAAATTAGATAATCAGCATAGCCCAAGTACAGAACTCTTGATAAGGAAATTCTCCAGACTTTGAAAAATATTTAATACAAAATTGCAAGTGGTCTAAGTTTCTCTATCTCCAGGCCTTCTTTTTCTCCACTCAAACTGCTCCTTATGCCAACCTTGTTCCACTTTGCAGTTACTAATTACAGACTATTAAGGTTTAGATATTAGGTGTCCTCCAAAAGCTCATGTGTGAGACAATGTAAGAAGGTTCAGAGGAGAAATGATTGCGTTGTGAGAGTCTTAACTCAATCAGAGATTTAAACCCCACTAGGGATTAACTGAGTGGTAACTGCAGCAGTAGCATGTGACTGGAGGAGGTGGGCTGTGGGGCATGGCTTTGGGTGTATATTTATAACTGTTGAGTAGATACTCTCTGCTTCCTGATCCCCATGTTGTGACCTGCTTTCCTCTGCCACACTCTTCCACCATGATGTTCAGCCTCTCCTCAAACCCTGAAGAAGGGAGGGGGCCTTTTATGGACTAGGACCTCTGAAATCTGAGCCCTAAAATAAACTTCTCCTCTTCTATAATTGTGCTGGTCACATCCTTTTAGTAACAGAAGCAAAAATGCTGACTAAAACATGGACTCACAAACTTCTTCCTCATGGCCACAGAAAGAGTGGTTGAACCCCCTCCTTACAGATCCCAGGGTCCCACGGCCCCACATCAGGTCCCCCTCCCCAGAATTTCACTGCTCCCCCATCAATTTCTGCTCCACAAAGTTCCACTACTCCCCCACCAGATCTGTCTTCTCAGACCTCACACAAGTTTCCTCTCTCCCCTGCCATCCCCTCCCTGTACATGGTCTAAAACTCTCCCAGCAAAACAAGTTCCCTCTCCAGGAGGTGTCAGGGGCCAAAGGTATGGTCCAGGTCCATTTTTTTTTTGTCCATGACAGATATGTCCCAAATAGAGGACAGATTTGGATCATTTTCTGAAAAATCTACTAAATATAGGAAGGAGTTCACCCATCTGACTCAGGCCTACCACCTTACTTGAGCCGAAGTGTAGTATATATTAAAATCCACCCTGACCAACGATGAACATGCCTGTATTTGGCAGACAGCCAGGGACCATGCAGATCTCCTACCTGACCAAAAACCCCATATCTACCCTATAGCAGAGGTTGCCATCCTCATAGCTGAACCTGATTGGACATATCAACCTCAGGATGTTGGAGTCATTATACTGCAGTACATGTCTCCTGGAAGTCATGGCAAAAAAGTCTCATACCCAGGTTAATTGGGAAAAGGTAAAGGAAATTACCCAGGGACCTGATGAGAACCCAGCTCTCTTTTTGGTCCAGCTCATGAATGTCATTGCCAAATATACAAATCTACACCCCAATAGTCCTGGTGGCATTCTCTTTCTCCACTTTAATTTTATCAATGGTCTACACCTGACATTCATAAAAAACTTAGACCTTTAGTAAAGGGCACCAAGATACCTCAACAATAGCTTTTAGACACTGCTTTCAAAGTTTTTAACAACAGAGAAGATGAGGCCAAAAGGAGAGAAACAAACATCTTAAAGCTAAATATCAGCTCCTGGCTTCTGCCATCCAGAGTCCAAGGAAAGGCCTTGAGGCTCATGGCCCCACTGAACTCTCTCAAATACCTCCAGGGCCCTGCTTCTAATGTGAGCGAAGTGGACACTGGGCAAAAGCCTGCCCTAACCCAAGGACCCTTCCATGCCCTGTCCCAACAATAGAGACACTGAAAGGTGGATTGCCCCCAGGGAAGGACACCCCTTTCCCCAGTACAACTGCCTGAACCCCAGGTCCCATTCACCAAGTTGCTGAAATGAGGGGGCCGAGACTCCATTGCCCTTGCCTCCTCAGGTGGCACATTCAAGGAGCCCCAGGTTATTGGGATGGTGAATGGCCATGCAGTACCATTTGGGGTCAACACTGGGGCAAGCCTTTTGCTTTTAACTCAATGGCATGGACACACTTTCAAATCAAATACCCCAATTACGGGAGTCTTGTGGACCCCTCCATATTCACTGCAGACACCCATCTTTTTTGTGTATTTGGATGCCTTTTTTTTTTTTATCTCATTCTTTCATAGTTGTGCCAAGTTGCACCATTTCCCTAATGGTTCAAGATCTCCTTCGCAAATTAAAAGCCTCCATTATCATTTGCCCTTCAAAGTCCTGTACCATCTTTTTAATACATTCTGGTCTGGACCTGGTCCCCATGCCCCCTAAGCCTCCTGATTGCCCTTTGCTTGCTAGAATTAACCCCACAATCCGGGATAGTTCTCAACCTAAAATAGCAAGGCACGATTCCCCAGTTAATATCTAAATAAGAGACCCCCAACCAGTATGTTACCCTCCCCCAATATCTTTTAACCCCCTTAACTCTCAAAGGTTTGAAGTCTATCATCTCCCATTAATTACAGGCCAAATTCCTCATACCTATTGCTTCATAACTCCCCCATTCTCAGAATAAAGACATTCGATGACCAATTCTGCTTAGTACAGGACCTCAAAAAAATCAATGAGGCAATTGTTCCCACATACCCTGTACTGTCCAATCCCTGCACACTTTTATCTCATATCCCAGCCTCCATTTCTCAGTATTACACTTGAAAAACACCTTCTTTACTATTCCCCTCCATCTGCCTCATACCCGCTTTTCACCGTTACTAACCAGACACTAACTACTCATAGCAGCTCACCTGTACTGTTCTCCCACAGACTTCCCACTACTTTGACCGGGCTCTCCAGTGTGACCTGGCCCCTGTAAATTTATCCTCCAGCCACCTTATACAGTATGTAGATAACCTCCTGCTCTGTAGCCCTTTACTAGAATATTCCACACATCACACTAGTATCCTGCTTAACTTCCAGGCCTCCTGGCAGTACTGGGTTTCTCAATCTAAGGACCTGCTCTGCTTCTCTCAGATACAATATTTAGGCATCCTATTAACCCTCACATCCCATACCATACCCACAAAGAGACTGCAGGCTTTAAAAGACATCCCCCTACTGACCACCAAAAGGTACATGCTGTCCCTCTTAGGTATTTTTAACGATTTTCACATTTGGATATCAAAATTCTCCCTCATAGTCAAATCCCATTATAAGGCTTCCAAAGGGAACCTTTCAGATCCTTTTCCTTCTCCCCATTCTTTTTCTTCTACCACTTTATTCTCCAGTATTCTCTTCTCAAATCCTCAACTCTGTATTTACCAAACCCTAATAAGTCATTTTTTCCTGTCACTCCACTCAACATGGATAAGCCTTGGGAGTTCTTTACCTGAAGGTAGGGGATACCCCACTCCACCCCATTGCATTCCTATTCAAATGATTAGACTTAGTTTATCAAGGCTGGCCCAAATGCCTTAAGTTTTTAACTTCAGCAGTACTCATTATACCTGAAGCCAGAAAATTTGCATCATATCAGTCCTTTACCAGTCTTACTACATGCTCTCTCCCAAATCTTCTTAGTTATTGTTCATTTCTCTCCCTTCCCACAGCCAGAGCCCAACTCCTGGATCCCCTAACTACCTTCTAGCAAGACTCCTCACTTAACCCTGTCACTCTTCTCCCAACAAAAATCCCTCTACCCCTGTGATTTTTCACACTTATCTTGATACCCTTAATTGCTTAATACCTCTTTTCACATAAAACTGAAGCAGCTGATCCTCTTGCCCAAAACTCCTAATTTCATTTTCTCAGACATCCTTCTACCTTTTCTTAACAACACTCTGAGACAAATTAAATTTATCATATTTACTACCACTTCACCTTTCTCCTCCTCAAACACTAGACCTCCTTGGGGATCTCTAGCTTCAAGGGACATTCATTGACTTGTCCCCCACTCAGATTCCTTTATTCTCCATATGTTTCCTACAGATCATCTTTAATAGCCACACCAAACCTTAAACAATGAAAGCAAGAACTGCCTGATTCCTGGTGGTCCTCCTGGTTACTCCTCAGTAATATTCATCTCTCTAATAATAGCTTTTCTTCCCCGTATTCTTGATTTTATACAGAAACAACTTAGTAAGGTGACCCAGTTCACTCAAACCTGCTCCCTAGAACATATCAAAGTCATTCTCCTGCACTCACAATCTGAGTTCCTGAAATCACAACAAGGAAAGATTGGCAGCGGTTGCCCCAAAGCTCCTTCCATATATACCTCTCTTCAGTTCCAACCGCTGGAATCCCTATGTCCTCTCCCAGAATTCTGAAAAGGGGTCCCCTACTTTCCCCCTTTACAGCAGGAAACAGCCAGACATGATATCAATGCCCCAGTTCATTATACCCCTTTCAGAGTCTAGAATGAAGGATATGGTTACTTACCTTCCTCCCATCATGCCCTAAGTGATCCTGCCACCAAAACTCCTCCTATGACCTGGCCCTTCCCCCTGCCCACGAAAAGGGTCTGCCAAAAGTAACTAACACCTCCCATGGTCTGGCTCTGCTAAGACTGCATACAAAACCCAGACCCTCATAGTGTCCAGCAGACATTTTACTCCCCAAAATGAGCCACAGCCAGGCATTTGACTGATTGGCTCTGCTTCTGAATACAGAAGAGTTTTCTGATCTGAGGTCTGCTTCCCACCTCCCACCTGTCATTTACGTAGCACGTGCTTTCATATACTTAATGTCTTTTGGGGTCTTTGTAAACCTCTCTCTTCTCACATGTGATCATTTTCTAATTTTTTATTATGTGTAATTATTTTTAATGTCCTAATCATTGATGTCTGGTTACCAAAAAGATAAACAGATACAAATGAAGACAGGGGTAGAAAAGAACATCAGGCCTTTATATTCCATGAAAACCACTTTGGATGGAGTGGAAGAGGCTTAGGGGGGAAGTCCGACAATGGTCACCCACCTCTTTTTTATGAACTTCTATGTTCAGAGCTGTAAACAGCAATCATACAGATCCCCAGGACTGGGAGAACAGAATCCTTTCACTTGTGGCTCCCAAGCTGTGTGCACATTGCTGTAGGAAACAAAGCTCCTTGCCAAAAAGCTGGAGGTGAGAGTTTGGTAGATGCTACTGTGTTAAAAGCTTAAATGGACTGAAATTAACCACAACTTGCCTTCAAACTTTCCTATGGGACTTGCAAATTATCACTGGCCAATAGAGTTCTAAGATAGTCAAATCAGACAAGATTGTGCCTGCATAACAGCTATGTCTAGGTGGAGACAATTCCTAGTGCTCTCTATCACTTTCCCAATATCCTCATTGTCTTTTCTGTTTTTAGAAATACAAATCTCTACAACTGGGAAGATTATGAGAACCATAGTACAGTTTGAATAAAGTTTTCTGAACATTTCTTATGTGTCATACTCTACAAAGCACTGAAACTATAATAAATGGACTATATTATCAAGAAAACTTAAATTAAGAGGTAGCACCCTAAAACCTAAATTCATGTTCCAATTTTCAAGTATTCCTAAAAAAGACCCTGCACTAATGTTTTTATTACTGTTACTGAAATCAAATTATGATTTTAGAGGCCATGGTCATTAAATTAAGTCTATGGTACCTTATTAGAACAATATTTCATTTATAAATAAACTAAGTTTGTTCTTACAATATGTTCACTGTGATTCAATATCTTTATTAAAAATGTTTAGAATATAAAAACAGTGTAAAATCTCCTTTTATGTTTTTATTATAACATGTTCAATAATCTCTCAAAAATCCTGAAAGAGAAAAACTATTCCCACAAATAATAAACTGTAATTATAAAAAAATTTTCTCAAACTACTTTGATGGGAAGGATTGGGGAACAAAAAAATGCCTATAGAAAAATAATTCAACTTGCAATTTGAGGGCCTGCAGGTCAAAAGTAAAGTGCTCCTTGAAACATTGTATTTGTAATTAGGTAGAATTCTATAAAATTCACAAGATGTTATACCATATTCTAAGAAATTGTTTTATAGGCTTGTAAATTTAATGTCTTTAATATATTCTAAAGTGATGACCTCTGGATAAGATTCATACTAAGCACAAAAGGCAGTGAGTTTATTGATATGGAGATAAAATGTAACCAAGATTATTGACTGTAGACCTGGCACCTTTTCATAATAAAAATAGAGACTGAAGGCCTGTGTTGAATCTAGTAACATTCTAGTTGTTTCAATACAGCATGAAATTAGTATATCCTAGTTTTCTCCTGAAAGTATAATTAAAAATATATAATATTCATTACAAAATATATAGTGATGAGTGATACTCAAATAATTAAAATGAGTGTTAGGAAAAAGGTGATTGGGTGGTCAATTTAAATCACATTGTGACTCAACATTTCCTCAAGGAGATAATTTTAATTTGAGTTACGAAGGATCCCCATATAAATAGTCATTAGGTCAAGGGTGAAAAGCAGTGGTTATGTTAATGAAAAAGCACTAAGGGAATATCTTAACATATTTTTGAAACTAGAAATGTACAATGTGGCTAAAGCATAGTGAATAAGTCAGAGAGAAGTAGGCAAAATGAGATTACAAAGGCCTTCAACATAATAACAGTTCAGATATTTTTCCTAAGTGCAGTAGGATTTTAAACAGGAAGGGGACGTAAGTATGTCTGTTTTTATAAGGACATTCCTAACTGTGGTGTGGTGACTTGAATGGGAGTGAGAATAGATGCAGGAGAAACATGTAGTAGACTCTTGTGGTATTCTCAGTCAGAGATAACTGCAAGCTCACCTAGCAAATTGGGGGAGATGAAGAGAAATTAATTCAGAATTACTTTCACATAAGAGTTTAAAAGACGTATAGATAGACTAGGTGAAGCATGCCTATGAGTTAAGATAGTTTCAAATACAAGCCATAAAATGTCTAATTGAAAGACTTAATCCCTATCATAAAGAAATAAGGAAGAAGAAATTTTCATATTTTAAAATATAATCAAGAATCCTGGATCATTCTGTCTTTTTACATCTGCAAATATTTAAATTATTGACTTGGTTGTTCAGCATATGCCCTCCTGGTCACAGATGGCTGATAGGTGTACATCCATCACATGTATACATAACAATTTCAGAACATAAAGGGATCATCTCTTGTTTTCTTTATGTGCTTCTAATAGAAAATAGTTTTCTCCAAAAACTCCAGTGAACATTTCCTTTCAGAACTCAATGGCCGTGACTGACACTCATTCATGTTCCATGATAACAAGGAAGCAGAAGCATTCTTAGCTTCTCTTGTGGGAGGTGACCTTGGCAATCCAGGAACCTGGAGAGGGGTACAGTATTGGGTAATTTACCCTCGGCAACTGTCACAGAGCATAAGGGAAGAAAGGAGTTAAGGAAACCTTACAGATGCTTTTCTTAACAAAGATGATAGTGGTGCTACTTCCAGAAATGGGGAGAACTAGAAAAAAGAACTCATTTAGGAGAAAAATTATTTGAAACCTGTTAGATATCCATATGGAGATTTCACATAGGCAGTTATGTATAATAGACTTAAGTCTGTGATATATATCAAGTCTGGAGATAGAATTTAAACTAACAGCATTATGTGAGTTAAAGTTTATGATTTAAGAGAAGAATTCTCATGCCAGACCCTAATACATCCCATTTACAAGTCAAACAGAGGAAAAGAACTCAGAAAAGGACCTGAGGGGACCTGTAAACCAATTGTATGCTTTAAAGCATCTCCGTGAGAGTTTAGTTTTGATTACCATTTCTAATAAGTTCACATCAGTGCTTCTGAATAATTTTAATTTCTTAATTGTGTGTTCAAGACTAGTTTACTTTTAGTCTTTCTTTTCAGAGTAACTTTGAAAACAGTTCTTATAAAACATAACCCCAAAATGAATATTTAGAAAATCATTGCCTTCTGCATTAGGATTGGGACTGAGAATATGTAACCTAAAAACCCAAAGTAAGTGCGACTTAGTCAAGACATAGTATATGCAAAATACTACATGTGAAATTATGTCTCTCCATGTAAAGTAAACAAGCAGCTCAGAGTTGATCTGATGGTTCCAGAATTATCAAGTCCCAAGGTTCTTCTGCCATCCTCAGTGACTTACCTCGTGGTTCAAAAGGAGGATAGTGGAAAGGAAAGGAACACATTTTAAAAATGCCTCTGCTTGTTTTATGTACTATTGGCCAGAACTTAATTACAATGTTACCTCTTTCTGTAAATAAAGTTGGGAAGGACAATTTTTATTCTGAGTGACTTTGTGAACAACTACATGCTTTTATTCCTGAGAGAGTTGAAAATAGATTGTGGGAAAAAATTCACATTCTCTGCTGCTTCAACCTAATCACAGCTCCCTGGCTCATGGTGAGGTGTGTCTTACACTACCCTTCACATATGGAAATCTGAAAGGTTAGTGGAGTGACAAGGTCACCCTGGAAGTCAGAGATGAAAGATGCTATCCAAACTCTTTTGCTTTCATGTTCACCTCCAAAATGTATTATTTTCCTTCTGTATTATATAGCAGTGACACTTATGTTCATGGAATCTCATTTGACTATATAATTGATAAAAGGTTTGTATAATATTCAATATCAAGTGCTGTCCTATAAAACATATATAATACTAAACATTATTCTTGCTCTGGCTTCACATAGTACTTCTGTTACTTGGGAACAGTAGCTCTTTAGGTTGACATAATACTTAAAAGAAAGTTATAAATATCAAAATAATGTTAAACTATCCCCACATCTACTAACAAAGGTGCAATAAACATGTACTTTTTAGTATCAGTGTAACATTATGTATAAATTTATTCAATATGAATCTATGAGGTACATATATTTACAAATCATAGATTTGTAATGTTTATGAAATGTAATGTTTATGAAATAGTATATAAAAATTAATTAACAAGCCAGGAAAATAACAAATATAAACATAATGAATCAAATTTGATTACAAAGTGTGATTTAAAAACTATCTAAATTGAAATAATTCATCAGGAAAAACAAATAATGTTTTAGTAATGATCAAAAAACTGTTATATATCATCACATCATTTAATACTTCTAAGGTATACTATAGTTGAATCATATCCTCCACACAATTTCAAGTACAGTTGCCGATATTTCTAATTAGTCATGTGAAGAAATGAAAATTCTCCAAAGTGAGAAGTTCCCTCCCTAATCCTGATCAGGCATGGATAAACAATCAGTACTCTGATTGCTTGAATGATGGAGAAAGAGAATAATATAAATGTTAAAAATTATTTGCCACTATTATTCCTGTGTATTGTGAATAAAGGCAGGAAATTCCATGCTGCTTGTTCTGAAATATCCAGTCTTCACTGTGCCTGGGACATCCCCACTGCTGACTTTCTGTAACAGGTGGAAGTGTTCTATCAGCAAACTTTTCTATTTTTTCTTGAGTTGACACAGAACTGAGAATTTGGAAGCAACAGTAGAGAAAGGATGATGATTCTTCAAAAATCTCAAAAAAAGGAAGGGAAAATTTCTAAACTGCTCAGGATGTCTGATTCTGTTGCTTGAAGAAGAAAAAAAAGAATTGATGTAGAAGTGTGGAGTGAGTTGTAGAGTGAGTTTCCATATTCACTGTTACCAATGCAATTACATCTGATATTCTGAAAATTAATTTCTCCCTAAAATAACAATAGTAAAAATCAAAACACTCTAAACACACACATCTCTAGAAAAAGGGGGAAAAGACTTCTGCATTTTAAGTATGCTTATCCTTTTAATCCATCTATTTAAAACAATGTTTTTCCAACTGAGAACAGGTACGCATCTCCTAATGGTTACAATTGCTTTGCACATTCAAACTTCTTGAAATAAACCTTTTCTGTTAAAATTATACAGAGAGAGTCTCTTTCCATGTTAAATGGTACAATCTTTTCTTGGTGTACTGTGGTAAATGGGCCAGTAAGACTGATGACAGAAGTATTTACTCCCTTGAATCACAGAGTCCCCCGCTGTTCGGAGATCAAATGCAAATAGGAACACTGGGGATGGAGCCACAGTGCTGCTTTTTAACCCTTTTTTGAAAGCTTTTTTTATTGCTGCCACAACTTCACATACTTGAAAAAGCCATCAAAGCTCTTAGATTCTGACCCTCAGAGTTTTTCTTGGAATATTTCTAGGCAAAGGTATTCAGTTGCAAATTGGGCCTTCATTGTTTCTGAATATTCTCTGCAATCTTTTAAGTTCTATAGCACTTAGAAGGCATATGCTTCAAAAGAGAGTCTTTATATATTCATCATTTGAAATTCACACACAAAAAAATCAGCATTGCCAGTGGTTAATGACCTTCTGCCCTTCATCTATCGATTATGTTTCATAATTTATTTTCTTTCTTTTCAGTGTCCTCCAGCTAAATTCACCTTTCCTCACCCCAAATTTATTTTTATTCAATAAGTGACCTTGCTATTTTTTCTTACAGGCATGAAGACTCTCATCATCTCCAAGGGTTAAAAAAAAATTATATATATACACACACACACACACACACCTATATACATGCACAGAAAAGATAGGACTCTCAAGTGTTTTTATTACTGTAAATTCTTCTTGTTTTGCAATGAAGAATCTTTCTTCTTCCCATTATCAATGATTGCTGTGTAACCACTTTTAAGATACAAAAATAGATCTTATTATTATATTTATACATTTTAGACATGTGTTATTGATACCAGTTTTGGAGATCTGGTTTCCCCAGTGTTGAATGTTAACCACCTGAGAAATGCTGAGGCAAGAGTAGAAAGTAAGTTTATTTAAGAGAGACAGAGATAGACTTCTCGGAGGAGAAGTGGGGTCCAGAGCTGGGTGCCCATTGGAGTGGGTGTCTCTTGCTCTTTTATAGACACCTGAACCCCTTCTCTTTCTTTTCCCACTACATGCCTAAAGGCAGGAAGGAGCAGCACACTGGGAAACACTAGCAACTCCTTGTGCTGGGAACTGTGATTGCAGAGGAGGTTACCTGTTAGCAACCCAATGGTAACCAGCCAACATCCTCTCTGGACCCTGCCCCCCATCATTAGCTATCTACACTGACTGTCAGGACTTCTGCTCCCTGCTCAGTTTGTTGAGGAATGTGGCATTTCCTGTCCCCTCAGGTCAGGTGAGGGTGCAGGTAGATTGCTTTTTGGCAAAGAAAGCAGGTGGGGAGTCAATACAGTGAACTCATTTTATACACTTATTAGCCTCCTGTTCCCACCATCCTCCTCTATTTGTTCCCTTACACCATCACATAAAAATTAACCACATTATATTCGTTAATTGGATTTAGCAGAAAGGGAGAATTCAAGTATCTTTTCCTATTGCATACAAATAAAAATAAAAATTCAACTCCAAAATATTTAATTTGAATCCTGCCCTTTTTGTTGTTAATGTTTCCAAAGACAACAAAGGAAGTTGTCCAAAACAGTGAGAAGCAATATGGATGTGTGAAGCTCTACCTACAGTGGCTTTGCCAGATTTCCACATACTACTGAGATGGGACAAAAGACAGGTAGCTGATTATCAAAGAAAAGGAAATGGGTAGATAGCACTTCCCCATCACACCTCTCGGGGAGCAGAAGAATTGGATAGCACTTTCCAACATAAGCAATCACCCGCTGGAGGTCTCTTTTTCTGACTTGTGATCATGTAGGCATGAGAAGAAAGGGAACCTAAAATCTATAAAGGGGCAAGACACCCCCACTCCCACACAGGCACCAACTCTATGTCCCCACCTTTCTGGAGGAGATCCCCCCTGCTTCTGTTTCTTAAGTAAGATTTATTTTCTCCTCTTGCCTCAGTGGTTCTTGGGTGTTTAATCTTCAACACCAGGGAACCGAGGACCTGATCCTGATTTTCAAGAACAGTATCACTGCTTCTGTAGATCTTTCCTTAGTTGTTTGAAGCACCAGTTTCTCTCATCCTCCCAGTAATAACTAAAATGACATCCAATCAGGAAGTTCTTTTCCTATAAAAATAAGACAAAGGAACTCTTTTATATCCCTTGATATTTTTGATTACACATTACAGTATTGATCAACTGTTATACTGATTTCATTTACATAATCACTTACTGCTTCTCTTTTACTGCAGTAGAATTTTACTTCAGTCAAGTATCTTGTTTTGTTACTATTATATATAATATACATATATATATATTTTTATTTATTTATTTATTTATTTTTTGGCAGTGCTGGGGATTGAACCCAGGGCCTTGTGCTTGTGACACAAGCACTCTACCAACTGAGTTATATCCCTAACCCAACTATTACATATTATTAATAATAATTATTATTATAATATATATTATATATCATATATAATATAATTGTATTATGATTATAATAATTATTCATTATTATGAAACTGGAGTTTTGAGATGAGATTAGATTCCTGGTTTTGCCAATTCCTCTGGGTTCTTGTCTCACAAATTTTGAACAATAAAATCCACAGACAATCACAGAAGGGAAGATTAAATGGAGTAGGATTTATTTAAGCAAGAAGAAATAGAACTCCCACCATGCTGGAGGGGGCCTGATAGGAAAACCTATTTTGGTGTGTCAGTTTAGGAGCTTCTATATGGTTCTGGGAAGAGCATGGAACAAAAGATATATACAAGTCGGTATTGAAAAAGGCATCCTGGCTACCATCCAGGTTCACTTCCATCCTCCTTTCTGTGACCTGTCTTTCTTCCTATAACTTCTGTGTGGGTTCACCCCCACCTTTCCTTTTCCATCTCTGGGACAAAGAAGTTGGCTGGATGTGTTCCCACAGGTGAGCCCCAGGTCTTTTACATTTGAAATAGATCTTGATGGTGCTCATTAATATTTTTACATTAGCCTCCAGGGGTGGTTGAATGGGACCCATTATCCTGACTACCTGGTCATTTTACTATCTATTATTTTATCCTCATTCAATTATATACCCAAATTTAAAGAGTATCTATTTTACAATAGGTTCTTGTATAAATATTTGCAAAAAACAGGAATGAAGCAATAAAAACAAAGAAGAAAGGAAGTACAGTTGTTTGGTTAAGTTTCTTTCCCTTGTATTTGTTTTTAAATGTAGTGGACTGAATGGCAGTCCCCAAAGATTTCAGGTTCCAATCCCTGGAAAATGTGTATAACGCCTTACACAGTAAAACTTTTGAAGATGCAATTAAGATGAGACTATTAATGGGAAATTATCCTGGATTGTCTGGTTTGGGCCTAAATGCCATCATGAATATCTCCATAAAAGAGGAAGAGGAAAACAGAGAGGTGTAGGGAGAACACAGGCAGAGGGCAGTGATGTGACTACAAAGGAATGCAGGTGGCCAAAGGAGCAGGCAGAAATAAAGAACCATCCAGTGCTTCCCTCTCACCTTCCCAGAGATTGCTGTCCTGAAAACACAGGAATTTGGGCTTCATGATATTGTTTTTGGACTCCAGGCTTACAGAATGTGAAATAATAAATATCTGTGGTTTTGAGCAACCAAGCTTGTGATAACTTATTACAGTCTGTATAGGAAACTAATATATGCAATTATTGAATATGTAGAAAATAAGGGAATGGAGGTATGAAAAATGGTGGAATGAGACAAACATCATTACCCTATGTAGATGTATGATTACACGAATGGTATGAATCTACATCATGCACAACCATAGAAGTGAAAAGATGTACCCCATTTATGTATAATGAATCAAAATGCAGACTGTAAAAATAAAAAAA